>NC_052146.1:108121870-108758692 GCF_902713615.1 Scyliorhinus canicula | reverse complement strand
AACAGACAGAGCGGCAACACGGACAGAGCGGCAACACGGACAGAGCGGCAACACGGACAGAGCGGCAACACAGGACAGAGCGGCAACACGGACAGAGCGGCAACACGGACAGAGCGGCAACACGGACAGAGCGGCAACACGGACAGAGCGGCAACACGGACAGAGCGGCAACACGGACAGAGCGGCAACACGGACAGAGCGGCAACACGGACAGAGCGGCAACACGGACAGAGCGGCAACACGGACAGAGCGGCAACACGGACAGAGCGGCAACACGACAGAGCGGCAACACGGACAGAGCGGCAACACAGACAGAGCGGCAACACGGACAGAGCGGCAACACGGACAGAGCGGCAACACGGACAGAGCGGCAACACAGACAGAGCGGCAACACGGACAGAGCGGCAACACGGACAGAGCGGCAACACGGACAGAGCGGCAACACGGACAGAGCGGCAACACAGACAGAGCGGCAACACAGGACAGAGCGGCAACACGGACAGAGCGGCAACACGGACAGAGCGGCAACACGGACAGAGCGGCAACACGGACAGAGCGGCAACACGGAGAGAGCGGCAACACGGACAGAGCGGCAACACGGACAGAGCGGCAACACAGACAGAGCGGCAACACGGAGAGAGCGGCAACACAGACAGAGCGGCAACACGGACAGAGCGGCAACACGGACAGAGCGGCAACACGGACAGAGCGGCAACACGGACAGAGCGGCAACACGGAGAGAGCGGCAACACGGACAGAGCGGCAACACGGACAGAGCGGCAACACGGACAGAGCGGCAACACGGACAGAGCGGCAACACGGACAGAGCGGCAACACGGACAGAGCGGCAAAACGGGCAGAGCGGCAAACACAGACAGAGCGGCAACACGGACAGAGCGGCAACACAGAGAGAGCGGCAAAACGGGCAGAGCGGCAACACAGACAGAGCGGCAACACGGACAGAGCGGCAACACAGACAGAGCGGCAACACAGACAGAGCGGCAAAACGGGCAGAGCGGCAACACGGACAGAGCGGCAACACAGGACAGAGCGGCAACACGGACAGAGCAGCAACACGGACAGAGCGGCAACACAGAGAGAGCGGCAACACGGACAGAGCGGCAACACGGACAGAGCGGCAACACGGACAGAGCGGCAACACGGACAGAGCGGCAACACAGAGAGAGCGGCAACACGGACAGAGCGGCAACACGGACAGAGCGGCAACACAGACAGAGCGGCAACACGGACAGAGCGGCAACACGGACAGAGCGGCAACACGGACAGAGCGGCAACAGGACAGAGCGGCAACACGGACAGAGCGGCAACACGGACAGAGCGGCAACACAGACAGAGCGGCAACACAGACAGAGCGGCAACACGGACAGAGCGGCAACACAGACAGAGCGGCAACACGGACAGAGCGGCAACACGGACAGAGCGGCAACACGGACAGAGCGGCAACACGGACAGAGCGGCAACACGGACAGAGCGGCAACACGGACAGAGCGGCAACACAGACAGAGCGGCAACACGGACAGAGCGGCAACACGGACAGAGCGGCAACACGGACAGAGCGGCAACACGGACAGAGCGGCAACACGGACAGAGCGGCAACACAGACAGAGCGGCAAACACAGACAGAGCGGCAACACGGACAGAGCGGCAACACGGACAGAGCGGCAACACGGACAGAGCGGCAACACGGACAGAGCGGCAACACAGAGAGAGCGGCAACACGGACAGAGCGGCAACACGGACAGAGCGGCAACACGGACAGAGCGGCAACACGGACAGAGCGGCAACACGGACAGAGCGGCAACACAGACAGAGCGGCAACACGGACAGAGCGGCAACACGGACAGAGCGGCAACACGGACAGAGCGGCAACACAGACAGAGCGGCAACACGGACAGAGCAGGCAACACGGACAGAGCGGCAACACAGACAGAGCGGCAACACGGACAGAGCGGCAACACAGAGAGAGCGGCAACACGGACAGAGCGGCAACACGGACAGAGCGGCAACACGGACAGAGCGGCAACACAGACAGAGCGGCAACACGGACAGAGCGGCAACACGGACAGAGCGGCAACACAGACAGAGCGGCAACACGGACAGAGCGGCAACACAGACAGAGCGGCAACACGGACAGAGCGGCAACACGGACAGAGCGGCAACACGGACAGAGCGGCAACACGGACAGAGCGGCAACACGACAGAGCCAACACAGACAGAGCGGCAACACAGACAGAGCGGCAACACGGACAGAGCGGCAACACGGACAGAGCGGCAAACACGGACAGAGCGGCAACACGGACAGAGCGGCAACACAGGACAGAGCGGCAACACAGACAGAGCGGCAACACAGACAGAGCGGCAACACGGACAGAGCGGCAACACAGACAGAGCGGCAACACAGACAGAGCGGCAACACGGACAGAGCGGCAACACGGACAGAGCGGCAACACAGAGAGAGCGGCAACACGGACAGAGCGGCAACACAGACAGAGCGGCAACACGGACAGAGCGGCAACACAGACAGAGCGGCAACACGGACAGAGCGGCAACACGGACAGAGCGGCAACACGGACAGAGCGGCAACACGGACAGAGCGGCAACACGGACAGAGCGGCAACACGGACAGAGCGGCAACACGGACAGAGCGGCAACACGGACAGAGCGGCAACACAGACAGAGCGGCAACACGGACAGAGCGGCAACACGGACAGAGCGGCAACACGGACAGAGCGGCAACACAGAGAGAGCGGCAACACGGACAGAGCGGCAACACGGACAGAGCGGCAACACGGACAGAGCGGCAACACGGACAGAGCGGCAACACAGACAGAGCGGCAACACAGAGAGAGCGGCAACACAGACAGAGCGGCAACACAGACAGAGCGGCAACACGGACAGAGCGGCAACACAGACAGAGCGGCAACACAGGGACAGAGCGGCAACACGGACAGAGCGGCAACACAGACAGAGCGGCAACACAGACAGAGCGGCAACACGGACAGAGCGGCAACACGGACAGAGCGGCAACACGGACAGAGCAGCAACACGGACAGAGCGGCAACACAGACAGAGCGGCAACACGGACAGAGCGGCAACACGGACAGAGCGGCAACACAGACAGAGCGGCAACACGGACAGAGCGGCAACACGGACAGAGCGGCAAAACAGAAGGGGCAGAAAAACGGAGAGAGCGGCAACACGGAGAGAGCGGCAACACGGAGAGAGCGGCAACAGGGACAGAGCGGCAACACGGACAGAGCGGCAACAGGGACAGAGCGGCAACAGGGACAGAGCGGCAACACGGACAGAGCGGCAACACGGACAGAGCGGCAACAGGGACAGAGCGGCATCAGGGACAGAGCGGCAACACAGAGAGGGCAGCAACACGTCCAATGTCCAAATATGTACCGACTCGGTGGATTGGCCGTGATAAATTCTCCCTTAGTGTCCAAAAGGTTAGGTGGGGTTATGAGGTTAGGGTGGGGCTTGGACCTTGGAAGAAGCCCCATTGATCTGAATGTAATTGTCACAGTTAATGGACAGTCGGCAGGTGCTGTGAAAAAAAAAGACAATATTCCCTCTGAGGGTGTAGTTAATGGAAGGAGCTGAGGTGAAGCCTGTTATGTAATCGTTCATGTACTCAGCTAAAGTGATACAGTGCTCATGGGTCTCCACCATTATTGCAGAGGGTAATTCACAGAATATGGTCAATCTCTTGTCTGTTTGTCCTCTTCCTGTTCCAGCTACATCACTTTACTTTCTTTTTTCTGCTTGTTTTCTCAAACATATTTTGTCTCTCTCTCTCTCTGTCCTTTTGTTTCTTAACCTGTTCCTTGGGAAGATGGTGGTGAGCTGCCTTCTTGAACCACAGCAGTCCCTATGGTGTAGGTACACCCACAGTGCTGTTAGGGAGGGAGTTCCAGGATGTTGCCCCAGCGACAGTGAAGGAACAGCGATATTGTTCCAGTCAGGGTGGTGAGTGTGGCAGGGGCGGGGGGGGGGGGGGGGGGGGGGGCGGGCATTTTCAGGTGGTGGTATTCCTATGCGTCTGCTGCCCATGACCTTCTGAGATGGCAGAGGTCCTTTTGAGGCTGGCTAAGCACTCTTTCGGAGTGTCGGTGCTGATTTGATGGGCCGTAAGGATGTCTTACGCACTGTAGGGATTCTATGATTATATGACTATATGACCATGGAGAGAGCAGAAGCAGGAAAGGTGAAAAAGCAGAGGCATTGCAGATCTGGATTTGGCCTTCACTCGCTTACCATGGTACCCACCTGGGACTGTCTCTGTGTCAAAGATTCGCTGGAAGGAGCTGGCTGGGGTAAAAAAAAACTTGCCCGATATAATTTATTTCCCAAATTTCTTCCCTCATTTCCTCAAAGTGCTACAACAGTGCAAAATCATGCGGTTGCTGAAATTATAACAGAAAATGCAGCAAATGCTCAGGTCTGGCAGCATCTGCGGGGAAAGAGAGAGAGAGAGAAACAGCTAACGATCCAGTCAGTGACTGTTTGTCAGAACTGGTGAACTCTCTGTCCCACTAGAAGCTGCCCTATCTGCTAGTGCATTTTCAATGGCAGCCTCAATCCATTATACTCCGAGCTGACTGCAGATTATGTTTTAGCAGTACCTTTCCAAATGATTAAAGGTTGGGAATCAGGTCAGAATCATTACCAGCTTTTTATGCTTTGCACGATAAAAGCCATTGTATTTCTGCTCCTCGAACTGCGTTGACAAATCTCCAACCCCTGTATACATAAGGTGTTCCAGGTGTCACGTGACCTTCACTGGAGCTTCTGAAGATCTTTCTTATCTATTATTTTCACATTTAGTGTTTGTCGGTGAGCAGATGTGAAATGACGTGGCGCACTTTGTTCTTTCAACGCCAGCATTTGTCAAAGTCAATGAGGTGCTGGGTGACGGGTTTTCAAAACAAGACACCTCTTTAAACTGGCGCCACCACTGAGCGACTACAAACATTCACTTTCAGTACACGGTCGTGGGTCACAGTCTACAGCAAGACAGACACAGTATCCATGTGGAGCCCAGCCACGCAATTAACTACGTTCACCAAGAAAGCAGGAGGCGTTACCCCATCGGCGAGTTTTCAGACTCGCTCAGTTGCTCCACCAACTCAACCACATTACTCCCATGTCGGCTGAGCAGTGTGTCTGAGCTGAGGAAAATGCAATACCTGGGAGAATTTAACAGGCTACACAAACACATTAGCACAAAAAATGCTGACAGTTGGTGTTAGCAAAGAATTCTGTGAGTAAATGAGGCCTGTTAAAGCTAATATGCTATCAGGCTATCCATTATTTCCATGCTATGAACAGACTTTCCCTGCTAATCTCATACATTTCTGCTCTGCACTTTCTATTTTATCTCTGTGTATTTTTCTGATTTGAAGGGTGCAAAAGTGTTAGGATAAGAGATACAGAGACGACAAAATCACATCTGGTTTCCATACAAACCAAAAACGCATGACATTGCTTATTATTTCTCTATCAATAGCTCATGTTTTTATTGTTCCTAAATCCTTTTTGCTTCTGTTTTAACCTCTCCATGTTAGTTTTGTTCTGGGTGAAAATGTGAAAAGAAACATAAATGTGGTGATTGTCTCTTTAAGGGACACACAGCAGAGGAAGGGTCACCTGGCCTCGGTGACCAATTGGGACTCAGGGTGGGACATCATCCTGGGGGAGGAGTTCTCCTAGGCAGAGGTATTTTAGAGCTAGCTCCAAGCATGCTGCTGCTCTTGAAAATTACTGTAATCATTTGTTCATGATTGAAGCCTCTGAAAATGTATCATTGCCCAAAGAAAATGCTAAGGTTAAATCCAACCCTTTATTTTTGCCCACATTCCTGATGTTCGAACTCTGGCAATTGGTTTTACAGCTTTCAATGCCATGCTTACAAAGACAAGATTCCTGGTGAAACGGTCCTTTTCATAGAATTTACAGTGCAGAAGGAGGCCATTCGGCCCATCGAGTCTGCACCAGCTCTTGGAAAGAGCCCCCTACCCAAGGTCAACACCTCCACCCTATCCCCATAACCCAGTAACCCCACCCAACACTAAGGGCAATTTTGGACACTAAGGGCAATTTATCATGGCCAATCCACCTAACCTACACATCTTTGGACTGTGGGAGGAAACCGGAGCACCCGGAGGAAACCCACGCACACACGGGGAGGATGTGCAGACTCCGCACAGACAGTGACCCAAGCCGGAATCGAACCTGGGACCCTGGAGCTGTGAAGCAATTGTGCTATCCACAATGCTACCGTGCTGCCCCGACAATGCTACCGTACTGCTCCTTTTGTCAAGGAGGAGCTGTCAAATTCAAAGATAGATTGCACATTTTAAACGAAAACAAGATTATGAAATGAAATGAAAACCACTTATTGTCACAAGCAGGCTTCAAATGAAGTTACTGTGAAAAGCCCCAAGTCGCCATATCCTGGCGCCTGTTCGGAGAGGCTGGTATGGGAATTGAACCGTGCTGATGCCGAACATTCGTGGCAGATTGTATGCCCGCCACTCCTGACACTTCTGATCTGGACCGGTGATTGCATTCAGAAATTTCTGTCCCTTTTAAAATGATGGTAATTTTCTTTTTAAAAAGGAGACTCGGTGACAATGTTTAAAATGAGTAGAGGTTTGCCCTTTGAGTTATCACAAAGAAATAGCGACTTGGTATATAAAAACATGGAGGTGATGACAGGATGATCAAATATATTGGTAAAGCTGGTACCTAGGCTGAAGCTATTTATCACTTTCTTCAGCAGAAATACAGATTAAACACAAGCTGTCTCTTTCCCTCCCTCCTCTCTTAACGTCCACATACAGGCACATGTGTGCTCTGATGGAACCATCAATTCACGAGACATGTGCTTTCAGATATGAACAGCGTTTTTAATCTACTTACTTCAGAGCCAGCCTGTTACCCGTTGAATTCTCGATGAACTCAGGCTGGCTCTGGACACGGTTATTTATACAGCAGTCTAGGGGGAGGAGTCATGGGCGGAGCCAAGGGTGGAGCCCTGTACAAACTCCTGAGCATTCCCAGAGCTACTCCCCCTAGTGGTCATATAATGCTACTGCGCTTACAATGGTATTGGTAAATACAGTGTGAATTACTAAGTGACATTCACCACATTCACCCCCTGCAAAAAAATCAAGTCCGGCGGGGGTGGTGGTCTACAAAGTAAGTCTGTCCGGTGGTTGAACTGTCCGCCGTGATCTGCGGAGCACCGGGGTTGCAGCCTCTTGAGGTGGCTGGATGGGCGTTGTGTGCTGGGGTACAATGGCGGACTCCAGGGAGGGTTGTGTCCGAGCTTCATACTCTTCTGGTTCGACCGGGGACTGGGGGTGCTGGGGGCTGGCCGGCGCGGGTGCACGGAACTGGTGGAGTGAGCTTGTGGGCTCGGGAGCGCGAGGGGGCGGCAGCATGAGGTGTAGGGTGAGGGGTCCTTCTGTGGGGGTAGAGGGGGCACTGGATCCGGCGGGTGCCAGATTCCGGAGGGATACTGTGTCCTGACGGCCGTCAGGAAACTCGACGAAGGCGTACTGGGGGTTAGAGTGGAGCAGGCGCACCTTCTCAACAAGCGGGTCGGTTTTGTGCGCCCTGACATGTTTCCTCAGAAGTACGGGGCCCGGTGTCCTCAGCCATGCCGGAAGTGAGACCCCCGTGGTAGTGCCCCTGGAAAAAATGAAGAGCCTCTCGTGAGGGGTCTAATTGGTCGCTGTGCATAAGAGGGACCTAATAGCGTACAGCGCGTCTGGGAGGACTTCCTGCCACTGGGAGACTTGGAGCTTTCTAGACCGGAGGGTCAGTAGGACGGTCTTCCAGACCGTCGCGTTCTCCCTCTCCACCTGCCCGTTCCCCCTGGGGTTGTAGCTGGTAGTCCTGCTCGAGGCAATGCCCTTGTCGAGCAGGTACTGACGCATCTCGTCGCTCATGAAGGACGAACCCCGGTCGCTGTGTACGTAGCTGGGGAACCCAAACAGGGTGAAGATACTATGCAGGGCCCTAATGACTGTGTGGGAGGTCATGTCGGGGCACGGGATAGCAAATGGGAAACGGGAGAACTCATCAACGACGTTTAGAAAGTAAACGTTCTTGTTAGTTGAGGGGAGTGGCCCTTTGAAATCAATCGCGAGGCGTTCAAAGGGCCTAGAAGCCTTGACCAGGTGGGCCCTGTCTGGTCTATAGAAGTGCGGTTTGCACTCCGCACAGATTGGGCAGTCCCTGGTGACCGCTTTTACCTCCTCGTTGGAGAAAGGCAGGTTTCGGGCTCTGATGTAGTGGGCGAGCCGGGTGACCCCCGGACGGCAGAGGTCGTTGTGGATGACTTTCAGTCGGTCAATCTGCGTGCTGGCGCATGTCCCGCGGGATAGGGCATTCGGAGGCTCGTTGAGCTTCCCGGGTCGATACTTAATATCGTAATTATAGGTGGAGAGTTCGATCCTCCACCGAAGAATTTTATCATTCTTTATTTTGCCCCTTTGCGAGTTATCAAACATAAAGGCAACCGATCGTTGGTCGGTGATGAGGGTGATCCTCCTACCTGCGAGGTAGTGCCTCCAGTAACGAATAGCCTCCACAATGCCTTGTGCTTCTTTCTCGACTGAGGAGTGTTGGAGTTCTGAAGCGGAGAGGGTACGGGAGAAAAATGCGACTGGTCTCCATGCCTGATTTAGTGTGTCTGCTAGAGCTACCTCTGAGGCGTCGCTCTCAACCTGGAATGGAGTGGATTCATCCACCGCCCGCATGGCCGCTTTGGCGATGTCCTCCTTGATGCCGTCGAAGGCCTGGCATGCCTCGGCTGACAGGGGAAATCGTGTGGCCTTAAAGAGTGGGCGGGCTTTGTCCGCAAATTGAGGGACCCACTGGGCGTAGCAGGAAAAGAAACCCAAGCACCGTTTGAGGGCCTTGGGACAATGGGGGAGGGGGAGTTCTAAGAGGGGGTGCATACGGTCCGGGTCTGGGCCCAGGACTCCGTTTTCCACGACATAGCCGAGGATGGCCAGTCTGTTTGTGCGGAAAACGCATTTCTCTTTGTTGTAGGTGAGGTTTAATTTCTGTGCCGTCTAGAAAAAACAGTGGAGGTTGGCGTCGTGGTCCTGCTGGTCATAGCCGCAGATGGTGACATTGTCCAAGTACGGAAACGTGGCCCGCAGACCGTACTGGTCCATCATTCGGTCCATTGCTCGTTGGAACACCGAGACCCCATTAGTGACCCCGAAGGGGACCCGGAGGAAATGGAAGAGGCGGCCATCGGCCTCGAATGCCGTGTAGTGGTGGTCCTCCGGGCGGATTGGGAGCTGGTGGTATGCAGACTTCAGATCCACCGTGGAAAAGAGCCGATACTGGGCGATCTGATTTACCACGTCTGCAATCCTGGGGAGGGGATGCGCGTCGAGGAGCGTAAATCTATTTACGGTCTGACTATAGTCGACAACCCTGCGGAAATTTTCCCCGGTCTTAACAACCACCACCTGAGCTCTCCAGGGACTATTGCTGGCCTCTATAATCCCCTCACTGAGAAGTCTTCGGACCTCTGATCCGATAAATACCCTATCCTGCAGGCTATACCGCCTGCTACGTGTGGCTACGAGTTTACAGTCCTTTGTGAGATTGGCGAAGGGAGGAGGGGGGGTGATTCGCAGCGTAGCGAGGCTGCAGATAGTGAGTGGGGGCAGGGGCAGCCGAAGCTGAGGGTGAGGCTCTTAAAATTACATCGAAAATCTAGGCCTAATAAGAGTGGCGCGCAGAGTTCGGGCAAGACGCAGAGTTGAAATTTTGCATAGCTAGCGCCTCGGATTGTGAGTGTCGCAGCGGTGCGCCCCTGGATCTGGACAGAGTGGGAGCCTGAAGCGAGCGAGATAGTTTGCCGCACGGGGAAAACGGGGAGCGAACAGCATCTTACCAGATCTGGGTGTATGAAGCTCTCAGTACTCCCGGAGTCGAAAAGGCATGGCGTGCTGTACCCATTGATTTGGACCTCTGCCATCGAGTTTCGCAGATGCTTCGGGCACAATTGATCCAGGGTGACTGCGCTGATTTGCGGGTAGTCGGTGGCTCGATCAGCTGTGCTGGAGTGGCCCCGTGATGACTGCCCTCTGAGTTCGTAGTCGTACTCTTCCGATGAGTTGTCCGAGCGTGAAGATGCAGGTCGGGCCCGTGGATCGCACGGGGCGGGCGGCGAGGAAGATGGCGTCCAAGATGGCGGCCCCCATGAGTCGCATGTGGCCGGCCGCGTGGTGGAGGTTTTCCAAGATGGCGGCCCCCATGGATCGCACGTGGCGGGAGGGGGTGGGGTCGGGACATAGGCCGCAGCGTTTCGGGCCCCTCGGGCCTACGGGTGTGGGGAGCGATTACTTCGTGCCGCTGGGGAGTTGGAAGCTGGGGCCTTTTTTGCGAGGCACACTCTCGCGTAGTGGCCTTTCCGCCCGCAGCTGCTGCAGGTCGCGTTACGGGCCGGGCAGTGCTGCCGCGGGTGCTGATTCTGGCAGCAGAAATGGCAGGCTGGGGCAGGATAGTGGCTGGCTGGAGAAGCATAGTGGCTGGCTGAGGCAGCATGGTGGCTGGGCGGCCGTGTGGCACAGGCCTGGGGGAGTCGCTGGTCGGGGGCCCATGATTGGGTAGCAGGGTCCGCGGGGAACGAGGTGAGGCTGCGGAAAGAGACCTCCATCGTGGTAGCAATTTCCGCAGTTGTTTCTAAGTCTTGGGCCCCCTTTTCCAGCAGTCGTTGGTGCACATAATTAGACCTGAGGCCCGCTACAAAAACGCCGCGTACAGCAAGTTCTCTATGTTCAGCCGCGGTAACCGCTTGATAGTTACAGTCATTTGATAGATTATTGAGCTCTCTTAGAAATTCGGCGAGTGATTCTGTAGGCCGCTATTCCTGGTAAGCAGAATAATTCTTTCCTTCTTTCCAGTCAATTTGATTATTATTATTTTGGGTTGGATTTACTGATGAGTCCAGTAAGATTTGATGATTTCACAATTCACGAGTCGTGAACACATGGCGTGCGTAAACTTCGTTAATGGGCCTTACATACAACTTATCGAGTATCGCTAGCGCTGCAGTATATGAACCGGCCGAGTTTAGTTGTGTAGAGATTCTGTGGCTCACCCTCGCGTGCAGTAGACTTAACTTCTGTTCCTCTGTTGTTTTGGCTGAGCCCGCTTCTGCCAGGTAGGCCTTAAAGCACCGCAGCCAGTGGGAGAAGATTTCTTTTGCCTCTGCATCCTGTGGGTCGAGTTCTAGGCGTCCAGGCTTGAGGGCTGATTCCATGATCGATCCTGACTGTTCTTAAGTAGATTAAATTGATGGAACCATCAATTCACGAGACACGTGCTTTCAGATATGAACAGTGGTTTTAATCTACTTACTTCAGAGCCAGCCTGTTACCCGTTGAACTCTCGATGAACTCAGGCTGGCTCTGGACACGGTTATTTATACAGCAGTCAAGGGGGAGGAGTCGTGGGCGGAGCCCTGTACAAACTCCTGAGCATTCCCAGAGCTACTCCCCCTAGTGGTTAGATAACGCTACTGCGCTTACAATAGTATTGGTAAATACAGTGTGAATTACTAAGTGACATTCACCACATGCTCAAAAAACAGCCATTAGTTATCTGCATTTTGGTAACCACAGCATGCTAAAATATTTTTGATCAATTTATAGTATAGTACAGTATGGCTCTTTCTGTTACTGGTTCCCAACATGGCAGAGTGTGATTCGCATGACTCTCCCGGTTTTCAATATGTATTAACTTTAAATTGTGAAATCATCAAATCTTACTGGACTCATCAGTAAATCCAACCCAAAATAATAATAATCAAATTGACTGGAAAGAAGGAAAGAATTATTCTGCTTACCAGGAATAGCATTGTTCCAAGGCAGGACAAGCCTCAGTTTAATGTGTCGTCCAAATTCATTGCTCTGTGGAGCGCCGGCGTAAATGTGATGGCTGAATGGCCTCCTTCTGTGTCGTAATGGTTTGAGGAAATGAAAGACAAGAGACACTAACATAACAGCAGACCTAAAATCCCGTTGTAAAACATTAACCCACAGCCTTCAGACTCAGAAGTAAGGGGGCTGGAAGTGAGTCAAACCCGCTATAGAAGGTTTGAATCCAAACAGTGCCACATTGGAAATACAATGCATGCCAGGTTTTGGCCTAATTTACAATCTTTGTAATTCAGCCATGCCATAAGTCAGTCGCGCATTAGGGGAGAGGCCTGAGGATGTTCAGGTCACAGTGTTAATGTCATTTCAGGCTCTGTGCCAGTGACTTTGAAGGGAGAGCTTAAACAAGCAATAAAGACTTTTATTAATTTTACATTCTGATTTCAATTCAATATCAATGAGACTGAAGCTAATTGTTAGCTACCTGGCTACCGTGAATAAATAGCCATATTAGAGAAAAGAATTCAGTTGGACAAATGAAACAGCCACTTGGTTGAGGCAAACGGACTATGTCGGATGTACAGCCTTAAACTCACGCTCACTTAACAACTTTAAAGAACAAAGGAAAAACGTGGAATCTTCAGAATCAATACCGAACCATAGATTTACAAGTTTCAGTTCATTGAGAAGATAAGGCTATTGTAAAGAAAAAACATCTGAGACCCAGGGGTCAGATCAATTTGACAGATTTTATTGGACAGTACAAATGAGTAATACAAGCAAGCTAAACGACGATATGTACTTACCCATAAGGGATTCATCCGAGGTGCAGTGTACCGCCAGTCTCGACTGTTCCTAACACCGAGTTCACCTAACAAAGGTTGTTGTTACATGTTTACACTTATCCTGGAACAATCTACATTTCTCTGTCTGCAATAAACTCAGCAAATGTTACGTGACTGATTTCACATGAAGAAGTCTTACAACACCAGTTTAAAGTCCAACAGGTTTGTTTCAAACACGAGGTATACATACCTCTCCATTCACCTGAGGAAGGAGCAGTGCTCCGAAAGCTCGTGTTTGAAACAAACCTGTTGGACTTTAACCTGGTGTTGTAAGACTTCTTACTGTGCTCACCCCAGTCCAATGCCGGCATCTCCACATCACCATTTCACATCAGGTAAAGATTCTTCGGTTCATCCAGTTTGTCACATATAATTGTTATGCCTTGCATGTCGGCACAAAATCACGTGGATTGGGGCCTGCTTCTTCCATACACGAGGCCCTGTGCTGGCTAAATTTTTTATTCTTTCCCTTGTTGTACTAAGATCATCTCTCAGTATTTCCGACACAATATATATACAAATGGCTAACTCCATATCTCTTCACTTTGTTTATTTTATGATTATCTGATTCTGAGATTATTTAGCACCCACTTTAATGAAAGCCAACATTTATACCCGCTATAGGCATGCTTAAACAGATAATTGCACTATTATATATCTGATGTCCTTGTTCTGTTATATCGTTGTCTCCCTGTTGGCAAGATCAGCTAAAAATTAGTGTGCTATAGTATGTACCTATTTGCTTCATTCAAAAGAGACCTTGTGATCTCAAGACATTACCCCACTGAGCGACTGGAAAATGTCACAACCTAAAGTCCAACAATGTGACACTTCCCCAGTACTGAACTGGCCAACAATGTGCCACTCCCTCAGAGCTGAACTGTCTGACAGTGTGACACTTCTGTTGTGTTATGCTTCTTCTTGCAGCATAAGCTGCTTCCTTTGTGTATACTCTGACAAAGGAAGGTTCAGACTTGGAGATAGGTTTAGCACATTTATTGAACAGTTAAATATTCTCGTACTTGAGTTTGACTCTCCTGCTGATCTTACTATAGTAACTCAATCTAACTAATCAGTCTGCTCTAATCCATAGGATGGGTGTGATGCTTGCTGATCTGCCCCTGTTCCTCTGAGCGTCGCCTATGGAAAGAGAAAGAGCATGCGTGCCCTGTCCTTTTATATGGGTAGCCCCCTTGTGGTAGTGTCACCTCTGCGTGACACTACCACACCTCTTGACACTACCACACCTCTTGACTGCCCATTGGTCGTGTCCTATCTTACTGACCTATTGGTTGAATGTCTGTGTGTCATGTCTCTGGTGCTCCTTCTAGTGTTTATTTAGTCTTAGTGTATTTGCATTAACCCCTTGTGTATTTACAGTGATGCATATCATCACAACTCCCTCAGTATTGAAATGTCCAACAGTGTGACACCCCCTCAGTACAGAACTGTCTGACAGTGTGACACTCCCTCAGTATTGAACTGTCTGACAGTGTGACACCCCCTCAGTACTGAACTGTCTGACAGTGTGACACCCCCTCAGTACTGAACTGCCTGACAGTGTGACACTCCCTCAGTATTGAACTGTCTGACAATGTGACACCCCCTCAGTATTGAACTGTCTGACAGTGTGACACTCTCAGTATTGAACTGTCTGACAGTGTGACACCCCCTCAGTACTGAACTGTCTGACAGTGTGACACTCTCAGTATTGAACTGTCTGACAGTGTGACACTCCCTCAGTATTGAACTGTCTGACAGTGTGACACTCCCTCAGTATTGAACTGTCTGACAGTGTGACACTCCCTCAGTATTGAACTGCCTGACAGTGTGACACTCTCTCAGTACTGAACTGCCTGACAGTGTGACACTCTCAGTATTGAAATGTCTGACAGTGTGACACTCTCAGTATTGAACTGTCTGACAGTGTGACACTCCCTCAGTACTGAACTGTCTGACAGTGTGACATCCCCTCCACACTGAACTGCCTGACAGTGTGACACTTTCAGTATTGAACTGTCAGACAGTGTGACACTCCCTCAGTACTGAACTGTCTGACAGTGTGACACTCCCTCAGTACTGAACTGTCTGACAGTGTGACACTCCCTCAGTACTGAACTGTCTGACAGTGTGACACCCCCTCAGTACTGAACTGTCTGACAGTGTGACACTCCCTCAGTATTGAACTGTCTGACAGTGTGACACTCCCTCAGTATTGAACTGTCTGACAGTGTGACACTCCCTCAGTACTGAACGTCTGACAGTGTGACACCCCTTCAGTACTGAACTGTCTGACAGTGTGACACTCCCTCAGTACTGAACTGTCTGACAGTGTGACACTCCCTCAGTATTGAAATGTCTGACAGTGTGACACTCCCTCAGTACTGAACCGTCTGACAGTGTGACACTTGCTCAGTATCGAACTGTCCGACAGTGTGACACCCCCTCAGTAATGAACTGCCTGACAGTGTGACACTCCCTCAGTACTGAACCGTCTGACAGTGTGACACTTGCTCAGTATCGAACTGTCCGACAGTGTGACACCCCCTCAGTAATGAACTGCCTGACAGTGTGACACCCCCTCAGTATTGAACTGTCTGACAGTGTGACACCCCCTCGGTACTGAACTGTCTGACAGTGTGACACCCCCTCAGTAATGAACTGTCTGACAGTGTGACACTCCCTCAGTATTGAACTGTCTGACAGTGTGACACTCCCTCAGTATTGAACTGTCCGACAGTGTGACACTCTCTCAGTATTGAACTGTCTGACAGTGTGACACTCTCAGTATTGAACTGTCTGACAGTGTGACACTCTCAGTATTGAACTGTCTGACAGTGTGACACTCTCAGTATTGAACTGTCTGACAGTGTGACACTCTCAGTATTGAACTGTCTGACAGTGTGACACTCTCAGTATTGAACTGTCTGACAGTGTGACACTCCCTCAGTATTGAACTGTCTGACAGTGTGACACTCTCAGTATTGAACTGTCTGACAGTGTGACACTCTCAGTATTGAACTGTCTGACAGTGTGACACTCTCAGTATTGAACTGTCTGACAGTGTGACACCCCCTCAGTATTGAACTGTCTGACAGTGTGACACTCTCAGTATTGAACTGTCTGACAGTGTGACACTCCCTCAGTATTGAACTGTCTGACAGTGTGACACTCCCTCAGTATTGAACTGCCTGACAGTGTGACACTCTCAGTATTGAACTGTCTGACAGTGTGACACCACCTCAGTACTGAACTGTCAGACAGTGTGACACTCCCTCAGTATTGAACTGTCTGACAGTGTGACACTCCCTCAGTATTGAACTGTCTGACAGTGTGACACTCCCTCAGTATTGAACTGTCTGACAGTGTGACACTCCCTCAGTATTGAACTGTCTGACAGTGTGACACTCTCTCAGTATTGAACTGTCTGACAGTGTGACACTCCCTCAGTATTGAACTGTCTGACAGTGTGACACTCTCAGTATTGAACTGCCTGACAGTGTGACACCCCCTCAGTACTGAACTGTCTGACAGTGTGACACTCTCAGTAATGAACTGTCTGACAGTGTGACACTCCCTCAGTATTGAACTGTCCGACAGTGTGACACTCCCTCAGTATTGAACTGTCTGACAGTGTGACACTCTCAGTATTGAACTGTCTGACAGTGTGACACTCCCTCAGTATTGAACTGCCTGACAGTGTGACACTCCCTCAGTATTGAACTGTCTGACAGAGTGACACTCTCAGTAATGAACTGTCTGACAGTGTGACACTCCCTCAGTATTGAACTGTCAGACAGTGTGACACTCTCAGTACTGAACTGTCTGACAGTGTGACACTCTCAGTATTGAAATGTCTGACAGTGTGACACACTCTCAATAATGAACTGTCTGACAGTGTGACACCACCTCAGTATTGAACTGCCTGACAGTGTGACACTCTCAGTATTGAAATGTCTGACAGTGTGACACACTCTCAATAATGAACTGTCTGACAGTGTGACACCACCTCAGTATTGAACTGCCTGACAGTGTGACACTCCCTCAGTATTGAACTATCTGACAGTGTGACACTCTCAGTATTGAAATGTCTGACAGTGTGACACACTCTCAATAATGAACTGTCTGACAGTGTGACACCACCTCAGTATTGAACTGCCTGACAGTGTGACACTCCCTCAGTATTGAACTGTCTGACAATGTGACACTCCCTCAGTATTGAACTGTCTGACAGTGTGACACTCTCAGTACTGAACTGTCTGACAGTGTGACACTCTCTCAGTAATGAACTGTCTGACAGTATGACACTCCCTCAGTATTGAACTGTCTGACAGTGTGACACTCTCTCAGTATTGAACTGCCTGACAGTGTGACACTCCCTCAGTATTGAAATGTCTGACAGTGTGACACACTCTCAGTAATGAACTGTCTGACAGTATGACACTCCCTCAGTATTGAACTGTCTGACAGTGTGACACTCTCTCAGTATTGAACTGCCTGACAGTGTGACACTCCCTCAGTACTGAACTGTCTGACAGTGTGACACTCCCTCAGTACTGAACTGCCTGACAGAGTGACACTCCCTCAGTATTGAACTGTCTGACAGTGTGACACTCCCTCAGTATTGAACTGTCTGACAGTGTGACACTCCCTCAGTATTGAACTGCCTGACAGTGTGACACTCCCTCAGTATTGAACTGTCTGACAGTGTGACACTCTCAGTATTGAACTGTCTGACAGTGTGACACCCCCTCAGTACTGAACTGTCTGACAGTGTGACACTCCCTCAGTATTGAACTGTCTGACAGTGTGACACTCCCTCAGTATTGAACTGTCTGACAGTGTGACACTCCCTCAGTATTGAACTGTCTGACAGTGTGACACACTCTCAGTAATGAACTGTCAGACAGTGTGACACTCTCAGTATTGAAATATCTGACAGTGTGACACTCTCTCAGTAATGAACTGTCTGACAGTGTGACACTCCCTCAGTATTGAACTGTCTGACAGTGTGACACTCCCTCAGTATTGAACTGTCCGACAGTGTGACACCCCCTCAGTACTGAACTGCCTGATAGTGTGACACTCTCAGTATTGAACTGTCTGACAGTGTGACACCCCTTCAGTATTGAACTGTCTGACAGTGTGACACCCCCTCAGTACTGAACTGTCTGACAGTGTGACACCCCCTCAGTATTGAACTGTCTGACAGTGTGACACTCTCTCAGTATTGAACTGCCTGACAGTGTGACACTCCCTCAGTATTGAACTGTCTGACAGTGTGACACCCCCTCAGTACTGAACTGTCTGACAGTGTGACACTCCCTCAGTATTGAACTGTCTGACAGTGTGACACTCCCTCAGTATTGAACTGTCTGACAGTGTGACACTCCCTCAGTATTGAACTGTCTGACAGTGTGACACTCCCTCAGTATTGAACTGTCTGACAGTGTGACACTCCCTCAGTACTGAACGTCTGACAGTGTGACACCCCTTCAGTACTGAACTGTCTGACAGTGTGACACTCCCTCAGTACTGAACTGTCTGACAGTGTGACACTCCCTCAGTATTGAAATGTCTGACAGTGTGACACTCCCTCAGTACTGAACCGTCTGACAGTGTGACACTTGCTCAGTATCGAACTGTCCGACAGTGTGACACCCCCTCAGTAATGAACTGCCTGACAGTGTGACACTCCCTCAGTACTGAACCGTCTGACAGTGTGACACTTGCTCAGTATCGAACTGTCCGACAGTGTGACACCCCCTCAGTAATGAACTGCCTGACAGTGTGACACCCCTCAGTATTGAACTGTCTGACAGTGTGACACCCCCTCGGTACTGAACTGTCTGACAGTGTGACACCCCCTCAGTAATGAACTGTCTGACAGTGTGACACTCCTCAGTATTGAACTGTCTGACAGTGTGACACTCCCTCAGTATTGAACTGTCCGACAGTGTGACACTCTCTCAGTATTGAACTGTCTGACAGTGTGACACTCTCAGTATTGAACTGTCTGACAGTGTGACACTCTCAGTATTGAACTGTCTGACAGTGTGACACTCTCAGTATTGAACTGTCTGACAGTGTGACACTCTCAGTATTGAACTGTCTGACAGTGTGACACTCTCAGTATTGAACTGTCTGACAGTGTGACACCTCCCTCAGTATTGAACTGTCTGACAGTGTGACACTCTCAGTATTGAACTGTCTGACAGTGTGACCCTCTCAGTATTGAACTGTCTGGACAGTGTGACACTCTCAGTATTGAACTGTCTGACAGTGTGACACCCCCTCAGTATTGAACTGTCTGACAGTGTGACACTCTCAGTATGAACTGTCTGACAGTGTGACACTCCCTCAGTATTGAACTGTCTGACAGTGTGACACTCCCTCAGTATTGAACTGCCTGACAGTGTGACACTCTCAGTATTGAACTGTCTGACAGTGTGACACCACTCAGTACTGAACTGTCAGACAGTGTGACACTCCTCAGTATTGAACTGTCTGACAGTGTGACACTCCCTCAGTATTGAACTGTCTGACAGTGTGACACTCCCTCAGTATTGAACTGTCTGACAGTGTGACACTCCCTCAGTATTGAACTGTCTGACAGTGTGACACTCTCTCAGTATTGAACTGTCTGACAGTGTGACACTCCCTCAGTATTGAACTGTCTGACAGTGTGACACTCTCAGTATTGAACTGCCTGACAGTGTGACACCCCTCAGTACTGAACTGTCTGACAGTGTGACACTCTCAGTAATGAACTGTCTGACAGTGGTGACACTCCCTCAGTATTGAACTGTCCGACAGTGTGACACTCCCTCAGTATTGAACTGTCTGACAGTGTGACACTCTCAGTATTGAACTGTCTGACAGTGTGACACTCCCTCAGTATTGAACTGCCTGACAGTGTGACACTCCCTCAGTATTGAACTGTCTGACAGAGTGACACTCTCAGTAATGAACTGTCTGACAGTGTGACACTCCCTCAGTATTGAACTGTCAGACAGTGTGACACTCTCAGTACTGAACTGTCTGACAGTGTGACACTCTCAGTATTGAAATGTCTGACAGTGTGACACACTCTCAATAATGAACTGTCTGACAGTGTGACACCACCTCAGTATTGAACTGCCTGACAGTGTGACACTCTCAGTATTGAAATGTCTGACAGTGTGACACACTCTCAATAATGAACTGTCTGACAGTGTGACACCACCTCAGTATTGAACTGCCTGACAGTGTGACACTCCCTCAGTATTGAACTATCTGACAGTGTGACACTCTCAGTATTGAAATGTCTGACAGTGTGACACACTCTCAATAATGAACTGTCTGACAGTGTGACACCACCTCAGTATTGAACTGCCTGACAGTGTGACACTCCCTCAGTATTGAACTGTCTGACAATGTGACACTCCCTCAGTATTGAACTGTCTGACAGTGTGACACTCTCAGTACTGAACTGTCTGACAGTGTGACACTCTCTCAGTAATGAACTGTCTGACAGTATGACACTCCCTCAGTATTGAACTGTCTGACAGTGTGACACTCTCTCAGTATTGAACTGCCTGACAGTGTGACACTCCCTCAGTATTGAAATGTCTGACAGTGTGACACACTCTCAGTAATGAACTGTCTGACAGTATGACACTCCCTCAGTATTGAACTGTCTGACAGTGTGACACTCTCTCAGTATTGAACTGCCTGACAGTGTGACACTCCCTCAGTACTGAACTGTCTGACAGTGTGACACTCCCTCAGTACTGAATTGCCTGACAGAGTGACACTCCCTCAGTATTGAACTGTCTGACAGTGTGACACTCCCTCAGTATTGAACTGTCTGACAGTGTGACACTCCCTCAGTATTGAACTGCCTGACAGTGTGACACTCCCTCAGTATTGAACTGTCTGACAGTGTGACACTCTCAGTATTGAACTGTCTGACAGTGTGACACCCCCTCAGTACTGAACTGTCTGACAGTGTGACACTCCCTCAGTATTGAACTGTCTGACAGTGTGACACTCCCTCAGTATTGAACTGTCTGACAGTGTGACGCTCCCTCAGTATTGAACTGTCTGACAGTGTGACACACTCTCAGTAATGAACTGTCAGACAGTGTGACACTCTCAGTATTGAAATATCTGACAGTGTGACACTCTCTCAGTAATGAACTGTCTGACAGTGTGACACTCCCTCAGTATTGAACTGTCTGACAGTGTGACACTCCCTCAGTATTGAACTGTCCGACAGTGTGACACCCCCTCAGTACTGAACTGCCTGATAGTGTGACACTCTCAGTATTGAACTGTCTGACAGTGTGACACCCCTTCAGTATTGAACTGTCTGACAGTGTGACACCCCCTCAGTACTGAACTGTCTGACAGTGTGACACCCCCTCAGTATTGAACTGTCTGACAGTGTGACACTCTCTCAGTATTGAACTGCCTGACAGTGTGACACTCCCTCAGTATTGAACTGTCTGACAGTGTGACACCCCCTCAGTACTGAACTGTCTGACAGTGTGACACTCCCTCAGTATTGAACTGTCTGACAGTGTGACACTCCCTCAGTATTGAACTGTCTGACAGTGTGACACTCTCTCAGTAATGAACTGCCTGACAGTGTGACACTCCCTCAGTATCGAACTGTCTGACAGTGTGACACTCCCTCAGTATTGAACTGTCTGACAGTGTGACACTCCCTCAGTATTGAACTGCCTGACAGTGTGACACTCCCTCAGTATTGAACTGTCCGACAGTGTGACACTCCCTCAGTATCGAACTGTCTGACAGTGTGACACTCCCTCAGTATTGAACTGTCTGACAGTGTGACACTCCCTCAGTATTGAACTGTCTGACAGTGTGACACTCCCTCAGTATTGAACTGTCTGACAGTGTGACACCCCCTCAGTATTGAACTGTCCGACAGTGTGACACCCCCTCAGTATTGAACTGCCTGACAGAGTGACACTCTCAGTATTGAACTGTCTGACAGTGTGACACCCCCTCAGTATTGAACTGTCTGACAGTGTGACACCCCCTCAGTATTGAACTGTCCGGCAGTGTGACACCCCCTCAGTACTGAACTGTCTGACAGTGTGACACTCCCTCAGTATTGAACTGTCTGACAGTGTGACACCCCCTCAGTACTGAACTGTCTGACAGTGTGACACCCCCTCAGTACTGAACTGCCTGACAGTGTGACACTCCCTCAGTATTGAACTGTCTGACAGTGTGACACTCTCAGTATTGAACTGTCTGACAGTGTGACACTCCCTCAGTACTGAACTGTCTGACAGTGTGACATCCCCTCCACACTGAACTGCCTGACAGTGTGACACTTTCAGTATTGAACTGTCAGACAGTGTGACACTCCCTCAGTACTGAACTGTCTGACAGTGTGACACTCCCTCAGTACTGAACTGTCTGACAGTGTGACACTCCCTCAGTACTGAACTGTCTGACAGTGTGACATCCCCTCCACACTGAACTGCCTGACAGTGTGACACTTTCAGTATTGAACTGTCAGACAGTGTGACACTCCCTCAGTACTGAACTGTCTGACAGTGTGACACTCCCTCAGTACTGAACTGTCTGACAGTGTGACACTCCCTCAGTACTGAACTGTCTGACAGTGTGACACCCCCTCAGTACTGAACTGTCTGACAGTGTGACACTCCCTCAGTATTGAACTGTCTGACAGTGTGACACTCCCTCAGTATTGAACTGTCTGACAGTGTGACACTCCCTCAGTACTGAACGTCTGACAGTGTGACACCCCTTCAGTACTGAACTGTCTGACAGTGTGACACTCCCTCAGTACTGAACTGTCTGACAGTGTGACACTCCCTCAGTATTGAAATGTCTGACAGTGTGACACTCCCTCAGTACTGAACCGTCTGACAGTGTGACACTTGCTCAGTATCGAACTGTCCGACAGTGTGACACCCCCTCAGTAATGAACTGCCTGACAGTGTGACACTCCCTCAGTACTGAACCGTCTGACAGTGTGACACTTGCTCAGTATCGAACTGTCCGACAGTGTGACACCCCCTCAGTAATGAACTGCCTGACAGTGTGACACCCCCTCAGTAATGAACTGTCTGACAGTGTGACACTCCCTCAGTATTGAACTGTCTGACAGTGTGACACTCCCTCAGTATTGAACTGTCCGACAGTGTGACACTCTCTCAGTATTGAACTGTCTGACAGTGTGACACTCTCAGTATTGAACTGTCTGACAGTGTGACACTCTCAGTATTGAACTGTCTGACAGTGTGACACTCTCAGTATTGAACTGTCTGACAGTGTGACACTCTCAGTATTGAACTGTCTGACAGTGTGACACTCTCAGTATTGAACTGTCTGACAGTGTGACACTCCCTCAGTATTGAACTGTCTGACAGTGTGACACTCTCAGTATTGAACTGTCTGACAGTGTGACACTCTCAGTATTGAACTGTCTGACAGTGTGACACTCTCAGTATTGAACTGTCTGACAGTGTGACACCCCCTCAGTATTGAACTGTCTGACAGTGTGACACTCTCAGTATTGAACTGTCTGACAGTGTGACACTCCCTCAGTATTGAACTGTCTGACAGTGTGACACTCCCTCAGTATTGAACTGCCTGACAGTGTGACACTCTCAGTATTGAACTGTCTGACAGTGTGACACCACCTCAGTACTGAACTGTCAGACAGTGTGACACTCCCTCAGTATTGAACTGTCTGACAGTGTGACACTCCCTCAGTATTGAACTGTCTGACAGTGTGACACTCCCTCAGTATTGAACTGTCTGACAGTGTGACACTCCCTCAGTATTGAACTGTCTGACAGTGTGACACTCTCTCAGTATTGAACTGTCTGACAGTGTGACACTCCCTCAGTATTGAACTGTCTGACAGTGTGACACTCTCAGTATTGAACTGCCTGACAGTGTGACACCCCCTCAGTACTGAACTGTCTGACAGTGTGACACTCTCAGTAATGAACTGTCTGACAGTGTGACACTCCCTCAGTATTGAACTGTCCGACAGTGTGACACTCCCTCAGTATTGAACTGTCTGACAGTGTGACACTCTCAGTATTGAACTGTCTGACAGTGTGACACTCCCTCAGTATTGAACTGCCTGACAGTGTGACACTCCCTCAGTATTGAACTGTCTGACAGAGTGACACTCTCAGTAATGAACTGTCTGACAGTGTGACACTCCCTCAGTATTGAACTGTCAGACAGTGTGACACTCTCAGTACTGAACTGTCTGACAGTGTGACACTCTCAGTATTGAAATGTCTGACAGTGTGACACACTCTCAATAATGAACTGTCTGACAGTGTGACACCACCTCAGTATTGAACTGCCTGACAGTGTGACACTCTCAGTATTGAAATGTCTGACAGTGTGACACACTCTCAATAATGAACTGTCTGACAGTGTGACACCACCTCAGTATTGAACTGCCTGACAGTGTGACACTCCCTCAGTATTGAACTATCTGACAGTGTGACACTCTCAGTATTGAAATGTCTGACAGTGTGACACACTCTCAATAATGAACTGTCTGACAGTGTGACACCACCTCAGTATTGAACTGCCTGACAGTGTGACACTCCCTCATTATTGAACTGTCTGACAATGTGACACTCCCTCAGTATTGAACTGTCTGACAGTGTGACACTCTCAGTACTGAACTGTCTGACAGTGTGACACTCTCTCAGTAATGAACTGTCTGACAGTATGACACTCCCTCAGTATTGAACTGTCTGACAGTGTGACACTCTCTCAGTATTGAACTGCCTGACAGTGTGACACTCCCTCAGTATTGAAATGTCTGACAGTGTGACACACTCTCAGTAATGAACTGTCTGACAGTATGACACTCCCTCAGTATTGAACTGTCTGACAGTGTGACACTCTCTCAGTATTGAACTGCCTGACAGTGTGACACTCCCTCAGTACTGAACTGTCTGACAGTGTGACACTCCCTCAGTACTGAACTGCCTGACAGAGTGACACTCCCTCAGTATTGAACTGTCTGACAGTGTGACACTCCCTCAGTATTGAACTGTCTGACAGTGTGACACTCCCTCAGTATTGAACTGTCTGACAGTGTGACACTCTCAGTATTGAACTGTCTGACAGTGTGACACCCCCTCAGTACTGAACTGTCTGACAGTGTGACACTCTCAGTATTGAAATATCTGACAGTGTGACACTCTCTCAGTAATGAACTGTCTGACAGTGTGACACTCCCTCAGTATTGAACTGTCTGACAGTGTGACACCTGCTCAGTATTGAACTGTCTGACAGTGTGACACCACCTCAGTATTGAACTGTCTGACAGTGTGACACCCCCTCAGTATTGAACTGTCCGGCAGTGTGACACCCCCTCAGTACTGAACTGTCTGACAGTGTGACACCCCCTCAGTACTGAACTGTCTGACAGTGTGACACTCCCTCAGTACTGAACTGTCTGACAGTGTGACACCCCCTCAGTACTGAACTGCCTGATAGTGTGACACTCTCAGTATTGAACTGTCTGACAGTGTGACACCCCCTCAGTATTGAACTGTCTGATAGTGTGACACTCTCAGTATTGAACTGTCTGACAGTGTGACACCCCCTCAGTACTGAACTGTCTGACAGTGTGACACCCCCTCAGTACTGAACTGTCTGACAGTGTGACACCCCCTCAGTACTGAACTGTCTGACAGTGTGACACCCCCTCAGTATTGAACTGTCTGATAGTGTGACACTCCCTCAGTATTGAACTGTCTGACAGTGTGACACCCCCTCAGTATTGAACTGTCTGACAGTGTGACATCCCCTCCACACTGAACTGCCTGACAGTGTGACACTCTCAGTATTGAACTGTCTGACAGTGTGACACTCCCTCAGTACTGAACTGTCTGACAGTGTGACACTCCCTCAGTATTGAACTGTCTGACAGTGTGACACTCTCAGTATTGAACTGTCTGACAGTGTGACACCACCTCAGTACTGAACTGTCTGACAGTGTGACACTCCCTCAGTACTGAACTGTCTGACAGTGTGACACTCCCTCAGTACTGAACTGTCTGACAGTGTGACACTCCCTCAGTACTGAACTGTCTGACAGTGTGACACCCCCTCAGTATTGAACTGTCTGATAGTGTGACACCCCCTCAGTACTGAACTGTCTGACAGTGTGACACTCCCTCAGTACTGAACTGCCTGACAGTGTGACACTCTCAGTATTGAACTGTCTGACAGTGTGACACTCCCTCAGTACTGAACTGTCTGACAGTGTGACACTCCCTCAGTACTGAACTGTCTGACAGTGTGACACCCCCTCAGTACTGAACTGTCTGACAGTGTGACACTCCCTCAGTACTGAACTGTCTGACAGTGTGACACTCCCTCAGTACTGAACTGCCTTACAGTGTGACACTCCCTCAGTATCGAACTGTCCGACAGTGTGACACCCCCTCAGTACTGAACTGCCTGACAGTGTGACACTCGCTCAGTATCGAACTGTCCGACAGTGTGACACCCCCTCAGTACTGAACTGTCTGACAGTGTGACAACCCCCTCAGTATCGAACTGTCCGACAGTGTGACACTTGCTCAGTATCGAACTGTCCGGCAGTGTGACACCCCCTCAGTACTGAACTGCCTGACAGTGTGACACCCCCTCAGTATTGAACTGTCCGACAGTGTGACACCCCCTCAGTATTGAACTGTCCGTCAGTGTGACAACCCCCTCAGTACTGAACTGTCCGACAGTGTGACACTTGCTCAGTATCGATCTGTCCGACAGTGTGACACGCCCTCAGTACTGAACTGTCTAACAGTGTGACACCCCCTCAGTACTGAACATATCCGAGTGTGAGACATTCCTCAGTATTGAACATGTCTGATAATGTGACGTTCCACAGTACTGAACTGTCACCTTAGATGTTGTATGAAGTTTCTGATGGGCAACATGAACCTGAAACATTCTGACTCGGAGGTGAGAGTGCTACCAATCAACCAAGTTCAACATATTAGAGATATAGAGACTGGGGAATGTGAAGAATAATGTTTGAGAAAAGAAATGGAGTTAATGGATTAATCAAGCCCAGGTGTTGAATGCTTAAAAGTAAATTAATCATTTTGTAGTGGTTAATGTGGTGCCCATCATTAAACCGCAGATGTATCTTTACTTATTCCTTGAAAAAGTGGTATGGGGCTCTTTTTCCATTTTAAATGGTGCTATGTGGTAATTGAATTTACAGCTCTATAGCACTGCTCCATTTCACACAGTTAGCAAATACGGATACTAAATCTAATTAGTAAAATTTTATTTTAATGGCATCCTTTAGATGATTACCACATTAAATCTTGCACCGGTGACATCTGTTATCAAGTAAGGATTATATGAATTATGCAATGTCATGATTAATTGCTGAAATATGAGTGGATAAAGAAATGACCATTGGAATGTTGACTGGTGATATGTCTTGCTACGAGGTATTAGTAAATAAGACACAAGTATAAGGAGGCACGCAGTCATTGAAGATTTTCCTGTGGCTCAGAGTGCTGATGGGCCTTCCTCTGCTAGCTGATGGGCAGCATTAGAAACAGGAACACTGTTTCATTCTTATCATTGACTCATTTCTGCCTTTTTCAGCCTTTGGCTATTTCAAAGTTACTTCAATCTATTTCAGTGACGTTATGTGACAGGGAATTGTCTGTGTTCTCTTTGCCATGCAAAAAAAAAGTAAATTTTAAATGGTCCATCGGTTACCACTGCCAAAACTCGTTAGTGGTCCTATTAGTCATTTTCACACGCAGGGGGAAAGAGTGCAAACCTTCACCAATCAGAATCTCTACCGATATTCTGGATTGATTCAGGTTGTTGAGGTAAAACTGCAGCCGATTCTGAATACCCAATATAAATATGGACACCCAGATCAAGTGCCAACAGCTCTTATGTTTCATTAGCAGCCATTATCTTGTGTAGGACTGACAGATGAGCCACATGCCTGGAGTGCTATGGAGGACCGACTCTGGCAGAGAATAGACCATCTTTTTCCAATCCACTAATCTGTTTGGCCTGTGTGTAGAATTAAGGATGGATTTTCTCCAAAGTCTGTCCGATGTAATTAAAATATTCCATCTCTGGCCACTAAATCTATGGAGAATGAAAAGTAAGCATCAGGTTAGTTTCGAAACCTTATTTTACTGAATAACATTTTGACCCCAGTACATACAGTCTACTTTTCTTGCTTTATTTAGGTATTAACGTGGAGTAAATGTTTGAATTCTGTAAGGGTGATTGTGCTTTTGATGATATTTATAGAATCATAGAATTTACAGTGCAGAAGGAGGCGATTCAACCCATCGAGTCTGCACTGGCCCTTGGAAAGAGCACCTTACTGAAGCCCCCGCCTCCACCTTATCCCCGTAACCCAGTAACCCGAGTTAACCCTTTGTACACTAAGGACAATTTCGCATGGCCAATCCACCTAACCCACACATCCTTGGACTGTGGGAGGAAAGCGGAGCACCCGGAGGAAACCCACGCAGACATGGGGAGAAAGTGAAAACTCCGTACAGACAGAGACCAAGCCAGGACCCTGGAGCTGTGAAGCAACTGTGCTCACCACTGTGCTACCGTGCTGCCCACATCTCAGCCTTGAGTTTGAATTTGATTACTAATCGCAGCTCCATAGAATGGCAGTTCCGACCTGAATATTTGTAGCTGAGCCGTTTGAATGATTCTGTGGAAGAAGGTTATTTATAAACCCGAAGGCACATTTCTGAGCTATCAAAATCATAACAATATATATTCAAATAGAGGCTTGACCCATCCATTAGGACGTGGATTCTGTTCACTAAACTTTCTTGATCGAGAGTGTGGCACTTCAAGGCAAATTAAATTTCAGGAACTTCAATCGCCCCCTTATTGACCTGCAAGTGGTGTCAAAATAACACTTATTTGCGAGTGTGTTTCTTTCAATAATGTAATGGCTCCATGTGGTTTGCAACATTGCATGCAGCATGCTGGATAATGAGAACACCCAAGGGATGGAAGCTTCTGGACAAGGTTAAGCAACCTTTATTAATCACATATACATGTCCTCAGCTGGAAGTGGATATACTAGGATGCAGCTGAACACCGATCTCCCAAAGCTCACCAGCCCAATAACAATACCTGCTGTTCAAAGGTGAACGTCTTCAATGCTCAGTCTCTCAGATTGGTACCGATCTCCAAGGAGACCTGCTCGGCCTGTGCACGACGCGCTTGAGGAAGCTGTGTCTAATCATTTGGCCCCGAATTCAAAATATTAATTAACAGTGATTAAGAGACCTCTTTTGAAGCATGCAATACATTAAAGAAAAATCATTGTTCAAGGTGGAAAAATGGCTTTGTATTCAAATCCAAGAAAAACCATTCAAAACGAAAGTAATCAGAAGCACAGATGAAAGATACATAAAACAGCATTTGTAGTTGTTCTGAGATTCACCCTCCCTTATATGAAACAAGATGAATAAAGAAGGCAATCTGTGTTTTCATAGTAACATACGTAGCATCGGGGAGCACAGAAGAGGACACGCAGCCCATTCATCCTGTTCCTCCACCATACTTCAAGTCTTTTCTTTAAATATTTTCATTCAACGCATTTTCATAAATGCAAACAGAATCAGAAGAACAACCAAACAACTCAATAAAACAACCAACACCCACTCCCACTGCTCCTCTGATGCCACCCCTTCCTCACATCCCTCCTTGCCCATTTTAACACCCTTACCACCCCTCACCCCCTTTGCTGACCCCTCAAACCTCCTTAAAGAAATCAATAAACGGCTTCCACCTCCAGGTGAACCCATACTCCGGCCCCCTCAAGACGAACCTGACCCTCTCCAGCCTCAGGAATTCCGCAAGGTCATTCACCCACACTCTGGCTTTCTGCGGCTCTGAGTCCCGCCACCCAAACAAGATCCATCTCCGGGTTATCAGGGAGGCAAAGGCCAAAACATCGGCTCCTCTCAATCCCTGGGCATCTGGGGCTTCCAACATCCCGAATATCGTCACCTCTGGAATCGGGACTGTGGTGAATGTGATTCACACTATATATAGTTGCCAATATCACTCCATGTATATATGTTCGTTATCTACCCGTTGTAAGATCAATGCTGTATATAGTTGCCAATATAACTCCGTGTATATATGTTCACTATCCACCATTGTAAGTACAGTTGCACTATCCGACCACCAGGGGGAGTCGCTCTGGGAGTACGCAAGAGTTTGTACTGGGCTCCTCCCTTGGCTCCGCCCAGGACTCCTTCCCCTGGGACCGATGTATAAAGATCAGTGCCTTAGAGCCAGCCTGCCAGTTCATCTGAAGTCCAACGACGAATAGGCTGGCTCTGTTGTAAGTGTATTAAAGCCTATGTTCAGATCCAACTACACGTGTTTGCTGAATTGATGGTACCATCAATTTAATACACTTAAGAAGCTGCCGAAGTAAAGCATGGAATCCGCTCTAAAACCAGGACGTCTAGAACTCGATCCGCAGGATGCAGAGGCGAAAGAAACCTTCTACCACTGGCTGAAATGTTTTAAAGCCTACCTGGCCGAAATCAGCACCGCTGAAATTACGGAGGAACAAAAGCTCAGCCTACTGCACGTGAGGGTAAGCCACAGAATTTCTACACAAATAAATCCAGCCGGTTCCTACACCGCAGGCCTGGCGATTTTGGACAAAATGTACATTAGGCCCATGAACGAGGTCTTTGCCCTCCATGTGTTCACGACTCGCCGACAACGGTCTACTGAAACTTTAGCTGAATTTGCACGCGAGTTGAACAATCTCTCAAATGACTGCAATTACCAGGCCGTAACCGCGGCCAAACATAGGGAGCTTGCTGTGCGGGATGTTTTTGTAGCGGGCCTTCGATCTAGCTATGTACGCCAGAGACTATTAGAAAATGGGGCCCAGGGCTTAGAGACTACCGTAGAGGCTGCTATCACAATGGAAGTTTCCTTCCGCAGCCTCAACTCATTTCCAGCGGACCCCGCTAACCCTGCATGGGCCCCCGACCTGAGGACCCCCCAAGCCTGTGCCGCAAGGCCCCCAGCAATCGCGCTGCCACAGCCGGCCGCCCTACTGTCCCAGTCAACTACTCAAACTATCTAGCTGCTCCAGCTAATTACTCAGCTCCCCCAGCCAGCTACTCAGCTCACCAAACCAGTTATTCAACTGCTCCAGCCTGCCACTATTCAGCTCCCCAAACCAGTTATTCAACTGCTCCAGCCTGCCACTTCTGTGGACAAAGCCAGCACCCGCGGCAGCACTGCTCAGCCCGATCCGTGACCTGCAGCAGCTGTGGGAAGAAAGGCCACTATGCTAAAGTGTGCCTCGGCAGAAGGGACCCAGCCCTCAACACCCCAACAGTCCAAAAACATCGCCCCCAGCACCAGCAGGCCCGCGGGGCCCGAAACGCTGCAGCCTACGCTCAGGCTCCGCCCCCTCCCGCCACGTGCGATCCATGGGGACCGCCATCTTGGCAAACCTCCACCATGCGGCCGGCCACATGCGATTCATGGGGGCCACCATCTTGGACGCCATCTTCATCACCACCCTCCACGTGCGATCCACAGGCCCTAGCTGCATCCCCAGACTCAAACAGCTCATCGGAGGAGTACGACCTCCCCGGGCAGTCACCACATGGCCCACAACTCAGCGCAGTGTTCCTGCATCAAGCTCGCCAGAACGCAGCGGCATCTACTCAACAGGACGCCCGATCGGAAGAATTCAACTTCCCCGGGCACCCACCACGCGGCCCGCAACTCAACGCGGTCACCCTCAACCAATCTCGCCCCAAACATCTGAGAAATTCGATGACGGAGGTCCAAATCAACGGGTACAACACGTCGTGCCTCTTCGACTCCGGGAGCACAGAGAGCTTCATACACCCAGAGCTGGTAAGACGCTGTTCCCTCCCTATTTTTCCCGTCAACCAAACTATCGCCCTCGCTTCGGGCTCCCATTCCATCCAAATCCAAGGCCGCACTACAGCAACGCTAACGATTCGAGGCGCTAGCTATTCCAAATTTAAACTGTATGTCTTGCCTGACCTCTGCGCGCCACTCCTCTTAGGCTTGGATTTCCAATGTAATCTCAAGAGACTCACCCTCAGCTTCGGTGGGCCCCTGCCCCCACTCACTATCTGCAGCCTCGCCACGCTGCGCATCGCCCCCCCTCCTCTCTTCGCCAACCTCACCCCGGATTGCAAACCGGTAGCCACCCGCAGCAGGCGGTACAGCCTGCAGGATAGGGTATTTATTAGAATGGAGGTCCGAAGGCTGCTCAGTGAGGGGATCATAGAGGCCAGTAACAGTCCCTGGAGAGCTCAGGTGGTGGTCGTCAAGACCGGGGAAAAATTCCGCATGGTCGTCGATTATAGCCAGACCATCAATCGCTTTACGCTCCTAGACGCGTATCCCCTCCCCAGAATTGCAGACATGGTAAACCAGATCGCCCAATATCGGCTATTTTCCATGGTGGATCTGAAGTCTGCATACCACCAGCTCCCAATCCGCCCGGAGGACCGCCACTAAACGGCGTTCGAGGCCGATGGCCGCCTCTTCCATTTCCTCCGGGTTCCCTTCGGCGTCACTAACGGGGTTTCGGTGTTCCAACGAGCAATGGACCGAATGGTAAACCAGTACGGGCTGCGGGCCACGTTTCCGTATCTGGATAATGTTACCATCTGCGGCCATGACCAGCAGGACCACGACACCAACCTCCACCGTTTTCTCCAGACAGCCCAAAAATTAAACCTTACATATAACAAGGAGAAATGCGTGTTCCGCACAAACAGACCAGCCATCCTCGGCTACGTTGTGGAGAGCGGAGTCCTGGGCCCAGACACGGACCCCTCCCCCTGGCCCCAAGGCCCTCAAACGGTGCTTGGGGCTCTTTTCGTACTACGCCCAGTGGGTCCCCCAATATGCGGACAAAGCCCGCCCACTCTTCAAGGCCACACTATTTCCCCTGTCTGCTGAGGCGAGCCAGGCCTTCAGCTGCATCAGGGACGACATCGCCAAAGCAGCCATGCGGGCGGTGGATGAATCCACTCCCTTTCAGGTTGAGAGCGATGCCTCAGAGGTAGCGCTAGCAGCCACTTTAAACCAAGCAGGGCGGCCCGTTGCATTTTTCTCCCGTACCCTATCCGCTTCAGAACTCCAACACTTCTCAGTCGAGAAGGAAGCACAAGCCATCGTGGAGGCTATCCGACACTGGAGGCACTACCTTGCAGGTAGGAGGTTCACCCTCATTACCGACCAACGGTCGGTCGCCTTCATGTTCGACAACTCGCAAAGGGGCAAAATTAAAAATGACAAAATTCTTCGGTGGAGGATTGAACTCTCCACCTACAATTACGACATCAAATATCGACCGGGGAAGCTCAATGAGCCCTCGGATGCCCTATCCTGCGGGACATGCACCAGCGCGCAAATCAGCCGCCTAAAAGCCATCCACGATGACCTCTGCCACCCAGGGGTCACCCGGCTCACCCACTACATCAGAGCCCGAAACCTGCCTTTCTCCAACAAGGAGGTAAAAGCGGTCACCAGGGACTGCCCGATCTGTGCGGAGTGCAAACCGCACTTCTATAGACCAGCAGGGCCCACCTGGTCAAGGCTTCTAGGCCCTTTGAACGCTTTGCGATCGATTTCAAAGGGCCACTCCCCTCCACTAACAAAAACATTTACTTCCTTAACATTATTGACGAGTTCTCCCGATTCCTCTTCGCCATCCCATACCCCGATATGACCTCCCACACAGTCATTAGGGCCCTGCATAGGGTCTTCACCCTGTTTGGTTTCCCCAGCTGCGTGCACAGCGATCGGGGTGCGTCCTTCATGAGCGACGAGCTGCGTCAGTACCTGCTCGAAAAGGGCATCGCCTCGAGCAGGACTACCAGCTACAACCCCAGGGGGAACGGACAGGTGGAGAGGGAGAACGCGACGGTCTGGAAGACCGTCCTACTGACCCTCAGGTCCAGGAAGCTCCAAGTTTCCCAATGGCAGGAAGTCCTCCCTGACACGCTCCATGCAATTAGATCCCTCCTGTGTACAGCTACCAACCAAACCCCCCACGAGCGGCTCTTCATTTTTTCCAGGGGCACTACCACAGGGGTCTCACTTCCGGCGTGGCTGAGGACGCCAGGCCCGGTTCTCCTAAGGAAGCACGTCAGGGCGCACAAAACCGACCACATTATTGAAAGGTGCGCCTGCTTCATTCCAACCCACAGTACGCATTTGTTGAGTTCCCGGACGGTTGCCAGGACACAGTATCCCTCCGGGACCTGGCACCCGCTGGATCCAGCCCCCCATCTACCCCCACCGAGGAACTCCTTTCCCCGTTCCCTATGCAGCCGCCCCCTTGCGCCCCCGATTCTGTGAGCTCACCCCACCAGTCCCGAGCGCCAGCACCAGCCCGCCCCCCCGTGCCCCCAGTCTCCATTCGACCAGGAGGTGTATGAGGCTCGGACAAGACTCGCCCCGGAGCCGGCAACCGTATCCCAGACCTCGACACCTGCCCAGCCACCGCAAGAGGCTGCAACCCCGGTGCTCCGCAGATCAAAACGGACAATTCGTCTACCCGACAGACTGACTCTTTCAGCCATCACCCCCGCCGGGCTTGATTTTTTTCAACAGGGGGTGAATGTGGTGAATGTGATTCACACTATATATAGTTGCCAATATCACTCCATGTATATAAGTTCATTATCTACCCGTTGTAAGATCAATGCTGTATATAGTTGCCAATATAACTCCGTGTATATATGTTCACTATCCACCATTGTAAGTGCAGTTGCACTATCCGACCACCAGGGGGAGTCGCTCTGGGAGTACGCGAGAGTTTGTACTGGGCTCCTCCCTTGGCTCCACCCAGGACTCCTCCCCCTGGGACCAATGTATAAAGATCAGTGCCTTAGAGCCAGCCTGCCAGTTCATCTGAAGTTCAACGACGAATAGGCTGGCTCTGTTGTAAGTGTATTAAAGCCTCTGTTCAGATCCAACTACACGTGTTCGCTGAATTGATGGTTCCATCAGGGACCACCTCCAACTCCAGAACCTCGGACATCACGAACAGGAAGCCCTGCGAGAACCCCCTCAATCTTGGATACACCTGGAACATGTGGACATGATTCGCGGCCCCCACCATGCACTACCCACACCTATCCTCTATTGTGTTTGATCTTGTATGCCTAATGAAGGAATTCACCAAACATCTAGGCTCGTCCAAACCAGAATCTTTATTGAGTCTCATGTGGTAAGACAGCAAACTGTTGCAGAGCACGTTATCCTAGAGTCTGCTTATTACTCCTCTGGAATCTGTATCTAGCACCGATCAGTCACTTGTATGTTTTATTACCCTCTCAATCTTCTTCTGATACTGTCCAGGTATTCAGGACAGCACGGTAGCACAGTGGTTAGCACAGTTGCTTCACAGCTCCAGGGTCCCAGATTCAATTGGTCGCTGTCTGTGCGGTGTTTGCACGTTCTCCCCGTGTGAGCGTGGATTTCCTCCGGGTTCTCTGGTTTCCTCCCACAGTCCAAAGATGTGCAGGTTAGATGGATTGGTGATGATAAATTGCCCTTAATATCCAAAAAGGTTCAGTGGGATTGCTGGGTTATGGGGATAGGGTGGAGGTGTGTGCTTAAGTGGGGTGCTATTTCCTAAGGGCTGGTGCAGACTCGATGGGCCAAATGGCCTCCTTCTGCACTGTAAATTCTATGATTCTAAAATGGCCGGATGTGTCTCCCCTTATATGGGAGTCACTGGTCACATGACCTTGGCCTTGAGACCGCTTGGTGTGTCTGCACTGCCACCTGCTGGTTGGAGGTTGCAGGCCATCCATCTATGATATAGCCCATAGGCATATTACCACATCCTCCACCCCTTCAAGGAGCCTCCTCATCATCACCACCGTCATATGTGCCCTATGTACCACTTTGAACTGGATGAGGCTTAGCTTCGTGCATGACAGGGACGCGTTCATCCTCTGCAAGGCTTCTGCTCACATCCCCTCCCAGCTTCTCCTCCCACTTAATGTCCCCCACCAGGGCTCCCTCCCATTCCATTATCTCCTTATAGACATCTGACACCTTCCCCTCCCCTATTTTTTCCTTCAACAACACCTTGTCTTGCAACCCCAAGGGTGGCAGCCCAGGAAAGGATGGCACCTCACAAAGTCCCGGACCTGCTGGTACCTAAAGCCATTCCCCTGGGCAACTCATACACTTCCTCTCAGTCATCCAACAGTCATTTTCCCCCGATAAACAGATCGACAAAGCGCTCAATTACTGCCTGCCGCCAGCCTTAAAACCTTGCCGCCAGTCCCACAGGCGCAATTGCAGATCGGTGCCCATGCCCAAGTGCTACCTCCACTGCCCCCACACCACTGACACCATCTCTGGGCTCACAGAGCCCCTGGCTGCCGAGTACGGTAGAGGCACCAGCAACAAAGCCTTTACAAATGTTACCTTACACGATGCTGCCTCGATCCGTCCCAAGGCTAACCCCTCCCGCATGGCCCACTTCCTAACCATGGTGATATTCACCGCCCAGTTGTAATTCATCGTATTCGGCAGCATCAGCAACCCCCCTCGCCCTCCTAACCCATGGGCTGTTACCCGCCCACACAAATCCAGAGATCAGCGCATTAACCTTCTTAAAAAACGTCTTGGAGATGAAGATTAGGAGGTTCTGAAACACAAACAGAAACCTTGGCAGCACCGTCATTTTTATTGTCTGCACCCGCTCTGCCAGCGATAGCGGCAGCAGATCCCACCTCTTAAAATCCACTTTAATCTACTCTACCAACCAAGCCTGGTTCAGCTTGTGCAACGGCGTCCAGCTCCACGCCACCTGATCACCAAATACCTAAAACTCGCCCCCATCAACCTAAACGGCAATTTCCCGAGCTTACTTTCCTGCCTTCTATCTCAACACCTCGCTTTCCCCCAAATTTAGTTTGTATCCCCCGAACTGGCCAAACTCCCCCAGGATCCTCATGATGCCTCCAATTCTACTGACCGGATCCGAAATATACAGTAACAGATTGTCTGCATACAATGAGACCCTGTGCTTGATGTCCACCCCCCCCCCCCCCCGCCCCCCACACCCCCACAATCCCTCTCCAGTCCCTTGACACCATAAGTGCCATTACCAGTGGCTTTATCGCCAAGGTGAAGCGCATTGGGGAGAGAGGGCACCCCTGCCTCATCCCATGATTCAGCCCGAAGTACCCCAAAGTCACTTGGTTGGTCTGCTCAGTCACAACCAGTGCCTTATACAGCGGCGCGTCCCAGCCAACAAACCCTTGCCCGAACCTCCAGCAAATACCCCACTCCACCGCATCAAATGCCTTCTCCGTGTCTATTGCCACCACTACCTCCACCTCCTGCCCCTCCGAAGGCATCGTGATTACATTAAGCAGCTTCCTCACATGCGGCGACAACTGTCTCCCCTTCACAAAACCCGTTTGATCTTCACCTATCACCTCTGGGTTGCAGTCCTCGATTCGCAAGGCCAATATCTTCGCCAACAACTTGGCATCTGCGGGCAGCACGGTGGCGCAGTGGTAGCACTGCAGTCTCACGACGCCGAGGTCCCAGGTTCAATCCTGGCTCTGGGTCACTGTCCTTGTGGAGTTTGCATATTCTCCCCGTGTTTGCGTGGGTTTCGCCCCCACAACCCAAAGATGTGCAAGATAGGTGAATTGAACATACTAAATTGCCCTCAATTGGAAAAAATTAATTGGGTACTCTAAATTTATTTTTTAAAAACTTGGCATTCAGTAGTGATATCAGGCGGTGCGACCCACACTGCTCCAGATCTTTATCCTTTAATATCAGGGAGATATGACAATTTAGTGGGGAGCTCCCCCTCTCCCTTGCTTCATTACATGCCCTTACCAGCAGTAGCTCCAGATCCGCCCCAAACGTTTTATAGAACTCTACTGGGAACTCGTCAAGTCCCGGGGCTTCCCTGCTGGCATCGCCCCCATACTCTCCCTCCACCCAATTGGGGCCCCCAGCCCCTGAACCAGCCCCTGCTCTACTTTGGGAAATTCCAAACATCCAGGAACCGCCACGTCCCCTCCTCCCCGGTCAGGGGCTCCGACTCGTATAACCTTCTTTAAAATGCCTCAAACATCTCATTCACCCCCTCCAGGTCATCACCACCTGGCTTTTTTCATTCCTCACTGCCAATCTCCCTTGCCGCCTCTTGCTTTCTCAACTAATGGGCCAACATCCTACTCGCCTTCTCCCGTACTCATACACTGGCCCTCTGGCCCTCCATAGCTGTCCCACAGCCTTCCCCATAGAAACTAACCCAAACTCCATCTGGAGCCTCTGCCTCTCCTTCAACAGCCTAGCCTCCAGCACCTCCGACTACCCCCTGTCCACCCTCAAAATCTCGTCCACCAGCCTTGTCCACTCCTCCCACTCCGTTTTCTCCCTACGGCCCGAATTGATATAAACTCTCCCGACTACCGCCTTGAGTGCCTCCCACAGCATGGCGGCTGTGATTTCCCTCATATCGTCCAGCTCCACATATACCCGAATGGCAGCCCATACTCGCTCGCACATGTCCTTATTTACCAACAACCCCACATCCAGTCTCCGCTGTACCCGCACCCCCCCCACCCACCCTCCCGGCAACGGGCTACACGCAAAACACCCAGTGTGGTGCGTGGTCAGAAACCACAATAACCCAATACTCTGAGTCGGCCACCCTGCCAGCAACGTCCAACACAAGAAAATCAATCCGGGAGTACACCCGGTGCACATGGGAGAAGTATGAAGATTTCTCTCTCGGTCTCCCAAACCTCCACTGGTCCACCCCCTGCCCCCCCCCCATGCGGTCCATAAATCCCCTCGACCGGTCCAAGCTTGGATTCATGACCATATTAAAATCCCTCCCCATAATCAACCACGGAGAGTCCAAGTGACGAATCTCTCCTATCACCTGCCTCATAAAATCCACGTCATCCCAATTTGGGGCATAGACATTTACTATCTCCTCCAACTTTCCACTAACCCGTCACATATCTCCACCCCACCCCCCCACCCCGGATCGGCCATAATACTCCCCACCTCAAACCCCACCGGCTTATTAACCAACACTACCCCACCCCTCGTCTTCCTATCTAGCCCCGAATTAAACGCCTGCCCACCCATCCCTTCCTCAGTCTTGACTCGTCCAGTATCTTCAGGTGCATCTCCTGCAAAAAAGCCACGTCTGCCTTCAAACTCCTCAGATACGTGAATACAAGCCACCGCTTCACCGGCCCATTCAACCCCTCACATTCCACGTGATCAGCCTGGTTGGGGGACTCTCCACCCCCTTCCCCTGCCGATCAGCCATACGCCTTCTTGGGCCAGATCCTTGCCTGCGTCACACGCCCCTCCAGGTGCGCCCTCGGATGTCCCCCGCCATCGATCTCTTCCAAACTGCGGCACACCAATCACACCCATGTTAGCAAGCCGCCCCCCTCCCTCCCCACCCTCAAACAAAAAACAACTCCCTCTCTCTCCCCCCCACACCTTCGTCCTGGCAACCCCTCACTTCACTCCTGTTAACTAGCCCACCCAACTAGCCCAAGGCCTCCAACTCTCCTACATCACCCCCCCCCCCCCCCCACAATAAATCCAACCATCTAATCCTCAAGAGTAGAAACAAAGAGTAGGGATTAATGGGTCCTTTTCAAATTGGCAGGCAGTAACCAGTGGGGTACCACAGGGATCGGTGCTGGGACCCCAGCTATTTACAATATATATTAATGATTTGGATGAGGGAACAAAATGTAACATCTCAAAGTTTGCAGATGATACCAAGTTAGGTAGGAGGGTGAATTATGATGAGCATGCATGGATTCTACAGCAAGATCTGGACAGGTTGGGCGAGTGGGCAAATCAATGGCAGATGCAGTATAATTTGGATAAGTGTGAGGTTATTCACTTTGGAAGGAAAATCAAGAAGGCAGATTACTACCTGAATGTTATAAATTGGGAGAGAAGAGTGTACAGTGGGTCTTGGGTGTCCTTGTGCACCCGCCACAGAAGGTAAGCGTGCAGGTGCAGCAGGCGGTAAAGAAGGTCAATGGTATGTTGGCCTTCATTGCGACAGGTTTTGAATACAGAAGCAAGAATGTGTTGCTGCAATTGTACAGTGCCTTGGTGAGGCCACACCTGGAGTATTGTGTGCTGTTTTCTCTGAGGAAGGATGTTCTTGCTCCCGAGGGAATGCAGCGAAGGTTTACTCGACTAATTCCAGGGATGGCGGGACTGTCATATAAGGAAAGACTGACTAGGTTGGGATTATTCTCGCTGGAGTTCAGAAGAATCAGGGGGTTTCTCATAGAGACTTATAAAATTCTAACGGGACTAGACAGGGTAGATGCAGAGAAGATGTTACCAATGATGGGTGTGTCCAGAACCAGAGGTCACAGTCTGAGGATTCAGGGGGCGCGATTCTCCGCACCCGCGGATAATCGCGAAGTTGGCCGTGAAAACGGCCGACTTTTGCGACGGCCCGACACGGCCCATTTCCCGAGGTATTCACGTCTGGGAAATGGGCTAGGATCGGGGCCGCGTCAATCACGTGCGCGATGACGTCGGAACGCGGCGACGCAACGAACACGCCCACGTGACGCCGCCCGACGCTGTAAAAGGGCGCGGGCGAGCACAGAAACTAGGCCAGGATGTCGGAGCTGAGGAGAGCAGCCCCGCGATTCGTTGAGGCTGACGTGGAGATGCTGCTCGAATCAATCGAGCAGAGGAGGGGCATCATCTGCCTGCGTAGAGGGCATCGCCACCCTGCCAGCGCGGTGCGCCAGGCCTGGCGTGAGTTGGCTGCTGCCGTTAGTGCTGTGGGGCAGACCCCTCGCTCTGCAGACCAATGTCAGAAGAAGATGCACGACATCACCAGGGCTGCCAGGGTAAGTGCCAAGAGGGTGCCCCCGAGTGACAACCATCCCTCCCCCCTTAACTTAATCACCCAACTCTCCTCCCCCGGCACGGGGGGTGGAGGGGGATTGGGGCAGAGTGAGTTGAGGGTGGTTCACAAAGTAGTCACAGACCCATCGCTCTGGCCCCCGTGGAGAGATGCAATGGTCTTATTACAACTTGACCCCCAAACTGTGCCAGTATCTGAATGGCCTGCTGATACCTGCCGTATTGTAATAATATACCTAACAGGACACCCTGCCCACTTGGACACCTCCCCCACCCTCTGTCCCTTCACACCCTGCCCACTGGGACCGTCCAGCGCCCGGCCGAGCGAATCTAAATAACCCGTTTCATTCTCTGCCCTAGGACGTGATGCCGAACGACCAGGGCCGTCTGCCTCCCGGCAGACACAGGCATCTGCCCCCACCTCACCCAGGGCCGCACAACAGAGGGTGCCCGATCAGCGGGGAGTCCCATCCTCCCCAACCGAATCTGTGGAGCAGGACGCCCAGAGGGTGGCGACAGAGCAAGAGAGAGAAATGGCCCGCGAACGCCCTGCGGCCTCTCAGCGGGCCGATGACATCGAGGAGGCGTCAACCCAAGATGACCTTGAGCTTGCGGCACAGCTATCTCCAACACCATCCACCATCCCAGAGACACTCACCTCGGCTGGGCTATTTAGTGATGAGGCTCCTGGGTCAGTCTGGGTCGCACATCACAGCTGAGCAGGTACAGCAGGTGGAGGTCGGAGCAGCCGAGGGCCCAGACTGGCGGAGGCCAGGCCAGGCCCAGCATGCAGCTGGCTGCCAGGCGTTTTCCGAGTTCCTGGACTTTCTCAACCCACCCGCACAGCCGATGCATCAAGAAACCCAGGGAAACAATGACGGGATGAGGGCTGTCTTCCAGACTCTGCAGACGCTGTTAGAGGAGTCGAACCGCGTCCAGGAGCAGGGAGTAGTGCCGCTCATGGCAGCAACCCAGGCCGACACCGCACGGGTGGCATCCGCGGTGGAGGCAATGGGTCAGGTTATGCAAGGGGTCGGGCTTAATGTACACGCGTCATCCTCGGCCCTGGACAGGGTTGCCCTCTCACAGGCAGCAATGCGCCAGAGCCAACACGACATTGCCGGCGCGCTGCGGGCCTTGGCCGAGTCTCAGCACGCCATGGCACAGTCACAGCAGTCAGTCGCGGAGAGCATCAACCGCCTGACACACGTGCTGGATGGTGTCGTGCACTCACAGGTTGAGATCGCACAGTCCCTGGCGGGAATGTCTAACTCCCTGGACTCCGTCTCTGCAAACCTTCGGATCCTGATTGATACCGTTGCAGGCCTCCAGGACTGGCAGCGCCAGGTGTCGGTGGCACGACGGGGCACCTCCCCGCTCGCACCTCTGTCCCAAAGTGAGGCCCAGGGGCCACCGGGCTCCCCGAGGGAGGAGGAGGTTTCGGGGCCCATCCCATTAACTCCATCACGGGACGTCCCGGAATTGTCGGCCTCCCCCCGTCCCATCCCTGGTGCATCGGGTGGGCAGCAGGCAGAGCAGGGTGGCATAACGTCACCCGAGACGCCCGCAGAGCAGCCTGGCCCATCAAGGCCGGGTCGCCCCAGGAAACGCTTGCCGAAGGAGAAACAAGTCGAAGGGGGCGATTCGCAGCAGTCCTCCTCCACTCCTGCTGTATCATCTGGGGAATCACTTAGACGTAGTGGTAGGGCCCGTAAGGTAACAAAGAGAGACACTGAGTAAGTTGGCACGGGTGAAGGGCACAGTTTAGTTGTAGGGGCTAGGGCACCTGTAAATTTTTGTTCACATTAAACGCACTGTTCCACCTTACTTGTAATACCTTGTGATTGTTCCACAGCCACAGGAATCGTGATGGTGACCGAGTGTCTCTGGGGTTGACGAGCGATGAAACTTCGGTGCCGGGTGTGCAGTCCCTTCCCCCCCCCACCCCCTCCCACAGCTAGCCCACGCGGGCACGTGATGGGGTGTCCGTGACGATCTCAGCATCCATCAATGTGGATGGTTCAGCTATTGCCATGGGTCAGACTCTCTCTAATGATTCTGAGCTCACAGCTCTTCGCAGAGCGGGCTGTCATCATTCCACATGGCACTGATCACACCCGCTGACACAGCCATCAATGTTGTGCCACACCATGTGGACCCAGTGGTAAGGGTGATGTCGAAGTGGAGCAGTGTACGCTGAGAGGGGGTGTAGGGGGGTGGGGGGGGGGGGGTGGGGGGGGGGGGGGGAGGGGGGGGGGTTGTGGTGGTGGCAGTTGTGTGTTGACCCTCTGCACGACTAGCGATGCAGGTGGTGGTTTGGTGTTCAGCGGGGACGTCGCATACGACGCGTGAACCGTGCTGCCACCAAGGCGTCGCGTGCCCGCCGTCCTCGCCGGGTCCGTTGTGCCGCCTCCTGGACATCACCAGCACCAGGGTTGTGTCTGCGTGCTGCGCCCGCCACTCCGCCAGCCTCCTCCTCCTCCTCCCTCTCCTCCTCCTCCTCCTCCTCCACCTCCTCCTCTGTGCTGGCACCACTGCCACTTGCTTCTCCCTCCGCCTCCTGCAGCAGGTCATCTCCCCTCTGCATCGCGATGTTGTGCAGCGCACAGCAGACCACTACAATGCGAGCGGCCCTGTCGGGCTGGTACTGCAGGGCCCCTCCGGAGCGGTCCAGGCACCTGAATCTCATCTTCAGGAGGCCAAGGCAGTGCTCCACCACACCCCTGGTTGCTGCATGGGCCTCGTTGTGTCGGGTTTCTGCATTGGTCTGAGGCCTCCGTATAGGCGTCATCAGCCAAGGCCTCAGCGGATAACCCCTGTCGCCTAGCAACCAGCCCCTCAGCCAGGGGGACGTCCCTCAAACATCGCAGGTATGAACGACTGCGCCAGTATGTAGGAGTCATGCACACTCCCTGGGAACCTTGCACAGACGTTCATGATCCTCATGTGGGGGTCGCATACCACCTGGATATTCATGGAGTATGTCCCCCTTCTGTTTGTGAAGACCTCCCTGTCCCCTGCAGGCGGGCGCATGGGGACGTGAACACAATCGATTGCCCCCTGCACCATCGGTATCCCGGCCACGCTGGCAAATCCACGAGCTCGTGAGTCTTGACTTGCTCGGTCCTCGGGAAAGGTGATGTAGCGGTCGGCGATGGCATAGAGGTCGTCGGTCACATCCCGGATACACCTGTGCACCGATGACTGGGAGATCCCGGAGAGGTCCCCGCTCGGAGACTAGAAGGAGCCGGTCGCATAGAAGTTAAGAGCGACCGTCACCTTGATGGCAACCGGGATCGTGTGTCCTCCTCCCGTTCCACGTGGGGCGAGGTTCGCCACGAGGTGACAGATATGTATCACCGTCCGCCTACTCAGCCGGAGTCTCCTCCTGCAGGTGATGTCCGTCATTGTTAGGAAAGAGATCCGGGCACGGTACACCCTCGGCCTTGGTCGTCGCCTCTGGCGCCGTGGCTGCACCCTCACTCTCTCCTCCTCCCCCTCCTCCTCCTCCTACCCCCCATGCTGCTCGACGACTGGCAACTCCTCGGCCCTTCCCTCTGCTGCTGCAGCTGGCCCTGCATCCACTGCGGGTTGTGGCTGTGGATGCTGCTGCATCTCCAAATGCAGTGCAGCGGCCCCAACCACTGCGCTGAACATAGCCGTTCTGTTCACAGACATTGTGATAACCTACAGAAGGGTGGTGTGGGCAGAGAAACGGGACATGTTAGACGGAGGTTAGTCGACACCTCGGCAGCCGCCAGCCACGGGATACCTGTGTGTCCCGGTGGCCTGGTCGCGCTGCTGACACGCGGGCAGCCTAAACCCTGGTCACTTTCTGCATCCAACGGGCAGTTAACTACGTCCTCTTCACCGGTGCATCAGTGGCCTGTGGCCGTAAGCCACAGGGGAACCAGCGGCCGTGTACTCGTGACCGGCACGCCATGGCATGGTGGCAGACATTTTGTAACCGGGGTTGGACGAGTCACTCGCTCACTCTCTCCCTCCCCCACCCCCACTCCCCCCTCGTCTCCCCCACTCCCCCCCTCAGTGACCCCCTACTCCTCCCTCCGTCTCCCCCACTCCCCCCCCACCCCCACTCCCCCCTCCGTCTCCCCCACTCCCCCCTCCGTCTCCCCCACTCCCCCCCTTCGTCTCCCCACTCCCCCCTCCGTCTCCCCCACTCCCCCCTCCGTCTCCCCACTCCCCCCCTCGTCTCCCCCACTCGTCTCCCTCACTCCCCCCTCTGTCTCCCCCACTCCCCCCTCCGTCTCCCCCACTCCCCCCTCCGTCTCCCCCACTCCCCCCTCCGTCTCCCCCACTCCCCCCCTCCGTCTCCCCCACTTCCCCCCTCGTCTCCCCCACTCCCCCCCGCTCTGGACCCCCCTCCCGTTCTCGGGGATGCCTTCCCCGTTGTGGCCAGACTCCAGCAGTGCGCTGAGCTGTGCGCTAAGCGGTGCGCTCAACTCCTCGAAGCTCTCGTCAGCCAGCACGACTGGTTGACGAACTTGAAAAGCAGGTGTGTTGGCCGGCGTGAAAACAGTGCGTGATGACGTTGGGACTTCGGCCCATCCGAGTCGGAGAATAGCGGGGGGCCAATAAGTTGCGATTCTGGTCGTGTCGGGGGCGCGTTCGAGGCCTTTTCCGGGAATCCCGATGTGTAGTTTGTGCGGGGTTCGGAGAATAGCGGGAGGGCGTCGGACCTGCGTCGCCGTGAAAATTTGCGCGGCCCGCTATTCTCCGAACCGGCGTGAGTGCGGAGAATCGCGCCCAGGGTAAACCATTTTAGTCAGAGATAAGGAGACATTTCTTCACACAAAGAGTGGTCAGCCTGTGGAATTCATTACCACAGGAATTGGTTGATGTTAAAACTTTGGAGATATTCAAGAGACGGCTAGATACAGCACTTGGGGAGAATGGGATCAAAGGCTATAGAGAGAAAGCAGGATTAGGCTATTGAGTTGGATGATCAGCCATGATTGTCATGAATGGCGGAGCAGACTCGATGGGCCAAAACGCCTCCTCATGCTCCTATCTTCTACGTATCTAAGAGTACAAAAGGCACACTCACCATCGTTGCTCCTCCGTCACAACCCTGCCCCCCAAAACCCACCACCAAACTTTTAAGAACACCCAAAACTCCTCCAAAGATCAATGTCCTCACACTCCTCCTAGTTCATTGTCCCTCATAAATTTCATCACCTCCTCTGGCGTGTCAAAATAATACTCTTGCTTCTGGAAAGTCACTGAGAGGCAGACTGGGTACAGGACCCGAACTTCACCCCCTTTTTAAAGAGGGCAGCCTTAATCTGGTTAAACCCGGCCCTCCTTTTCGCCAGCTCCACACCTAAATCCTGGTAAATCCGCAGCTCGTTCCCATCCCAGGTACATTTCCCGGTCTGCCTCACACATCGAAGGATCCTCCCCTTGTCCAGAAAGTGGTTCAACTGCACCACCATCGCCCTTGGCAGCTCACCCGCCTGCGGCCTCCTCTTCAGTGCTCTGTGCGCCTGGTCCACGTCCAGCGGCCGATCAAAGGCCCCCAACCCCATCAATGTCTCTAATATCTTTGCCACATACGCCGCATCCTCTGCACTTTCAATTCCTTCAGGCATCCCGACAATCCTTAGGTTTTGCCTTCTGGAGCGATTCTCCAAATCTTCCATCTTCTCCCTCAGCTTTTTCTTCGAATCTTAGCCACCAATGAGGCCAATTGCTCCTTGTGCCCCCCCACCGCTTCCTCCACTTTCTGCATCGTCCGGCCCTGGGACTCCAGCCTCTGCTCCACTTGCCCGATCCCAGGTCTCAGCAGTTCCCACCACCTTGGGCTAGGTCTTCCAGGGCCACTTTCCTCTGCTGTCGAAACTTGTCATTCAGGAACTCCACCAGCTGCTTAGTCGACCACTAAGCAGGCAGCATAGCCCCCTTGCCCTCTGCCATCTTCTCCTGTGGTGCACAACGAAAACTCTCCAGCTCCAATAGCTCTTTCTTTTTCCTTGGCGCTCCATATCCGCTGATCCATCCACCAGCCATACCAGAGGAGTATTACCTTCCCCAAGCACTCCTGTACCTTTTCCCCTCAAATACTTTGCCCCATGGGAGTGGAAAATACCAAACAAATCTGCCTTGACCGGGAGCCAACAAATGTGCAACCTTTCACTCCATGGCCGCCACCGGAAGTCCACTATACTTCAAACCTAATGAAACCCATTCTCTGGTGTTGTGTTTTTAATTGACCAACAAGGGACCTTTCAAATACAACTCCCAAAAAGGCCTGATCATTTTATTAGACTTCTTCAAAGGGAAAGATGCTTCAGTCTTGACCACGGCAAACATTGAGATCTGTTTAGACTTTCGTGAAGTTGCTTCTCATGTTATATTCAAAATGGATGTTGGGTCATCAATATTATGAGTCCCTTTAGGGAGCTACCATGCTGTCTGTTAAAAGATCTTGGTCATTTTAAAAGAACCTGCAAAAAAACATTGGTACATGCTCTAGAATGATAACCCAATCGTCAGTTTGATGAGATTTAAGTGGTTTTGTTGCAATTAATGCTGGTTAAGTCACCCGCAGGTATTACAATATTTCAAATCACACCTGTGGAAACGATGCTATAAATTTTATTGAATTGAGCCCTTCATTTTAATGAGTAGTTATTATCAGGAGATATAAAATAATGCAGGATGTGAGAAGGATAATTGAAGAGGGAAGGCAATTAAAGTTTTGTTTGACTTTTGTAACAAAATATAACCAAAGAGTACATGCTCTAAAGGTTACAGCAGAACAGCAACGGATAAAATCAGTGCAATTCTGGCACCAGTATTTCAAATGTTCCTTATGATTTTGGACATCAGCACAAAATGAATTAATTGCTTTCTTGGCTTCCATGGGTCAGTGCTAATACTTTAGCTGGGTAACACTGGAAAATGGGTAGTATTTGCTGCGGCAGTAGCCGATACTCTCGTCCATTCTGAAAGAACAGGGAATTTATACTGAGGGCGGAATTTTACGCACCCCCGATTGGCAGATTTGAAGGTGAGGGGGGCTCGTAAAATACAGCATGTGGCTTAGTCTCTACTCACATGCCCACGTCTAACCTGGCTCCCATTTTACAGGGGGGGTGGAGGGATGGATATGCAGGCAGCCTGCCTGCCCTTGAGCCTTTTGACACCCTTGCGAGGCCAATTGATGTCCACTTAAGTGCCACATTCCACCCCCAACGCTATTTTACACGAAGCAGGTGTGGCCCACACCAAGTGGGTAGCCCAACAGGAGGCAGCACGGTAGCATTGTGGACAGCACAATGGCTTCACAGCTCCAGGGTCCCAGGTTCGATTCCGGCTTGGGTCACTGTCTGTGCGGAGTCTGCACATCCTCCCCGTGTGTGCGTGGGTTTCTTCCGGGTGCTCCGGTTTCCTCCCACAGTCCAAAGATGTGCAGGTTAGGTGGATTGGCCATGATGAATTTCCCTTAGTGTCCAAAATTGCCCTTAGTGTTGGTGGGGTTATTGAGTTATGGGGATAGGGTGGAGGTGTTGACCTTGGATGGGTTGCTCTTTCCAAGAGCCTGTGTAGACTCGATGGGCCGAATGGCCTCCTTCTGCACTGTAAATTCTATGATCTATCATCCAACAGCTTTTACTGGATGAGTTGATGTCAGGCAAATCCGTAGAGCCAGTAGGGCAGGAGGGGAACCTCCTTTAGGGGTCCCCTGTTCACAGGAAGGTGACTCAAGGTCTTACCCCATTTAACACCCCCTCCCCTCCTTGACATTTCAGACTCAGCCCCCTCAACAACTTTATTCCCCTCACTGGGGTCTGCTAGCCAGGCCCCGCCAATGTCCCGGACCTAGCTTCAGCCCCCCTCCTTTTCCTCAGCTAGGTCTGGCTGTAGTCCAATTAATGCTAAATGGCTACACGGCAGCCAGTACCAGCAGGGAAGCGTTCCCATACAACTCTTTGGGACGTGGGGCAAAAATAACCCTGCCATCTGAAAAATCCTGCTCCATGTAGTTCCAGGGCACAAACTCTTCCACAAAGTGAGCTCCTGCTGTCATAAAGGTCCACCGTGATGGTGACAGGGGTTAAAATAAGGCACTGCTTCAGACAGAAGGGGGAACTGCCACTGGGTGATTCAACCCATACACTTACATTGCCTCTGAGCAGCCAGTTGGGAGATTTATGGGAACAGGTTGCCTTTACACATTCTGGGTTGGACTGTCCCACGGGGAAGGGTTCGTAGGTGTGGCAGGTACAAAATTGGGTACCAGGTGTAGTCCCTGGCACCTTCTCGCCCGACCTCTCCTCCACTGCCATTTATCACCATTGGGGGGGTTGGTAGTTAAATGGCTGCAGAGTGGGCCGGCGAAGCAGAGATGGGATTGCCCCTGAATTTTACAACGGGTGGCAGTGACTGGGGTGGGGGGTGATGTGAGGGGGGGTGGGAATTGGGGGTGGGGTGGGGTGATGGGGGGGGGGGGGTGTGATGGGGTGGGTGGGAGGTGGGGTGTGTGATTGGAGGGGTGGGGGTGCTGGGGTGGGGTGTGGGGGGTTTCCTGCATCAGGCCCTTCCCTCCCAGCTTAATTGGTGACAGTTTTCCCTGTTCCTCATTGGGGACAGATGCTGGGAATCTAACATGGATACTCCTGCCCCGTTCTCTTGACCCCCACTGCCATCAAACCTGCTCTGATGGACTCATTAACCTTCTGCTGCATTGCCTGTGCTTTTATTACAAAACATTAACTTCCTCGTAGGTTGTTCTATTTCTTAGTAACCAGCAACTTTCTTCCAATCAAAGTAATCAGTAGCTGATCTCTACAGCTAAATCTCAGTAGTGTTGAATGATCACATTGGTGTTCTCTAACACTGTTCCAATTAGGATATCTTGTCTATCATGCCGGAGTCCTAGTTAAACAGCCTGAGCTGTATTAACAAACAAGGGTTATATATTCTTTGTTATTTCGATAAATATTTGTTTATAGCTTCATTTTCACCATTGCAATAAATACTTCTGATCACAATGCCGCTCATGGATAGAGCTTTCGATCTTTTACTGTTACACCCTCAGCCTTACAGTACACAGATTAACCTTCCGGGATTGCAGCGAAAACTCAATTAGAACGGCATCTTTTACCTGCTAAGATGTACCAGGGGCTCTCTCATGGCATTCCTCCCAGAGAATCAAGACTAAGCAGAGTTTTCCTCTCAAGCAGACTTGGAGGTTGGGGCACAATTGTGCAAGGTTGTGCTCGTGTAACCCAGAAGCCCAACTGGAAGTTATACATTCTGTTCTTATATCAGATTCTATTAGATATTTCTTGCCCCGTTGATGATGCAACTTGCCGAAGTGAACCTGTCACGTTGTAAGAGGCATAGCTCTGGGAATATCCTGCGGGGGTGGGGGGGAGGTAGAATTACTGGGCTACCCAATTATCTGTGCTGGTTTGTATTATTCTTGTGTTTCTCATCTCTGCATATAATTGTCCAATGGCTGAAGATTTCTCACCCTGAGAGTTCACCTGACTAACCCCTAGGATGGCAGCGTCGTCTCATGAGGGGATGATTGAAGAAACTGGGCCTGTATTTTCTAGAGATTTGAAGACTGAGAAGTGATCTGATTGAAACATACAGAACGTGACAGTGTTTGATGGGATGTTTCCCTTGGCTGGTGAGTGTTGAACCAGGGGACACTGTCTCAGAATAAGAGTCAAGCCACTGAGCTGAGGAGGAATTTCTTCACTCAGAAGGATGATGAATCTTTGGAATTCTCTACTCCAGAGGCTGTGGAAGCCCAATCACTCAAGCAGAAATCAATAGATTTATGGATACTAATGACATAAAGGGATATGGGGATATTAGTGTTGAAACAGGTGATCAGCCATGATCTAATTGAATAGCAGAGCAGAGTTTCAATGGGCTGAATTACCTACTTATGCTACCATGTTCCTAGAATAAGCCTCCCTTGCTTTGTTTGAAGAGGAGGAGGCCATTGAGCCACTCGAACCCCTGTTCCACCGTTCAGTGAGATCAGGGCCGCATTTTATCATAGACGTAGAACATACAATGCAGATGGAGGCCATTCGGCCCATCAAATCTACACCGACCCACTTAAGCCCTCCCTTCCACCCTATCCCTGTAACCCAATAACCCCTCCTAACCTTTTTGGACACTAAACTCAATTTAGCATATACAATTCCCCTAACCTGCACGTCTTTGGATTGTGGGACGAAACCTGAGCACCAAGGCCCTATCTGTCCTCTTAGGTGGACATAAAATATCCCAAGGCCTTATTTGGAAGAATAGCAGGTGAGATATCACCAGCGTCCTGACCAATATTTATCCCAAACTGACATCACGAAAAACAAATTTTCTTGTCATCATCACAAAGTAGTGCAAAGGCTTGTTTCACGATCTGCTCCTGTCCATTCTCTCAGCATGTGCTGGGTGGGGGAAGGCAGAGTTGAACCTGCTTGTGTACGAGGGGCTGATGCTGGCATATTGCAATCATGTTTATGAGACAGAAGGGGGCATACTCGGCCTCTCGTTTCCTTCATCTGTACTGTGCAGCAAGCTGGAGAACAAATGCATAATTTAACATTACAAAACATCTTCTAGATATCTCCAGCAGCAGACAAAATACTCCAAACCGATGCATTCGTCAGTCGTCTGGTGTATGGCCTCTCAATCCTGCAGCTAAAATTGCTTCCTGGTTTGCTATACTGGGCGAGGACAAAAAGTGCTGGCATCAGAGCCAGTCAATGCACACTGCACTTCTCAGTAGCACTGTTAAGTAGCACTTAGAATCATAGAATACCCACAGTGCAGACCATTTGACCATTGAATCTGCACTGACCCTCTAAAAGTGCACCTTACCCATGCTCACTGTCCTGTAATCCTACCTACCTTTGGGCATTACGGGGAAATTTGGCTTTGCCAATTCACCTAATCTACACATCTTTAGACTGTGGAAGGAAACCAGAGTACCCGGCGGAAACTCAAGCAGACACAGGGAGAAATGAAATGAAAATTGCTTATTGTCATGAGTAGGCGTCAATGAATTTACTGTGAAAAGCCCCTAGTCGCCACATTCCGGCACCTGTTCGGGGAGGCTGGTACGGGAATGTAGAATGTGCAGGCTCCACATATTCACCCAAGGTCAGAATCAAACCTGGGTCCCTGGCGCTGTGAGGCAATAGTGCAAACCACTGTGCACCCCCTAAGCAGCATAAGAATACACTTATGTTCAGTGATATTTTTTCACATTGTTACGTGGTTGTACACTAATGACATTCGTTCGTATTTTACATGAGTGTGCTCACATTTGAGCATATGCATATCAATGCGTGCAGATGTGTGTGCTTGTGCATGTACATGTGGGTTTGTGCATGTATCAGTGTGCAGAAAGGCACATGTGATTTTTATATGCATGGGTGTTCATCTGGATGTATGCATGTGCTTGCAAGTGCCAATGTAGGCACACACATGTGTGTGTGGTAGTGTCCATATATATGAGTGCATTTTTAAAACATTTGCACATGTAATCATGGAACATGTGTGAACTTCTCCATTTGTTGAAGGCACAGCAGCACCATTTTCTTTTGGAAAAATACACTGGACTGGATTCTCCATCACCCGCTGCCAGTAGCAAAGATCCCGATGCAGTGGAGAATCCAGCATTGGGGAAATAAACAGGATCTACGCCAGTGGCAACATTGAGGTTCATGTCCTGCACCAGCAGAAGGAAGCAAATGGGTCAAAATGATTATATTAATGGGCTTCTCCACACCTCTGTTACTCTCCGGCCCTCTGAGCCGAGATTCATGCAGGTGTGGATTGGTAAACATATTTGAAAGCGTGGCCCTTACATCCATCAGACACTTCCACCAGAACCCCCCATATCGGAGACCCTCCCCCTTATCAGAGACCCCTGCAATATCGGAAACCCCCCTGTCCACATAATAACAGAGACACCCCCGCCTCCTCCCATCGATCACCCCTTCCTGGAAGCTAAAGAGCAGTCCAGGCAGTACATTGAAAAGAAATCATTTTCACGCACCTGCCCCTTAGAGCTGCTGCTTTCAAGACATCTGCCTGAGGCAGCAGCTGTAACTTCATAGACAGCGATAACCACATCACAAGACTTTAAAATCCCTCATATCCTTTCAACTGCAAGAAGTAGCAAAGAAATAGCTTTTACTAGGCTGTAATTGACAGTTCCAGACAGCTAGATAGCTCGATTGTTTAATTTAATTTCCGTTCAGACTTGAATGGATCTCAAGTAGCCCGCTGTGAAACTAACCACAATGTTTAGTTTATATATTTTTTTAAATTTAGAGTACCCAATAATTTTTTTTCCAATTAAGGGTCAATTTAGCGTGGCCAATCCACCTAACCTGGACAGCGCCGCAGTCCCAGTGCTATCCACTGAGCCACATGCTGCCCTAACAACAATGTTTATGAACATCTAGCTATGACTGACAGCCCATGACCACATCTGCAGCAGTTAAATGTTTTCAGCAATCTCAACAGCAATCTCTCCCTCAATGTCAGCAAAACCAAAAGAGCTGGTTATTGACTTCAGGAAGCAAAGTATTTTAAACACCCCTGTCTGTATAAATGGTGCTGAGGTGGAGATGGTTGACAACTTCAAATTCCTAGGTGTGCACATCACCAATAATCTGTCCTGGTCTACCCACGTCGACGATATGACAAAAAAAAGCACAACAGTGCCCATACTTCCTCAGGAAATTAAGGAAATTCAGCAGGTCCACATTGACTCTAACCAATTTTTACAGAGGCACCATAGAAAGCATCCTATTGGCTGCATCACAGCCTGGTATGGCAACTGCTCGACCCAAGGTCGTAAGAAACTACAGAGAGTCATGAACACAATCCAGTCAATCACAGGGACCCGCTTCCCATCCATTGACTCTGTCTACACCTCCCGCTGCCTGGGGAAAGCGGGGAGCAAAATCAAAGACCTCTCCCACCCGGCTTACTCACTCTTCCAACTTCTTCCATCGGGCAGGAGATACAAAAGTCTGAGAACACTGCCAACAGATTCAAAAATAGCTTCTTCCCCGCTGTAACCAGACTCCTGAATGACTCTCTTATGGACTGAACTGATCTCGCCACACATCTTCTCTCCTGAGTAGGGCTACACTACGTATGCTCGTGCCTATGTATTTACATTATGTATTTATGTGTATCCTATGTTTCTTTCATGTATGGAATGATCTATCTGGACTGTACGCAGAACAATACTTATCACTGTGCCTCGGTACATGTGACAACAAAACAAAACCAATCCAGCTGGGAAAAAAAGAAAATGAAAGTACTTAAAACCGAGATGGGGTTCTCTGATATCCCTTGTGATCCACGCCATGCATGTATTTGCTGAAGGCCCCGCCTTCTCAACCTTGCCCCTCGCCTGAGGTGTGGTGATCCTCAGGTTAAATCACCACCAGTCAACTCTCCCCCTCAAAGGGGAAAGCAGCCTCTGGCCATCTGAGACTATGGCAACTTTAAATATATTTGCATGGCAAGGGACAGTGAATTGTTTCTGGGCACCGCTCCTATGGCAGCGCAAACCAGGGTCCGTGAGAGAAGATATTCTCCCAAATGGAGAATCCTGCCCGCTGATTTTGCTAGTTGACCGTTTGTTACCGTGTGTGTGTGTGTGTCTCGATTGCCTTCGTTCCACAAATATCTTTGCAAAACCAGCAGCCGTACACAAGGTTTCAGTGGAAAGGGCAAAGGGTTAAACTGTTAAATTAATGAAGTCAATTATTTTAAACCTTCCTGGTAATTTAAAAAAAACACAAGTTAAATGACTAGATCTCCTCATAAGCAGAACTGATTCAAATTGGTTCTGATAAAGCTTACTTAATGAAGATACGACTACATCTCAGCAAAGGTCATCAGTACCACTAGAATCAATTTTAATTAGTTCAGGCCTGTCCAAAGTACCCAGTAACAAATTGAACCTTTTTGCTTGCCGCATTTACGTGAAACCAGTTGATTCTGTGTCAAATTCTAGTAATAGGAATTAATTTGATTTGTATTTATCTATAAGTAAAGATCGAGTACCAAATCAATGGCCATCCAGGGATTATCAATGGGCAAAAAAATGTTTACCTTGAAGCAGATATTTAATTTGTCCAGCGATTCATGGAAAATAACTGTTGATTCAGATAATATATTACACAAATTAGATTCAAAAATATTGCTGCAGAGAGCCAACTTTCCATCAGCGACTCTGCTCCAGGACATTTTAATGTAATTATTTCAGCAGGAGGGAGAGTAGACAGAATGGAGAGAAAGACATTGAAAGATAATAAGAACTGCAGGGATTTAGACTACGCAGAACACAGCTGACAAAAGCTGATATGTTCAGAATGTTATGATAATTTCTGTTATCCAGCAGCCTACTGAGAGACTCGCTGCAACAAAAACGTCCGTTTCTAAAAATACCACAACATTAAGCATTTGGCTAACCGTTTATGTTACAGTTACGGGTTGTGATTAAAGTCACTTAATAGTTAAGTTGTATGTTTTAAGATGTCTGAAAAATTTATAGACATACATGAAAATACAGCTTTCATCCTGGTTTCGTGTATAAATATTTAAGAACATAATTACCCGCGCTGAAAAAACACCTGAGCCCATTAACAAAAGTTGAAGACCCGGCTGGCAAAAAATGAATGTGACATCTTAGAAATGACACGAAAGTGATATTTTTAACAAATACCTGCTGCTTCTGACAGCTTCCTTTGGCTGTGTTGACAAAAAATCCAGACAATACACATAGAATACACGTCAATACATGACATAGAATACAAAGCAATGTATGACATAGAAAACACAGCAATACATGACATAGAATACAAAGCAATGTATGACATAGAAAACACAGCAAAGTATGACATAGAATACACAGCAAAACATGAAATAGAATACACAGCAATACATGACACAGAATACACAGTAATACATGACACAGAATACACAGCAATACATGACATAGAATACACAGCAATACATGACATAGAATACACAGCAATACATGACATAGAATACACAGCAATACATGACATAGAATACACAGCAATACACAACATAGAATACACAGCAATACATGAAATAGAATGCACAGCAATACACAACATAGAATACACAGCAATACATGACATAGAATACACAGCAATACATGAAATAGAATACACAGCAATACATGACATAGAATACACAGCAATACATGAAATAGAATACACAGCAATACATGAAATAGAATACACAGCAATACATGACATAGAATACACAGCAATACACAACATAGAATACACAGCAATACATGACATAGAATACACAGCAATACATGAAATAGAATACACAGCAATACATGACATAGAATACACAGCAATACACAACATAGAATACACAGCAATACATGACATAGAATACACAGCAATACATGACATAGAATACACAGCAATAGACAACGTAGAATACACAGCAGTAGACAACATAGAATACACAGCAATACATGAAATAGAATACACAGCAATACATGACATAGAATACACAGCAATACACAACATAGAATACACAGCAATACATGACATAGAATACACAGCAATACATGACATAGAATACACAGCAATACATGAAATAGAATACACAGCAATACATGACATAGAATACACAGCAATACACAACATAGAATACACAGCAATACATGACATAGAATACACAGCAATACATGACATAGAATACACAGCAATAGACAACGTAGAATACACAGCAATAGACAACATAGAATACACAGCAATACATGAAATAGAATACACAGCAATACATGGCATAGAATACACAGCAATACACAACATAGAATACACAGCAATACATGACATAGAATACACAGCAATACATGACATAGAATACACAGCAATAGACAACGTAGAATACACAGCAATAGACAACATAGAATACACAGCAATACATGACATAGAATACAGAGCAAGATACACAGCAAGGAATCAGGCCATTCGGCCAAACTGCTCTGTGCCGATGTTCATACTCCATATGAGCCTCGTCCCACATTAATTCATCTAAGCCTATCTGTTATCAGGGGGTAGGTGGGAACGTGGAGCTGAGCCCACAACACATCCGTGGTTATTAAATGGCAGAGCTGGCTTGAGGGGCCAAGTGGCCTACTCCTGCTCCTAACTCATATGTTTGCATGTAAATAATTCAATTCTTTTACTCTCCATTGTATATCTAGCTTTTCCAAAAGGCATCTATGCCGCTCACCTCAAGTACCCAACCTGGTCACGAGTTGCACATTAGAACCATTGTCTGGGTAAAGAAGTTCCACCTGAATAGCTTATTAGATCTATTGGTGATTATTCTACATGTAAGACTATCGTATAATATGCATATTTATGTGGCTGGATTCTCCATTGCCCCTGACACTGGTATCGGATTTCCCGATCGGGCAGAGAATTGAGCGTCAGCTGAAAAATGTGAAAGGTGCTGATGCCGGGCGCCAAACCCGTTACGGTGATCTGATGCCAGTGGGGGCAGCGAGTGACGGTCCCTGCATTGTCAGCACCATGCAAAACTGCAATTTTCACACATTTAAATTTGATTAACAGACTGGAAGTGCAAACCTCTCCTCCCCCACTCAGCCGGGAATCAGGCAGGCATGACTTGGTGCAAGTATTTACTAGCAGGGCTAAGGTACCATGGGTATGAGGGTGAGTAAGGAGGTACGCCAACGTTTAAAACCTATGGGTTTGCTAGGGGGTATATGCCTGGACTTCAGGGAGTAGCAGGAATGATGGGCAGGATTCTCCGACCCCCCCGGCGGGCTGGAGAATCGCCGGGGGACGGCATGAAACCCACCCCGCCGCCCCGACCGGATTCCTCGGCGCCGTTTTTTCGGCTGGGGCAGGAATCACCTCACCCCGGTAAGGGGCCATTGGCGATCGTCCGCTCCGCAATGGGCCGAGTGGCTGCCCGTTTTCGGCCAGTCCCGCCGGCGTAAATCAAACAAGGTCCTTACCGGTGGGATCTGGCTCCGGGGGGTCCCCATGGTGCCCTGGCCCGTGATCGGGGCCCACCGATCCACGGACGGGCCTGTGCCATGCGGTCACTCTTTCCCTCCGCGCCGGCCGCTGTAACGGTCAGCCATGGTCGGCGCGGAGAAGAACCCCCCCCCGCGCATGCACTGGGATCATGCCAGAACACGCTGGCGCTCCCGTGCATGCGCCAACTCGCGCTGGCCGGCGGAGGACCTTCCGCGCCGCCTGGCGCAGGGGGATGGGACAATTGGGCGCGGCCGTTTTGGCACGGCCGTTTGGACGCAGCCGTTTGGGCGCCATGGGACAATTGGGCGCAGCCAATTTGGCGCGGCCGTTTGGGCGCAGACGACAGAAATTCTTTTAGTTTTTGTGGCTAGTAACTTGTTGCAAATTGTTGCAAGTAAATTTAAATTGGTGATTATGAGCAAGGCTCCTCAAGTACTCGATAGCATCCATGTTTTCAAATTTTAGAACACTTTCATGTATTCTTTTATCTTTATTGTAAATTAAAAACCTTAAATTAGTTCATTTAGTTAAAAACGAAGTTAAAAAACCTTTAGTTTAGTTCATTTAGTAATTATGAGCAAGGCTGTTTTCAAATTTAAGAACAGTTTAATGTATTCATTCATCTGCATCTCTATACTTTTTTAGTTTTTGTGGCGGTTCATGGCCGGCTAGAAACCTTTCAAAATATGCATCTCTACCTTTCTGTACTTTACGCAGGCCATCAATTAGTATCCAAATGGTGGGATGATGCATGCCAAGTTCGTATTTCAATCGACGGTGGGCTGCCTCCGCTTTATTGTTTGTGCGGTCTTCCCCGTTTAATGTTCTCTGATAAAGGTTCCAAATCTCAGGGCGAAATAAAAGTGTTCGTCTACCATTTCCTCGTCTGTTCAGACGACCAACATATGTATCTTCAAACCAGTTGAGTAAATCTTGATGTTCTTGAGGCAGTTGGGTCGCTAAAGCATCCAGATATACATAGATTTTGTTCAAAGGTACAAAGGCAATGGCAATAATCATTTTAGCTTTTAACGCAAAATCTGGATCAGTGTTGTACAAACTACGGAACCCCCATACTAGCTAGATGTTTATGCATATTTTGAGCTAAATGAAAAAAACATCCTTTTATTTGAACATCAGGGAATATGTCTTTCATAGCACTGGGCGCAGCTTGTTCATAATCACAGACGATTGAACTGGGTTTCAAGTTGCGTTCGATTTCTTTCAATAATGCAAACATTCTCGCATATGTGGTGCGTTGCTTGTTGGGCAAAAGCGCATAAACCGTAGGAGTTACTCCTCCGTTTTTTTTTTACCATAATTACATAAATCTGAGAAAAGAGGCTGGGAGCAATACTGAATGTGCCATCTGCAAACCACATATCAAATGTCAATAAGTGCTGTAGCCAGCTCTGTCTTCCGAAGATTAATATCCAGTCGTGACCTGGTCCGCTATCACAAAGTAAAAAAATTTCTTCCACTCCTGGTTGAGGGTCATATATCCTGCAGCATTCTGGCACAATCAATTGTTGTAAATTACTTGGATTGGTGGGGGCGTTCAATACATAATTATGCTTTCTGCTTATCATTCTCCTCAAAGCAGATATACTAGAAATGGCTGGTAGACTAGCTTGGGATATGTCTGTCAAACATTCATTAAGAACTACAGTCGGTGCCTCAAGGGTTTCCTGTGCTCTCTTTTTTATTTTAGTTTTCACGAGTGCAACCTCTACTAGTGCAGCAGAAGCATCATGCGAATGGCTGTTCAGCTGCCTCACCACGTTTGCAGCTTTAGTATGGAGCCGTGCTTTGCACCGGTTTTTTTGCTCACAACGCCAAAATTTCACTTTGCTGTCACCTTTGCTTGTTTTGTCAAAGACGTAAAGGAATCCGTTATGAACAAATTTTTCTTTACCAAGTTTCGTTGATACTTCCTCAGCCACCATATGGGTATGCGGATTGGTTTAGTTAAAAAATATATAAAAATATGGTGATAGAACGAAACACTTGTGACAGCGGACCCGCACCAGCAGCCAACTCAACTGAGGCTAATTTACAAATAAAGAAATGTTATTATCTAATTATGGCCAAAACAGCTGGCGTCAAGACGGCTGGCGCCAAAACGGCCGCGCCACAACGGCCGCGTCCAAATGGCTGCGCCAAAACGTACCCAACCCCTGGCGCAGTGCCAACAACGCCGGCGCCAGCCTAGCCCCTTAAGGTGTGGAGGATTCCGCACCTTCCAGGCGGGCTGACGCCGGAGTGGTGCACGTCACTCCTCGGCACCGGTAAAGCCCGCCCCACCGGTTAGGGGAGAATCCCGGCCCATGTGTGCGCAAGTGCATGGACTCGATGTGTCACTCTTAGATCGGGGTGTCCTGGCTGTGACCCCCATTGCTGCATAAATTTACTTAAACCTACCCCCTAGCTGCAACTTACAGGCTCCTGGCTGCTGAGACCTCTGACTGCTGACAGTGTCCTGCAAATGCTGCAAGGGCTTCTGGACATCTGGACGATCACCCAGCTCACCCCTCTGGAAATCCTCTGATGCACAATGAATGGACATGAAACGTAGGTGAAGTTCGAAACGAAAGGATTTAATTAGCAAGAAGTGAGCCCGGCAGCAGACGTACAGGAAATGGTCTGGCTGCAGGGAAACACGGGTTCTTGTACCCTGCCTCGTAGGCGGAGCTACCTTCCTCTTAGCCAATAGGGATAAGGAGCACACGATACTTGGGCCAATGGGCAGCGAGCCCTCTGCACCAATGGCAGCTCACACTCCAAGGTACCGTAATACCCCTAGTCATACTACCACATTCACCCCTTGTTGAGAAAGGAACGGGGGGGGGGGGGCGTGTACGGGGAATGCGGACATGGAGAGAGAGAGGGGGGGTCCCGTGCGAGTGGGTAAGAGACTGGTAGTATGACTAGTGATGTTGGATTGTACCTCTTCAATGGTGGCTGCCCACTGGCCCGCAACTATTTACAGAGTCGAGTCAGAACACAGTAACTATATACAGGTTTGAGAATCAAAAACGAGAGAACAAGCAAGAACAAGGGTCCATCAACAGTTCACATAGACTCGATCAGCCGATCGGGTGCCTTGGACGTTCCGTGCGACCTGCGGAGCTTCGCTGGAGACATTGGAGCGGTGGGCGTCCGTGTCTCCGGGAGCGATGATCCGGTCCTTGTGGCTGCATCCGTACCCCTAGTCGGAGCTGGTGAGGGCCAGGCTGGGGGAGGGTCGTCCTGTCCATTAGGCAGTGCGGGTAAGGGTGTCGGCGGGCCAGGGAGGGGAGCGCCTGCCAGGGGGCAGTTGGGGTTGGGGGGGTGTTGGGGGGGCTGGCGCCGGGGGCGATGGCCGGGATCCGGCGGGTGCCAGGTCCCGTAGGGAGACCGTGTCCTGTCGGCCGTCGGGATACTCCACATACGCGTACTGCGGGTTCACGTGGAACAGCTGGACCCTATCGACCAACGGGTCCAACTTGTGCACCCGCACCTGTTTCCAGAGCAGGATGGGTCCGGGGGGGTAGCCAGCCAGGTCGGGATTGGGGTCCCTGAGGAAGACTTCCTGGGGAAAACAAGAAGGCGTTCGTGAGGCGTTTGATTAGTGGATGTGCAAAGAAGTGACCGGATTGAATGGAGGGCGTCTGGGAGGACCTCTTGCCAGCGGGAGACTGGGAGATTTCTGGACCGTAGGGCCAGCAGGACGGTCTTCCAGACTGTACCATTCTCCCTCTCGACCTGTCCGTTACCCCTGGGGTTGTAACTGGTCGTCCTGCTGGAGGCGATGCTCCTGCTGAGCAGGAATTAACACAGCTCGTCACTCATAAAGGAGGACCCCATATCGCTATGAATGTAAGCGGGGATTCCAAACAGAGAGAAAATGGTGTGTAGGGCTTTAATGATGGTAGGTGTGGTCATCTTGGGGCAGGGGATGGCGAACGGGAAGCGGGAGTACTCGTCAATCACATTGAGGAAGTACGTGTTGCGGTTGGTAGAGGTGAGGGGACCTTTGAAGTCCATGCTGAGACGTTCAAAGGGGCGGGAAGCCTTTATCAGATGTGCTTGTTCGGGGCGGTAGAAGTGCGGTTTGCACTCTGCGCAGATGTGGCATTCCCTAGTCACTGTCCTGACCTCCTCGATGGAGTAGGGCAGATTGCGGGTCTTGATAAAATGAAAAAAACGGGTGACCCCCGGGTGGCAGAGGTCCGCGTGGAGGGTTCGAAGACAGTCCACTTGTGCGTTGGCACAGGTGCCGCGGGACAGGGCATCGGGAAGCTCGTTCAGCTTCCCAGGACGATACAAGCTGTCATAGTTGTAGGTGGATTACTCTATCCTCCACGGCAAGATCTTGTTGTTCTTTATCTTGCCCCTCTGTGCGTTGTCGAACATGAAGGCCACTGACCGTTGGTCTGTGAGGAAGGTGAACCTCCTGCCGGCCAGATAGTGCCTCCAATGTCGCACAGCTTCTACTATGGCCTGTGCTTCCTTCTCGACAGGGGTGGTGGATTTCGGAAGCATGGATGGTATGGGAGAAGAAGGCCACGGGTCTGCCCGTTGGGTTCAGGGTGGCTGCCAGAGCTACATCGGACGCGTTGCTCTCGACCTGGAAGGGGAGGGACTCGTCGATAGCTCGCATCGTGGCCTTTGCAATATCTGCTTTGATGCGGCTAAAGGCCTGGCGGGCCTCCATCGACAGGGGGAATGTGGCTGATTGGATGAGAGAATGGGCTTTGTCTGCGTAATTGGGGACCCACTGGGCGTAATATGAAAAGAAACCCAAACAGCGCTTGAGGGCTTTGGGGGAGTGGGGGAGGGGGAGCTTCATCAGGGGGTGCATGCGTTCCGGGTCGGGGCCTATTACTCCGTTACGCACTACGTAGCCGAGGATGGCTAACGGTCGGTGCTAAACACGCATTTGTCCTTGTTGTAGGTAAGGTTCAGGAGTTTTGCGGCTCGGAGGAATATACGGAGGTTGGTGTCGTGGTCCTGCTGATTGTGGCCGCAGATGGTGACGTTATCGAGATACGGGAAGGTGGCTCGTAAACCGTATTGGTCGACCATTCGGTCCATCTCCCATTGGAAGACCGAGACCCCATTTGTGACACCGAAGGGAACCCTTAAAAAGTGGTAGAGCCGCCCATCCGCCTCGAACGCAGTGTACTTGCGATCACTCGCACGGATGGGGAGCTGATGGTAGGCGGACTTGAGGTCCACCGTGGAGAAGACCTTGTACTGCGCGATCCTGTTGACCAGGTCGGAGATACGTGGGAGAGGGTACACGTCCAGCTGCTTAAACCTGTTGATGGTCTGACTGTAGTTTATGACCATCCTAGTCTTCTCCCCGGTCTTTACCACCAGCACTTGTGCTCGTCAGAGGCTGTTGCTAGCCTCGATGACCCCTTCCTTCAGAAGCCGCTGGACCTCGGACCTGATGAAGGTCCGGTCCTGGACACTGTACCGTCTGCTCCTGGTGGCGACAGGTTTGTAATCCGGGGTGAGGTTTGCAAACAAGGACGGGGGGTCGACTTTGAGGGACGCGAGGCTGCAGACAATGACGGGGGACATATGGCCGCCAAATTTTGAATGTTAGGCTCTGGAGGTTACACTGGAAATCTAACCCCAGGAGTGCTGCCGCGCAGGGGTGAGGGAGAACGAATAGCTTGTAGTTTTAAACTCCCTATCCTGGACCATGAGGTCCGCTATGCAGCACCCTGTGATCTGTACTGAGTGAGAGCCGGAGGCCAGGGCGATTTTTTGCTTAACTGGGTAGACAGGGAGAGCGCAGCGTCTTACCGTAACGGGGTGGATGAAACGCTCTGTGCTCCCGGAGTACAGCAGGCAGTTCGTCTCGTGGCCGTTGAGCAGAATCTTTGTGGTCGCTGTGGAGAGGCTACGGGGCCGAGACTGATCCAGTGTGACTGAGGCGAGTCGTGGCAGATATTCGGAGTCTTCATCAGGCAGGGAGTAGTCACCCGCGGGGTCCTCGGTGCTGATCCAAGATGGCGGCGCCCGTTGGCCACACATGGTGGGGGGTGGACAAAATGGCGCCGCCCGTTCCCCGCACGTGGAGTCGGGGGTCCAAAATGGTGGCGCCCGGGGGTCGCACATGGCATAGGGGGCGTTAAATGGCGCCGCCCGGGGATCACACGTGGCGTTGGGGGATGGGGACAGTGAGGTCCCCGGGCCGCATGGGGCCCCTGAAGGGAGTGAGGGGGTTCCTGCGGTCACTGCTTGGGACTGCAGCGATCGCCTTTGCCTGGCAAACGGCCACAAAGTGGCCCTTCTTCCCGCAGCCCTTGCAGGTTGCAGAACGGGCCGGGCAGCGCTGACGGGGGTGCTTAGCCTGGCCGCAGAAATAGCAGTGGGGCCTGCGGGTTTATTGGGGTGCCCTGTGGCGCAGGTCTGGGGGGGTTCGAGTCCGTGGGGGAGAGAGAGGCCGAGTTCCACGCTGCCCAGGGGGCCGCTGCGCGGTCGGGGGCATACGAGCGAGCGTTATGGTTCGCGACATCTAGGGAGGAGGCGAAGGCTCGTGCCTCCGTGAGGCTTAAAGTTTCTCTCTCCAACAGGCTTTGGCGGATCTGCAAGGACTGCAAACCTGCGACAAAGGCATCTCGAATCAGGAGTTCGGTCTGCTCAGCAGACAACACCTGTGGGCAGCCGCAGTTTCTCCCCAGCATGAGGAGGGCACTGTAAAAATCGTCCAGTGACTCGCCAGGGGCCAAATTCTCCGCCACCCGGGAATCGGCGAGCCCCCTGCGGCGATTCTCCGGCTCGCGATGGGCCGAAGTCCCACCGCAGGGAGGCCTCTCCCGCCGCCGTGGTTTGAACAACCTCTGGTGGCGGCAGGATTGGCGGCGCGAGCGGGCCCCCGGGGTCCTGGAGGGGCGCGGGGGGATTGGACCCCGGGGGGTGCCCCACGGTGGCCAGGCCCGTGATTGGGGCCCACCGATTGGCGTGCAGTCCAGTGCTGTGGGGGCACTCTTTTTCTTCCGCCGCCGCCACGGCCTCCACCATGGCGGAGGCAGAAGAGAATCCCCCAGCGTGCATGCGCCAGTGGTGACGTCAGCGGCAGCTGACACACCGGCGCAGGCACGAACCGGCAAAGGTCTTTCGGCCAGCCCCGGCGGCAGGTGACGGGCGTCAAAGGCCGCTGGAGCCGGTTTGGGCGGCAGTCGGTGTGGTGCCAACCGCTCCGGCACGGGCCGAGCCCCTCAATGTGAATGAGAATTCCGCACCTTTGGGGAGGCCCGACGCCGGAGTGGTTGGTGCCACTCCGCCACGCCGGGATCCCCGGCCCCGCCGGTTAGGGGAGAATCCTGCCCCAGGTATCTGCTGCCTTGTGGCTAGTAAGTGCCGAGCGTAGACCTGGTTCACCGGCCGTATGAAATGTCCTTTGAGCAAGTCCATAGCCGCGTCGTAGTCTGTTGTGTCCTCTATGAGCGTGTATATGGCGGTGCCGACACACGAGTGGAGGATGTGCAGTTTCTGCTCCCTCGTCGGGACGCTTTCCGCCGTGCTAAGGTAGCTGTTGAAGCAAGCCAGCCAGTGCTTAAATGCTGCTGTTGCATTCGCTGCGTGGGGGCTGAGTCGAAGACACTCCGGTTTGATGCCGAGCTCCATCCTTTAAAATCTTGCTGATTAAATTGATGCACAATCAATGGACATGAAACGTAGGTGAAGTCCGAAACGAAAGGCTTTAATTAGCAAGAAGTGAGCCCGGCAGCAGACGTACAGGAAATGGCCTGGCTGCAGGGAAACACGGGTTCTTATACCCCACCTCATAGGCAGAGCTGCCTTCCTCTTAGCCAATAGGGATAAGGAGCACACGATACTTGGGTCAATGGGCAGCGAGCCCTCTGCACAAATGGCAGCTCACACTCCAAGGTACCGTAATACCCCTAGTCATACTACCACACCCTCATACCCCAGCGGTACCATCAAGGGGATGGGTGTGGCTATGGTGAATCACCCGCCCACCAGGTGTTGGCACTCCTCAGTGCAGTCCTCAGAAACACAGCCCCACAGAGGAAGCAGAGCTCACCCCAACCAGGCACCTGTCCTGCGAGGAGCTGCCAGACCCATGTGCAGCCGCCGACTCTGGCTCACCAGGGAGGCCAGGCACGACCTGCTACTGGTACCACGGGGTTTGGAGGACATCCACTCCACCGTCCAGGTGACTGTCGCCCTAAACTTTTACATCTCTCGCTCATTCCAGGGATCGAGAGGGGATCTGTGTGGGCTATCGCAAACATCCACATCCAGGTGGGGTGGCACGGTAGCACAGTGGTTAGCACTGTTTCTTCACAGTGCCAGGGACCGGGGTCAGATTCCCGGCTTGGATCACTGTCTATGCACGTTCTCCCTGTACCTGCGGGGGTTTCCTCCGGGTGCTCCAGTTTCCTCTCACAAATCCTGAAAGACGTGCTGCTAGGTAAATTGGACATTCTAAATTCTCCCTCTGTGTACCCGAACAGACACCGGACTGTGGTGACTCGGGGATTTTCACAGTAGCTTCATTGCAGTGTTAATGTAAGCCTACTTGTGACACTAATAAATATTATTATTAGGTGCAGCCTTGCGATTACGGATGCTCTGTGAGCCAGGACATCGAACTATATTACCTACAACCTGAACCAGGCCCAACAGGATGCCTGGACAGCAGGATTTGCCACCATCACTGGCATGCCCCAGGTCCATTGGATGATTGATGGCATGCATGTCACCCTCCGAGCACCGGTTCGACCTATGGTGCCTTTCATCAGAAGGAAGGGATTCCATTCGATCAATGTGTAGTTGGTGTATGACCACGAGCTGGACATCATCCACACCTGCGCCCGATATCCAGGCAAAGTGCGCGACCCTCACATCCTGGCACACTCATCAATTAGTGGCACCCTTGAGGAACTCCAGTGGGTGAGGGTTGGCTAGTGGGAAACAAGGGTTACCCGCGGAGGTCATCGCTAATGCCACCTGTGTGGAGGCCACAGACCAAGACGGAAAACCGGTAAAATGGCGCTCACCAAGCAATCAGGAGCGTTATCGAGCGGTGCATCGGCCTGCTCTAGTTTTACTTCTGATGCCTGGACCGCTCTAGAGCGGCTCTCCAATATAGATCTCAGGGGGTCTCAAGCAGTATGGAGATCTTCTGCTTCCTTCATAGCATTACACAGCAGTGGGGCAATATGCTGGAGGAGGAGGAAGAACAACAGGCCTCATCTGACAAGGATGGTTTCCAGGAAGGCCAGGGCGTGGAGCCGGAGCTGGGGTGCAATGCTGCAGGGCTGCCATAGATGGGACAATCTCATCCCTTCTTGGTTCACCAAATAGCGTGTCTGGTCAGCAGCAACTCCACCACCCTGTCCCACCTCTTTCACCCTCCCCCGACTTCAAATCGTCCCCCCACCCCACAAAATCCACCTTTCCCTGAGACTCTCAGCCCTTGCCTCTCCCTTAGACCATCCACCCCTCCCTCTCCATGAGCCCATCCACCCCCTCCCTCTCCCTTAGACCATCCACCCCTCCCTCTCCCTGAGCCCATCCACACCTCTCTCTCCCTTAGCCCATCCACCCCTCCCTCTCCCTGAGCCCATCCACCCCTCCTTCTCCCTTAGCCCATCCACCCCCTCCCCCTCCCTGAGCCCATCCACCCCCTTCTTCTACCTTAGCCCATCCACCCCTCCCTCTCCCTAAGCCCATTCACCCCTTCCCACTCCCCTGGTCCATCCACCCCCTCCCTCTCCCTGAGCCCATCCACCCCCTCCCTCTCCCTGAGCCCATCCACCCCCTCCCCCTCCCTTAGCCCATCCACCCCCTCCCTCTCCCTGAGCCCATCCACCCCTCCCTCTCCCTCAGTCCATCCACCCCCTCCCCTCTCCCTGAGCCCATCCACCCCCTCCCCCTCCCTCTCCCTGAGCCCATCCACCCCCTCCCTCTCCCTGAGCCCATCCACCCCCTCCCTCTCCCTCAGTCCATCCACCCCCTCCCTCTCCCTGAGCCCATCCACCCCCTCCCCCTCCCTTAGCCCATCCACCCCCTCCCTCTTCCTGAGCCCATCCACCCCTCCCTCTCCCTGAGCCCATCCACCCCTCTCTCTCCCTTAGCCCATCCACCCCCTGCCCTCTCCCTGAGCCCATCCACCCCCTCCTTCTACCTTAGCCCATCCACCCCTCCCTCTCCCTGAGCCCATTCACCCCTTCCCACTCCCCTGGTCCATCCACCCCCTCCCTCTCCCTTAGCCCATCCACCCCCTCCCTCTCCCTGAGCCCATCCACCCCTCCCCCTCCCTTAGCCCATCCACCCCCTCCCTCTCCCTGAGCCCATCCACCCCTCCCTCTCCCTCAGTCCATCCACCCCCTCCCTCTCCCTGAGCCCATCCACCCCCTCCCCCTCCCTCTCCCTGAGCCCATCCACCCCCTCCCTCTCCCTGAGCCCATCCACCCCCTCCCTCTCCCTCAGTCCATCCACCCCCTCCCTCTCCCTTAGCCCATCAACCCCTCCCTCTCCCTGAGCCCATCCACCCCTCCCTCTCCCTGAGCCCATCCACCCCCTCCCTCTCCCTGAGCCCATCCACCCCTCCCCCTCCCTTAGCCCATCCACCCCCTCCCTCTTCCTGAGCCCATCCACCCCTCCCTCTCCCTGAGCCCATCCACCCCCTCCCCCTCCCTCTCCCTGAGCCCATCCACCCCCTCCCTCTCCCTGAGCCCATCCACCCCCTCCCTCTCCCTCAGTCCATCCACCCCCTCCCTCTCCCTTAGCCCATCAACCCCTCCCTCTCCCTGAGCCCATCCACCCCTCCCTCTCCCTGAGCCCATCCACCCCCTCCCTCTCCCTGAGCCCATCCACCCCCTCCCTCTCCCTCAGTCCATCCACCCCCTCCCTCTCCCTGAGCCCATCCACCCCTCCCTCTCCCTGAGCCCATCCACCCACTCCCCCTCCCTCTCCCTTAGCCCATCCACCCCCTCCCTCTCCCTTAGCCCATCCACCCCCTCCCTCTCTTTTAGCCCATCCACCCCCTCCCTCTCCCTGAGCCCATCCACCCCCTCCCCCTCCCCCTCCCTTAGCCCATCCACCCCCTCCCTCTCCCTGAGCCCATCCACCCCCTCCCCCTCCCTTAGCCCATCCACCCCCTCCCTCTCCCTGAGCCCATCCACCCCCTCCCTCTCCCTTAGCCCATCCACCCCCTCCCTCTCCCTCAGTCCATCCATCCCCTCCCTCTCCCTCAGTCCATCCACCCCCTCCCTCTCCCTGAGCCCATCCACCCCCTCCCCTCTCCCTTAGCCCATCCACCCCCTCCCTCTCCCTCAGTCCATCCATCCCCTCCCTCTCCCTCAGTCCATCCACCCCCTCCCTCTCCCTGAGCCCATCCACCCCCTCCCCTGTCCCTTAGTCCATTCACCCCCTCCCTCTTCCTGAGCCCATCCACCCCCTCCCTCTCCCTCAGTCCATCCATCCCCTCCCTCTCCCTCAGTCCATCCACCCCCTCCCTCTCCCTGAGCCCATCCACCCCCTCCCCTGTCCCTTAGTCCATTCACCCCCTCCCTCTCTCTTAGCCCATCCACCCCCTCCCTCTCCCTTAGCCCATCCACCCCCTCCCTCTCCCTCAGTCCATCCATCCCCTCCCTCTCCCTCAGTCCATCCACCCCCTCCCTCTTCCTGAGCCCATCCACCCCCTCCCCTGTCCCTTAGTCCATTCACCCCCTCCCTCTCTCTTAGCCCATCCACCCCCTTCCCTCTCCCTTAGCCCATTCACCCCCTCCCTCTCCCTTTGTCCATGCAACCCTGCCTCTACCTCATCCCATCCACTCCCTTCTCTCTCCCTCAGTCCTTCACTCCACCTTCCCCCTAGCCTTCCACCTCTCTCCACCACCAGAACTCCCTCTCCTCCCCTCGAAGGGTCATATCAGCATCACTACAGGGTCTAGTCCTGTGAGATGAGCTCTGCTGTTACTCATTGTCTGACGAAGTCTGACTGCCGTTTTTAAGATAACATATCACTGTCTGCCTGCGTGATCCCTGTTTGTGAGCTGGTGATTCCTTTTCACATGTGTCATGTCTGCCTCCAGCCACCCACCGACCCCCCAACCACCGCACAGCAACACCCAGCCCCAGCCCAACCTTCACACCGTAAGACAGAGGTAGGAGGCAGATCAGACTGGTGGTGCAAAAATGTTTAATGGTGACTATTTACAGTATGTGTGCACTTCCCCCTTATTATCTATTCTATACCACACCCATGCCAACTCAAGTCTATCTTTCCATTCTTTTGTGGCGTACTGCTCCTCCTAGGTTTTACCCCAGTCAGCACATCGGAAGTGGAGGCGGCCTGCTCCTTGTGTCACCCTCTGCCCTGTGATGCATATGGTGGCCGTCCTCTGGAGGGCCTGCGTCTGGATTGGCCTAGCCAACTTTCAGGTACACAGGTGACGATGTGCCAACCTGTTCTGCCTGCTGCTCATGAGGGGCTCCAGTGTCAGGTGGGGAGATTTGGAAGGCCTGAGGTATTCCAGCACCTTCCCTGTGGGAGGCATCGGCATGGATCCCATCACTTCTTCTTCCCTTGGGGTGCTCGCTGGTCCCCGATCTACTCCATGGGGAGGGGAGGTCGGAGTGAACTCCAGCTAGTAAAGCATGTCCCTCAGTGCCTTGGATATGTCCCTCTGTGACTGTGTCATATCCCTCAGTGCCTCAGAAATGTCCCTCTGTGTCTGAATTTGGTCCCTCAGCATCAGACCAATGTTCTCGATGCCCTCAGCCATGACCCTTTGTGAATGGGCCAAGCTCTGGAGTGCCGCAGCAATGTCCATGTGTGCCCAGCACATGTCCGCCTGTGCCTGGGCTCTCCTGTCCTGCGTCTGAGCCACGGACAGCACGGTGTGCCCCAAGCCTTGGACGCCATGTCACATGTTACCCAGGCCTATCACTGCAGCTGCCACCCTTTCAGTGCTGGCCTGGTGCCACGCATTGTCGGCACCATCTCCTGTGCCTGAAGGCGGCTGGACTCTTCCAGCTGTACCTGCAGGGTGCTGGAAGGTTGCAGATACCCACTTCTGTAGATTCTGGCTCTGCTTCTGCATTTGTACCAGTGTTGGGATCACCTTTTCTAGAAGCGGTACATCTGTCTGGGTGCCAGCTGTTCTCTGGGATCAGGCAGCCCTCCGACCCTCCGCTCTCTTGGGAGTCCCTTCCTCCACCTGATGTGCTGCAGTGTGTGTGGTGCTCACCAGAGGGTGACCCAGGAGCTTGATCGCTAACATTACCCACCGAAGTGATAGTCTCTGCGATGGTGGATGGTGCAGGTGAAAACAGAGGCGAGATGTTTATGTCGTCCCCGGGCTGGTGCTCCAGGGTATATGGAGGGTCTGGATGTGGGCAACGATCCCAGACGGCCCGATCTTGTCTAATGGATTGGATTGGATTTGTTTATTGTCACGTGTACCGAGGTACAGTGAAAAGTATTTTTCTGCAAGCAGCTCAACAGATCATTCAGTACATGGGAAGAAAAGGGAATTAAACAGAATTCAAGAAAATACATGAGAATACATAATAGGGCAACACAAGATATACAATGTAACTACATAAGCATTGGCATCGGTTGAAGCATACAGGGTGTAGTGTTAATGAGGTCAGTCCATAAGAGGGTCATTTAGGAGTCTGGTGACAGTGGGGAAGAAGCTGTTTTTGAGTCTGTTCGTGCGTGTTCTCAGACTTCTGAATCTCCTGCCCGATGGAAAAAGTTGGAAAAGTGAGTAAGCCGGGTGGGAGGGATCCTTGATTATGCTGCCCGCTTTCCCCTGGCAGCGGGAGGTGTAGATGGAATCAATGGATGGGAGGCAGGTTTGTGTGATGGACTGGGCTGTGTTCACGACTCTCTGAAGTTCCTTGCGGTCCTGGGCCGAGCAGTTGCCATACCAGGCTGTGATGCAGCCCGATAGGATGCTTTCTATAGTACATCTGTAAAAGTTGGTAAGGGTTAATGTGGACATGCTGAATTTCCTTAGTTTCCTGAGGAAGTGTAGGCGCTGTTGTGCTTTCTTGGTGATAGCGTCGACGTGAGTGGAGCAGGATAGATTTTTGGTGATGTGCACCCCTAAGAATTTGAAACTGCTCACCATCTCCACCTCGGCTCCGTTGATGCTGACAGGGGTGTGTACAGTACTTTGCTTCCTGAAGTTGATGACCAGCTCTTTAGTTTTGCTGGCATTGAGGGAGAGATTGTTGTTGTTACACCACTCAACTAGGTTCTCTATCTCCCTCCTGTATTCGGACTCGTCGTTATTCGAGATCCGGCCCACTATGGTCGTATCGTCAGCAAACTTGTAGATGGAGTTGGAACCAAGTTTTGCCACGCAGTCGTGTGTGTACAGGGAGTAGAGTAGGGGGCTAAGTACGCAGCCTTGCGGGGCACCGGTATTGAGGACTATTGTGGAGGAGGTGTTGGTGTTCATTCTTACTGACTGTGGTCTGTTGGTCAGAAAGTCAAGGATCCAGTTGCAGAGTGGAGAGCCAAGTCCTAGGTTTTGGAGCTTTGATAAGTAATGGTGATCCTGCAAGACAAAGGCCATGAAGTCTTGAGAAGGTCTGGTCCGTGGAGAAGGTCTGGTCCGTGGGAGAGGAGTGACTCACTTGAGATATGCATATCTGTGTTGCATTGTCTCTCACTTGTTTGACACATGCCAAACTCCATCGCAGCCAAGTAATCTCCTCGGCTTCCCACGGGTTGCAAGGCCCTTTCCTCTGGGGTGGACCCAAATATCTGGGGTGCCCCTTCCTGTCTTCTGGTGCTCCCGTCATTATCGGCCGCTTTATCCTTGGGGACAGAGAAAGGATATAGTGAGACGCTGGGAGGTGGGCTTTAGGGGGGGTATTTGTAGCTGGTGGCATGTGTATGCAAGGTTCCTGACCAAAGAGGCAATACATGTGTTGGGGGTTCATTGAGGGTGGGTTGTAAGGGAGATGCAGGCAGGTGGGTTATTGTAGGCCTTGAGGGATGTGGATGTGAGGAGTAAGAGATGGGAGTGATGCCAGAGGCACAGGGGTGGTTACTCACTCGAGCTTCTCAAAGGAGGTCATTCATCTTTTTATGGCTTTGCGTGCCGGTCCTCTTGGTGAGGCTGGCAGCACTCACAGCCTCTGCCACCTCATTCCAGGCCACATTCAGTAAAGCAGGCTTGAGTCTCACCCTGGGGAAGACGGTGTCCCTCCCCTCCTCAACGGTGTCCAGCATACGCTCAATTTGCAAGTCCAGGAACCTTGATGATGGTCTTTCCGCTGCCAACTTCTTGTCTGGAATGACATCTGTGCTGACTGAAGGGCTTAAAAGCTGCTCCAGCTTGTTAGACTCTGCAAGCCAGTACCGATCCCATTGAATAGGAGTTGTGCGGGGCCGGGAATCAGACGGGCTACACGTGGGCTATGTGCTGGTCCATTTGCATGATATGGGCAGCAGGGTGGTGCAGTGGATTAACCCTGCTGCCTCACGGCGCCGAGGTCCCAGGTTCGATCCCGGCTATGGGTCACTGTCCGTGTGGAGTTTACACATTCTCCCCGTGTTTGCGTGGGTTTCGCCCCCACAACCCAAAAAAAAATGTGCAAGCTAGGTGGATTGGCCAGACTAAATTGCCCCTTAATTGGAAAAAAAGAATTTGCATGACATGAACTGCTCCTCGCTAGCGTTCTCAGCGGCAACGTGCAGTTACCCTGGTTCTCCACCAGCAGCAGCACTTAGTCTCCAGAGAACCCGAGCCAGAGTAAATATATAAAACTGGAACATTTTCTCCAAGTTTAGCCTATCAAACCCCTCATGATTTTGAATACCTCTGTTCGTTTACCCTTCAGATTCTACTCAAGGTGTTGGGGAGGTTTATTTAGTTCAAGAATATTTTAATGTTTGTCATTACTACATTTTCTGATGATTTTTAATTTTCAATTTTCATTCTTTCATAACATTTTCAATTTCTCTTTATTTACATTGCTTTTTTTCCTTTTTGTTACATTCAAGATGTTTAACTAGTCCTGTTCCTTTTTGCTTCCCCCCTTCATTCACTCTCTGATCATTTTTCAGTCCCTCTTCAGTAGCTGGCTAATGGCGTTCTTTGCTGGCAGTTCCCAGGTCCATTTACAACTCTGCAGATATTTTGCTAACTAAACCACACATTGTTATAGCGGGCCTTCGTCAGCCTCCAGTAATCAAGCTCAAACCAAAAGATCACAATAAGCAGGGAGAGAAAGAAAATCAACGAAGCAAAATAAGCGATTAGTAGGAGCACGCTGACAAAAATGACTGATTATTGGATGGATTTTTTTACAATTCCAATCAGTATGGGAGAGCGAGTGATTTTTTTTGGTGTCAATCAGTAAACGCGCATTTAATGATTTTCCTAATGTCTCACAATGCACAACAACTAATGGGCTCCTGGTGATTTGGATAGTGTTTTTTTAAAGAGGGCGTTTGTTCTAATAATGACTCATCCTGCAGATAGTTTGCTGCGGAGTTGTATATTTAGATTTTTGGTGGGATCCACATGTCTAAGAAAGAGCCTGTCATGGAGTCGACAAGTCATTCTCACTTTGCACATTGCTGCCCCTACATTGATGAGTCCTTTAATTGCAACAGAAATACATTTTAAAGAAAAAATTCCACTTGCCTATCCTTGTGTTAAGAAAATGGAAAAAGTGCCATTAAAGCATGTGTTCCCACTATTTATCACCTAACACTAAACATTATAAAGAGATTTCTTCAACGTGGTGTTGGTCAGTCATGCAGTTTAAGTCAGTATGCCTTTTCTAATAGAACCACAAGGAGACACAAGATTGCCCTAGTGTTATCAACAACAGCACAAAAGTGGGCAACTAATAATGAACTAAAACAAAGTATACTTACAAAGTTAATGAATATTATCAACCTTGTTCAGCACTCACTCCAGCCTCTGCGATGTCTACTATTTGAGAGGGCCCCATGCGTACCGGCAGATGTTGGGCCTTCCTTCTCCATGGCCGCCCAGGCTTGGAAGAGGGGTGTGTGGGTAATTGAGCAGCAGACCCATCTTGAGAGTCATAGAATCATAGAATCTGTACTGTGCAGAAGGAGGTCCTTTGGGCCCATTGAGTCAGCACTGACCCTCTGAAAGAGCGCCCTAACCAGGCTCCCACCCTATCCCGCAACCCCACCTCACCCGCACATCTCTGGATACTAAAGGCAACTTATCATGGCCAATCCACATAACCTGCACATCTTTGGACTGTGGGAGGGAACCGGAGCACCTGGAGTAAACCCACGCAGACACGGGAGGATGTGCAAACTCGACACAGATCGTCATTAACGCCCTGCCCCCTGTAAAATCCTGCTTTCCTGGCAGGCCGGTGACAGAGTTGACTTCACGACCGGAAATTGAACACATTCTGGGGGGGGGGGGGGGGGAGGGGGGGGGGGGGTTGAAATATGCTCCCTCGTTTGTGTCTCCAATAGGTGTGGATATGAAGTTATTCCACCAATGATATGATTAGTGGAACGTGATATCCAGAGATTACTGCTCCCATTTACAGTGTCACCAGAGCACAGTTTCAGGCTCCTATTTTAGGGTAATGAAGTACATGGAAACTATCTGTTCCAGGTTTTTGAGACATAAAATGGGCTGATTGGGACTTATTGTGCAGCAGTGAATAATGTACCAATAACATCATCTGTAAATTTGGGGTTACTAAAACTTAAAAAGTGGGAGGGGTTTGTTTGAACAATACTACTTTGAGTTAGTAGTGACCCGTATTCTTGCCTACACCTGGGGAATCAATATCATTTGTTCAATTTCTCCCGAAAAGAGTCTTACAACGAAAAATAGGCCACTCGGTCCAACTGGATTATGCTAGTGTTTATGCTCCACCCCTTTTCACCTCACCCTCTCCACATATGCTTCTATTCCTTTCTCATTTGTGTACTTGACTTGTTTCCCCCAAATTGTCTGCAATCCTCCAATGGAATATATTCCCTTTATCTAAGATCTGTGTGTGTATCAGACTGTGATGAATATAATTTTCATATTTTATAATTTGTATTTTTGCAATAGTGCTATTGAAACCTGGGTTAAAATGCATGCAGACAGTACGACTGCCAGAGCTGTGATTAAAAGTGAGGTATTGTGTTTGGTCCTGGCTAAACAAGATACAGCACATCCTGTAATGGGAGGTAAAAGCATGCTGTGTGCTTTGAGTGTAACAAAATAGATTTTAAAATAAATTTAGAATACCTAATTTATTTTTTTCCAATTAAGGGGCAATTTAGCCTGGCCAATTCACCTACCCTCCACATCTGTTGGGTTGTGGGGGTGAAACCCACGCAAACACAGGGAGAATGTGCAAACTCCACACGGACAGTGACCCAGAGCCGGGATCGAACCTGGGACCACGGCGCCGAGAGGCAGCAGCACTAACCACTGCGCCACCGTGCTGCCCTTGAGTGAAACAAAATAGTTAATGGCTGGTGCCAGGTCTGTCTGAAAAGACAGGTGCCTACAAGACCCAAAGTTGAGCAGAACTGTTTTCAGTTTGGTCCTAAAAGGTTTCCTTCGCCAAGGACTCTGCATCAAGTTAAGAAAGTAAAACCTGGTTGTTAACTACATACATAAGTGGTATTTGAAATATATGGGTTTGCTTAATGGGAATGTAGAATCAGGGCGGGATTCTCCGACCCCCCGCTGGGTCGGAGAATCGCCGGGGGCCGGCGTCAATCCCGCCGCCACCGCGTCCTGAATTCTCTGCCACCAGAGATTTGGAGGGGGCGGGAATCGCACCGCGCCAGTCGGCGGGCCCCCCTACGGCGATTATCCGGCCCGCGATGGGCTGAAGTCCCGCCGCTGTCAACCCTCTTCCGCCGGCGTGGATCAAAGTACCTACCTTACCGGCGGGAGCAGGCGGCGTTGGCGGGCTCCGGAGTCCTGGGGGGGGGGGGGCGCAGGGCGATCTGACCCTGGGGTGTGCCCCCACGGTGGCCTCGCCCGCAATCGGGGCCCACCGATCGGCAGGCGGGCCTGTGCCGTGGGGGCACTCTTTTCCTTCCGCCTTCACCACGGTCTTCACCATGGCGGAGGCGAAAGTGACCCCCTCCCCTGTGCATGCGCGGGGATGACGTCAGCAGCCGCTGACGCTCTGGCTCATGCGCGGCCTAGCCCCTCAAGGTGAGGGCTTGGCCTCTAAAGGTGCGGCCCAACGCTGGAGTGGTTCACGCTACTCCATCACGCCGGGACCCCCCCCCGCCCTGCCGGGTAGGGGAGAATCCCGGCCCAGGTTTCAGGAAGCAAGTTAAGATGTTGTAATTATTAGCCGTAAAGCTATTTTTTTTTGCCAATGTGTTTAATTCTGCTTTCAAATTAAAGTTTGTTTGAATATAATGTCTACTAGTCAGTGTTATCATTCCTGAGGCAACATTTCCTCAGCTTTACCAAATGCAAATAGTTGGGTTCTAGTCCAGGATCTTAACCAAAGTTAGAGTTCTGGTCCAGACCCATAACAAAGACCCTACTGGAATCCTCTGGATATGTGGAGACAAATTTGGACCAAGATCAATCAGTTGTGCCTCTTAGCTTTTTAATGGAAACTGCATACAAGGAACATGAGAACGTTCCCACAGAGAAGGTTCAGCTACGCTTGGCATTTATTCCAATAATCATTGACTCCTATCTCCCTCAATTAAAAGATAGCAAAACAATGTTTCACAATATGACCAATGCACCATAGCAGCACAGTTTTAAGACTTTTGATTACAGAAGGAAGAAGTCAATACTAATGTTAAAGCATAGGGTGAAGCATTGTATGCTTGTCTCGATATTTGTAATTGAAAAGAATGTTGTAAAGTTCTGCAGGCTTGTCTAATCTATTTATAATATTCATCAGCGTTTGCAGGAAAATCAATTCTCTTTTTGCAAATGTTAAAATGCAGAAACCATAGTCATGATTTGGAAAGAGGTTCAGATTTCAAAGGGTTAAATAGGTACAAAATAATAGGGCAATCCCTGTCCCTGGGTTCACAATCAATTACTGCAAGTAGGTGATAACAAAATAAAATGGCACAGAATATAGCAGATGGGCTGAGTTGAAGACAATGGGGCAGATCACATGCCTGGGATTCTCTGCCCACTCGGTAACAAAGAAATACACAAGAAGGGAACCAGAGTCACACTTTGAAGGAATACAATGCAATGAACCTCTGAAAAAGGGCTGATACTTTTCAAAAGGCCCTTGCACTACCTTCACATTAGTCTAATCAGTTTTCCAGCACAGTTTGCATTGGACGTGGGAAGAGAGAGCTGGATTAAAACACAGGGCACATGTCAAGGTTTTATTCAACGTCCATGTCACAACCTGAAAATACACTGGAATGTTTACTATAGACATAGCCTGACAGGGCAAAGGTTAACTTTGGTAGGTGAAAAACTCCAGTGCTGTTTAAGATTTTGCTAAGATTGTTGTTTGGAAATCACCTTTTTCCTGGCATAGACGTCTGCAGCCCCCAGTTAACAGCCTGATTCTTATTACACCATAACCCCTCCAATCTAGATATCTATTGTTTGGAAGCACCGAGATGGGATTCTCCGTTGCCCGTCACCAATATCGTAATCGGCGATCGGGCGGAGAATCTCTGTTTACGACCGAATCGGGGGCCTCAGCCCCCTCCAAAACAGCGTCATCAAGGAGTACGCCGCACGCCGTTGGGACGGCCTCAGGACGTTACCCGAAGGCCCTCCTCCGATGCTCCCCCCCCTGATGGGCCGAGTTCCTGATGACATGGGACACATGTGCTCTCAGTTTTCGTGAACCCGGTGTGGTGTCCAATGCTGCCACAGTTGCGCGGGAGCCGTGTTGCTTGTTGGGGATGCTTCGGTGATGGCTGGGAGGACTGGTGGGGGGGGTGGCTAGGGGGTGGCTTGGGGTTGTCCAGGGTGACACTATCTGACAGGTCGGGTCTGCGCACAGCCGGCGGCCATGTTGTACGGCGTGACTGCTGCAGGTTGTCGCCGTGCACCCGGCAATTCTCCAGGCGTTTGTATCGGGAAGGCCATGCGTTTTACATGGCGCGGCTGCTAGGTTCTGACCTGTCGGAGAATCTGTGCTGGGGCCTCGCCGATATTTACGGGGAGGTGTTTCACTTTTTATTCATTTGCACTGGGGGTACCTTGATGATTTAGGCTTGAACCCGCCCCGCAGGCACAATGTCGTGGGATCTGCATCTTTCACTTTTTCCCCAAAGTGTCTAAAAATACAACGGGAAAAGTGGGCAGCGTAGCCAACAGGCTGCCCTCTGCTTTTCCGCCTGAGATGACAGTTCTCATATACCTAGTATTAATAAAGGAACTCACAATGTTTTTACTAAGTCCTTTATGAGTGATTGGTGCCTTTATATCATCATAACAAATATGACAGTAACCAGTACGCCTACCCAAAACAGTTTTTATTTAACTTTGCTAATTGGAGTCCTATGTTTCTGTAGGATTCTGATTGCAATTTTCATGGTGAAATGCACTGAACATGCAGAATCAACACTAGGACCATTTCTCCAAATGTTGATTTTTGTTGGGCTAGGGTTGGCTAGTCGGATTCTCATAACCTCTTCTGGATCTGCTCCCTTCCAGCAGGGTGGGATTCAAAGGTCCAAGCCAGTACTAACCACTGTGTTGCCATGCCACCCTCTCGTAGGAGATGTTCATTGTCTGGCACTTGTGTGACGCGAATGTTACTGGCCTCTTGTCAGCCCAGACCTGGATATTGTCCAGTTCTTGCTGCATTTGGACATAGACTTCTTCAGTATCAGAGAAGTTGCAAATAGTTCTGAACATTGTCAGCAATCGTTAGCGAACTTCTACATCTGACATTATAATGAAAGAAGGTCATTGATGATGGTTTGGCTGAAGATACTACCCTGAGGAACTCCTACAGTGATGTCCTGAGACTACGAGACTAATGTACAACCACCACAACCATCTTCCTTTGTGCCAGATATGACTCCAAATATCTTGGGCTGATTTATTACATTAAAGGTGCTATAGTTACAAGTTGTTGTTGTGTTTGATGGTGCCTTTGCTAGCCCTCTGTTCAAAACCCTTCACCATCCTTTCTCTAAAATATCCTTTGGGATTATTTCACCTGAGTGGGCAGCACGGTGGAATGGTGGTTAGCACTCCTGGCCTCACAGCTGCAGGGATCCAGGCTCAATTCCGGCCTCAGGTGACTGCGTGGAGTTTACACTTTTTCCTCGTGTCCGCGTGGATTTCCTCCGGGTGCTCCAGTGTCCTCCCACAGTCCAAAGCAGGTTTGGTGGATTGGCCATGCTAAATTGCCCCTTAGTGCCCAAAAGTGACTCAAAAACAGCTTCTTCCCCGCTGTTACCAGACTCCTTAACGGCCCTCTTATGGACTGACCTCATTAACACTACTTCCCTGTATGCATCACCCAATGCCAATGTTATGTAGTTACATTGTGTACCTTGTGTTGCCCTATTATGTATTTTCTTTTATTTCCATTTCATGTACTTAATGATCTGTTTGAGCTGCTCGCAGAAAAATACTTTTCACTGTACCTCGGTACACATGACAATAAACAAATCCAATCCAAAATCCAAAAGGTTCGGTGGGGTTACTGGGTTACGGGGATATGATGGAGGCATGGGCTTAAGTAGGATGCTCTTTCCAAGAGCTGGAGCAGATGGGATGGGCTGAATGGCCTCCTTCTGCACTGTAGGGATTCTGTGAAATGTTTAGAAATGCAAGCTGTTGTTCTTGTTATTGTCATAATATCCACTCATGTATATAATGAGATGCAGACAGTCAGTGATTGACACATAGGATGACCAGTAAGCATACAACACAGTACAGCCAATCACCAGACAGGACACTACCACTATAAAGCCAGAGCGCATTAGGTTTCCTGCTCTCTCGGGACCCAGCTACTGAGACAGTCAGAGTCCACGAGCTAGCCAGTGCAAACACCATGGGGTAGCTAGTAAGTCTGGTCAGGCTAATACAAGGTCACCAGTCAGATCAGTATAGTGTCGACCCACAGCTGAATATGTTTATCAGTTCTATAGTTGAATAAAACCGTGTTGGATCTTCTCCAGTGTTAGACGTCTGTTTCTAGCTTCCCTGCATCGAGTGCAGTCCACATCGAACCAACCTGCCTAACACATCATGGTACCAGAGTGAAACTGATATTGACGGACCTACCTCGAGTGAATCAGCCTTGACCAGCAAGTAGCCATCCAGTGAAATAGAAAACATCCAGCCTCGTCCGCAGCTCCACATCTCCGGCAACCTCGGCGCCAACTGGAAAATCTTCAAGCAAAAGTTCCTCTTGTACATCGGGCGTCCGACTTCGAAGCAGCATCGGATGCCAGGAAGATCGCACTATTTCTCTCCACTGCGGGGGATCACGCCATCCACATCTACAACTCCCTTACGTTCGCCAACGGCGAAGACAAAACAAAATTCAAAACAGTTCTGCTTAAGTTCGACAGCCGCTGCGACACTGAGGTGAATGAGAGCTTTGAATTGTCCACCTTCTAGCAGAGGCTTCAGGGTAAGGGTGAACCTTTTCACTCCTTCTTGACCCATCTCCGCAGCCTAGCGCAGTCATGTAATTATGACTCAACGGCTGATTCCATGATCCGGGATCAGATTGTTTTCGGGGTCCGCTCGGACTCCCTGCGGCAGCAGCTCCTTAAAATCAAACAGTTGACCCTCTCTATCGCTATTGAGACGTGCGTTGTCCATGAGCTTGCCAAGAATTGTTACTCCCACATCAGGGCGGCAGAAACTGCAAAGCTGGCCTCACACGAGGCGGAAAGGGTGCAGGCCATCGCACAGATGCAGGGCTTGAGCATCGAGGAGAGTGGCCACTTCGCGCGCTTTTCCCGGATCCCTGCGCCATGACTAAGTGAACGACGAGACCAACAACCCGACTGCGCAGCTTCGTACGTCGACCGACCGCACTGTCCATGCGCGATGGCGCGCGGAACGCGCTGACGTCAGCGTCATGACTTGTCCGAACTATGGCTCCATCCACTTAAAGTGGCAATGTCCGGCAATGGATGCCGATGTCTCCAGCGTGGCGAGCTTGGCCACTACGCAGCCATTTGCAGATCTGCTCCACCACTCAACAGCCAGCGCAAGATGGCGCCGGAGCGAGGCGACTCTCTGCAAGCTCTTCCCAACAGATCCACTTTTAACTTAACTTATACTTGTTCTAACCTTTTAAAAATTAATTCTAAAGCTAATATTATTACTAACCTCTCTCTTTTATCTTCTCTTGCAGGCTTGAAGATCCTCCGAGGCCCTTGGAGACCTTTTGACCCGACCCGACCTGACCTCCGTGATCTGGAAGAAGATCGGGCCCAAACCGAAAGTGGAGCCCCGACCTCAATTTGGAGCCGACCCGGGCCTCGGAGCTCCAAACCTGGCCTAACAAGCGACGCAAGCCCCCGGATCGCCCGGCCTAGTCCCTGGAGCTCCCGACCCGACCCCCGATGGCAAGACCCAGCCCAACGCGACCCCGAGAGACCCGCCCAGCGACCTGACCCGGAGAGGCCCGCCCAGCAACCCGACCTACCTGGTGATGGAAGAAAGAAAAATCCACATGGAGGCCCCGCCGTGCCGACTTCAAGATCCAACCCCAGGAGCGCCCAGGGAGGGAACAGACCATGGGACCTAGCCCAATCTGCCCCAGGAAGCCCCTGCCCACGACCCAGGACCCCAGAAACAACGGAGACTGCGCGCGAGGACCCGAACACGCTGCAGGGTATTCCCGCGCCCGCAGAACGCCGGGACCCATCCGGATCGCAAACTCACCCCGCCAGCAACCCCGCTACCTCAACCAGTGCCCGGGACCCTGCCAGACGCGACCCCGGAAATGTAAACAGTGCCCTGGACCTCGCTAGCGCCCTGGACCCCGCCAGACGCAACCACCTACCTTCCACAAGGGCTGACGTCTCCCATCGGATCCCAGGATCATCCAGCAGCAGCCGCCGACCGAGAAAGCGAGGGAAACGCAGCGGTCTGCAGGTTAGACTGAAGCAACGCGGTTTCAAGACCCCTCTCCCAGCGTACTCCTGACAAACGTCCAAGCGATTGAAAACAAGCTGGATGAACTTAACGCCAGACTTACCTCTCAGAGGGAAGTAAGAGACTGCTGTGTGCTCTGTTTCACAGAGACATGGCTCACCCCCGCCTCACCGGACTGTGCTATACAACCTGAAGGCTTCTCTATTCACCGGGCGGACCGCACGGCATCTTCAGGCAAAGCGAAGGGTGGAGGGGTTTGCCTCCTCATCAACTCCTCCTGGTGCTTGGATGTGGTGACCCTGGCGACCTACTGCTCGCCAGACCTGGAATACTTGACCGTAAAGTGCCGCCCATACTATCTTCCACGTGAGTTCACTTCAGCCATTATCACAGCGGTCTACATCCCACCTAGGCAGAAGTGAGGAAGGCGCTGGACGAACTGTACACAGTCATAAATAACTACGAAACAGAACAACCGGAGGCCTTGTTCATTGTGGCCGGAGACTTCAACAAAGCCAACCTCAAGAGTGTACTGCCAAAATTCCACCAGCACGTCTCCTGTCCCACCAGGGGAGACAACACTCTTGACCACTGCTACTCAAAAATCAAGGGCGCCTACCGTTCCACCCCCCGACCGCACTTTGGGAAATCAGACCATAAGACTGTGCTCATTCTCCCGGCTTACAAGCAGAAACTCAAGCGGGAAAATCCAGCTAAGAAGGTTGTGCAGTGCTGGTCCGAGGAGACAGAAGAGCTCTTACGTGACTGCTTAGAGACATTGGACTGGTTCATATTTAAGAACTCAGCGACTAACTTAAATGAGTATGCCACCACCGTCACAGACTTCATCAGCAAATGTGTGGACGACTGCGTGCCAAAGAAAGCAGTACGTACATTCCCCAACCGGAAACCATGGCTCAACCTTCGAGATTTACTCCCTACTGAAGGACAGATCTGAGGCATTCAAGGCAGACGACCCTGTCCTATACATGAAATCCAGGTACGACCTCCGCAAAGCCATCCGAGATGCCAAGAGAGAATATCAAACTAAGCTAGAGTCACAGACAGACTCTCGGCGGTTGTGGCAAGGACTAAATAACATAACGGGCTACAAAGTGAAGCCGAGCAGTATCTCTGGCAGCAGCGCACCCCTCCCCGATGAACTTAATGCATTCTATGCTCGGCTTGAGCAGGTAACCAACAATCCGCTGTCGAGTGCCCCAGCAGCCCATAATTCACCCATACCCACCATCACAGTTTCCGAAGTCAGATCGGCCTTCCTGAAAGTGAACCCACGGAAGGCGATGGGCCCGGACAGGATCCCTGGTCGTGCACTCAGAGCCTGCGCATACCCGCTGGCAGAGGTATTCACAGACATCTTTAACCTATCCCTACTCCACTCCGAGGTCCCCACCTGCTTCAAGAAGACCACCATCATACCGGTACCAAAGAAGAACCAGGCAACGTGCCTCAATGACTACCGCCCGGTGGCCCTGACATCAGTTGTAATGAAGTGCTTCGAGAGGCTGATCATGAAGCGCATCACCTCCATACTCCCGGAACGCCTTGACCCACTTCAATTCGCATACCGTCGCAACCGGTCCACATCAGACGCCATTTCCCTGGCCCTACACTCATCCCTAGAGCATCTCGAAAACAAGGACTCCTACATCAGACTCCTATTTATTGACTACAGCTCCGCCTTCAACACCATAATCCCAGCCAAGCTCATATCAAAGCTCCAAAACCTAGGACTTGGCTCTCCACTCTGCAACTGGATCCTTGACTTTCTGACCAACAGACAACAATCAGTAAGAATAAACACCAACACCTCCTCCACAATAGTCCTCAATACCGGTGCCCCGCAAGGCTGTGTACTTAACCCCCTACTCTACTCCCTGTACACACACGACTGCGTGGCAAAACTTGGTTCCAACTCCATCTACAAGTTTGCTGACGATACGACCATAGTGGGCCGGATCTCGAATAACGACGAGTCCGAATACAGGAGGGAGATAGAGAACCTAGTGGAGTGGTGTAACGACAACAATCTCTCCCTCAATGCCAGCAAAACGAAAGAGCTGGTCATCGACTTCAGGAAGCAAAGTACTGTACACACCCCTGTCAGCATCAACGGAGCCGAGGTGGAGATGGTTAGCAGTTTCAAATTCCTAGGGGTGCACATCACCAAAAATCTATCCTGGTCCACTCACGTCGACGCTATCACCAAGAAAGCACAACAGCGCCTATACTTCCTCAGGAAACTAAGGAAATTCGGCATGTCCACATTAACCCTTACCAACTTTTACAGATGTACTATAGAAAGCATCCTATCGGGCTGCATCACAGCCTGGTATGGCAACTGCTCGGCCCAGGACCGCAAGGAACTTCAGAGAGTCGTGAATACCGCCCAGTCCATCACACGAATCTGCCTCCCATCCATTGATTCCATCTACACCTCCCGCTGCCTGGGGAAAGCGGGCAGCATAATCGAGGATCCCTCCCACCTGGCTTACTCACTTTTCCAACTTCTTCCATCGGGCAGGAGATTCAGAAGTCTGAGAACACGCACGAACAGACTCAAAAACAGCTTCTTCCCCACTGTCACCAGACTCCTAAATGACCCTCTTATTGACTGACCTCATTAACAGTACACCCTGCATGCTTAAACCGATGCCAATGCTTATGTAGTTATATTGTATATCTTGTGTTTCCCTATTATGTATTCTCATGCATTTTCTTGAATTTTGTTTCATTCCCTTTCCTTCCATGTACTGAATGATCTGTTGAGCTGCTGGCAGAAAAATACTTTTCACTGTACCTCGGTACACGTGACAATAAACAAATCCAATCCAATCCCAGCTGCGGCACAGAAGTGTCCACTCAATACAGCAAGGCATGTCAGATTCCGATCCCGATAGCCCAACGGACCCTGATGCTGACTGACTCAAGTCTCCATATCGGGTGGGCATTATAACCACACATGAGCTGGCCTCCACCACACCTGCGCATCGCCTCTCGATCCTCAGTGTGGATCCAGACGATGAGTGGTGTGCTGTCCTCACAGTTAACAAGGCTCACATCCGATTTAAACTGGACACCGGGGCGTCTGCGAACCTCATCTCACAATCCGACCTCGACACCATCCAGGCCTGACCAAGCATTCTTCCACCAGCCTGCCAGCTCCTTGACTACAATGGCAATGCCATAGCTGCCAGTGGCTCGAGTCAACTGGGGGTATCCAACAAGGCAATCAAGGCAACATTACGGTTTGAAATCGTCCGGCCTGACAGGGCGTCCCTGCTCGCTGCTTGTGCCTGCACGCTCCTGAACTTGGTTCAGCGACTCCACACCATGTCATCGTCACTGGCGACGGCCTCGCCCGATGGAAATTTGCAAGATGACATAGATGACATTATCATGCAGTACCACAGCGTATTCGATGGAATGGGCACGCTCCCATACCGATATAAAATCCTGCTCAAGCCGGCGCCCCTCAAGGATCGTCTGAAAAAGAAACTACAGGACCTCCAAGACCAGGGCATCACTTCAAAGGTCACAGAGCCAACAGACTGGGTCAGCTCCATGGTCTGCGTAAAGAAGCCGTCAGGGGAGCTTCACAGTTGCATTGACTCGAAGGATCTAAACCGCAACATCATGCGGGAACATTACCCGATCCCGAAACGTGAAGAGTTGACCAGTGAGATGGCTCATGTCAAATTCTTTACTAAGCTGGACGCCTCCAAGGGTTTTTGGCAAATACAGCTGGACGCGTCCAGTCACAAGCTGTGCACATTAAACACCCCGTTCGGCCGCTACTGCTACAACCGCATGCCTTTTGGTATCATCTCTGCCTCCGAAGTATTTCACCGCATCATGGAGCAGATAATGGAGGGCATCGAGGGGGTGTGAGTGTACATTGACAACGTAATTATCTGGTTCACAACGCCCCAGGAACACATCGCTCGCCTCAAGAAGGTACTCCAGTGAATTCATGAACATGGTCTCAAGCTCAACAGGGCCAAGTGCTCATTTGGTCAATTGGATATTAAGTTCCTGGGTGACCACATCTCGCAGCAGGGTGTGCAGCCAGATGCCGACAAGGTCTCAGCAATCAACGCCATGAAGACCCCGGAGGACAAGAAGCCGGTCCTCCGCTTCCTCGGGATGGTCAACCTTCTTGGGAAATTCATTCCCAATATGGCATCCCACACCACGGCCCTCCTCCATCTCATCAAGAAGTCAACGGAATTCCAGTGACTGCCCACACATGAAGCGGAATGGCGTGAGCTGAAGGCAAAGCTCACCAAAGCCCCAGTTCTAGCGTTCTTCAACCCAACCAAGGAAACCAACATATCAACTGATATCAACATATCACCTTGGCGTTGAGAAATACCGACGCAGAGCTCGGGAGGCGGATTATTGGCCGGGCATTAACCAGGACATTGCCAACACGGTCCTCAATCCCCATATCTGAAGGGCAGCATGGTAGCATGGCGGTTAGCATAAATGCTTCACAGCTCCAGGGTCCCAGGTTCAGTTCCCGGCTGGGTCACTGTCTGTGCGGAGTCTGCACGTCCTCCCCGTGTGTGCGTGGGTTTCCTCCGGGTACTCTGGTTTCCTCCCACAGTCCAAAGATGTGCGGGTTAGGTGGATTGGCCATGCTAAATTGCCCTTAGTGTCCTAAAAAATAAGGTTAAGGGGGGGGGGGGGGCTGTTGGGTTACTGGCATAGGGTGGATACGTTGGCTTGAGTAGGGTGATCATTGCGAGGCACAACATCGAGGGCCGAAGGGCCTGTTCTGTGCTGTACTGTTCTATGTTCTATGTTCTAGCTGATGCAAGCCAGGACGGCATTGGGGTGGTGCTCCTCCAGTGAGATGACTCCTCATCCTGGGCTCCAGTGGCATATGCCTCCAGGGCCATGATGCCCACTGAGCAGCGGTATGCCCATCGAAAAGGAGTGTCTGGGTCTCCTGACAGGATTAGTCAAGTTTCATGACTACGTTTATGGCCTGCCGAAATTAATGCTGGAAACGGACCACAGCCCTCTAGTCCGCATAATCCAGAAGGATTTAAAGACATGACACCTCGGTTACAGCAAATTCTTCTTCGACTCCGCCGCTATGACTTTGAACTTGTCTAGGCAAGGCAAGGCCAGGCAAAGAGCTGATCATTGCAGATGCCCTATCCCGGTCCATCACCACACTGTGTGAACAAGGTGACTTCATCTGCCACATAGAAGTGCAAGTGCAATTGTGTACCACCAACCTTCCAGCCTCTGATGAACGGGTGGTCGAAATTCGTGAGGAAACGGCCAAGGATCCTCTACTGCAGCGTGTGATGCAGCACCTTACACATGGCTGGCAGAAGGGACAACGTCCCCAATTCTTTAACGTGAAAGACGAGCTGACGGTTGTGGAGGGAATCCTTCTGAAACTTGACAGGATCGTTATTCCTCAGAGCATGCAGGCTATGGTACTGGGTCAACTCCATGAGGGTCACCTTGGAGTTGAGAAATACCGACGCAGAGCTCGGGAGGCGGATTATTGGCCGGGCATTAACCAGGACATTGCCAACACGGTCCTCAACTGCCCCACATGTCAGAAATTTCAACTGGCTCAACCCAAGGAAACACTGCAACAGCAGGAGATCGTGACCTCTCCATGGTCCAAAGTAGGCGTAGACCTTTTCCACGCCAAGGGGCGTGACTACGTACTCCTGGTCGACAACTTCTTCAGTTACCCAGAAGTGGTGAAACTGTCCGACCTCACGTTGAAGGCGGTGATCAAAGCCTGCAAAGAAACGTTCACCAGGCATGGGATACCGCTCACGGTAATGAGCGACAATGGTCCATGCTTTCACAGCCAGGAATGGTCTGATTTTGCACAGTCCTACAACTTCCGTCACGTAACCTCCAGTCCCCACTACCCGCAGTCAAACGGGAAGGCCGAGAAAGGAGTCCATATTGTCAAGCGGTTGCTGTGCAAAGCTGCAGACTCAGGCTCCGACTTCAACCTGGCCCTGCTGGCATACAGGGCAACCCCACTGTCCATTGGGTTGTCTTCAGCGTAGATGCTCATTAATCGCACTCTGAGGACCACAGTTCCAGCCATCCGTGTTCCAGACCTTGACCACCTCACGGTCTTACAGAAAATGCAGCAGTCACGGGCCCAACAGAAGGCCGCATACGATGCTCATGCCACGGATCTACCCGAGCTGGCCCCAACTGATCATGTTCGTGTCCAGTTGTCTGAGGACAGCTGGTCAGCCACAGTTGTTGTTGTCAAACAAGTTGCCCCAAAGTCTTTCCTTGTCCGCATGGCTGATGGCTCCCTGCTACGGCGCAACAGACGGGTATTACGAAGAGTTCCACGCCCACCGGCCATCATACTTCCTCTGGCCATACCCTGCCACGAGGCTACCGATCTGCCAGTGATCCTGCCGGCCCATGCGACCACCGCAATGGCAGCGATCCCACCTATCCATGTGCAGGCGGCTCCTGATCCATCTCTGCGGCGATCGACAAGAATTCGTCGCCCACCACAAAGACTGAATCTGTAGACTGAACTTTTGTAAATTTTTTGACTGAATTCATTGATTTGCCTTTTGTAAATATTGCTTTGTTTGCCATGTATCTGCACTATCGGCACCTTCCCATGTATATATGCTTGTTCAAGCACCATTTATATATACTCAGGCATATATATATATACCTCAGTATTTATTTAACTAAAAAAAAGAGGAGATGTCGTAATATCCACTCATGTATATAATGAGATGCAGACAGGCAGTGATTGACGCATAGGATGACCAGTAAGCACACAGCACAGTGCAGCCAATCATCAGACAGGACACTACCACTATAAAGCCAGAGGGCACTAGGTTTCCCGCTCTCTCGGGACCCAGCTACTGAGACAGTCAGAGTCCACGAGCTAGCCAGTGCAAACACCATGGGGTAGCTAGTAAGTCTGGTCAGGCTACTACAAGGTCACCAGTCAGATCAGTATAGTGTCGATCCACAGCTGAATATGTATAGCAGTTCTATCGTTGAATAAAACCGTGTTGGATCTTCTCCAGTGTTAGATATCTGTTTCTAGCTTCCCTGCATCGAGTGCAGTCCACATCGAACCAACCTGCCTAACACATCAGTTGTTGGCTCAGCTCCAATCTCAGATGCATATTGTAGATTTATTCTGTTAGAAAGTGCAGTTTGAACATTGGCGTTTGGGTACGAAGGCGACAAATGTTTTTGAAAGGATTTAAAATTTATCTTTTTGGAAGCCAGCGCAAATTCTAATATTCTCAAATTAGTCTGTTTCTTAAAGTGGGCAATCTTCCTTCCAGATAAATGCCAGTGTTCTTACTGGATGATATTGTGGATAGCTTTGATGTGTGTGTGACTACCAGCACAGACATTCTAATGGAGCAGTTTTGCCAAGAAGCACAATAGTTGAATTGAATACAGAATGTAAATTGTACATGCAGACTTTTTTCAAAGAGTTTATCTGGACTATATTAGAATTTACATTCTCCACTATCTAAGAAGGAGAAAGATAATGGGGTCAAATCCGGCAGCAGGGCGAAAGGGGTTTGTGGTGAATTGACGGCCGATTTCTCACCCTGCGTGAAGCTCCCACTGAAGCTCCCAGAACGGTCGTTCAGGCTCATTTTTCAGACTTCTTTCCTCGTCTCACTGTCCCTGTTATTTGTTTAGAAATTTAAGATCTTGGCAGTATTTTCCAAGTCAATGAATAATAAAAGCTAGCGCAGAGCAAAATAATCGGCTGCCGTTTTGTTACCAGTCTGTTTTGTGCTCTGCTGACGTAAATCAATTTCACCCCAGTGAGTTAATTACTGTAGAATGTACAGATTGGAAAAATGCAAATAATCTGCGGCGATTGACTGCTGTTACCTTAACCCATTCTTTTCTCCTCATCTGAAAACTAAATACCATGATTAATTGGGCCTGGCACCCACTCGGTGTAAGTACTTGGACTAGCAACTGACAAATCTCAGCACGCAGAGATAAGTGGCCAAGTAAATTCAAACTGATTTGTGTTCAGAAAGGCTTGGTTCTTTAAAGAAATGTCAGCATGTCCATTTAAAAGGAACTGGCCAAAGCTCTCCTTTAGATGCAAGCTTGGCATCATTTTAGAAGCTGCAACAAATAGATTTTGCAGCTGGTGTCAGCTCCTAAAAAGGCAAGGAAGTGAGTGTTTCAGATAAAGAAATAATAGATAATCTGGAAGTGATTACCAGGCAGTAATCTTATCAAGGGCTCATATGTAGTTTGAAAGATTTATATTGAATGTTAAGACATTGCCGCTTACCACACTTTTTTTTTCAAATAACATATACAAGAAGATCTTCAAAACTCTTGTTAATTTAAGACGCATGTTATTTAACATGGTCACAGCAACATACCATTCATTTTTCAACAACAACTACCTATTGCTGAAAAAGACATGTTGAAGCTTTTTGTTTATACTGGCCGCGATTCACCCCAAAAATGACTTTGGCGTGATTTTACGGCCGCTGTGCCCGAAAAGCAGCTCGCTGCGGCCGATAGAAGCCGGGAGACTCCACTCCTAGGATCTACTCAGCTCACAATGCCTTGTGATATCTGACGCAATCTCGCAAGATGTTGCGATGTCTATCCTACCCATTGTGGGCAGGATCACTTTTTAGTAAATCTGCACTTTAAAGTGAGACTGCTAGTCTCACTTCAATTTAATAATCTTTACTGTCACAAGTAGGCTTACATTAACACTGCAATGAAGTTACTGTGAAAAGCCCCTAGTCGCCACATTCCGGCACCTGATCGGGTACAGAGAGGGAAATTTCAGAATGTCCAATTCACCTAATAGCATGGCGCGATTCTCCCGAGTCACGAAGACTCGGGAAGCTGGCGCCAAAAATGGGCGGGTTTGACGCCAGCCTCCGCCCCCCCGACCGGGAACCGATTCAGCTCCCCGGTCGGGGCTAGCATCGCGCGGCTGTGACCTCCGGCATAGCGGGCTTAACGAATTTCGTTAAGCCCGCTAGCCAGAGTTAGCGACGGCTGACGCGTCAGATGACGTCAGCCGCGCATGCGCAGATTGGACGACTCCAACCCGCATATGCGCGGATGATGTCATCACGCATATGCGTGAAACCCGCGCATGCGTGGGCCGGTATGCCCCTCAGCCGCCCCGCGAATGGATACAGTGGGGCGGCGGAAGGAGAAAGAGTGCGCGGGGTAAGTACCCGCTGCCCGCGATCGGTGGGCACCGATCGCGGGCCCATGGCACCCTTGGCACGGCTGTGGTACTGCCGTGCCAATCGGTGCCATGGTTCCCCAGATCGGGACTTTACGGCCGTTTTTACGAACGGTCAGACGAGGTGTGATTTACGTTCATAAAAATGGTCGTAAAGGCCTTGGAAATCGGCCCATTGGCCGGGGTGAATCGCTGCTCGCCGTAAAAAAACGGCGGGCAGCGATTCGTGTCGGGAGGCGGGCGTGGGGGGGGGAGAATAACGGGGGGCCGTCGGACCAGCGTGGCCGTAAAAATGTACGCCCCGTCATGAGTGCGGAGAATTCCGCCCCATGTCTTTCGGGACTTGTGGGAGGAAACTGGAGCACCCGGAGGAAACCCACGCAGGCACAGGGAGAACATGCAGAATCTGCACAGACAGTGACCCAAGCCGGGAATCGAACCTGGGACACTGGAGCTGTGAAGCAACAGTGCTACCCACTGTGCTACCGTGCTGCCCACGGTACCCGGGGAGTGGGATCTATCTCCTTCACCTCTGAGCCTTCGGGCGTGCGCCGTTCAGTAATGGTCTCCACAAATGGGGACCAGATGGAACAATACATGTGGGGGTCTCTCAGCTTCTATTGGCCATGATGTGCTGCAGCCAGCTCCTTTTCGGGTGCAACGTGGCTGTAAAATCATGCCTATTTCATTTTTTGGGTGAATCGTGCCAGGTGCATGTCCTTTGGGCAGTGTGATACCCTGGCACTGCTGGTGCCACCAAGACTCCCTGTCACTGCCAAGGGAGGAACTAAGCCCGCCAGCAAGACTGGCTCCTCAGAGAAAGGGTGCCTCGATTTCAAAGTGAGGTTGAGGGTCTCCCACAGCCCCGCCCATGAAAATTGCGACCCCCTGCAGACATGCAGACATGTCGCATGTCCAGACATTGGAGTTTAATGCGGAAAAGTGTGAGGTGGTTCACTTTGGAAGGAGTAACAGGAATGCAGAGTACTGGGCTAATGGCAAGATTCTTGGTAGTGTAGATGAACAGAGAGATCTCGGCATCCAGGTACATAAATCCCTGAAAGTTGCCACCCAGGTTAATAGGGCTGTTAAGAAGGCATATGGTGTGCTAGCCTTTATAAGCAGGGGGATTGAGTTTCGGAACCACAAGGTCATGCTGCAGCTGTACATAACTCTGGTGCGGCCGCACCTGGAGTACTGCGTGCAGTTCTGGTCACCACATTATAGGAAGGATGTGGAAACTTTGGAAAGGGTTCAGAGGAGATTTACTAGGATGTTGCCTGGTATGGAGGGAAGGTCTTACGAGGAAAGGCTCAGGGAATTGAGGTTGTTTTCGTTAGAGAGGAGAAGGCTGAGAGGTGACTTAAGATAGTCAGAGGGTTAGATAGGGTGGACAGTGAGAGTCTCTTTCCTCGGATGGTGATGACCAACACGAGGGGACATAGCTTTAAATTGAGGGGTGGTAGATATAGGACAGATGTCAGAGGCAGTTTCTTTACTCAGAGAGTAGTAGGGGTGTGGAACGCCCTGCCTGCAACAGTAGTAGACTCACCAACTTTAAGGGCATTTAAGTGGTCACTGGATAGACATATGGATGAAAATGGAATAGTGTAGGTCAGATAGGCTTCAGATGGTTTCACAGGTCGGCGCAACATCGAGGGCCGAAGGGCCCGTACTGCGCTGTAGTGTTCTATGTTCTATGTTCTATGGGCCACGCCCCAAAATCTCGATCGCTGAGGGGCAACTTCCCCCACATCGCTAAGAGTTAACGTGACCACCCCCCTCACCACCCAGGCATTAGGGTGACATGATCCCACACTCATCCATCCTCGTGGGCAACAGGACATCACCACCCCCTTCCCAAGTGTGCATACCACGCTATGAGCCCCCCCCTCACCTTTCAAGGGCCACTAACAGCCCATCTCCTTTTCCAGCGCCCTTCCACTCCCACCAATTGTAATCCCCCCTTCATACACCCCTCATGCCTTCTTTCGTAGGCACGGCCCCACATCTTAGCACTGCCTCAGGCACCTGGTGCTGGCACCTGGCACTGCCAGGGTGCCAGGTTGGCACTGGCAGGGCACTGACCCGTCCTGTCCCTGACCACCCGGAGGGGCTCCAATGACTTCCGAGCCCCTCGATGTGGCCATCAGGGTTGGTCTATGTTTGTGGAGACCAGCACTAATCTGCACCCGAGTGATGTGGCTCGTGACTCCTGGAAGCTGGGAGAAAGCGACCGCAAACGGGCCGCGCACATTTAGATGAGCTTAATGACTCACTTAAATGCGATTATCTGGATCACACCCAATCAGGGTGCAATCCAGATCACATCGGGCATAGTGAGCCGGGTGACTCATGATCGGCTCGGTGCCTGGCACGAATCTGTGTTTTGATCTGCCTATCCCGCAATGCACTCGGTGCAATGGGATCTGTGCTGCACGCAATGCGGTGGGAAAATCATGCCCACTGCATGAGAAGAGAGTGCTGATTAGTTGGCAAGTGGACTTGGATTGGTAGTGACTGTTCACTCTGATGGTGATGGCGGGCTGAAAATCTCCCCCACTCCCCCCATAATGTTTTAAAAATGTTTTTAGAGTGCCCTATTATTGTTTTTCCAATTAAGGGGCAATTTAGCATGGCCAATCCACCTACCCTGCACATCTTTGGGTTGTGGGGGTGAAACCCACACAGTCACGGGGAGAATGTGCAAACTCCACACGGACAGTGACCCAGGGCCAGGATTCGAACCTGGTTCCTCAGCGCCACAGTCCCAGTGCTAACCACTGCATCACTTGCCGTCCCTTCCCACTCCCCCCCCATAATGTTAACAAGGACAACATTCATATCCCATTGTGGCCAAATTCTCTTCAAAAAATGCATCCAGGTTTAATGGTGGTTTAGCGATAATTCATATGCTCCGGTTTATAAAAGCAAAATGTTGCTGATACTGGAAATCTGAAATTAAAAGCAAAATAAAAAAACCTGGAAACATTCAGAAGATCAGGCAGCAGTCATTGGAAGAAATACTTAACGGTTCAGGTTTCACTGCAAGAGAAGGAGAAGAGTCAGGTGACAGGTAAATGAAGTGGCCATCACTAAGGAGAAGGTGCTGGGGAAACTGAAAGGTCTGAAGGTGGATAAGTCACCTGGACTGGATGGACTACACCCCAGTATTCTAAAAGAGCTAGCTGAGGAGATTGTGGAGGCATTCGTGGTGATCTTTCAGAAATCACTGGAAGCAGGAAGGGTCCCAGAGGACTGGAATGCGGCTACTGTAACACCCCTGTTTAAGAAGGGAGGGAGGCAGAAGACGGGAAATTATAGGCTGGTTAGCCTGACTTTGGTTGTTGGTAAGCGTCTATTATTAAAGATGAGATTGGGGAGTGCATAGTAAAATAGGACTGAGTCAGCACGGATTTGTCAAGGGGTGGTCATGTCTGACAAATCAGTTAGAATTCTTTGAGGAGGTAATGAGGAAGTTAGACAAAGGAGAACCAGTGGATGTGATCTATTTGGATTTCCAGAAGGCCTTTGACAAGGTGCCGTACAGGAGGCTGCTAAATAAGATAAGCGCCCATGGTGTTAGGGGCAAGGTAGTGGCATGGATAGAGGATTGGCTGACTGGCAGAAGGCAGAGAGTGGGGGGGTAAAGAGGTCCTTTTCAGGATGGCAGCCGATGACTAGTGGTGTGCCTCAGGGGTCAGTGTTGGGGACACAACTATTCACGATATACATTAACGATCTGGAAGAAGAAACTGAGGGCATTGTTGCTAAGTTTGCAGATGATACAAAGATATGTGGAGGGACAGGTAGTGTTGAGGAAGCAAGGAGGCTGCAGAAGCACCTGGGCAGGTTAGGTGAGTGGACAAAGAAGTGGTGGATGGAATACGTGGTATAAAAGTTGTGCACTTCGGTAGGAAGAATAGAGGTGTAGACAATTTGCTAAAGGGGATAAGACTTCCCCTGGAAATCAGAAGTACAAAGGCACTTAGGAGTCCTAGTTCAGGGTTTTCTTAAGGTTCACATACAGGTTCAGTTAACGGTTAGGAAGACAAATGCAATGTCAGCATTCATGGCCCTGGAGAAGATCTGAGGAAGATCACAAGAATGATCCCTGGAATGAAGAGCTTGTCATATGAGAAATGGATGAGAATTCTGGGTCTGTTCTCAATGGAGTTCAGAAGGATGAGTGGGGATCTCACTGAAACTCACAGGATACTGAGAGGCCTGGATAGAGTGAATGTGGAGAGGATGTTTCCATTGTAGGAAAAACTAGAGCCAGAGGACACAATCTCAGACTCAATCTCAATCTCAGATCCTTTAAAACAGAGATGAGGAGGAATTTCTTCAGACAGAGGGTGGTGAATCTGTGGAACTCATTGCCGCAGAAGGCTTTGGAGACCAAGTCACTGATTGTCTTTAAGACAGAGATAGATAGGGTTCTTGATTAATAAGGGGATCTGGGGTAATGGGGAGAAAGCAGGAGAATGGGTATGAGAAATATATCAGCCATCATTGAATGGCGGAGCAGACTCAATGGCCTAATGCTGCTCCTATGTCTTATGGTCTAAGATAGAAATACAAGTGTTTTTACAGGGGCGAGGGGGCAGGAATGAAACAGGAGGGATCAACTAACAAAAAATGTGGTGATGCAAGAGCCAAAGAGAGGGAGAATGGGTGTAGTAACGAAACTGTCCAGAAGAAGTGTAAATGGCTGATTGGGTGCCATCTGAATGCAGCATGAAGGGATAAAGAAAGAAACAAGCCAGCGAGAGAAAGAAAAACAAAAACAAAGTCATCGGAGGTTATCTTCCCATTTGTGATTTTTTTCTTTGGGGGGCGGGGGAGGGTGAATTCACATCTGCTGTTTGGTTTGTCTGCATATTTCACAGAACGCTTGACATGGACGAACACTCACCTGACGTCCATGTGCTCCAACATTCGAACGTAACTGACCAAGGAGGGTGATGTGGATTCAGAAACTAACAGATGTATTGTCTAATCTAACTAGATAACTGTGAGGACAAGTTCCCTTTTTTTTCCCTTTGCGTCAAATACTGTTATTACTCACACTCAGCAATACTTGTTAATTATAGGCCTGTGAAGAGTCACCAGCAATGTGCTGCCATCAGTGTCACATTTGCCATTTCTATATCTTGGAACAGAAATCTTTAACTCAATAAAACACGGTATTTCAAAATGTGACACTTTTAAAGAGAAGTGCAGTTTGTGGAGGCAATGACATGGATAATTAAAAATAATCTATTCAGTATGTATGTTTGCATTGAATTTTCGCATTTATTTTCAGTGACAATTTTTGTGACATAAGCTTACATCCTACCAAATAAAGCTACACATTTATTAATAATCAGTTAAACAAGATCACAATGGCCATTGAAATGGTGTAGGGCAAGAAGGGTGGAAGTTAATGCCCCCCCCCCGAGGCGGGGAGAGGGTGTAAAATCCAGCACTCTATTTCTTTCTTTCACGTGATGTACGTGTCGCCAGCATTTGTTGCCCTTCCCTAATTGCCACTGAGTTTCGTGCTAGGCCATTTCAGAGTCAACCACATTGCTGTGGGTCTGGAGTCACAGGTAGGTCAGGCCAGGTAAGGATGGCAGATTTCCTTCCCCTAAAGGAGCATTGGCGAACCAGATGTTTTTTTTACAACAATTGATGGGAGTTGCCATGGTCACTATTACTGGGGCTAGTTTTATATTCTAGATTTATTTATTTAATTTAAATTCCACCAACTGCCATGGTGGGATTATCAGTCCAGAGCACGACACCATCTTCCCTTACTTGGTACTTAATGTTGAATGCCTTTAACCCGGTGAAATTATCAAACATTTCCAGAGCTGAACATTCCTCTCCCCAAACAACTGCAGTTTGGTTTGACCTCACTTTATGTTTACTTAGTAGCAGTTGGGCATCGTGACCTTAAGGGGGTCACGGCTTCTTTAACACACTGTGCTTTACGTGGTGTAACAGTTCTGTTCTTATCAAGCATTGTATTCTCTAACTTACTGTGAGCACGAGAGGTCAGCTCGCGTTTTTAAAAACAAATGCGCTACCAGGAGAAGAATCATGTGCAATTGAGGCTGTACTTTATGAGACAGAGAAGCAATGGAAAGGATCGAGGAAAGGACAATGCAGATGATTACAGATTTTTGGTCATTGTGATATTCTCAATAGTAAGAGGATTGAAAGGATACATGATGCAAGCTTTTAAGCAATGAAGGAAATCAATAATGTCGATATTGAGTGCTACCCCTATAAAACCAACATAGGCGAGACTGAAGGTGCATCTTAAGTTAAAAAAGGCAGATGCTGAATTTAACTTAATGAATAGTGTCTTCGCATTTACTAAGTCTCATTGATTTTGGAATAGATTACAATACTACTGTGGTAGAGCTGGGTTTCATTATATATTCAGTCAGATGTAGGAGCTATTTGCTTTAGGCACGTGGGAGTAAAGAAAGTTCAGATCCGATTCTAAAATAGAACGTCGATGAGCTTTTCTGACGTTAAGAAGTGTTTAATTGATTTATATATTAACCTTTATTTTCACTGGATTATTGTTTACAATAAACTGCAATTTGAAAACTGGGATAAAATTCATTGTTATGATCCCAGCTGGTGTTATTGCTGGACAAGTCAGATCCTAGCGTGGAACAAGGCTTGATAGATCCCGCTTTTTATTATTTGTTTAGATATGTGGAAGGTGGCTACTGAACCGAATCTAGAGTCCACTGACCAACTTTTAACAAAAGAATAAAACATTTATTAAACGAGAAAATATGAACTATATTAAACTATTCCTTCACTTACTGCTAAATGTTCGAAGGGTTCTTCCTGATGATTCCCTTATTTCCCCATTTCTTAATTTTTTTTGCTGTTATTATTATTGATCCATGGATGCTTAATGAACATATATCTTTACGTCGAGCAGGGGAAGAAAAGAATTCAAAAGTTTGGACAGCAAAACCCATACTTTGTGGCACCTGAGAGGGATCGTCGGGTTTGATTGGTTGGCTGCCGGCCTCGTTCAACCCGACTTGGTGTCGGGATGAGGCCATTGAATCGCACAAGAGGCCTCTCGCAAGATTTGCAACCTTCAAAACTCCTTGCAAGAGTTAATGAAATCCCGCAAGATGTCATGATCTGGATCTCACCCTCACTGGACTCATCTGCATTAAATAAGCGTTTGCAAGATTCTTCTAGTGAATGGGACCTAGTAGCCATGTCTGGGGCACCTCGCCAGGGCACCATTTAGTACCGGTTTCACAAATGTGGACCAGTCATAATGGCACCTGTGGGGGTCTCCCAGACTTTAGAGACCCCTGTATGGTCAGGGGCAGGGCATGTTGGCACCCTGGCACTCCCTCTGCCACCTGTGCACCTTGGCACTGGCACACGGGCACCCTGGCAGTGTCACTCTGGCACTTCCAGTGTGTCAGGGTTGCACTGCCATGCTGGCAGGGGTGCTGCTCGGGAGCCTGGGTGGCAGTGTCACAGTGCCCATGTATCAGTTTGGCACTGTCAATGATTGGACCTGGGGGGCCTTACCAGGTGGAGGGGCCACAAAGGGGTGTTCCCGGGAGACCCAAAATGTTGGGTGAGGAGGGGGACTCGAAAATGGGGGGAGGGGCTTAAAGGGATCGGGGGAAAGATCGGAATAGTCAGACAAAATTGTACTCCAAACTGCTGACGGAGGACCCCGCTCCAGTTTTTCTGGGTCAGTGGGGGGTGCACACCATGGGACATCCCATTGACAGCTGAAGGACCAGAAGATCCTTCCACCATCGCGCAACACGCTGCTGGGTGTGGGGGGGAGGGGGCATGGAATATCCTGCCCCTTGGCTCAAATCGTTGGAGGGGGCGTTGTTGTTTATTCTCACTGATTGTGGTCTGTGAGTCAGAAAGTTGAAGATCCAGTTGCAGAGTGAAGAGCCAAGTCCTAGGTTTTGGAACTCTGATATGAGCTTGGTTGGGATTATGGTGTTGAAGGCAAAGCTGTAGTCAATAAATAGGAGTCTGATGTAGGAGTCTTTGTTATCAAGTTGCTTAGGGATGAGTGTAGGGCCAGGGAAATGGCGTCTGCTGTGGACCGGTTGCGGAGGTATGCAAATTACAGTGGATCGAGGCATTCTGGGAGTATGGAGGCGATGCGCTTCATGACCAACCTCTCAAAGCACTTCATTACAACTGAAGTCAGGGCCATCGGACGGTAGTCATTGAGGCACGTTGCCTGGTTCTTCTTTGGTACCGGTATGATGGTGGTCTTCTTGAAGCAGGTGGGGACCTCGGAGTGGAGAAGGGACAGGTTAAAAATGTCCGCGAACAAATTTCTCAAAGTGTGGCCTCAGCAGGGAGAAACTATCTGAGACAAAAATAAACAGCAAAGTGCAGTTAGATAGCAGGGATTTTCTAGCTCTGCAGCCACAATAAACACCCTGCTAAATGCATCGTTCAGGGAATTTAACTGGAGTCGGCTAAATCGCACACCATGATTCTCAAAAGTTCACCTGCCTGATTTGAATTTCATCAAAAAAGTTTTGCAATTAACTGTTCCCTTTGTGGCAAAGCCTCTTCAGAGTCCACTTTTCAGCCTGTCAGCACTCTCTTCTCATGCACAAATTGTTCCTTTTGGAATTGGTATTCTTGAGAATCTGTTCATATGAGTGCAAGACACAGCCTGTGTCTCTTTTTCAACTATACCATGCACCTTACTTTGAAACAAGTTAATATTAACCTCTTCCCCAATATTGTTCTCTTTTGTAAATATATCTATTTCTTATTCTTCCACAGTTGGCAGGATGTTTTTTTTTCCTTCATTTTTACGGGATATAGGCTGGTAGGCCAACATTTATTGCCCATCCCTAGTTGATTGATATTTATTGTCGCATGTACTGAAGTACAGTGAAAAGTATTTTTTTGTGGCCAAGGGAACCTACACAGTGCGTACATAGTAGACGAAAGAAAAATCGACAGAGTACATTGACAAATGGTACGTCAACAAATAGTGATTGGTTACAGTGCTGAACAAGGGCTAAACAAGCAATACATGAGCAATTGCCCTTCAGAAGGTGGTGGTGAGCTGCCTTCTTGAACCGCTGCAGTCCCTGAGGTGTAGGTACACCCACGGTTTTAGGGAAGGTGCTCCAGGATTTTGACCCAGTGACAGTGAAAGAATGGCGATATATTTCCAAATCAAGATCACAGAATCACAGAACAATACAGTGCAGAAGAGGCCCTTCGGCCCATCCAGTCTTCACCAACATATGAAAAACACCTGACCTGCCTTCCTAATCCCATTTGCCAGCACCTGGCCCATGGCTTTGAATGTTATGACATGCCAAGTACTTAGCCAAATTATTTTTAAAGGATGTGAGGCAACCCGCCTCTACCACCCTCCCAGGCAGTGCATTCCAGACTGTCACCACTCTCTGGGTATAAAAGCTTTCACTCAAATCCCCCTTTAAACTTCCTACCCCTCAACTTAATCTCATGTCACCTCGTAACTGACCCTTCAACTAAGGGGGACAGTTGCTCCCTATCCACTCTTTCCATGCCCCTCATAATCTTGTACATCTCAATAAGGTCACCCCTCAGACTTCTCTGCTCCAGCAAATACAACCCAAGCCTATCCAACCTCTCTTCATAACTAAAATGTTCTATCCCAGGCAATATCCAGGTGAATCATCTCTGCACCCCCTCTGGTGCAATCACATCTTTCCTATAATGCGGTGACCAGAATTGCACACAGTACTCCAGCTGTAGCCGTACCAAAGTTCTATACAGCTCCATCATGACTTCCCTGCTTTTGTAATCTATGCCCCAATTGATAAAGGTAAGTGTCCCAATGACCGCCCTATTAACCTGTCCTTCCTCCTTCAGAGATCTATGGACAAACACTCCAAGGTCCCTTTGTTCCTCGGATCTTCCCAGTGTCAGGCCATTCAATGAACACTTCCTTGTCAAATTACTCCTTCGAAAGTGTATCACCTCACACTTTTCAGGGTTAAATTCCATCTGCCATGTTTCTGCCCATTTGGCCATCAGGTCTATATCTCTCTGTAACCCAAGACACTTAGCCACTCGGCCAATCTTTGTGTCATCCGCTGTCATCAAGATGTTGAGTGGCTTGGAGGAGAATCTCCAGGTGTTGGAGGAATATTTCCAGGTGGTGGGGTTCCCAGATACCTGCTGCTCTTGTCCTTCTAGATGGTAATGATTGTGGGTTTGGAAGGTGCTGTCTAAGGAGCCCTGGTGGGTTCCTTCAGTCAATCTTGTGGATGGTACACATGGCTACCACTCTTCGTCAGTGGTGGAGGATTTGAATCTTTGTGGAAGTGGGAAGCAATCAAATTGGCTGCTTTGTCCTGGATAGTGTTGAGCCTCTTGAGTTTTGTTGGAGCTGCACTCATCCAGGCAAGTGGGAAGTATTCCATTACACTCCTGACTTGTGCCTTGTAGATTGTAGACAGGCTTTGGGGGGGATCTGGAGGTGAGTTACTTGCCGTAGGATTCCTAGCCTTTGACCTTCTCTAGCAACCACTGTATTAATATGGCTAGTCCAGTTCAGTTTCTGATCAACGGTAACCCCCAGGATGTTGATTGTGGGGGATTCAGCGATGGTCATGCCATTGAATGTCAAAGGGTGATGGCTAGATCCTCTCTTGTCGAAGATGTCTATGCCCGAATGTAACTTGTTGCTTGTCAGCCTAAGCCTGGAAATTATCCATGTCTTGCTGCATTTGGACATGGACTGCTTCATTATCTGAGGAGTCCCAAATGGTGCTGACATTGTGCAGTCAGCCCCACTTCTGACCTTATGATGGAAGGGAAGTCATTGATGAAGCAGCTGGAGATGGTTAGACCTAGGACACTACCCTGAGGAACTTCAGCAGTGATGTCCTGAGATGAGATGATTGACCTCCAACTACCACAACCACCTTCTTTTGTGCCAGGTGTGACTCCAACCAGCGGAGAGTTTGCCTCCTGATTCCCATTGACTACAGTTTAGCTAGGGCTCCTTGATGCCATACTCAGTCAAATGCTGCCTTGATGTCAAGGGCAGTCACTCTCACCTCACCTCTGCCATTCAACTCTTTTGTCCATGTTTGAAACAAGGCTGTAATGAGGTCAGGAGCTGAGTGACCCTGGCAGAACCCAAACTGAGTGTCCGTGAGCAGGTTATTACTGAGTAAGTGCCGCTTGATAGCACTGTTGGCGATTCCTTCAATCACTTTGCTGATGATGGAGAGTAGACTGATAGGCGGTAATTGGCTGGGTTGGATTTGTCCTGTTTTGTCCGCACAGGACACACTTGGGCAATTTTCCACATTGTCAGGTAGATGCCAGTGTTGTAGCTGTACTGGAACAGCTTGGCTGGTTTGGGAACACATGTCTTCAGTACTATTGCCGGAATATTGTGAGAGCCTATAACCTTTGCAGTATCCAATTCCGTCAGATGTTTCTTCATATCACATGGAATGAATCATATTGGCTGAAGACTGACATCTGTGATGCTGGGGACCTCTGGAGGAGACCGAGATGGATCATCCACTCGGCACTTCTGGCAGAAGATTATTGCGAATGCCTCGGCCTTGACTTTTGCACACATGTGCTAGACTCCTCCATCATTGAGGATGGGGATTTTTGTGGAGCCTCCTCCTCCAGCGAGTTGTTTAATTGTCCACCACCATTCACGGCTGGATGTGGCAGGACTACAGGGTTTAGATCTGATGTGTTCATTGTGGAATCGCTTAACTCTGTCTATTACTTGCTGCTTATGCTGTTTGGCACACACATAGTCCCATGTTGTAGCTTCCCCAGGTGGACACCTCATTGTAAGGTATTCCTGTTGCACTCCTGCACTCTTCATTGAACCAGGGTTGATTGCTTGGCTTGGTGATAATGGTAGAATCGGGTGTATATGCCCGACCGTGAGGTTGCAGATTGTGGCTGAATATAATTCTGTTGCTGCTGATTGCCCACAGCACTTCATGGATGCCCAGTCTTGAGTTGCTCAATCTGTTCAAAATCTATCCCAATTAGCATGGTGGTAGTGCCACACTACACGATGGAGGGTATCCTCAATGTGAAAACTAGATTTTGTCGCCACAAGGGCTGTGCGGTGGTCACTTCTACCGATATTGTCATAGACAGATACATCTGCAGCAGGCAGTGCGGTGGTCACTTCTACCGATATTGTCACAGCCAGATACATCTGCAGCAGGCAGTGCAGTGGTCACTTCTACCGATATTGTCATGGACAGATACATCTGCAGCAGGCAGTGCGGTGGTCACTTCTACCGATATTGTCATGGACAGATACATCTGCAGCAGGCAGTGCGGTGGTCACTTCTACCGATATTGTCATGGACAGATACATCTGCAGCAGGCAGTGCGGTGGTCACTTCTACCGATATTGTCATGGACAGATACATCTGCAGCAGGCAGTGCAGTGGTCACTTCTACTGATATTGTCACAGCCAGATACATCTGCAGCAGGCAGTGCGGTGGTCACTTCTACCGATATTGTCACAGCCAGATACATCTGCAGCAGGCAGTTCGGTGGTCACTTCTACCGATATTGTCATGGACAGATACATCTGCAGCAGGCAGTGCAGTGGTCACTTCTACCGATATTGTCACAGCCAGATACATCTGCAGCAGGCAGTGCGGTGGTCACTTCTACCGATATTGTCATGGACAGATACATCTGCAGCAGGCAGTGCAGTGGTCACTTCTACCGATATTGTCACAGCCAGATACATCTGCAGCAGGCAGTGCGGTGGTCACTTCTACCGATGTTGTCACAGCCAGATACATCTGCAGCAGGCAGTGCAGTGGTCACTTCTACCGATATTGTCATGGACAGATACATCTGCGGCAGGCAGTGCGGTGGTCACTTCTACCGATATTGTCACAGCCAGATACATCTGCAGCAGGCAGTGCAGTGGTCACTTCTACCGATATTGTCACAGCCAGATACATCTGCAGCAGGCAGTGCGGTGGTCACTTCTACCGATATTGTCACAGCCAGATACATCTGCAGCAGGCAGTGCAGTGGTCACTTCTACCGATATTGTCATGGACAGATACATCTGCAGCAGGCAGATTGGTGAGGATAAGTATGTTTTTCCCTCTTGATGGTTCCTTCACCACCTGCTACAGTCCCAGTCTAGCAGCTATGACCTTTAGGAACCGGCCAGCTCGGTCTGTGGTGGTACTACCGATGGACATTGAAATTCCCCCACCCAGAGCATTATCTGTGCCCTTGCCACCCTCAGTACTTCCTCAGTGGTGTTCCACATGGAGGAGTACTGACTCATCAGCTGATGGTGGATGATGCAAAGTAATCAGCAGGAGGTTTCCTTGCCCACGTTTAACCCAAAGCCGTGAGACTTCATGGTGTCCAGTGTCGATGTTGAGGACTCTCAGGGAAACTCCATTCCAACTGTATACCACTGTGCCACCGCCACCTCGGCAAGACATACTCAGGGATGGTGACAGTGGTATCTGGGACATTCTCTGTAAGGTATGATTCTGTGAATATGACTGTCAGGCAGTTGCTTGACTAGTCTGAGAGACAGCTCTCCCAGCTTTGGCACAAGCCTCCAGATATTAGTAAGGGGGACTTTGCAGGGCTGGAATTTCCATTGTTGTTTCCAGAGCCTAGGTCGATGCCAGGTGATGTTTCCGGTTTCATTCTGTTTTTGTGTTTTCGGAGCGATTGAATACAACTAGGCAATTTTGCTCGGCCATTTCAGACGGCATTTAAGATTCAGCCACATTGCTATGGCTCTGGAGTCATGTGTAAGCCTGACCAGGTAAGGATGGCAGATTTCCTTCTCTCAAGGGTGTTAGTGAACCAGATGGGTCTTTAGAACAACCAACAATGGTTTCCTGGCCATCGTTAGACTTTTAATTCCAGATATTTTATTGAGTTTAAATTAAACCATCTACTGTGGTGGGATTCGAACCCAGGTTCGCAGCTCATTATTCTGAGCCTCTGGATTACTAGTCCAGCCACCATCTCCCTCACATGACTCCTCGCCATTTGTATTTTAGAATCCTTACTTACTTGCTGGTTTCCAAAAGTGATGGGAGGCAGAGTCTAATTTTAACTCATTCTTTTTGAACCAAGGTGCGGAATGGAGCCAGTTCACAAGTGTAGGCACTGTTTAGACTGAAGGAGGGAGGGGATGATCGTAAATTATACCAGAGATCGTGCTGTTCACATTATTTTAATCATTACCCTGATCCATTCTGAACACAGTTTGGTGGTGTGTCACTGTCATTATATAGCTCTTCTGGTCCCAACACTGTGCCAAGATTCTCACTGTGCTGGCATAAAATGTACAACAACGCCAGCCCAATTCCGTCAGCGCTGACATAAGCAAAGCTGTCTCCAATATACTCAAATTGCTTTTGCTTTCTGGCATAACAATAGCCGCTGAAAGCCCAATCTTCTGTAGTGAAGGAGGCCATTTTCCTTTGGACCATTGCTTGAAAAGAATAGTCAGCAAAAAATACATACTTGTTGTTTTCTCCTCCAAATACCAAATGTGCAATATCTCAACTGCCGATCTCCTTAGGGGAATGGTGGTTAAAGCTTAAATCAATGATCTGGATATTCTGAAAATAATGTCTCTTGCTCCGCCCTCCCCACAAACCCTCCCCCCCCTCACCCTCCCCGCCATCATAAGAAAGCATTTTGGGAACGCAGAAGACTGTCCAGCCATGCCCGGTGGATGTGTGGCATCATGCAGGTAAAGGGCTAATCTATGGGCAATGTAACTGTGTGCTCCACAGTGGCACTATTAGACAAGTGCTATGGTAGCAGGATTCAGGGGCTGGTTTAGCACAGTGGGCTAAACAGCTGGCTTGTAATGCAAAACAATGCCAGCAGCGCAGGTTCAATTCGTGTACCAGCCTCCCCAAACAGGCGTCGGAATGTGGCGACTAGGGGCTTTTCACAGTAACTTCATTGAAGCCTACTTGTGACAATAAGTTATTATTATTATTTTAAAATGAATGGGTATCGAGTCAGAATTTTGCTCCCCAGATGCCCTTCCTTTGTGCCATTTTTTTCCTATCTTGGTATACAGTGTCTGTTTCATGGTTTCTTTGTGATTACAGGTGCATTTTTCTCTGCAGAGTCTGCACGTTCTCCCTGTGTCTGCGTGGGTTTCCTCCGGGCGCTCCGGTTTCCTCCCACAAGTCCCGAAAGACCTACTTGTTAGGTGTATTGGACATTCTGAATTCTCCCTCTGTGTACCCGAACAGGTGGCAGAATGTGGCGTTTAGGGGATTTTCACAGTAACTTCATTGTAGTGTTAATGTATGCCTACTTGTGACACTAATAAAGATTATTATTATTAATAAATGACTGCAGAGACTAGACTCCCTCTTGAACCTCAACTGCAGTATTGTCTACTGAAGTGTGAAAATGAGGATGGCGTGTCATTTCCATCTTAATACTCCAATGGAACAACGGCCCGTCTCCCAGTTTTTCCAGTCAATTTGTAAATGTGTCTACTTTAACACAAAAAGTGCATTGAACAAAAGCTTTGGCTGTCCTTGAACAGAAGGGTCTCAAACCTCACGACAAGATGCTGACAATATCAGTCATTTCCCGTAGATGGCAATGTATCCTTCTTCTAAAGAATGACTTAATAAAGCCTGCTGTTGCACCTCTCCCAGACCTGCAATTATTTGACCTCCTCCACATATTTATATTTGTAGCCCCTCTGTCCATTCTCTGGGTATGTTTCATTTAAGCTTTGACCACCATTCCCCTCAGGAGATCGGCAGTTGAGATATTGCACATTTGGTATTTAGAGGAGAAACAACAAGTATGTATTTTTTTTGCCAGCCTGCTACTGTTATCCTGCGTGAGGGGGAAAAAAAATCCCGCACAGCAGTACAATCAGCTGCCTTTAATAGTTACTTATTATTAACCATACCATCTACTAATCATTTCCACATCAAGTGAGCTAGGGATCAGACAGCTTGGGCTTAACACGGAAATCTTCATCTTATTTTGAATATTTCTCTCATTTTGCAGTTCCCCTGCCAAAGAGGAAATTATCAAATTTACCTCTTGGCAATTAGTCTTCAGATTGATGTGGATCTGCAGCCAGACCTGAATATTGACTCCCAGTTATTTTGTTTCAGTCAAATCAAAGGTGTTACTTCAACCAGCTTCCCTCCCTTTACCTTGCAATTGCTTTACTTTATGGCTTCTGTACATTACTCTGTTTACTCTGCATCGCGTTAAAGTGGAGCCCAGGCTCGGAACGTTTCCATGTGTTTGGGATGGAGGCTCTTCAGGACTTGGTAGGTCATTTATGAGGAGCGTGCAAATGATGTGACTCTACTTTGACTGCAGGAGTCTCCATTTCCCCTTCATATCCCTGGGGGGTCTTCAGAATACTGGTCCTGCGTAACGACTCTAACCACCTCCGAGCATCTGAGTGGAGCCTTGAATTCTCCACTTGAAAAAAAAACAAATCATATAACTTAAAGCAAAACAGCATTCATTCTGTGCTGAATTTTCAGGCCCCTCCGGTGTCAGAAATGAAGGCATATTAGCTTCTGAACCCCACTCCCTACATGGTCAATATTTGCTGGGATGGTTTCTGGGCCATTGGAGCTTATGAACAACCCTATTAAGCACGGTTAGAGGAGACCAACCAGTTGATCCCCAGTTTCCCATGTTACAGGGAGCAGATCAACTATCTGCAGGCAGCACCCAGCAACAGATCACAGGGCCTGGGTTCCAGGTAGGCCTGGAGGTCCTTCCTCCCTGCCAGGTTGCTGATGCAACCAGAGGCTGTTCCTATAGAGGAACCATCACCCCCAATCCACCCACTCTCCCCCTCTTCTGGAGTGGACGAACAATCTGATTGTTATTTAAAGATTGAAAAAAGTTGGAGAGGGCACTTCCATGTTGAAGTACCCTCTCGGTTACTTACCTTTTACTGCAACTGCTGCTCCTTTCAAGCTCAAAAGCCTCTCTCTGATTGCCCCTCCAGCTTTGGCAGCCTGCCTACCACTTTTAATTGGAGGTGAGGCCTGTCTCCAGGTCAATGAAGGTGATGCTTCCTTGAAAATCCCATACTGTATCCGTTTCCACCTGGGGGTGGGTTTGGAACCCATACACAGTGCTGACTCCTGCTTTCTTCCCTGATAGGGGAAAATCCAGCCTAGCTCTCACCCAGACTGTATCAAGTTCACATTCATTCAGACATAAAGACCTAAAATTAATTTACAGAATTATTTCTCCAACATATTAAAGGTGCTTCAAATATTTTACCCAATTCATCTTGTAAATTTCACCCACAAGCTTGCAGAGATGGTTCCAAGACTCACATTGCTTCTTTCTGGGAATGCCCACCACATCTTGTGCCACTTAGGGACTTAACAGGGCCAGAGGTTGACCTCTCTCCCCAGAACAAGGACCTCTGTGGAAGAGGTCCTTTGTGCTGAGAACTGTTGGCCAATCAGAGGCTGACAGCTTTTCTGTACTCAGACAGCTGCCCATACGGTACTCACCCGAGGCCTCAGATTGAAGAGCGAGCCAAGCCCAGATGGTTCCTGGCGGGATGGGAATGATTCATGGGGTAGGGCTGGAGGAGGAGTTGACAGGAAGGACAGGGGTGGTTTTTAGCAGCCTCCTTTACTCTGCCGGGCCCCTCAAACAGGCAGTGAGTGTCCTTGAATGAGGACCGCACCCCCCTCCCCTACCCCCTCCTGGGAGCCTGCAAGCTAGCATATCATAATTTGTTGGCATGTTGGTCTGTTAATACCAGTGCTGTGGGATAAGGCCCTTAAGCAGGCATTAATTGGCCATTTAAGTGTCTCAATTGGCGGCGACAAAGGAAGGCCATCCTCAGGACTTTCTGCCATTTACTTAATAGAGTGGAGGCAGGAAGGTGTTGGGAACGCACCCAGCTCCCTCCCGTCTGATTAAATTGCCTCTGCGGCACGAAGGCTGGCATAAGATTCTACCTAAAGTATCAAAACACAATTGCAATAATAATGTTCAAACCCGACAGCCTCATTTCTTGTTTCCACCATTCTACTGACAATTATTTTTTGTTTCAACTTCTTTATTCATTTGAAGTCTCCTTGAAATATTCCCATTTACCATCAGCCTGATTATTTGTCAAATGAAAAGTTTCACGAACATCGATACATTTCTTTACCAACATGATGTGATGATATACATCATATTAAAAAGCACTGTTGGGTTGCTTGCGCATAGGTTCATGAATCAGATGTAGTGATCTGCTGGTTTCTCTTCTGTTCCAAACTCAAGTCTGCCAGGCTCCTTTGTCGCCCACTCTAATTCCTTCTTCTCCAGGTCCTGAACTCTACTTGATTACCTTGTCTTCCGCTCTTTTTAACCATTTAGAACAGTACAGCACAGAACAGGCCCTTCGGCCCTCGATGTTGTGCCGAGCAATGATCACCCTACTCAAGCCCACGTATCCACCCTATACCCGTAACTCTACAACCCCCATTAACCTTATTTTTTTTCGGACACTAAGGGCAATTTAGCCTGGCCAATCCACCTAACCCGCACATCTTTGGACTATGGGAGGAAACCGGAGCACCCGGAGGAAACCCACGCACACACGGGGAGGACGTGCAGACTCCGAACAGACAGTGACCCAGCCGGGAATTGAACCTGGGACCCTGGCGTTGTGAAGCATTTATGCTAACCACCATGCTACCGTGCTGCCCAAAATTTACAGAATTATTTCTCCAACATATTAAAGGTGCTTCAAATATTCTACCCAAACCATGATTGGGCCCAGCCTGTGGGCATTGGCTATTTACATGGACCACTTGAAAAACAGCATAGGTGCTTTACCACCTGTCAGAATGACATGCTAAGTAACAGTATGCGTTCAGGGAAAATTAACTTGGAGGCGTACGTGACTTCTTAAAAAGATGCCACACATATGGTAGCATAGTGGGTATGTTCCTGGACTAAAGCTCCAGCGACATGAGTTCAAATCCCACCATGACAGTTAGGGAACTTAAATTCAGGAATTAAATATATCTGGAATAAAAGGCATGTGTTGGTAATGGTGACCACGGACTCACTTGATTGTCATAGTAAGCTCCAGGAATGTCATCATGAGTCACCTGGTTCACAAATACCCTGCAGACAAGATCAATCTGCCATCCTTACCCAGTCTGGCCCATATGTGACTCCAGTGCCACAGCAATGCGGCTGACTCTTAACTGTTGGCTGAAAAGGCCTCACAAGCCATTCAGTTGCACTAAACTGTTACACTTACTTCTAGCAGTTCAAGAAGGTGGCTCGCCGCCACCTTCTCAAGGGCATTAAATGCTGGCCTGGTTAATGATACCCATACCTTGTGAATGAATAAAGAAGGAAGTGATGCCTGAACAACTGTCATTACTGGTCATAAATGCCTGCGAAGCTGGCACTATTTTAACATGTCTGCCTCCAGGGCTAGGCAGGAATGGGCTTTGAAATACATTTCTATTTTTAAATTCAGTGAACCAGTCTCTTTTCTGTTGGACTACCTGAGGCATCGTAATTTGGAAACTCTCATAAAAGTCCTCTATGGGTGCCTTTCGGCATCACTTCAAATGGAAAATTGGAAAAGTTAGTACAGTGAAAGTTAAATGATAATGTCACCAAATGTAAGAATTTACTGATATTCTGCAGTTCAGACATTTTACATAGTCTATTTAGCAAGTTCCATTTGGGTGTTGCAAAATGCATTACAAGGTTAAATTTAAAAGTGGGCAGTAAGTTAGTGAGGGTTTAAAAGGGAAAAGCAGGGCATTGTTTTGAATGATCTCCTTACCTAAAAGCCCCTGCCCAGAACACTTACTAATTTCAGACATTGGCTGTCCATTTCCAACATGTTCTGTTCTTATTTGGGATTTAAAGTTCTCACTCTTCTGTCTCAACATTACAAATAAACATCACAGCGGGTCTGACAGCATCGGTGGAGAGAGAAGGGAGCTAATGTTTTGAGTCTGGATGACTCTTTTTCACAGCTGGAGAGACCTGGAAATACGGTCACCTTTATACTCTTGTAGGGGGGGGGGGGGGGGGGGGGGGTTGTGGAGCGGTGAGGCTGGATAGGGGGCTCGCGATAGTTGGAGATTGACAAAGACGTTGTTGACAGAAAGACAAAAGGGAAGTAAATTGTGGGTGGCAAGGTTTCATAGTGGTTAACACTGTAGCTTCACAGCGCCAGGGTCCCTGGTTCAATTCCCGCTTGGATCACTATCTGTGCGGAGTCTGCACGTTCTCCCTGTCTGTGTGGGTTTCCTCCGGTGCTCCGGTTTGCTGCCACAAGTCCCAAACAACGTGCTTGTTAGGTGAATTGGACATTCTGAATTCTCCCTCAGTGTTCCCGAACAGGCCTTGGAGTGTGGCGACTAGGGGCTTTTCACAGTGACTTCATTGCAGTGTTAATGTAAGCCTACTTGTGACAATAATTAAGATTATTAATATTAAATTGGGGTGAGAGAAAAGCAGATCAATGGAAGAAATTAAAATAATTTGATAGAAATAAAAATGGGGTGAAAATGGAGGAGAGAGTTCACTGTCTGAAGTTGTGAACTCAATGTTCAACCACAGACTGGGTGACCGCTTTGCAGAACATCTTCAGTCCGTCCGCAAGCAGGGCCCAGCCCTTCCTGTGGCTTGCCATTTCAACTCACCGTCTTGATCTCACATCCGCATGTCCGTACTTGGCCTGCTGCAATGTTCCAGTGAAGCCCAGCACAAACTGGGGGAACAGCACCTCATCTTCCGAAACTAGTTAATTGACAATATCTTTAAATTTTGAGTATATTTCACCTTTTGCTCCCAACAGTGGGGCCATCTGTTTAATTGTATTCTGATCAGACCCTGAGTAAGCTTTTACAGGGATAACTTATGTTATTGATTTAGTGAACAGGAATCTGTCACTCTGGATCTTGTAGTACCTGCAGGCCATCTCAAGAGGCTGCTGAAAATCTGATTCTCTCTGCATGTTACAAATACCAAATAGGCTGCATTGAAGGGCAATATATGTAATTTTTCTTTGCTTCTCTTTTCAGCCTTGTTTCGTACAATCCTACAATTTTGAGCCAGTTATCGATAATTCAATTGATTATTTCATGCAAGGCTTATCCTAAAACAGGCCTTCATATATTAACAGCATCTGTTGTCTGTACATTATCAGACACTTTGACCAGTTTATTAGCAAAACGTTTTACCCAGGTGCCTTTATCTATGAGACGAACAAAAGACAAAACAGGTTCACGGTTTCAACCAATTTTGTTCACAGTTCTCTCACTCACAGACTGTCAGCTGAACTCTAGGTATTACCCGCAATTAGTGAAGCAGGCTGGCCAGGCGACAATCACTCAGTGTGAATATCTTCTCTGGGCTTGGAGCCCAGGGTCCCTTCTTCTTGTGATGGTTGTGCCTGGGGTCTCCCAGGGCACCACTGAAGATCTGTTCCAATGTTCCTTCTTTTACACTGGTTCTGCTGGTACTGAGTCATAGATATACACCCACACTTGGCCTGAGTTCTATTGTCTCATCCAGACTCAAACTCATTAATGGGAATAAACAGGATACTCCTGTTCAGCCAAGGAGATCCATTGTCCTCTGAAACACTCTTGCCTGACCACCTATTAGCCCATTAAGGAATCTCATCGCCTCTTTGATATTGTTCGGCCTGCTGCAAAGTTGATCACCTCCTGTCTGTAAGTTAGTTACATATTCTTACCATGGCCTTTGTCCTTTTGTGTAAATGTGACACCTACTGTGAGTGGGTAATCACAATGTCCATTTAGCGATAATGAGTTTCTGTGTTGACTTGAGTACTTTGCAGACGGCCAGAATCAATACCAACTGGGGCCTCATTTGGCAGTGTCTGTTTCTGGCGTATGTGTTTTTCCCCATTGTCAGCCTGTTCCCAGTGCCACACATCACGGGCAGGATTCTCCGTCAACCAACGCGGTAATCAGGAAACGTGATTGGGCGGAGAATAGCGCGTCAGCCAAAAATCGAGGCCGGCTCAGGTGTTCAACAGAATGCCATACTCGGGTGCCTCGACAGCGGCGTGAATGCATTCTGTGCCACTCGTACAGTATCATATCTTTAACGGGTCTATCCTGGTATCATCCGGGGCTCCCGCGATGCACCGCTTTCGCCAGGAGGAATTACAGATGGTGAAGTTCACTTGTGGTTTTAAAAATTGGGAAACAGGCTCAAGGTTGCTGAGGAAAAGAGAGGAGGTAGGACGGGTTCCCAGAGGCGCGCCTGTGGACTATCAGTCATGCCACTGCCATGGTGGCTGGGAAAGGGGCATCTGCCAGGACCGGGGGAGTAGTGGTAGATGACCAGGGGATGGGCCCCTGGGATGGGGGTGCCCAGGCATGGACTGCCATTGCTGTGGCCTGCAAGACAGCTACCTTGCTGTGTACCACACTGACCACCCACCGTGGTCTGTGGTTGCATGAGCGACACTGGCCACATTGGTGCACCCACCCAACCCTCCCACTCCCAACCCCTCCCTCCATCCCACCAAATCCCCCCATCCACAACCAGGTGCCACCACCGGTGAGGCATCATGTGGCTCACCCAAGCACAACGCCCATGGTAGCTCTGACAGGATGGTGCCAGAGGTAGTGCAAAAGCACCTCTGGCAAGGGTAACACCCTTCCAATAGGGACGGATGCTGAGGCCAGAGGCCCCCAAGGTACCAACTACCGACGGGGCTAGGGGTGCAGTGCGGAGGGCAGAGTGCCAGGGGGTACGGCCAGGTTGGGGGAACGGGGGGGCTGGTGGAGCACATGCGGGGACAGGGGCTGCAGTGCAGTCTGGCCACTGTGCAGCCCGTTGGACCTAGCTGGGCACAGGGATACACACCATGCTAACATGTCAGCCTTTAACCCACTGCCAACGATAGATTTCCGAATTCAACCAGGAATGGTTGCCATCATCCAAGCTGCCACAGCCCTGGGGGATGTACTGAGGCAGGAGTTGCTTGGGGAGGGCCCTGCAGTAGAAGAACCTGTCTCAGAGGAACAGGAGCCAGCCAGTGAGGATGGAGAGCCCGATGCCCAACAGGCCGAGGAGGAGGTGGGAAGGAGGCGCTGCATTAGGCCTCGTGTCTACCGGCAGTGCCTTTCATAGGAGGATCTGCTGGATCGGACATGTCGTGGAAGACTCTGGCTGAGCAGGGGGACTGTACAGCGTATCTGCCGGATCATGGTGCACCTGGAACCTTGATTGTATGGGGGAGGACACCCGCACCCGGTGGCCATCAAGGTGACGGTCGCCCTGAACTATTTTGCCACAGGCTTCTTCCAGGTGCTGAGTGGGGACCTAACCGGGATCTCTCAGACCTAGATGCAGGTGTATCCATGCCATAAGGGAGGTCCTGTATGCCTGGTCAGCACAAAACATCAAGCCGTATATGGACGAGTCCACCGGATGCCCGGGAAGCGGGCTCCATTGCCATCGCTGGGATGCTCCAGATCCAGGGGGTGATCGACTGGACGCATGTCCTCCTATGAGCACTGGCGCATGGATGGATGGTCTTCACAAACCGAAAGGGGTTCCACTCCATGAAGGTGCAGCTGGTGTGTGACCACAAGGTGCACATCATGCACATCTGCATCCAATACCCAGGCAGTGTGCACAACTCCTTTATCCTGTCACACTTGACATACTTCCCGATACCTTCGAGGCCCATCCCTGGTGAGAGGTTGGCTCATAGGCAACAGGGGTTATATGCTGTGGTCATGGTTGATGACACCTATCCGGAGGCCACAGATCGTCACAGAGACCCGTTACAACCATGCCCATGCCACGACCAGTGGCATGATCAACTGGTGCTTCGAAACCCTGAAGATGCGGTTCAGGTGCATGGACTGCTCTGGAGGGGCACTTCAGTATAGCTCCAGAAGAGTCTCCCACATTGTGGTGGCCTGCTTCTTCCTCCACAACATCGCGCCGCTGAGGGGCGACATGCTGGAGGACGGGATGAACGACAGGCCTCGTCCAACGAGGAGGATGAGGGGGGAGGGCCCGGATGGGCAGGGTAAGGGGCCCATGAAGGCACAGGAGGCTGCTCAACATGTGTGCCAGGGCTGCTGTGCACAGGACACTCTATTTGCCTCCAGGTTCGTCAACTGAGAGGCCTGACCGACGGCAGCGCGAACATCCTGTTCTGCCCCCCCCCCCCCCCCCCCCCCCCCCCCCCCCCAACCACCACTCCTGCAACCCTTTCCATGATTCTGACCTGCCACAGTTTGGGGTGAGGGACCTGGGTTGGCAGTAAAAGTGATTCTGGTCCATGTGATGGAGGATGATGACGACCCGCTCTGTGATGAGCTCCGGTGCTTTGCATCATTTGACAACGTCTGACTCCTGCCCACAGTAGCACAATCCACCGGCCACCTGGGGGATCCCTGCATGCGAGCTGGCCATTCCATCACACCATCTCACCGATCCCTTGGGGTTGCTGAGATGGGAATGGGGTGCGGGAAAGGTGGGCAGAATGGGTTGGAGAGCGATGGGATTGGGGCCAGGCACCAGAATGGTGAGCGGCGGCTGACCTGCGGGCCCTAGCCCATGCCACCCTCTAAGGTTTTTCATTGGCAATGCTCTAGTTCCATGTGGTGCCGGTGCTAGCCCATTAACAGATCCGGAATTGCTCAGGACTGGCTCCCATTCCATGGTCGTAGAACACCACTAATCACTCCCGCCCTCAGCACATACGGGGTGATTCTCCAAGCCCCACGCTGGGCCGGAGAATCGCCGCAACCACACCACGATGCCCTGACGCCGGCGTGCGATTCTCCGAGGTGTGGAGAATCGGCGCCATTTCCGCCGGCACGTTGGGTGTGGCGCTGGCTGCAGGCCGCTGGAATCAGCGGGGTGATGTGACCATCAATTCACAAGACACGTGATTGTAAGTGAACAGTGGTTTTAATAATCTTACAACAGAGCCTGCCTGCGACGAGATGAACTGGCAGCAGGCTCACGACTTCAGAGCTTTATACTTCCGGTTAGTGGGAGGAGCCATGGGCGGAGCCAAGGGTGGAGCCCAGTACAAACTCCTCCTCTTCCCCTATGGGCAGAGCCGCGCAACGGCTCGTATACAGAGCCCACAAGGACACAATACATATAATAGAACACAGTGTGAATTATTAGGTTTATAATTCACCACATTCACCCCCTGTAAAAAAATCAAGTCCGGCGGGGGTGACGGGTCTACAAATTGAGCCGGTCCGGTGGCCGAGTCGTCCTTTGGGATCGGCGGAGCACCGGGGTTGCAGCCTCTTCGGGTGGCTGGGTGGTGGCGGTCGGTGAGGGTACGATGGTGGACTCCGGGGGTGATTCGGTCCGAGCTTCGTACCCGACTGGTTCGACTGGCAATGGGGAGCACTGGAAACCTATAGGCGAGGGGGCACGGAGCATGGGCAGTGAGCCTGTAGGTGCGGGGGCGCAGGGCGCGGAGGGTTGGGTGGGGTGTAGTGTGAGGGGTACCTCGGCGGTAGTGGTGGTGGAGTTGGATCCTGCAGGAGCCAGGTCCCGGAGGGAAACAGTGTCCTGACGGCCGTCAGGGTATTTGATGAAAGCGTATTGGGGGTTTGAGTGGAGTAGGAGTACTCTTTCTACGAGTGGGTCAGTTTTGTGAGCCCGGACGTGCTTCCGGAGGAGAACCAGGCCCGGTGTCTTCAACCATGCTGGGAGCGAAACCCCCGTGGTAGTGCCCCTGGAAAAAACAAATAGTCGTTCTAGAGGGGTCTGGTTGGTGGCTGTACATAGGAGGGACCTAATCGCATGGAGCGCATCGGGGAGGACCTCCTGCCAGTGGGAGGTCTGGAGATTCCTGGACCGGAGGGTCAGTAGGACGGTCTTCCAGACCGTCGCATTCTCCCTCTCCACCTGCCCGTTCCCCCTGGGGTTGTAACTGGTAGTCCTGCTCGAGGTGATGCCCTTGTCGATCAGGTATTGACGCAGCTCGTCGCTCATAAAGGACGAACCCCTGTCGCTGTGTACGTAGCTGGGGAACCCGAACAGGGTGAAGATACTGTGCAGAGCTCTGATGACTGTGTGGGAGGTCATATCGGGGCACGGGATAGCAAAGGGGAAGCGGGAGAACTCGTCGATGACATTCAGGAAGTACACATTCCGATTGGTCGAGGGGAGGGGCCCTTTGAAATTGATGCGTTCAAAGGTCCGGGATGCCTTTACCAGGTGGGCCCTGTCTGGTCTATAGAAGTGCGGTTTGCACTCCGCGCTAATCGGGCAATCCCTGGTGATGGCTTTTACCTCCTCTGTGGAGAAAGGCAGATTTCAGGCTTTGGCGTAGTGGGCGAGCCGGGTGACCCCCGGGTGGCAGAGGTCATTGTGGATAGCTTTCAGGCGGTCGTCTTGCGCGCTGGCGCACGTGCCGCGGGACAGGGCATCTGGGGGCTCGTTGAGCTTCCCCGGTCGATACATAATATCGTACTTGTAGGTCGAGAGTTCGATCCTCCACCGCAGGATTTTATCATTTTAAATTTTGCCCCTTTGTGAGTTGTCAAGCATGAAGGTAACAGCAGGGTAGCATGGTGGTTAGCATAAATGCTTCACAGCTCCAGGGTCCCAGGTTCGATTCCCGGCTGGGTCACTGTCTGTGTGGAGTCTGCACGTCCTCCCCCTGTGTGCGTGGGTTTCCTCCGGGTGCTCCGGTTTCCTCCCACAGTCCAAAGATGTGCGGGTTAGGTGGATTGGCCATGCTAAATTGCCCGTAGTGTCCTAATAAAAGTAAGGTTAAGGGGGGGTTGTTGGGTTACGGGTATAGGGTTTGAGTAGGGTGATCATGGCTCGGCACAACATTGAGGGCCGAAGGGCCTGTTCTGTGCTGTACTGTTCTATGTTCTATGTAACCGATCTTTGGTCGGTGATGAGGGTGAACCTCCTACCTGCGAGCTAATGCCTCCAGTGTCGCATAGCTTCCACGATGGTTTGTGCTTCCTTTTCGACTGAGGAGTGTCGAAGTTCTGAAGTGGAGAGGGTTCGGGAGAAAAATGCGACTGGTCTCCCTGCCTGATTTAGAGTGGCTGCAAGAGCGACCTCTGAGGCGTCACTCTCCTCCTGGAAGGGGACGGATTCATCCACCGCCCGCATGGCCGCTTTGGCGATGTCCTCCTTGATGGAGGTGAAGGCCTGGCGAGCATCATCTGATAGAGGAAATAGTGTGGCCTTAAATAGCGGGCGGGCTTTGTCCGCATACTGAGGGACCCACTGGGCGTAATAAGAGAAGAAACCCAGGCACCTTTTGAGGGCCCTGGGACAATGAGGGAGAGGGAGTTGTAAGAAGGGGCGCATACGGTCCGGGTCAGGGCCCAGGACTCCGTTTTCCACGACATAGCCAAGGATGGCTAGCCTGGTCGTGCGGAAAACGCATTTCTCCGTGTTATACGTGAGGTTGAGTTTCTGGGCAGTCTGGAGAAATTGATGGAGCTTAGCGTCGTGGTCCTGCTGATCATGGCCGCAGATGGTGACGTTGTCCAAGTACGGGAACGTGGCCCGCAGCCCGTACTGGTCCACCATTTGGTCCATTGCTCGTTGGAACACCGAGACCCCATTCACTATCTTTGGGTTCACTATCTGCAGTCTAGCGACGCTAAAAATAGACCCCCCCTCCACTCTTTGCCAATCTCACTCCGGACTGGAAACCCGTAGCCACTCACAGCAGGCGACGCCAAAGGGAACCCGGAGGAAGTGGAAGAGGCGGCCGTCGGCCTCGAACACCGTGTAGTGGCGGTCCTCCGGGCGGATTGGGAGCTGGTGGTATGCAGACTTCAGATCCACCGTGGAGAAGATGCGATAATGGGTGATCTGATTTACCATGTCTGCAATCCTGGGGAGGGGGTACGCATCGAGAAGCGTGAACCGATTAATGGTCTGGCTATAGTCCACTACCATTCGGAATTTTTCCCCGGTCTTGACGATCACCACCTGAGCTCTCCAGGGGCTATTACTGGTCTCTATGCTCCCCTCACGTAGATGCCTATGGACCTCGGTTCTGGTAAACACCCTGTCCTGCAGGCTGTACTGCCTGCTGCGAGTGTCTGCAGGTTTGCAGTCCGGAGTGAGATTGGCAAAGAGTGGAGGGGGGTCAATTTTTAGCATCGCTAGACTGCAGATAGTGAGTGGAGGTGGGGCCCGCCGAAGCTGAGTGTGAGGCTTTTGAGGTTGCACTGGAAGTCGAGTCCCAGTAAGACTGTGCCCCCTTGGAGGTGAACAGAGTGACCCCAAAGCGAGGGAGATCGTTTGCCATGCAGGGAAAATAGGGAGCGAACAGCGTCTTACCAGATCTGGGTGTACGAAGCTCTTGGTGCTCCCGGAGTCAAAGAGGCACGGTGTCCTGTACCCGTTGATTTTAACGGTCATCATCGAGTTGCGGAGGTATTTTGGACGCGACTGGTCTAACGTGACCACGCTGAGTTGCGGGTAGTCGGCGGGTCGATCAGTTGTGCTGGAGTGGCCCCGTAATGACTGTCCGCTGAGGTCGTAGTCTTCGAGGTGGGTATTAGAGGTTGAAGAGGATGGAGCCCAAGATGGCCACCCCTATGAGTTGCACATGGCCGGCCGCATGGAGGAGGATTGCCAAGATGGCGGACCCCATGAGTCGCACATGTCGGGTGGGGGCGGAGTCGGTGATGGAACCATCAATTCACGAGACACGTGCTTTAAGATAAGAACAGTGGTTTTAATCTACTTACTACAGAGCCAGCCTGTTACCTGTTGACCTCTCGATGAACTGCAGGCTGGCTCTGGACATGGTTATTTATACAGCAGTCTAGGGGAGGAGTCGTGGGCAGAGCCAAGGGTGGAGCCCTGTACAAACTCCTGAGCATTCCCAGAGCTACTCCCCCTAGTGGTCGGATAACACTACTGCGCTTACAATGGTATTGGTAAATACAGTGTGAATAACTAAGTTACATTCACCACAGTCGGCATGCAGGCTGCAGCATGTTTGGGCCTGCGGACCTGCGAGTTTGGGAAGCGAGTGCTCTGGGCTGCGGGAGAGTTTGGAGTGGGGGTTTTCTTTGCCAGGCAGACCCGGGCATAGTGTCCTTTGCGACCGCAGCTGCTGCAGGTCGCGTTGCGGGCCAGGCAGTGCTGCCATGGGTGTTGGGGCTTCCCACAAAAATGGCACACTGGGGCTGCGTAGTGGGTGGGTGGCCGCGCGGCGCAGGCCTGGGGCAGTCGCTGGTCGGGGGCCCAGGATGGGGTCGCTTGGTCCGCGGGGAACGAGGTGAGGCTGCGGAACGAGACCTCCATAGTTGTAGCTAACTGTACAGTGTCCTCCAAGTTCTGGGCCCCTTTTTTGAGCAAACGCAGGCACACATAGTTGGACCTGAGCCCTGCCACGTACCCATCTCGGACAGCGAGCTCCATATGTTGGGCGGCTGATACAGTTTGGTAATTGCTGTCCCGAGCTAAAGCTTTTAAATCGCGCAGGAATTCGTCCAGCGACTCCGCGGGGCGCTGGCAGCGGGTGTAAAAATGTGGCGCGCGTAGACTTCGTTGATGGGCCACACGTACATTCGATCGAGCATGGCCAGGGCCTCCGTATACGAGGTAGTACTGTTAAGTTGAGTAGAGTTATGGTGGCTCACCCTTGCGTACAGTAGGCTGAGTTTCTGCTCCTCTATAGTTTCTGAAGTGCTTGATTCAGCCAGGTAGGCCTTGAAACATCTGAGCCAGTGTAGAAAGATTTATTTCGCCTCTGCATCCTGCGGGTCGAGTTCGAGTTGCTCAGGTTTGAGGGCTGATTCCATAGTAGTTTTCTTCAAGTTTCCTAAGATTATTAAATTGATATGACCATCAATTCACAAGACACGTGATTGTAAGTGAACAGTGGTTTTAATAATCTTACAACAGAGCCTGCCTGCGACGAGATGAACTGGCAGCAGGCTCACGACTTCAGAGCTTTATACTTCCGGTTAGTGGGAGGAGCCATGGACGGAGCCATGGGCGGAGCCAAGGGTGGAGCCCAGTACAAACTCCTCATCTCCCCCTATGGGCAGAGCCGCGCAACGCCTCACATACAGAGCCCACAAGGACACAATACATATGATACAACACAGTGTGAATTACTAGGTTTATAATTCACCACACGGGGTTGCCGATTCTCCGGCCTGGATGGGTCGAGCGGCCGCGCCAATACGACAGAGTCCCGCCGGCATCGTTCACCCTTGGCCGTTGCCAGCCGGACTCGGGGGCGGCCTGTGTGGGGGGGGGGGTTCCTTCACCACGGGAGGGCCTCCGATGGGATCTGGCCCACGATTGGGGCCCACCAATCGGCGGGCCTACCTCTCTCCCCCCCCCCCCCCGGGCCTACGTCCTGGCGCTGCAGGCCCCTGAACACCGACGCCATGTTGGTCGGGCCGGCGCGCTAAAGAAGTCCCCTGCACATGCGCAGGTTGACGCGGCCCAACTGCACTTGCGCGGGTTGGCACAGCGCCCATTTAGCGCCACGTAAGGAGGCTGGAGCGGCGTGAACCACTCCAGCACCGTGCTGGCCCCCAGAATCTGTCGTACTCGGGCCCGGTTCGCACCGTCGTGAAACGCGACGGCGTTCACGACGGCATAAACACTTGGGCCCAATATTGGAGAATCGCCCCCCTCGTCTCTGAAACAGAGAATCCAGCCACTCATCTTGGTCACTTCATGACAGTGATAGGCAACCTAGGCTACTGGGGCAGGAGGGTTCATGGGGGCTGGGAAGAGAGGATTGCAGTGGCTTAGATTGGAATGGATAGAACATTAGGGGGGGTATGGGGGCTGTGAGAGTGTGAGGGCTGGAGGGCTTTTTTTGTTTTATTATTTTATTAAATGTAATTCAACACAATGCTGGGGTACAGTAGCAGGTTTTTCTCCCAGCCCGTCTTGGCACCCGGCAGCCTCAGAACTTGCGAGGACAGTGGGCCCGACTTTCCATGCACCCCATTAATTGGCCTTGTAAGGGTCTTGATTGGCCAAAGTTTAGGTAGGTCACCTATCCTGCCATTGGTAAAATGCAGCGGAGGCGGGAATGTGACGTGAATGTGCAGCAGCAATATCCCCTGATTTTATAGCCTGTCTGCTTCCTAAGGGGTTCCTGGGATGTAAAATTCCATCTAACCAGATTTAAGTCAGATACAATGGAAAATGTTGTACTCTCATCCCATTTTAAGGTTAATGGAAGCTTAACTGCTTAACAATAAACTATCAACACAGGAGACATTCACAACTTGGCACCAGTGTTGTTGGTTTAAACTTTTCCAAATCTTAATTAGTAATTGGAAAATGGTAACTTTTATTCAGAAAATACAATAGATATACCCATTATGTTAATAGGCATAAATGTTCAATAAATTATGCAAATTCATCATAGTTTGTATAAGCAAATTAGGTTAATTAGAAAATCATATTTTTCTTAAACTCAAGCCCTTCATCAAACGTAGAGGTTATATTTAGCTTAGCAAAAATGGAGAACAGATTACTGAAGTACTGACTGTTAATTCAGTACACTTGAATAGCAAAGCATTTCAATTAGGATATGTTGTACTTTCTCCCCTAAACTCACTAATATCCTTTATAATACTTGTCAGTCATATGCTCCATTAAAGTAGTGAGAGAATGTGGCATTTTCATCCAATATGAATCTACAGATAATTCAATTACATTTTTAATTCAAATACCACAAATAGCCTAGGTCAACAACCCATTGAAGGAAATAGTTCCATAATACTTTTGTGGGAAGGGATACATAAAGTTTGGAATATTTTCCCAGGAGATTGTGGGTTGAGTAATAATTAAGCTACAATAGCTTTCTGTTATTCATTTTTGGGATGTTTATTGCTCATCCCTAATTGCCCTTGAGAAGGTGCTGGGGAACTGCCGCTTTGAACTGCTGCCGCCCATGTGATGTAGGTACACCAAGAGTGCTGATAGGGAGGGAGTTCCAGGATTTTGACCCAGGGACAGGAAGGGAATGGCCGATATGTTTACCAGTACGTATGGTGAATAGTTAGGAGGAGAGCTTCCAGGTGGTGTTCCCATGTGTCTGTGCTTTTGTCCTTCTAGTTGGTTGTGGTCGTGGGTTTGGTAGGTCCTGTCTAAGGAACGTTGGTGACTTGCTGCAGTGTATCTTGTAGATGGGATGCATGGCTGCCACTGTGTGTCAGAGATGGAGGGAGTGAATGTTTGTGAATGGGGTACCAAACAAGCTTTTTCCTGGATGGTGTTGAGGTTCTTGAGAATTGGTGGAGCTGCACTCAGCCAGGCAAGAGGAGAACATTCCATCACATTCCTGACTTGTGCCTGTAGATGGAGGGCAGCCTTTGAGGAGTCAAGAGGGGTGTTACTCACTGCAGGATTCCCAGGGCGCGATTCTCCGCAAATGCGGAGAGTCGTAAAGGCTGCCGTGAAACTGGCCGTGTTTCACGGCAGCCTCCGCGCCCCCTCCCGGGACCCGATTCTCCCCCCCGGGCGGGGCTAGCATCGCGGCCCCGTGAAGCACGGCATCGCGGGCTTAGCGGCCGTCGCTAAGCCCGCGCGCCAAGCGTCACGGCGGCTGACGCGCACTATGACGTCAGCCGCTCATATGCGTCAAATCCGCGCATGCGCGGGCCGTCATGCTCCTCAGCCGCCCCGCGGACTGATGCTGCGGGGCGGCGGAGGGACAAAGAGTGCACGGGTATCGGACCCGCTGCCCGCGATTGGTGCCCACCGTGGTGCGGCCGTGCCAATCGGTGCCATGGTTGCCTGGGACGGCACTTTGCGGCCGTTTTCACGAACGGTGAGAGCAGGTGTGATTGTGTTCGTGAAAATGGCCGTAAAGGCCTGGGAACTCGGCCCATCGACCAGGGGAGAATCGCTGTTCGCCGTAAAAAACGGCGAGCAGTGATTCGTGTCGTGGGGCGCCCGTTGGGGGGGGGGGGGGGAGAATAGCGGGAGGTCGGGAAAAATGTCGGGAAGGCCCTCCCGCTATTCTCCAACCCGTCGTGGGCTGCGGAGAATCGCGCCCCCAGTCTTTGACCTGCTTTTGTAGCCACAATATTTATATGGCTAGTCCAGTTCAGTTTCTGGTCAATAGTAAGCCCAGGATGTTGATAGTAGGGGATTCAGTGATGATAATACCATTAAATGTCATGGGGTGATAGTTAGATTCTTTCTTGTTGGAGATGATCATTACCTGGCACTTGTGCAGTGTGAATGTTACTTGCTGCTTGTCAACTCAAGCCTGGACATTGTCCTGGTCTTGCTGAATATGGACAGGGCTGCTTTAGTATCTGAGGAGTTGCGAATGGTGCTGAACATTGTTCAATCATCAGCGAACATCCCCACTTCTGACCTTATGATGGACGGAAAGTCATTGATGAAGCAGCTGAAGATGGTCGGGCCGAGGATACCACCCTGAGAAACTCCTGCAGTCATGTCCTGGAACTGAGATGGTTGACTTCCAACAACCACAACCATCTTCCTTTGTGATTGGTAAGACTCCAAGAGAACTTTCACCCCAGTTCCATTGACTCCAGTTTTGCGAGGCTCATTGAAGCCACACTCAGTCAAATGCTGCCTTAATGTCAAGGCAGTCACGCATCCTCAGCTCTGAAGTTCAGCTCTTTTGTCCATGTATGAATTAAGGCTGTAATGATGCCAAGGGTTGAGTGGCCCTGGCGGAACCCAAACTGAACACTTGTGAGCAGATTATTGCTGAGTAAGTGTTGCTCGATGACTCCTTCATTGAGAGTAGCCTGATGGGCTGGTAATTGGCAAGTTTTATTTGTCCTGATTGTTGTGTACAGGACATAACGAACAGTTTTGACTAATCCTTTTTTTGATAAAACATTTTATACACTGACTCAAACAGTATATAGACATTCCCTTGGCTGCCTTCAGCCTCAACAAATGGACTCGCTACTCTCAAAATCCAGAAGGGCAAAAACACTCAGGACTCCTGTCACCAACCAAGGCAATGTGAGGGAAGCTTATGGCACCTGATTCAGGCTATCGTTTGTTAGCATGTGGTAAGGGAACAGGAGACATTGTCCGAATTACAAATATCCTGGTGGCACAGTTTAAATTCGGTGGTTAGCACTGTGCTTCACAGCACCAGGGTCCCAGGTTCAATTCCCGGCTTGAGTCACTGTCTGTGTGGAGTCTACACACTCTCTCCGTGTCTGCACGGATTTCCTCCGGATGCTCCGGTTTCCTCCCACAAGTCCCGCAAGACGTGCTGTTAGGTGGATTGGACATTCTGAATTCTCCCTCAGTGTACCCAAACAGGTGCCGGAACGTGGCGACTAGGGGATTTTCACAGTAACTTCATTGTAGTGTTAATGTAAGGCTACTTGTGACAATAATAAAGATTATTATAAATTAAATTGCTGTGTAGCATAGGTTTCCATTTTTATGTAACAATGCACATTTTTATAATCTTAACATAGTTAAGTGACATGCATCAAAAACATGGGCGAGATCTACCTGCCGCATTGTGCACTCTTATAATCTACCTAAGGCGTGGGATCAAACCCCCTCGCCTTGGATACCTTGGGCGACCACTGTTCAGTGCTGGTCTCCATGAATGGGTACCAGACAGATTGGCACTTGTGGGGGTCTCCCAGGGGATTCGAGTCCACCAGATGCTTGCGCTCTGGACAGGTTGGCACCCTGGCACTGTTGGTGGCACATGGGCACCTTGGCACTGTGCATTACAGGACTCTATACCCATTCGGGTATGATGTGTTGGGTACTCTGGATCCGTGGAGACTGTGTTTACCTCAGCAGTAACACATACAGGCTACCAACACTTAAAATAGTACAACAGTATTTTATTAAACTAGAAACTGTTGAACATACTTTCACTGTGGGTTAACACAATGTTAGATTTAACTAAAGACCTGTGACTATCCTAACCAGTCTATTCACTCAGCACATGGTGAGGATCTGTGCTGCAAGCTGTGAGCTCCGTCCTTCTGAGAGGCTGCATCCCGAATGAGCGGGAAAACTGATGCCTTCTGTCTATATAGTGAGTGTGCTCTAACTGGTGATTGGCTGCGGTGTTGTGTGTGTTGATTGGTCTTGCTGTGTGTCAATCAGTGTGTGTCTGCACCATGATATACTGGTGTATATTTTGACAGGGTAGATCGCATCCATGGTGTCTAGTGCTTTAAACCTAGTAAATCCAACCCAGACCTTATATAGTCAGAAATAAATCGACACTAAATCAAAAGGGAGCCATTAGGCTCGGTGAACCAAATGCCTGGTTGGAGAAATAGGTTTAGGCAGCATCATGCAGGCCAAAAGGTAGAAAGCTGAAGAGGTTTGTGGAAGAAATTCCAGTGTTTAGGGCTTATTGTTTAGACCATCCGCAAGGTCACCACTGGTGAAGTAAATGGAGGATGCACAAAAGACCTGGGCCGGGATTCTGCCCTACCCGGCGGGGCGGGGGGTCCCGGCGTGTCGGAGTGCCGTGAACCACTCCGGTGTTGGGCCACTCCAAAGGTGCGGAATTCTCTGCCAAACCTGTTGTTTTGATTGCCAAAATCAAGGTTGCTGAGGGAAATTACCAATTTTGAAGATGTACAATGCAGAAATGTGACTTTTCTTCTATTCATTCAATAGTATGTGGGCACCGCTGGCTGGGCCATCATTTATTGTCCATCCCTAATTATTCCTAAAAAGGTGACGATGAGCTGCCTTCTTGAACAACTGCATTCATGTGGTGTAGGTATCCTGCAGTGCCGTTAGGGTGGGAGTCCTGGGGAAACAGTTACAAGTCAGGATGGTATGTGACTTGGAGGAGAACTTGCAGCTGGTCGCATTCCTATGCACCTGTAGCCTTTGTTCTTCTCGGAGTTAAGGTTTTGGGAAATTCTGTTGAAATAACCTTGTACGTTTCTGCAGTGCATGTTGTAGAATGTATGCACTGCTGCCACGGTGAGCCAATAGTGAAGGGAATGGAATGCTTAAGGCCTTGGAATGGTTGCCAATATGTGCGATCCTTTGTCCTGGAACGGGTTTCTTGAACGTTGTTGTACAGGCAAATTGAATCATATTTGTGCCTTGTAGATGTGGGGCAGGCTTTGTGGGGTCAGGAGGTGAGTTACTCTGAACTGCTCTTATAGCCACAAAGTAGTTGGCAGCGTGGTAGTACAGTGGTTAGCATAGTTGCTTCACAGCTCCAGGGTCCCAAGTTCGATTCCCGGCTTGGATCACTGTCTGTGTGGAGTCTGCACGTTCTCCCGGTGTGCGTGGGTTTCCTCCGGGTGCTCTGGTTTCCTCCCACAGTCCAAGGATGTGAAGGTTAGGTGGATTGATCATACTAAATTGCCCATAGTGTTCAAAACGTTTGAACAGGTGGGGTTACTGGGTTGTGGGGATAGGGTGGAGATTTGAGCTTAGGTAGGTTGGTCTTTCCGGTGCAGACTCGATGGGCCAAATGGCCTCCTTCTGCACTGTAAATTCTATTTGAATGGTTGGTGCAGTTAGGTTTCTGGCCAATGCCGAATCCCCAGAATGAAAATGCTGAGTGATTCAATTATGGCAACAGATTGAATGCCAAGGGAAGGTGTAGGTCGTAAATACCAGGCACTTTTGTGGTGCAAATGTTCCTTGACACTTATCAGTCCAAGCTTGAACATTGTCTAGGTTTTGCAGCATGAGGGCCTGGTCTGCTTCAGTATCTGAGCAGTTCTGAAAAGACATTGGAATCATCTACAAACACCCCCACCTTTGATCACAAGAGTAGCCATTCTATAGAACTTGACTGATGCACACGCATAGTCATTTCCTAAACAGTTTGCAGCCAAAACACTGCTGTGTAGTCTTACACTATTTTTAATGAACAAATTTAGAATGTTCTGTCAAAAAACTTGAATAAACAGCAGTGCTAAAGTGTTCACTTCTCAGTAAGTAATCATTCAATTAATTTGTACTGAATAAGATCCTTCCCAATCATACACAGGCTGTATGCTGCTCGCAAGAAGGATTCCTAGCATGTGCTGTAACTGACCCAGACTGATGCAGGTGGAGAGTAAATATTACACAGTGTGTTCCTATGCACCCGAGAATAATCTGGGAACTTTGTTTATCCACTACGTGCAAATTAATAGAAGAAGCGCGCAGAATTGCAATTTTCCAGGTCTCTTGCCACTACTTTATGATCCAGCTGATTTTACGTGAATGAGTGCAATGAGCAACCCTGGGAGTTGTCATATGTGTTCAGACATAGATGCAGAAGTCCTAATTGCATGTGCTGCATTGTCCCAGAGTTTCCTGACTGCATTTCAGGTAGGTTTCTCAATGGGAGGCAGGTGCCGCTTCTCTGAGGTTTGGTCATGCATTACAATGGTCACTTTGGAAATTTGAGGAATGACATTCGAAAGGATAACATTAGACTCATAGAATCACAGAATCCCTACAATGCAGATGGAAGCCATTTGGCCCATCTAGTCTGCACCGACTCTCTGAAAGAACACCCTACTTAAGCCCACTCCTCCCACCCTATCCTCGCAACCCCGTAACCCCACCTAACCTGCACATCTTTGGACTGTGGGAGGAAACCGGAGCACCCAGAGGAAACCCACACAGACATGGGGGAGAACATGCAAACTCCACACAGACAGTCATCCAAGGCCAGAATCGAACCCGGGTTCCTGGCACTGAGAGGCAGCAGTAGCAACCATTGGGCCGCAATGTATGTCTGTCTGATGTGTGGGATGCAGCCCCAATCCCTGAAGTAATGTTTGGCCCTTCCCTTTATTGTCGCTCATGACTTTATCCTTCTGAAATGTTGAGCCACATTGAAGCATTCAATTTTTGACCAATACACTAGCCCTGAGATCCACTGGAGGTCTCCCCAATACAAGGTCTTTAATTTGTGGCCAATCTATGCACTGCTCACACCAGGAATTTACACCAAATGGGAAAAAGAGGTGACAAGTGCAGAGACCTAAGCAGAAGGAATAAGGGAGAAGAACAGAAGGGAAGAAAGTCAGACAGCAAGAACAAAAAGAAGATAAGAAGAAAATGCATCGCCATCTGCGGATTGACAGAGGAGAAGTATGGTCGAAAGCTCCAGATATAAATCACTTCTGGTAAACGTATTTCATATGATCACTGAAATCCAACCCCCCCGTTTCATGGTTATCTTATTTTTAGACGTGTCAATTCCAGATATCACCATCTGCCCCGGTGAGATTCGAACCTGGGTCCCCAGTACATTATCCTGGGTCTCTGGATTATTGGTCCAATGACAATACCACTACGCCACTGCCTCCCCTGAGCTGGTTTCGGGCAAGTGAAAGGGGATTGGCGGCAGAACAGAGGGAGAGTGGGAAAGGGTGGAGAGTGGGAGAAATCAACTGACAAAAGATTTCATGGCACAAAAGCCAAAGGAAGGGTAATGGCCTGTTAGTCAAGCAACAAATGATTTGTCCAGAGTGGGTGTGAATGGTGGAATTATGAGCAGTTGTGTTCAAAGGCAAAAACGTGGAAAACAAATAAAAACAGAAACAAAATGGGGGATGGGGGGGGGGGGGGAACACCAGAGTTCACAGTCTGAAATTCTTGAAATTCAATGCTCAGTCCAGGTGCCTGTGATGTCTTCTCGAAAGATAAGGGTCAATTTTGGCCACTTTCCTGTTGTTGTCACAGCCAAGGTGCAAAAGGACGATAATTCACAAACACTGGAAATTTGGTGATGATTTTCACTAAATCACAGAATTGTTACAGCGTAGAAGGAGGCCATTTGGCCAATTGTGTCTTGCCAAACGAGCACCATGGCTTAGTGTCATTATCCTGCCTTCTCCCCATACCCCTACACATTCAAGTACTCATTTAACGTCCTCTCGAATTCCCCGATTGAACCTGCCTCCACCATACTTCCAGGCAGTGCATTCCAGACTCGAACCACTCGTGTGAAAAATCTACACTGGTACAATCACAGTGAGTGGGCTGCTTCTCTTATTACTTTTTCTGCTGGACATTTATCGATTTGATCGCAAAGATTCAAATTTTATTCATCATCAGGAGACAAGATTGGGTCTATAGCAAAGAAATGGAGAACAAAGGGCTGGATTCTCTTACTTTGAGGCTATGTCCGCATGCCAGTCATAAAAGCAGTGTTTTACGACCGAAATTTCAGCGCAAAATGGCCACCGATCCACCGTTTGGCTGGTGGCGAGCAGTCGAGCCGTGTAGAGCACCCGGCTCTAGCTGCTGATATGGAGAATCAGTGAACCGGAGAATCCCGCCCAAAATGACCCAGAGCCCTCACACCAGTGATAGGGGACATAAGAATTTTAAAGATGCAACGTGTACACATGGTCTAGCACACAAATAAAGACCAACAGGAGTTCACAGTCATTGGTGAAATACTCTGTTTATTTTAAGGTTGATAAACCATCACTGGGAATTTTAGATTAATCTTTAAATTCATTCCAGAGTACTGCATTCAGTAGCTAAGCTTTAAATAATAGCAATTATTTTCCACTTTTACAAATTTTCACTTCACTGGCAACCAGATTATCGATCACTCCCATCGAACAACACAAACTCGTGGAGCAAACAAAATGTGCTGAATCTTGTCAAGAAATGCTCGCTCATTTGAAATGGGCAGAAAACGGCTGGAACGCCACTATCATCTTAAAACTCAAAGCCAGCAGAAAAATTAGAGCTTGATTTTCAATTTCAGTAGTTTTGTCCTTTCTGTAACATTTGCTACCCCCCCCCCCCCTCCCCCCCTCTCCTCAAGGAATTCACTCTTGGTGTATGTGGCTGAGAACTGCTCATGGTCTCCTTGTGAACAGAGAAATTAAGAATCCATTGAGTTCACTTGGTCACCTGGCAAGGGCCTCTGGGACGTTTCAATAGCTCACTATTTTCCTTACTATGTACATGTGCTTAATCTATTTATAGGCCGCATCCCATTTTAAAAAATATTCCTGACCTGTCCTAATAACTCCCTTTGTGCTGGTGGCAAAATGTGCTTGATAATGCTACTGTGAAGTGTCTTAACATGTTTTTGTGTTGTTAAATGCGCTTTATAAATGTATTGTTGCAGAGATTGTGCAACATAGACTTGGGAGTGGATATAGCATCAGCAGCCCTGTGTGACTCCAAAGGTGAATTTATTAATAAAACATCAAGGAAAACTGTAATACTTCCCTTTCTTTCCCAGATTAATGGAACCTTTTTTGTTTTTTATAAAATGCAACACATGCTTTTGTGACTTTGATCCATTCATCCCCAGGTCTGTTTCTTTACCTGGAGAAACCAAGTGAAATCCTTGGAGTTGGCTGCCTGAATTCGAGAGGGATCCCGGTGTCCCGTTTGTGGAGTAGCAATCTGAAACAGGCACTAAACGACTGACTTGCGTGATGTCTGCTTCGGGAAGGCGCCCTGGACTGCCGAAGAACTCGTATAACGAACACCGCATTCCTGTGCAGGGCCTTCCCGCGTGCACGTCAGGACGCTATACTGCAACCTGCCACATCCATTTCCAGTCTGGAAAACAAGTATGAAGCAGTGGGATTCCTGGACCAATGTCTGTTTGTCGAACACCAATGTGGCCATCCATTCCTGAAAAGGTTAAAGCTTCAATCTCCCATCTCAGGGATCCATTCATCAATTTCTGGTCAGTTCCATAATTTAATATCAACCAAACAGTCCTGTCCGTTTGCTGACGTTGATTTAGAACCAGATCTGTCAGTGATGAGATTATTACAATAAGATTGAAATAAATTTTTGAAAGATGAATGAGCCAGTTTTGAAGTAATTACATGGGTTCAAAGAGGGCAAATGCACTTTGATTGCATTACTGAACTCAATGTATAGTGGTGGATCATTTAAAAGTACAACGCTACTCTACTCCCAACAGTAGTTTAATATTCTTTGCCGAGGACTTTCTAATTCATTCACTTTGGGGAGGCACAGTGGTTAGCACTGCTGCCTCACAGCTGCAGGGGCCTGGATACAATTCCGGCCTCGGGTGACTGTCTGTGTGGAGTTTGCACTTTCTCCTCGTGTCTGTGGGGTTTCCTCTGGGTGCTCCGGTTTCCCTACAGTCTAAAGATGTGCAGGTTAGGTGGATTGGCCATGATAAGTTGCCCCTTAGTGTCCCAAAGGTTAGGTGGGGTTACTGGGTTACGGGGATAGGGTGGAGGCATGGGCTTAATTAGCATTCTCTTTCCAGTGCAGACTCGATGGGTTGAATGACCTCCTGCACTGTAAATTCTATGTTTTAAGAGGATGTGGGAAGGGCCAACAGTCACTGCCCATCCCTAATTGCCCTTGAGAAGGGGCAATGAGCCTCCTTCTTAAATACCATGGAGTGGCTTACCAGGCCACTTCAGAGAGTAGTTAAGAGTCAACCACACAGCTATGTGTCTGGATTCATATATAGGTCAGACTGTGTAAGGACAGCAGATTTCCTTCCCCGAAGGACATTAGTGAACCAGATGGGTTTTCACAATAATCCAGTAGTTACATGGTCACCATTACTAATTTTTATTCCTTTCGTTGAATTTAAATTCCCTGGTCCAGTGGTGGGTTTTTGAACTCATGGCCTGCATTTTCAAGATGGCGAGTCATCCGGAGATTTGGTGGGAAATGCATCCCCACCGACTCCAACCAGCCCCCTGCCATGAGCGTTGATTAACAGCAGGCGGAACTTTAATCCGCACTTGGAAGGAAGTCCCACCTTGGGGAACAGTTGGCCAAACAGATTGGCTTACAGCACTCCAGTCCATCCAGGCTTAGTGCTGCAGTGGCCAGAAGAGGTACTGCAGCACAGCCCCTGAGTTTAAGGGCAGGATTCTCCGACCCCCCGCCGGGTCGGAGAATTGCCAGGGGTCGGAGTGAATCCCGCCCCCGCCGTTCTCCAAATTCTCCGGCCTCCCAAAAATCGGCCCAGCGTGAATCGCGCCGCCCGCCTCGGAGAATGGCGGGAACCGACGCAACTCAATGGGCCCTGGGGCTGCCCGAATTCTCCGGCCCGCGATGGGCCGAAGTCCCGCCCTTTTTTTGCCAGTCCCACCGGCGTAGATTAGACTAGGTCCCTTACCTGCGGGGCCTGGCGGCGTGGGCGGGCTCCGGGGTCCTGGGGCGATCTGGCCCCGGAGGGTGCCCCACGGTGGGCTGGTCCGTGATCGGGGCCCACTGATCCGCGGGCAGGCCTGTGCCGTGGGGGCACTCTTTTCCTATGCGTCGGCCGTGTCGGCCTCTACGATGGCCGACGCCTAGGTGAACCCCCCCCCCCCGCACGCGCAGGGATGACATCAGCAGTCGCTATCGCTCCTGCACATGCACGGACCAGCGCCAGCCGGCGGAGTACCTTCGACCCCGGCTGGCGTGGCGCCAAAGGCCTTCCACTCCAGCCGGCGGGGCGCAAACCACTCCACTGCCGGCCTAGCCTCTGAAGGCGCCAAGGATTCTGCACTTTTGGGGCGGGCCGACGCCGGAGTGGTTCACACCACTCCATCCCGCCGGGACCCCCCGCCCCGCCGGGTATGGGAGAATCCCGTCCTAAGAGAGGGATTATCCAGCCCTGCCCGCCCCGGGACCGGAAACTCCATGCTCAGGACAATGGCCCTTTTGCTCGTCTGTCAAATTCTCCGCACTGTCCAGGATAATTCCCCCTGTGGGTGGGACTGGAGATTTAGGTTTAAATCAGGAACCACAGTAATAGTAAGCATGACCTCAGGGAGGGGAAGGTAGGGGATGCCCTGGGACTTCGCTAACGGGGGCAGTCTTGCGGCTGAGGGGTAGGCCAGGAATGGCGGGGAGGGGGTGGAGGAAATCCACTCGATGCTATTTTACCAACCAGCACCCCTGCCTCGGAAACTGCTTCAGGGACAGAGCATAAAATTCTGCCCCAGGCCTCTGGATCTTGATCCAGCCTTCCAGAATGCTTAGAGCACCAACATAACCAGTAAGCTACCATACCCCAGTATAGTCTTACAACACCAGGTTAAAGTCAAACAGGTTTGTTTTGAACCACTACTTTCGGAGCATAGTTCCTTCATCAGGTGAATGAAGAGGTGGGCTCCACAAACACATATATAGACAAAGTCAATGATGCAAGATGATACTTTGAATGCGAGTCTTTGCAGGTAATTAAGTCTTTACAGGTCCAGGCAGAGCGACTGGAGAGAGGGATAATCACCCCGGTAAAGACTTAATTATCTATGGGGTCCATATCCCTCTTTTCCCATCCTATTCATGTATTTGTCAAGATGCCCCTTAAATGTCACTATCGTACCTACTTCCACCAATTTTTCTGGCAGCGAGTTCCAGGCACCCACTCCCCTCTGTGTAAAAAAACTTACCTCGTACATGTCTTCTAAACTTTGCCCCTCGCACCTTAAACCAATGTCCCCTAGTAATTGACTCTTCCAATTTGGAAAAAAACTTCTGACTATCCACTTTGTTCACGCCCCTCCTAATTTTGTAGACTTCTATCACATCACCCTTCAACCTCTGTTGCTCCAGTGAGAACAAATCCAACTTCTCCTCATAGCTAATGCCCTCCATACCAGGCAACATCCTGGTAAACCCCCTCTGCACCCTTTCCAAAACCTCCACATCCTTTTGGTGGTGTGGCGACCAGAATTGCACACTATTTTCCAAGTGTAGCCTAACAATGGTTCTAAAAAGCTGCAGCATAACTTGCCAATTTTTATATTCAATGCCCCGGCCGATGAAGGCAAGCATGCTGCATGCCTGCTTGACTACTTTCTCCACCTGCGTTGCCACTTTCAGGGACCTGTACACCCAGATCCCTCTGCCTGTCAATACTCTTAAGGCTTCTACCATTCACTGCATATTTCCCACCTGTATTAGATCTTCCAAAAAGCATTACTTCACATTTGTTCAGATTAAACTCCATCTGCTATCTCTCGACCCAAATCTCCAACCGATCTATATCCTGCTGTATCCTTTGACAGTCCTCATCATTATCCGCAATTCCACCAACGTTTGTGTGATCCGCAAACTTACTAATCAGACCAGTTACATTTTCTTCCAAATCATTTATATATACTACAAACAGCAAAGGTTCCAGCACTGATTCCTAAGGAGTGCCACTAGTTACAGCTCTCCATTCAGAAAAGCACCCTTCCACTGCTACTCTCTGTCTTCTACGACCGAGCCAGTTCACCTCTGATAGAACATAGAACATAGAACATAGAACAGTACAGCACAGAACAGGCCCTTCGGCCCTCGATGTTGTGCCGAGCAATGATCACCCTACTCAAACCCACATATCTACCCTATACCCGTGCAGAGGGCGAAAGAGGCCGACGTCTTGGCCTTTGCCTCCCTAGTAGCCCGGAGATGGTTCTTATTAATGTGGAGGGACTCGAAGCCCCCGAGTGTAGAGACCTGGGTTAGTGACATGGCTGGATTTATCAGTCTTGAGAAAATAAAGTTTGCCTTAAGAGGGTCAATGATTGGGTTCATCCGGAGGTGGCAGCCGTTCGTCGATTTTCTCGGGGTAAATTAAAATGTCAGCAGAAGCAGAATTCCAAAGGGGGGGGGGGGTTGTTGTTTTATGGTTAGGGTGTGTGAAGATTGGGATGGGGGTGGAAATGTTTATTATACCATGTTTATGTCACTGTTATTGTTATTATTATAAAAACTTGCAAATACTCTAATAAAAGTTTTTTTTTAAAGTAATGGCAACAACATCATAGTTCCAAGTACTAATCAAGCTCTACGTTCATCTGCCTTATCTGTTATACTACTTGCATTGCAACAAATATACTGCAGACCACCAGTCCTGCTGGGTACAGCAACATCTCCCAGCCTGCTCTTCCTCTGAGCAACTGGCCCTATTCTCTAGATCCCCCTCAGTTATTTTATCTTCTAACTTATTGCTCTGGTTCCCATCCCCCTGCCACCCTAGTTTAAACCATCCAGTGTGACAACTAGCAAACCTCGCGGCCAGGATATTTATGCCCCTCCAGTTTAGATGTGATCTGTCGTCTTGTACAGGTCTCCGACTATCAACATCCTTGGGGTTACCCAGTTATCGTACTGGACTAGCCCTATCAATTCTGTAGCTGAAAGTGCAGGTCAGATGCTGGTATTTTCTGATAAGTAATTCACTTCCTGATCCCCAAAGATTTTTCACCACCTGCAAAGCACAAGTCAGAAGGGTGATGGAATACTCTCCACTTGTCTGGATGAGTGCAGCTCCAACAACATTGAAGAAATACCATAGAGCCCAGGAAAAAGCAGCCTGCTTGATTGGCACCTCAACCACCACTTTAAATATTTACTCCCTCCACTGGTGCACAGTGGCAGCAGTGTGTACTATCTCCATGGTGTTCTGCAGCAACTTGTTAAGGTTTCTGTAAAGACACCTTCCAAATCTGCGACCTCTATCTAGAAGGGCAAGGCCAGCAGATTCATGAGAATGCCACCAACTGCAAGTTCCCCTCCAAGCCACTTACCATTCTGACTTACAAATATATCACTGTTCCTTCACTGGGCCGAAATACTGCAACTCGGTCCCTGAGCATATTGGGCGTGCCAACATTTTTTTTTTTCATGGGATGTGGACAAGGCCAGAGTTTGTTCTCCAAATGTAATTGCCCTCAAACTGAATGGCAGTTAAGTGGTACATATAGGCCAGACCAGACCAGGTAAAGACAGCAGATTCCAGATGGGCTTTTAACAATGACTGACATGATCACCATTAGACTTTAGATTTTTATTGAATTCAAGTTTCACCTCTGCCCTGGTGAGTTTCAAACTCGGGTTTGCATTCTGGGCTCTGGATTATTAGTCCAGTGATAACCACTATGACACTGCCTTCACATGGACTGCAGCATTTCAAGAAGGCAGTTCACCACCTTCTTCTGGCCTGGATCTTCTGGTTTTTGAATCGTTCATCACTGGATGTACAACCAAGATGCATCTCAGAGCCCTGCGGAAGTCCCGACGTACTGACCTCAGTGGGAATTGCCCAGCAAGTTTGTACTCCCTGCTTCCCGGGACTCTCTGCAAAAATTTCCAACTCTGGGCAGCACGGTGGCGCTGTGGTTAGCACTACTGCCTCATGGCGCTGAGGTCCTGGGTTCGATCCCAGCCCCGGGTCACTGGCCATGTGGGGTTTGCACATTCTCCCTGTGTCTGCTTGGGTTTCACCCCCACAACCCAAAGATGTGTAGGGTAGGTGGATTGGCCACGCTAAATTGCCACTTAATTGGAAAAAAAATGGGTACTGTAAAATTTATTTTTAATAATCTCCAACTCTGAGTTAAAGTCAGAGACTTGTACAGTTCTGTGGTACTTACCTGCATGGTTAGCTATGAAGTCAAATTCTAGACCAACTCTTGGATAACTACTGAACATATGCCTCCATCTCTCGAACTGATACCCCCTGACACCCGACCCCTGACAGCCTAACTACTCCTTTGACTATTCATCCAACCTGACTTGATCCAATTGCCCACTCATCCATCGCCCACGTCACCCAACCAGCCACCTCATCCAACTTCTACCGTACCCATCTGCTACCCCATCCACGTAGCACATTACCCACTTGTCACCCTACAACATACTACCCTACTCAAGCACCACCTCACCCGCCACCACCCTATCCAACTACCATCCTATCCACCCACCACCCTCCCTGCTTACCATCTCACCCATCTGCCACCCGACTCAGTTACTTCACCCACATACCCACCCTAGCACTTTGCCTATTCACCTATTCACGAACATTCACACTTGACATTTAAACTTACCTCATGCAGCAGCTAGTGTTAATATGTCCTGTCTTCTGTCTGACACCACAGCGTAGCAATGGAGTTCTCCGATGGATGCTGCACTCTGCATTTCTCATCATTGAGACATTTAAAGAACCCACGTTTCAACACCTGCGGGGAGTTGAAAAGTTTGAACGGAGTCTCAATCCGACAATAATTGCGGCTTTGCTTAGGTTTTCCTTAGGTGTTGATAAAAATGCTTGTGCGTGAAATGAATTAGTTGGGAGTTGCCTGACACAGGTATAATGTTAGAACTGACAGCTATATATTAAAGCTGAGGTGGATGGGGAAATTGGTGCATCTGGAAAGGAAAGCCAATGCTCAAAGTGTTACATAAACCCACAGATATCTTTTTCTATGTGAATATCCTTGCAATTTTCTGTCCTGGAACTCCAGCTCTGAGAGAGAATATGCTGGGCATGATCCAGCCAGTGCATTGTGCCCGGCGCCAATCCAGGTGTGCCAGCTTCATCGTGGGAGAGGCCAAAATCAAGATTTGCGCTGGATGGGAATCATTTTGTTAATCACCCGGCTGCTCCCAATGGCGAGTTCTGGATCTCATCCAAAAATGGCAGGAATATCATGAACCCTCATTTGCATTCATTTCAATCTCATTGAAGTCGAATGCAGCAGCCTCCCGAGAATAATAATAATAATCGTTATTATTGTCACAAGTAGGCTTACATTACAACTGCAATGAAGTTACTGTGAAAATCCCCTAGTCGCTACATTCCGGCGCCTATTCGGGTGCACAGAGGGAGAATTCAGAATGTTCAATTCACTTAACATCACGTCTTTCGGGACTTATGAGAAGAAACCAGAGCACCCGGAAGAAACCTACGCAGACACGGGCCTTCAGCGCGGTTGGAGTTGTTTGGCGGGCTGGAGTGGGTCCAGGTTGGGGGTAAAGGGCTTTGTGTTTGTGAGGGCTTCAACCAATTTTTAAACATTGTGTAGACCCATAACTGGGCCAACCACAGCTGCAGTCTGTCTGTCCAATCAAACTCTCCCAGGACTGAGCCCTGCTGCTGCTTCTCTCATAAAAGTCAATTTCACCCCCTTTGACTGTGAGCAGCCTCTCGCTTCACAGCTGAAGGCTATTTCAAAGGAGGGATTAGCCTTGTTAGTTGTGAGAGTACTTCATGCTCCTGAACTCTCATGTGCCTACTTGAAGGAGCCGGTGTCATCTCTGAGAGGATGATTAGTGGATTGGATGTCCAGTAATCTTTGATGCCTGAACAACCTGCCTGTACTCTAGGAGCAGCAGCATCATAGAGGCAGCTGTCAACAATCAAACACTAAAGAGCAGGGCTTCACCGCGGAGGACCCTCTCGTGGTTAAAGGGCAAGTGAATGGATGAGTGGGGGACAGCTGAGCACAACCTCACTAATGTTGCTGGCAGAGGTCTGGGATTTGGGGGCTCCTGATGTGGCTGGGGGCGAGTGTGCAGAGCAAGGTTTGCCAGCACAGCCGGCTCACCTGATGGCTCTCTGAGAGAAGGCGGGACAGTCATAGTAAGGGTGGAGGACGTATGGGGGTTTTGAGGGTCCCGGGATGGGGGCCCTGACCGAATGTCGGTCTCTCACCTTCTCCAATTCCTTCTAGATACAAATATATTTGCTGGTGTGGATCCCGCTGAGGCTGCCCATGCTGTGCTGGTTGCAGCTGAGGAGGGCAGACGCCGAAGATGGCAGATAGGTCACTGCAGGCTGGAGGTGGCGTCACATGAGCAGGGGGCCACTGCACACCCTGAAGATCTGGCCTTACATCAGGCTGAGGAGGGGGCCAGAAGAGAAGTCCAGCGACGTGCCGAGGTGTACAAGTGTCGTTGGTCCTTCTGTGAACTGACGGACAGCATATGCTGCAGAATGTTGCGTCTCAAAAGGGAGACAGTGTGGCACCTGTGCTGCGTCTTTGCAGACATGGCACCCCTTGGAGGAGGAGGAGGACACCCACTCCCAGTTGCCGTGAAGGTCACTGCAGCCCTTAATATTTATGCCGCTGGGTCATTCCAGGGCTCGAGTGGGGATCTGCATGGCATATCGCAAATCTTCAGTCCACAGGTACATCCGGGAGGTGACGGATGCTCTGCATGCCCGGGCATCAAACTATATCACCTTTGACCTGGACAAGACCCACTAAGATGCCCGGGATGCAGGATTAGCTGCCATCACTGGGATACCCCAGGCCCCAGGGGGCAATGAATGGCACGCAAGTCACCCTGTGGGCACCGGAGCAACAGGGAGTGCCCTATATTAACAGGAAAGGATTCCACTCCCAGGACGTTCAAATTGTGTGTGACCACCTCCTCTGAATCATGCACATGTGTGCCCGCTACCCAGGGAGTGTGCATGACAGCTACTTCCTGAGGCACTTGGAGATCCCTGGTGCCTACGAGGACCACCCCAGGATGACGTGTTGGCTCATGGGGAGACAAGGGATACCCGCTGAGATCATGGCTGACGATGCTGATGCAGAGGCCTGAGACCGAGACCGAGACCTGATACAATGAGGTCCACACTGAGGTCCACACTATCACCCGTGCTGTCATTGAGCAGTGCATCGGACTGCTAAAAAATGTGGTTCCAATGCTTGGACCACTCTGGCGGGGTGGTCTCGTGCTTTGTGGTGGCCCACTGTGTCCTCCACATTCTGATACAGCAATGGAGCGACATGCTGGAGAAGGAGGAGAAGGAGGGACATGTGGCCTCGCATGCGGAAGATGCAGACTAGGAGGGGCTTAAGAACGAGCCACAGAGGAGCGGAGGATGGAGGACAGTGGTGGCAAGGGTCCGACATGCCAGGAGGAGCAGGGAGGCCCTCTTGGCAGGTCGAGAATCTCCTGAGACAAGGCTGTGTCCATCAGTTCAACAACCCCTATTCCTACCGCCCCGTTTCTCCATCACACCGACATCCCCTGGAGGGGAGGGAAGACTACTCTTCCCTCCCCTCCAAGGGACTGTGTAATATCACTCCATGGTGATGGGTTGGCACTCTCACTGGGTCCCTATACAAGGCAGTAGAGTGATGACCACTCGCTGTGTGGAAAGCTTTGGTGCTCCTCAGGTTGTGATAGAGTCTGACTCCTGTCTTTCTGCTGACATCGCGATCACACCCAACCTCATGATGGTGTGCCCATATTGATCTTGGACCACTGTGCCGAGGGGGGCGGTGGGGGGGGATGGCAGGGATGGGGTTGCTGCAGGTCTGCTGTGAAGATTAAAGTGACAGAGGCGTCACATGTCTCGGGCGTGTAATGTTTTAATGTGACAGATTTCCATTCCCCCAGCTATGGATAATCAGTGCTCAATCAGTGCTCCTCACTCTTCTTGATTCTCCATGGTCGAGTGCTACATCTGAGTGTGTCCCCAGGATGCACATGAGAGGTGGAGGCAGCCTGCTGCTTATGGCCATTGATGCCTTTGGCAGACATCCTCCGGAGGGCCTGGAGTCAGAGGGCCCCGGCCAACTTTCCGGTAGTACAAGCATTGCCGTGCCACCCTGTTCTGCCCGCTGCCCGTGAGATGCGCTGGTGTCAGGCGGGGCGGGGGGGGGGGGGGGGGGGGGGGGGGGGGGGGGGGGGGGGGGGGGTGGAATTCAGAAGAATGGTAAAATTGCCTTAGTCTCCTTGGTGGTCCTGGGATGGGCAACAGTGCTTCCTCCATGCTTTGGGTGGCCGTGGGGCCCTGGGTGACTCCATGGGATGGAGGGCTAGCTGGCGTGAGCTCCAGAAACCTCTGTCATCTGACAGTGCCATTCCTGGAGGCTCGCCATTGTCTGCGCCATGGTGTTGACTCCCTGAGCAATGTCTCTCAATGACTGGGCCACGCTCTGGAGTGCCGTGGCAATGCCCACCTGCATATGGGACATGTCTCTCAATAACTGGGCCACGCTCTGGAGTGCCGTGGCAATGCCCACCTGCATATGGGACATGTCTCTCAATAACTGGGCCACGCTCTGGAGTGCCGTGGCAATGCCCACCTGCATATGGGACATGTCTCTCAATGACTGGTACATGACGTTGAGGCCCTCAGTCACAGTCTGAGCCATACCTTGAACACCACCACTCAAGGCACGGATATCGTGCTCCAGGTTTTCCATTGATTTTGCCACCCTAGCAGTGGTGGCCTGGGTGCCATGCATTACTGACACCATCTCCTGCACCAGGAGACTTTGGGACTCCTCCAATCAGTCTTTCAGTCACTGAAATGTCACTGACACCCCCTCCTGAATCTCATGAGGCTCGACATCTGTCTGGGACCAGCTGAGTCCTGCAATCCAGCAGACCTTCGATTGCTGTGCATCAGCGACTGTGTGGTGCTCACCAGATAGTGTCCCTGAAGCCTGTCCACCGATGTTGCCCATTGAGTAGTGTATCTCTACGCTGGCGGAAGGTGGAGGTGAAAGCTGTGATGCTTCGCCGGTGTTCTCCTCAGAGCTCTCTTCTGAGGTGGTCTCTTGGGTGGCATGGGGGTCCAACTCTGGATGGCCCGGCCTCATCAGATGGCGATCCTGCGAGACAATGGCCATGTGGTCAGTGAGAGGGAAGGGTAATTTTGTGGGACATCCATTTCTCAGTTGGGGTTGGTCATCTGGATGAAGGGACAGTGGATCCTCACTTCTCTGGTGTCGGCTAATCTCGCTGTCAGTCACTGCTCTCTCCTTGGGCAACTGCACGATTTCCAAGGCCACGTCCTCATAGAGGTTGAAACTCGGATCTCTTTGATTTCCCCCTCCCACCCTCTCTTCTCCATTTCCCTCTTATTAAGGGCCATCTTCTTCTGTGGGGATAAAGAGAGAACGTTGTGAACCGCTGCTTGATAGGTCAGGGATGTCTATAGCAGCCATGTGCGGGCACCGTATCTAAACATGAAGAAAGGTGCAGAGGGTTCTGAGGAACAAGCTTGAAGATCGGATGTCGGGAGGGTGTGAAGTGTCAGCCGGTTGGTTGGGGGGTGGTTTGGGAAATTGAAGGGTGGCAGTGGGACTGATACTAGGAGAGAGATGGTAACTTACCCTTGCAGCTCATTGGAGGTCGTTCATCTTCTTCCTACATTGGATGGTGGTCCTCCTGGTCATGCTGCCCACACTCACTGCAGCTGCCACTTCCTCCCAGGTGGCATTGCTCACCCTGCTGCTGGTTTTCTCAGCCCCCTCAGGGGAACAAGGTACCTCGCGTCTCATCCATGGCATTGAGAAGCCTGGCCTGGTCCACATCCACAAAGCAAAGAGCAGGTCTCCGTGTTGCCATCCTCATTTTTTGACTGGGAGTGAGTGCTGAGGGAGCGTTTAAAAGTAACTCTCACTTGTTAGCGCTAAGCTGCTGATGCGCGAGTTGAGTGAATCGGACGGCGAGGGAGTCAGGCATGTCGTGATTCACCCGAGGGCTCATTTTTTGCACCAAGTGCAGGTGAATACAGGCCATGGTCGCCAATGTAAAACTCACCCAAGATGACACTACGAATTTCTTGGGGTGAATCATGCCTGCTGACTCTTCTCTTGCACTTGGCAAGTGTGGGGGTGGGGAAGTACCATGCCCAGTGGATCCAACTGACCTTCTAGCTCAATACTAATATTGATGTCATTTGATAAATATAAAGCAGTTTTAAAGATTTCATCAAATTTCTAAAATTAGTACTGAATGTTTTGTCATAATATTGAAAAACATATTAGATATAATCCTGTTTACATTGCTCACTGAACCTTATTGATTCTGAAGTTCTAAAAGCTACTTTGACAGTGGGATAATGAAATGGATGTTCAGCATGGATTAACAATAAAGGGAAGTAACCAAAATGTTTTATTAATTGATACTTGCATGCAGTTATACAATATTGGAGCAGTCATGTAGGATATGGAGCGGGAGAGCAGACCATTGTGGTGGGATATATAACATGGATATTAAGGAAGTGAAGCAGTTGAATAAGCAAGGATCTCGTGTGGACATGCAGTGATGTGTAGGTTTATGCAGGGATAGGGTGTGACTGCTTTTCTGTTACCTGCAGACTGAGCAGAATCATAGAATGACACAGTGAAGAAAGAGACCATTTGGCCCAGCATACCTATGCCAGCTCTTTGAAAGAGACAAATAAGATTAGAAAAATGGGACTTCCCATGGCGGCCATGGAGTGAGTGGTTGTGCATTTGGTGGCTCCTGCTCAAGGTTGAATTCTATGGCCCTTTCCCACTTGAATTAAGGGGTGTTAGTTGATGAAAGGCGTATGAACACCGAGGGATAGTGGTGCTCCGTCGGTGAGTCCGGTTTATGGCTTACCTGACCAGTAGTGTGATGAGTAGGAGGCAGCAGCTTGAGCGAAGTTATTCAAGGTGCGACACAAAAAGCGATGGCTGAGTGTGCTGGGCGTTGTTGCCTGTCCAATGGTCTACTGAGCAACTGTGGGATTCCCGAATGCAAAGTTCCAGCAGCAGAGGCTGGTGGTGGAACCGCTGAGGGCAGCGATCGAAAGAGTGAAGCAGAGGTTGGAGGTGCAGGCCCAGGCGCTCCAGAAGGTAGAGGAGTCGGTGGGCGAACAGGAAGAACGGCTGGCCTTGATGGAGGTTGAGATGGCACTTGAAGGGAGAAGGTGGAGGACCTTGAGAATCGGTCAAGGAGGCAGAATCTACGGATTGTGGGGTTGTCTAAATGGATCAAGGGAGCGCAGGCCGCAAAATATGTGGCAAACATATTTGACATGTTGCTGGGGGTGTTTGACCCCCCTCCCCCCGAGGTAGACCGAGCGCATAGGGTGTTGAGGAGGAGGCCGAAGGAGGGGGAAGCTTCGAGGGTGATGATGGTACAGCTGTATCACTTCCTTGACAAGGAAAAGATTTTGAGGTGGGTGAAGCAGACAAGACAGTGCACCTGGGAAGGTACCAGGACTTGGGAGAAGAGTTGGCCAAGAGGCGGGCCGGGTTTAATTGCATCAAGGCTGCCCTTTGCAAGGAAGGGGTGAAGTTTGGAGTGTTGTACCCTGCTTGTTTATGGGTCACACATCTGGGGCTGGATTCTCTGACCCCCCCGGTGGGTCGGAGAATCTCCGGGGGCCGCCGTGAATACTGGCCCTGCCAGCTGCCGAATTCTCAGGCATCGGATATTCGGCGGGGGTGGGAATTGCACCACGCCTGTCAGCAGGCCCGCCCCGGCGATTCTCCGGCCCACGATGGGCCGAAGTTCCGCTGCTGTAATGCCTCTCCCGCCGGTGTGAATCAAACCACCTCCCTTACCGGTGGGACTGGCGGAGCGGGCGGGCTCCGGGGTCCTGGGGGAGCCGCGGGGCGATCTGGCCCCAGGGGGTGCCCCCACGGTGGCCTGTCCGCGATAGGGGCCCACCGATTCGTGGGCGGGCCTGTCCCATGGGGGCACTCATTTCCTTCTGTGTCGAGCATCAACCACCGCCATGGCTGACGCGGGGGTGACCCCCCCCCTGCGCATGCACGGGGATGATGTCAGCAGCCACCGACGCTCCTGCGCATGCGCGGAGTCCCTTCGGCCCAGTCTGGCGTGGCGCCAAAGGCCTTTCCAGCCAGCCAGCAGCGCGCCAACCACTCCGGCGTGGGCCTAGCCCCTAAAGGTGAGGGCTTGGCCCCTAAAGGTGCGGAGGATTCCGTACCTTTGGGGTGGCCCGATGCCAGAGTAGTTCACGCCACTCCATCCCGCCGGGACCCCCCGCCCTGTCCGGTATGGAAGAATCCAGCCCCAGAAATGGGGGTTTTATTTCGACATGGCAGAGGAGGTGAGTGAATTTATGAGAGGCCACGAACTGGATGGTGTGTGAGTAAATTGAACTGTGGAGGTTTTAAGGTGGGAATGTGTGTTTATACGGTGGATGGATGGCTGTACTTGATGGTCACAGTTGTGGAGTGTGTTCTTGGGTGAGTGTGTTCTTTTTGACTTTTTTCTCTTTTTCACTGTGGTTTCAGAGAGTTGTGGGCAAGGGGCGGTTGGGGGAGAGGGGGTAGGTTGGGGCCTCGAGTGGGGGCCACCATGCTAGCTGGTTGACTAGGTAATGGGAGTGAAGTGGGGGTCTGAGTTGTGGAGGGAGTGAGGGGGAGATGCTTGGGTTACTTTTGTTATTGTTTCTGGGTTATGGAGGGGGGGGAGAAGGAAGGTTAACTTAGGTGGAGTTGATGTGGTACAGTTGGGAAAGAGGAGATGGCGGTGGATGTCTTAGGGAGGGCTCGAGGGTGAGTGAGGCATGGACTTGGGGGAGCTTGTTGAAGAGGGATAATGGTTGACCAGCGGAGGAGTGGGGCGGTGGAGGGCGAGGGAAAACTCCTCGACTCACCCGTTGATTACATGGAATGTCCGGTGCTTGAATGGCCCGGTCAAAAGGTCACAGATTTTCACTCATTTAAGGAGTTTAAGGCGGATGTTGTGTTTTTGCAGAAGACACACCTGAAGTTGGGGGACAAGAGGGTTTGCGAGAGGGTGAGGGTGGTCATTCGGAATTATGTGGAGCTGAATAAGATGGGGGAGGTTTTGGTGTCCACATTGTGGGAGGCATTGGAAGGCGGTGGTGAGGGGGATGGGATATGGGCAAGCGACTTGGAAAAATGTCTGCAACTGGAAGAGATCAGGTTCGCCCGCCATTCATGGGCGGTGGAAGCCTTCACTTTGAGGTGGAAACCGTTTATTGACTTCTTTAAGGAGAATTAAATGGGGGATGGGGGGCGGGGGTTGGTTTTGGGGTTTTGGGTTTAGTTTGGTTTGGGTTGTAGTCTGTGGTTGCGGGGGGGGGGAGTGGGGAAACCAAAGGGTGGAAAAAGAAGGCAGATGCTGGGTGGTAGTTGGTACGGATTACGGGCTACCTTCCCGTATCTCGATAATGTCACCATCTGCGGCCACGCCCAGCAGGACCATGACGCCACCATAGCTGTCTGCCATTGGTGCAGAACACTGGCTTACGATTGGCCCTGGTCGGTCATGTGCCTCTCGACCGATTGGTTGAGACCAGTCATGTGACGGCTCCCCGATTGGTCGAGAGGCTGAGTTAACCCCGCCTCCAGAGCGAGGTATAAATACCCAGAACGCCCGGCGCTAGTCCATTTACTGCAGTCGACCGCAGGGCTAACTTCTAGCTTATTAAAGCCTAACTTTTGTACAGCAACTCGTCTCGCGTTCGATTGATAGTTCATCAGTTTGGTTTGGTTGTAGTCTGTGGCTGCGGGTGCAGGGGGTGCGGAGACCAATGGGTGGAAAAAGAAGGCAGCACGGTAGCATGGTGGTTAACATAAATGCTTCACAGGTCCAGGGTCCCAGGTTCGATTCCCGGCTGGGTCACTCTCTGTGCGGAGTCTGCACGTCCTCCCCGTGTGTGCGTGGGTTTCCTCCAGGTGCTCCGGTTTCCTCCCACAGTCCAAAGATGTACGGGTTAGGTGGATTGGCCATGCTAAATTGCCCGTAGTGTCCTAAAAGGTAAGGTTAAGGGGGGGGGGGTTGTTGGGTTACGGGTATAGGGTGGATACGTGGGTTTGAGTAGGGTGACCATTGTTCGGCACAACATTGAGGGCCGAAGGGCCTGTTCTGTGCTGTACTGTTCTATGTTCTATGTTCTATGCCGGGTGGTAGGTGGGTGAATGGATGGTTTCTGAGGGGAGGGAGGGGTTTTGTGGCCTTGGGTTGAGGCTTGTATTTCCGTTGTCCTTTTGGTTTTGCCGGTTGCCGTTTTGCATTTGTAAATATTTTAAAATGTCTTCAAGAAAATGTTTTCCAAAAAAAAAAAGATTTTAGAAATGAATGTGGGGCTCGAAGGCTGGAGTGGGCGAAGTGGGTTCCGGTTTGTGGGCACTGTCACCAGTACCAGAGTAACTGGGATCCTATACAACCCTCACGGAGATCTTGAGGTGTGGACCATTGATTCCCCGTGATCTCCACAGAGTAAGAACGTCCCCGGTAACAGCGCAGGGCTTCTTCTTTAACAGGGGGAGCTGACAAAAGACTGACCTTTTTTAAAAAAAAATAATTTTTATTGGAATTTTTTACAGAAAATATAAAACATAATGACAAACAATGAAATGCAACAAAATAACCCATAATAACTGTAACACCCCCCAGACCGTATCAACGCATGTATCACATCCCCCCCCCAACCCCAATGAACAACAAAAGAACTTAAAGATAAATTAAAATTAAATAAACAAACATAGTCATCGTCCCCCCCCCCCCCCCCCCGGGTTGCTGCTGCTACTGTCCCCGTACCCTATCGTTGAGCCAGAAAGTCGAGGAAAGGTTGCCACCGCCTAAAGAACCCTTGTACCGACACTCTCAGGGCGAATTTGACCTTCTCTAGCTTAATGAAACCAGCCATGTCATTGATCCAGGTCTCCACGCTTGGGGGCCTCGCATCCTTCCATTGTAGCAATATCCTTCGCCGGGCTACTAGGGACGCAAAGGCCAGCACACCGGCCTCTTTCGCCTCCTGCACTCCCGGCTCCACCCCAACCCCATAAATCGCGAGTCCCCATCCTGGCTTGACACTGGATCCCACCACCCTCGACACCGTCCTCGCCACCCCCTTCCAGAACTCCTCCAGTGCCGGGCATGCCCAGAACATATGGGCATGGTTCGCTGGACTCCCCGAGCACCTGACACACCTGTCTTCACCCCCAAAGAACCTACTCATCCCCGTCCCAGTCATGTGGGTCCGGTGCAGCACCTTGAATTGGATGAGGCAAAGCCGCGCACACGAGGAGGAAGAATTAACCCTCTCCAGGGCATCAGCCCATGTCCCGTCTTCGATCTGTTCCCCCAGTTCCCCCTCCCACATAGCTTTCAGCTCCTCTACTGACGCCTCCTCTGCCTCCTGCATAACCTTGTAGATATCAGATATCTTCCCCTCTCCGACCCAGACCCCCAAAAGCACCCTGTCGCTCACACCCCTCGCGGGGAGCGCAGGGAATCCCTCCACCTGCCGTCTAGCAAATGCCTTTACCTGCAGATATCTGAACATGTTTCCCGGAGGGAGCCCAAATTTCTCCTCCAACTCCCCCAGGCTCGCAAACCTCCCATCAATAAATAGGTCCCTCAGCTGTCTGATGCCTGCTCTGTGCCAACCCTGAAATCCCCCATCCATGTTCCCCGGGACGAACCTATGGTTCCCCCTTAACGGAGCCTCCATCGAGCCACCCACTTCTCCCCTATGTCGCCTCCACTGCCCCCAAATCATGAGGGTAGCCACCACCACCGGACTCGTGGTATACCTCGTAGGAGGGAGCGGCTATGGCACCGTTACCAAGGCCCCCAGGCTTGTATCCCCACAGGACGCTCTCTCCATCCGTTTCCATGCTGCCCCCTCCCCCTCCATCACCCACTTGCGCACCATCGACACATTGGCCGCCCAATAATACCCCGAGAGATTGGGTAACACCAGCCCCCCCCCCCCCCCCATCTCTACCCCGCTCCAAGAAGACTCTCTTCACCCTCGGGGCCCCATGCGCCCAAACAAAGCTCATGATGCTGCTAGTCACCCTTCTAAAAAAGGCCCTAGGGATAAAGATGGGCAAACACTGAAAAAGGAACAAGAACCTCGGGAGAACCGTCATTTTGACGGACTGCACTCTACCTGCCAACGATAGCGGCACCATGTCCCACCTTTTAAATTCCTCCTCCATCTGCTCCACCAGCCTGGTAAAATTAAGCTTATGGAGAGTCCCCCAACTCCTGGCCACCTGCACCCCCAGGTATCTGAAACTCTTCACTGCCCTCTTAAACGGGAGTCTCCCAATTCCCTCCTCCTGATCACCCGGGTGTACTACAAATACCTCGCTCTTGCCTAAATTTAACTTATAGCCCGAGAAGCCCCCAAATTCCGCTAACAGCTCCATCACCCCCGGCATTCCCCCTTCTGGATCCGCCACATACAACAGCAGGTCGTCCGCCTACAGCGATACCCGGTGTTCCTCCCCACCCCGCACCAGACCCCTCCATCTCCCTGACTCCCTCAACGCCATAGCCAAAGGTTCAATCGCCAGTGCAAAGAGCAAGGGGGACAGGGGGCACCCCTGCCTGGTCCCACGGTAGAGCCTAAAGTACTCCGATCTCCTTCCATTGGTAACTACACTTGCCATCGGAGCCGCGTAGAGCAGCCTTACCCATTTGATGAATCCCTCCCCGAATCCGAACCGCTCCAGCACCTCCCACAGGTACCCCCACTAAACTCTATCAAACGCTTTCTCCGCATCCAGCGCCACCGCTATCTCCGCCTCCCCCTCCACTGCCGGCATCATAATAACATTTAGCAGTCTCCGCACATTCGTGTTGAGCTGCCGTCCCTTGACAAATCCTGTCTGATCCTCGTGTATCACCCCGGCACACAGTCCTCTATCCTGGTGGCCAGGATATTCGCCAGCAACTTAGCGTCAACATTGAGGAGCGAGATAGGCCTGTATGATCCACACTGCAAGGGGTCCTTATCCCGCTTCAGGATCAGAGAGATCAGTGCCCGCGACATCGTCAGCGGCAAAGCCCCCCTCTCCCATGCCTCATTGAAGGCTCGCACCAACAGGGGGCCCACCAGATCCGCATACTTTTTATAAAATTCCACCGGGAACCTGTCCGGCCCCGGCGCCTTACCTGACTGCATTTGTCCAATCCCCCTGACTAGCTCCTCCAACTCTATTGGCGCCCCCAGCCCCTCTACCAGCTCCTCTTGAACCCTTGGGAAACATAGCCTGTACATGAAGCTCTCCATCCCCCCTCTCCCCATCGGAGTTTCCGACCGGTACAGTTCCTCGTAGAAGTCCCTAAAGACCCCATTTACTTCTGTCCCCTTCTGCACTACATTCCCACCCCTATCCGTCACTCCACCAATTTCCCTAGCCGCATCTCACCTGCGGAGCTGATGCGCCAACATCCTGCTCACCTTCTCCCCATACTCATATACCGCGCCCTGCGCCCTCCTCCACTGTGTCTCCGCCTTTCTGGTGGTCAACAAGTCAAATTTGGCCTGCAAACTATGCCGTTCCCCCAGCAACCCCTCCTCCGGTGCCTCCGCGTATCTCCTGTCCACATCCAGGAGCTCCCCTACCAGTCTCTCCCTCTCATTCCTCTCCCTCCTTTCCCTATGGGCCCGGATGGAGATCAGCTCCCCCCGATCACTGCTTTCAGAGCCTCCCAGACCATCCCCACCCGGACCTCCCCCGTGTCGTTGGTATCAAGATACCCCTCAATACTTCCCCGGACCCTCCTACACACCTCCTCATCAGCCAGCATCCCCACATCCAGGCGCCAGAATGGGCGCTGGTCCCGCGCCTCCCCCATCTCCAGATCAACCCAGTGCGGAGCATGGTCTGAAATCGCTATGGCCGAACACTCGGCATCCTGCACCTTCGGGATCAATCCCCTGCTCAAGAGGAAAAAATCTATTCGGGAATAGACCCTATGGACATGGGAGAAAACAAGGTCCATAAACCCCCTCAGCACTTTGGCCGCCGCCGGTCTCCTACCCGTCCTTGAACTGGACCGGTCCAGTGTGGGATCCAGCACTGTGTTAAAGTCTCCCCCCCATGATCAGGCCCCCTGCCTCCAGGCCCGGGATGCGGCCCAACAATCGCCTCATGAAGCCAGCATCATCCCAATTCGGGGCATATACATTAACCAGCACCACCTTCTCTCCCTGCAGCCTACCCTTCACCATAATATATCTGCCCTTCTTGTCCGACACCACCTCAGCCGCCTCGAACGCCACCCTCTACCCCACCAGAATCGCCACCGCCCGGTTCTTCACGTCCAATCCTGAGTGAAAAACCTGCCCCACCCACCCCTTCCTCAGACGAACCTGGTCCGCCACCTTCAAGTGGGTCTCCTGGAGCATAGCCACGTCCGCCTTCAGCCCCTTCAGATGAGAAAATACCCTAGTTCTCTTAACCGGCCCATTCAGCCCCCTCACGTTCCAGGTAATCAGCCGGATCAGAAGGCAACCCGCCCCTCTCCCCCGCCGGCTAGCCATAGCTTATCGACTGCTCGTCCCAGGCCAGCTCGCCCCGCCTGACCCGTTCCCCATGGTGATAATGCCTCTCCTCTACCCCCCGGCCCACGCCAGCTCCTTCCTGGACATTCCAGCAGCAACCCGAAACAGAGCAAAAAGAAAACCAGCATAAAAAAAACACGTGTCAAAATTGAAGAACAGCAACAGCGAAAACAGCAACGGCCATAGTGTGTCCCCAGACCCTAGTTCGAGTCCAGCTTCTCCGCCTGTACAAAGGCCCACGCCTCCTCCGGGGACTCGAAGTAATGGTGCCGGTCCTTATATGTCACCCACAGACGCGCAGGCTACAGCATTCCAAATCTGACCTGCTTGGCATGCAGCACCGCCTTCGTCCGGTTGAACCCAGTCCGCCGCTTTGCCACCTCCGCACTCCAGTCCTGGTAGATTCGCACTACCGAATTCTCCCACTTGCTGCTCCTCTCTTTCTTGGCCCAGCGCAGCACACACTCCCGGTCGCTAAATCGATGGAACCGCACCAGCACTGCCCGCGGGGGTTCATTTGCCTTGGGCCTCCTGGCCAGCACTCTGTGAGCTCCCTCAAGCTCCAGGGGCAAATGGAAGGACCCCGCTCCCATCAACGAGCTCAACATCGTGGTCACGTACGACGGGAGATCCGACCCCTCCAGCCCCACCTCCAGGCCCAGGATCCTCAAATTCTTTCGCCTCGTGCGAACGTCCAGCTCCTCCAAGCGGTCTTGCCACTTTTTGTGAAGTGCCTCGTGCAACTCCACTTTCCCCACGAGGACCATGGCGTCCTCCTCCCGCTCAGCGGCCTGCTGCTGCAACTCCCGAATGGACACCTCCTGGACCGCCTGTGTCCCAAGCAGCTTGTTTGTAATTGCATTCAGGGAGTCCAGCAACTCAGCAACTCAGCCTTCAGCTCCGCAAAACAGCGCAGAAGAGAGGCTTGCTGCTCCTGCGCCCACTTCCACCAGTCCTCGGTTGATCTGCCGGCCGCCATTTTGTCCTTCTTCCCCCGCTTTTCTTGGGGAGCTGCTGCAGCTTTTTCCTTTGCCCCACTCCGGGTGAGCACCATAAATTATGGGGACTGCTCCTCTAGACACCTTCCCCCACCGGGATTCGTCGAGACAGCGCCATTTGGGGCCCTCAAATCGGCCCAAAAGTCCTTAAGTAGCGGGAGCTGCCGAACGTGCGGCTTAGCTCCGCATAGCCGCAACCGGAAGTAACAAAAGACTGACCTGAGTGTAGGTCAGGGCAGGAGACACTTCAGGGAGTGGAGAGAGTTAGTGTACGTGTCAATAAACCAGTATTGTTGCAACCTACTTTTCGTGTTCATTCTATGTGGACAAAGATCAAGTGGAGCTGCCATCAGCGCCAAGTGCTGTGTATTCGGATCACTTTGAGTAGGCCTCAGGAGGCCTCTCTTCAACCACCAGAGATGCCTCACACTGGAAAATTAGAGCCATATGATGCAGGTACTGATGATTGGGGACAGTATTGAATGAATGCAATACTTTTTTCGAACCAACGCTATAATCGGGGAAGTGTGTGTTCCACGCAGCAGATGCCATGTATTTATGATACCGTGTGGACTGTCTTGGCTTGCACCCAACCGTGTGAATGGGTTCAACCACAACAAGCAGCTCTTTCTAAGTTAAGAAGACAGCTCTCCTCGTCCAATTTGTCGACCCATTTAAATCTAGCCAAACCACTCATACTTACGTGGGACGCATCTCCTTATGGGGTTGGACCGACGACGGGTTGGTTAGCAGACAGGAAGCAAAAGGTTGGAATAAATGAGTCTTTTTCTAATTGGTAGGCAGTGACTAGTGGGGTACCACAGGGATCTGTGCTAGGACCCCCAACTGTTCACATTATATATGAATGATTTGGACGAGAGAACTAAATGCATTATCTCCAAATTTGCAAATGACAGACAATTGAATGGGAAGGTGAGCTGTGAGGAGGATTTGGACAGGCTGAGTGAGTGGGCACATGCATGGCAGATGCATTATAATGTGGATAAATGTGAGGTTATCAGTTTTGTTAGCAAAAATAGGAAGGCAAATGATTATTTGATTGGGTGTAAGCTGAGAGAGGTGGATACTCAGCGAGACCTTGGTGTCCTTGTGCATCAGTTGTTGGAGGTAAGGCCGTGAGTGGCACTAGATAATTTGCTCCTTTGGAGAACCAGTACAGATACATAGAATCTAGAATCAAACTAGAATCATACAGTACATAAGAGGCCCTTCGGCCCATCAGGCCTGCACCGAGAAAAAACCTACTCAAATCTACACTGATCCCCCTTCGCAGTACTTGGCCCACAGCCTTAAATGTTATGACATTTCAAGTGCTCATCCAAGTACTTTTTAAAGATTGTGAGGTTTCCCACCTCAACTACCCTCCCAGGCATTGCATTCCAGACTCCCACCACCCTCTGGGTGAAAACATGTTTCCTAAAATCCCCTCTAAATCACCTGCCATTCACCTTAAAATTATGACCCCCTCGTTATTGACCCTTCAACTAAGGGGAACTGCTACTTTCTATCTACTCTGTCCACACCCATCCTCGTCTTATACACCTCAATTACGAGGGGTTGAATGCCCTTCTCCTGTGCTGTAACAATTCTATGATTCTCTGATATCAATTTTTCATTTCTAGTTGTGGAATTGCACATCTTGTTTGATAGTATTAGTCGATAAAGCACCTTGATGCATTAGCTTTCTTTACAGCTCAGTTTCGTTGACATCATTCTTGACTCTGTGGCAGTACTCTCAATTCGGAGTCAAAAGATCATGGGTTCAAGTCCCACTCAGGGGACTTGAGCACAAAATCTAGGCTGACATTTCAGTGGAGCACTGAGGGAGTGCTACTGAGGGAGTGATACACTCTCAGAAATGTTGTCATTTGGATAAGATGTTAAACTAAAGCCTTACAAGTGCATGGCAACTACTTACATTTATATAGCACCCATGCGGTAATGAAACGTTCTAAATTGCTTCATTATCAAAGCAAAATTTGACACCGCGCCACTGGAGATAGTCGAGCGGATGAGCAAAATCTTGGTCAAAGAGGTGGGATTTAAGAACAGTCTTAATGGAGGAGAGTGTTGGAGAGGTACATGGTGGGAATTCCAGATCTTAGGTCCTGGGGCAGCTGTTGGCACAGCCGCTAATGGTTAATTGATTAAAATACAGGATGCAGCCTGAATTGGAGGTGTAAAAATATCTTGGAACGTTGTAGGACTGGAAGAGGTTACAGAGATATGGAGGCAGGATGGCAAGGAGCTATTTAACTAGGATCAGAATGTTAAAATTAAGGTGTTGCTTAACTGATAGCCAGCATAAACCGGGTGATGAAGGACCGTGACGTGTTAGTTAGGACGCGGACAGCAGAGTTTGGATGACTGGCCAGGAATGCATTGGAACAGTGAAATCTAGAGGTAACTAAGACGTGTACAAAAGTTACAGCAGCAGATGTGTTGAGGTGAGGCAGAGTTGTGCGATGTTACAGAGATGAAATATTTTAAATATTTAAACGGTTTTAAATATTATTTGAAGAACAGGGGGATTTCCTTGGTGCTCTGGCCAATATATTACCCCTCAACTAAAATCACTAATACAAAATTCAGCTTGTTGTTTGTGGGAGATCGCTCTGACAAAACTGATTCCAATATTACCCTAAATGTAAAAAAATTTCAAAGTAGTTAATTAGCTTTAAAGCCCATTGGGATGATGTGAAATTGTTTTAAAAAAAAAGACAAAGTATTTATTTTGATGGCTATTCATGTGTTGGTAGAAATATATGTTTATTGATTGCGCTCTGGTGCTCGTTGTCCTGGGAAATAATGGATCTTCCTGGCAAAGTACCTTTGTTACAGTTCCTGCTGTTTGTTCCTTCTTCCATGTTTATTTTCTGAGATAATCAATCTAATCATTTTCTTTCCCAATTTCCCTGATTAAAAGCATACATGAAAACAAAACTAAATCATAGTAAGCAGCATAAAGGGACCATAAAAGCACTATCAGTTTTCACTACAAAAAAAGAATCTGTTACAAAATGGATTATGGAGTTGATCTTTGCAAATTTAGGGAGAACAAAGTAACTGTAACAAGTTCAGAAGAAGAGGTTGTACAGACTCGAAACGTTAACCCTGTTTCCTCTCTATACAAATGCTGCTAGACCAGCTGAGTTGATCCAGCTTTTTCTGATTTATAACATAAACAAGCCACTAGCTTTTAAAGAGATATATGCAGATATAGAATCAATGCACAAAAACGCAGTCCATCTCTATTACGTCATTGTCAAGATCACTGCTCTTGGCTGATATTAAATACTGTCCAGGTGCAATCCCAATTACTGGAGAACATTGTGAATGTTTTGATAAGCAGTAAATAGATCCTTTTTAGTAATTTACAGAACTGACAACATAAAGCCTCTCAATTCAATAGGACAATCATTCAAATGAAAATAACTCCTTCAAATGAAAATCATTTATTCTCCTCTCCTAACTTGTCTGCAAGCTGTTCTATTTCTCCCAGTCCCCGACCATTTTAATTCACTTTCAGTGAGATATTCAGACCAGAAAAAGGAAGGACATATCCAAGCCGACCAATTACCACCTACCAGTCTAGTGGCGATCATCAGCTAAGTGATGGAAGGTGTCATTGAAGGTGCGATCAAGCAGCACTTACACAGCAGTAACCTGCTTGCTAATGCTTGGTTTGGGTCCTGCCAGGTCCGCAGCTCCTGACCTTATTGCAGCCTTGATCCAAAAGAGCTGAAATTAAGAGATGAGGCGAGAGCAACTGTCCTTGACATCAAGGCCGCATTTTCCCGAGTGTGGTATCATGGAGCCCCAGCAAAAGAAACACGTATTAATAAAGGACATATGTACAGAATACAGAATGGGAAACAGTAGGTATGTTGCATTAATGTCAGGGCAGCAGATCAAAGAATAATAGAATTGTTGCAGTGGAGAAGGAGGCCATCCAGCCAATCGAGTCCGCACCGACCCTCAGAAAGAGCACCCTACCTAGGCCCATGCCCCTACCCTATCCCCGTAATCCAGTAATCCAGGGGCTGGTTTAGCTCACCAGGCTAAATCGCTGGCTTTTAAAGCAGACCAAGCAGGCCAGCAGCACGGTTCGATTCCCGTACCAGCCTCCCCGGACAGGCGCCGGAATGTGGCGACTAGGGGCTTTTCACAGTAACTTCATTGAAGCCTACTCGTGACAATAAGCAATTTTCATTCATTTCATTCAGTAATCCCCCCAACTTTTTGGACACTAATGGGCAATTTAGTATGGCCAGTCCACCTAACCTGCACATCTTTGGACTGTGGAAAGAAACCAGAGCACCCGATGGAAAGCCAGGCAGACATGGGGAGAGAGTGCAAACTCCACACAGACAGTTGCCCAGGAATGGAATCAAATCCGGGTCTGGTGCTTTGAAGCAGCAGTGCTAACCACTGTGCAGCCCAGTAGCAACATTAAAATATGCCTCAATAATTCTGGCTGGAGAGGGTCAAACCAGCCAGGATTGTCACTTGCAGTTATTTTTTTCAGAAGCAATCCTTGCTGGGAAGAGGACAAAAATCAACCACAAAAGCCTTCTCAATGACAACCATTTAGGTTTATATGGCACTTTCGTCGTAGTAAAACATCCCAAGGTGCTTCACAGGCGTGTGTCACACTGAACCAAAGATTAGGAAAAGTTACAAAGGTTTTATCAAAGAGTTAGCTTTTATGGGGTGAATTTAAAGAGAGGGTGAGAGTGATACTGAGATTTGCAGAAGGAGTTCCAGAACTTTAGGATTTGACGATTGAAAACATTTAAAAAAAAAAATAAATTCAGAGTACCCAATTACTTTTTTCCAAGTAAGGGACAATTTAGCGTGGCCAGTGCACCCACTCTGCATATGTTTGGGTGGTGGGGGTGAGAATTACGCAGACAGGGGGAGAATGTGCAAACTCCACACGGACAGTGACCTGGGGCCGGGATCAAACCGGGTCCTCAGCGCCGTGAGGCAGCTGTGCTAACCACTGCGCCACTGTGCTGCCCCGACGATTGAATACATGGCCACCAATGGTTGAAAGAAGGAAATGGAGCATGGGTGAGTTGTCATATGCATGAATAAACTAATTTTGTTTATTAAAAAAGGGAAGAGTGATGATTCCTTCCTACTCATCACCACACTATCTGATCCATCAGGCCCAATCATTTCTCTTTGCTTTGGACGTTCAACAAAATATGTCCATGTTTGATTAACCAACAGTTTTACCCCTAAGGACATTTGAACCCAAGTTCTATAGTCTGCTGTTTCAAAGATTTTCACTCAAGCCACCAGAGGTGCCATTAATCAACTGCAAACATTTTAACACACAACATCAATAGGTTAATTGAAAAACTGTTATATCCTTGCTTTGCAGTTTGTAAAACACTTTATATTTTGCAAGGAACTGTAAAGGCAGGAGTGATCTCTGCTGCAATTCTTTTATACGTTAACATGAAAAATAGAGAACACTGACAAATTTGCATAATTATATTAATGACACGTTACAGCAGCTGCAACTGAAACAAGTACCAGCGATATGCCCCAATAGAGGGCAGACTTTCAACAAATGGGTACACAGAACGCTCACCTTTTTTAAAATCTATGGAAATGAAATCAATAATAACAGAATAGTTTTTATGCCCCTTCCATTTTATTTGACTTGTAGTCATGCACATAACTACACATAATGAAGCAAACAAGCAATAGAAGGCTCAAACCATAACTATGGATTCCTTTAGTTTCGATCTCTTATTTGAGTATTGCTCAAAAAGAGACAATGCTGTTGTGAATCATGGAACCGCATTGTATCAAACGGCATGTTCCTTTGGCTGTTTGCAATGGACAAGATACTGAGGGTAATCAGCCAGCCTGTGCTTGCAAAGCTCAGAACATAATGTCTAACATTTGGTGTGATTCTGCAATTGGACAGCACTAGCTGAACAACCTCGAGTGTGCTAAGAATTACTTAAGAACAGCCAATTTAGGATTATCAGTTGGATCACTAGAAGCCGGATATATTCATAGTCTGTCCTTTGCAAGAAAAAGAATATGTTCAGACACAGCGCCTTCTTTAAATAAACAAAAGCACAGGAGGATGTATATTCCTGGTGCATTTGCCATGTCAATGTCTAGAACAATCGGAGCTGACTTGCCAATCAATCAGCACCCCCTTTCTCATGCAGTATAAATTGTTGTTATTGAAATCTTGTATTTATCCTGATTGAAAATGCTTCAACAGCCTGACCCTTTTATTCACCAATGCTCAAGTTCTAAACGATAAAGTGGCAATCTGTTATTTCCTCTGTTTTCCTCTTCTATCTTGGAGACACGGGTGGGATATTTTAGGAACATGAGTGGGCTATTGATCTATTCCAGTGGTTTTCAAACTTTCTTCACCGGGACCCACTTTTACCAACCGTTCGACCTTCGCGACCCATGCCGGCCGACCTTCGCAACACACCATTTTTGCTTACCTTTAATGTGACAGGTGAGCCTGCTTGGTCCTCATGGTCTAATGTGCTTTGTCTTTCAATGTGACATTTCTGCAAAGGGCTTCAGCTGATGATTTGAGTTCTCACTGCATTCCTTGAAAAAAAAAATCAAGATGTTTGTCCTCAAACACGCCATGCCGTAAACTTGACTCCTTATAAATGCCTTCGTATTTTTGAGGATTTCAAACTTTCATCTGTCAGTGCTTCCCTGCATATAACATGCATTGACTTTGCATCCTGGTTTGCATTGGTACAATTAACAAAGTAAGAAGTCTTACAACACCAGGTTAAAGTCCAACACGTTTGTTTCAAACACTAGCTTTCAGAGCACTGCTCCTTCCTCAGGTGAATGAAGAGGTAATGTTCCAGAAAAATATATATAGACAAATTCAAAGGTGCCAGACAATGCTTAATATGCGAGCACTTGCAGGTAATTAATTCTTTACAGTGTTAAATCCTGGGTAGAAAGCTTAGAAGAACAACTTTCCTGCCCGTGGGCTGCTGTGCGAGGCCTGTATGATGTCATCCAGGCCCTGTTAACATTCCACCTGCTAGCAATCCTCTCGAAATGGCTGCAAAGAGCTTCCACCTTTGTGAGGATCAAGCAGCCTGAAGGCTATCTACCTTCTAGAAATATTTTCAGGTGGCAAAAGGTATAATGGGACGGCAGAAGCTAAAACTTTGTTTATTGGGTTTGGAGAGGCTCTCCTGCTCCTGATTAAGTTTAGAATTTGTCTCTTGACATCTCCAGAGGTTTTTCAGGTGAGAGAACAGTGTAATGTTCAACCGGTAATCTACTGAAACTACCTCAAGATCCCATCTGAGATTTAGGAGCTCAATTCTCATAGATTTATACCTCAACCATTGTGCCAAAATAACCAAAATAATTGTCTCAAGGATTTTAACCCTCCTTGTCACAGGCTTCTGTTTGACAGAGGATGACAAAATCCCCACATTGACATCCCTGAGTTTGGGTTGCAGTTCCGTTGCTTGGATTCAAAGAGGACTTGAAAGTAATCTGTCTTGTGCAATAGGATATGAATGCCGTAAACTTGACTCCTTATAAAATAGTTATCATCCACTGTACAAGAGCCAGTTGAAAGTTCCAGGAATGGAACCAAATTGTTGCTTGTGCTCTTGATTTCACTTATGATAGTCTTGCCGTATTTTACACCAAAACTGAATTAACCGGTTAAAGCATAGTCACTTTAGCAGTCAAAATGTTTTCCCTTTGAAAAGATAACAAAAATAAATCATGAATTCTAGAGGTCTAAAATAAAAACGTCGCCTCCACCCGCTCCCACACTGACCCCTCCTCACGACCCATTTCCTGACCATCGATATATTCGCCGCCCAGTAATAGTTAATGAAATTCAGAAGAGCCAGCCCCCCCCTCCCCATGCCCTCGCTCCAGCAGCACCTTCCTCACCCGCAGGGTTTTACCTGCACAAATAAATCCCCAAATTACCACATTCATCTTCCTAAAAAACGTTTTGGGGATAAAAATTGGGAGACACTGAAACACCAACAGCGACCTCGGGAGGACAGTCATTTTCACAGTATGAACCCTCCCTGCCAGAGATAGCGGGAATGCATCCCACCTCCGGAACTACACCATCATCTGCTCTTCTAGCCTACCCAAATTCAATTTTAGAGCTGTCCCCATTCCCGTGCCACCCGGATACCCAAGTACCTAAAGCTCCCGCCCACCACTTTGAATGGCATCTCCCCCAATCTCCTCTCCTGCCCCCTTGCCTGGATCGCAAAAACTTCACTTTTACCCAGATTCAATTTATACCCCAATAACTGGCCAAATTCCTCTAGTATCCCCATAATCTCTCCAATCCCCCCCCCCCCCCCCCCCCCCCCCCAACGGGTCTGATATATACAAGAGCAAATTGTCCCCATAGAGCGAGACCCTGCGCTCCAGTTCCATTCCCCCTCATACTATCCCCTGCCAAATCTTCGAAGCTCGCAGCGCCATTGCCAAAGCCTCTATGGCCAGGGCAAACAGTCTTGTCCCTGTCTTGTCCCCCGGTACAGCCTAAAATACTCCGACCTCACCCGACTCGTCCACACGTTTGCCACTGGTGCCTGATAAAGCAACTGGATCTAGTCCACAAATACCTGCCCAAACGCGAACCATCGAAGGACCTCCCATAACCACTCCCAGTCCACCCGGTCGAAAGCCTTCTCTGTGTCCATAGCCACTACCACCTCAACCTCGCGCTCCTCTGTAGGCATCATGATTACATTCAAGAGTCTCCTAATATTGGTCGCCAGGGGTCTCCCCTTAACAAACCCCGTATGATCTTCCCCTATTATCCCTGGGTCACAATCCTCGATCTGTGTACCAGGATCTTTGCCAGCAGTTTACCATCCACATTCAATAAGGAGATTGGTCTTTATGGCCGCAGTTTTCCGGGTCCTTGTCCCGCTTCAAAATGAGAGAGATCGACGCCTGCGACAATGTCGGGGGTAGCATTCCCAACTCCTTTGCTTCATTAAATGCCCTTACCAACAGCGGTCCCAGCACTGTTACGGGAATCGAACCGTGCTGCTGGCCTGCTTGGTCTGCTTGCAAAGCCAGCAATTTAGCCCTGTGCTAAACAGCCCCTTATAGGCACAGGGCCCTTCCTTTGCTCACTCGCAGGTCCACCCAATGTGGGGCATGGTCCGACACCACTATTGCTGAATATTCAGCATCTATCACCTCTGCCAGCAGCGTTTTATTCAGCACAACAAAATCTATTCGGGAGCACACCTTGTGCACATGGGAATAGAACAAAAATTATTTCCACCATGGATCCCCCCCCCCACCCCTCCCCCTTCCCTCCTTGTGTTCCATAAACCCCCGGAGTTCCTTAGCCGTAGCTGATACCTTCCCCGACCTAGGGCTCGACCGGTCCAGCCTTGTATCCAGGACCGTGTTGAAGTCTCCCCCCAGGACCCGCCTCACAAATTCCACATCATCCTAGTTCAGTGCATAAATATTCACCAGCACCACCGGCATTCCCTCCAGTTTCCCCCTAACCATGACATATCTCCCCTCCGGGTCCGCCTCTATATTCCCCACCTCGAACGCCACCCACATATTGACCAAAGTCGCCACCCCCTTCATTATAAAGTCCAACTCCAAATGGAATACTTGCCCAAGCCATCCCTTCCTCAACCTGATCTGGTCCCCCATCTTCATGTGTGTCTCTTGCAGCATGACCACATCCATCTTCAGTCACCTCAAGTATGCAAAAGCACAGGCCCTCTTGACTGGCCCATTCAATCCTCGCATGTTCCACTCCATGTGACCAGCCTGGTCAGGGGGTACCCTGCCCCCACCCCACCAATCAGCCATAGCCCCTCTTGGGCCAGCCTCTGACTTGTGCCCCGCACCTCCCTTGGCCCGCCCTCGGGCGCCCGCCATCATCAACCTGTGGTGAAATGCATCACTGTAAATACACGAGGGGTTAATATAAATACACTACAACTAAGTAAACACTAGAGGGAGCACCAGAGACATCATGACATGCAGACATACAGCTAATGAACACATAGAGTAGGACACGACCAATGGGCAGTCAAGACACCCAGAGGTGATACTACCAAAAGGAGGCAACCCATATAAAAGGACAGGGCACACATGCTCTTTCTCTTTCCACAGGTGACACTCAGAGAGAAGTACAGGGGCAGATCAGAAGCATCACACCCACCGCATGGCTTAGAGCAGACTGGAGAGTCAAACTCAAGTCGGAGAATTGTTAACTGTTCAATAAATGTGTTAAACCTATCTCCAAGTTTGAACCTTCCTTGGTCAGAGTATACATCAAGGAAGCAGCTTATGCTATATGAAAAAGCATAACACAACACAATCCTCCTCCTCCATTTTAAAGGCCCCACCCCTGTCAGTAGTACTGCTCCCCATTCCCCCCACCCCTGCTGACCTTCAGCTCACCCCCCACTTGTGCTTCCGTAAACTAGCTCGCCCAGCTAGCCTGGCAGCTCCCACCCCTGGTACTTAGCATTCTACCCCCCACTGATTCCCCTCCCCCCCGCTCAAACATTAGTGCAAACAATCAATAGAAACAGAAAAAAAAAGAGACTAACCCCTGCATCCCTTGACAAAAATACAGAAAGCAAACCTGAAGCTGAAAAACAGAAAAAAATGGCCCCGAACAAATGTTTTACAGCAGCATCGCAACTCCTCCACCAAAGTTCAAAGTCCACCTTCTCCTGCCTGTCCATTGTCTCTCATAAACTCCGCTGCCCCCTCCAAATATCTAAAGCACAGGTCCCGGCCCCCATAGGTCACCCTTAGACACGCCGGGTACAATAGTCAGAACTTGACCCCCTTCTTGTCGAGGGCCACCTTGACCTTATTGAAGCTCGCTCTCCTCCTGGTCAGCTCTGCACCCAGGTCCTGGTACACTCGGATTTCACTGCCCTCTCATGCGCAACACCTCATCTGCCTGGCCCACCTCATGATTCGTTCCTTATCAAGGAACCTGTGCAACCGCATCACCATCGCCATTGGCTGCTCGCTCCCCTGGGGCTTCCTCATCAATGCTCTGTGAGCTGATCCACCTCCAACGGTCGGTCAAACGTGCCTTCGCCAAGCAGCTTCTCGAGCATCTTCCCCATGCCTGCATTGGCTCCATCGCACCCCTCTGGCAGGCCCACAATCTGAATATTCTGCCTCCATGACTGGTTCTCCAAGGCCTCCACTTTCTCCTGCAACCGCTTTTGCAGGTCCCGCATCAGCCCCATCTCAGCTGCCATCGAGGCGAACTGCTCGTCGTGCTCCCCTGCCAACTTCGCCAAACTTTGGATTGCCTGACCCTGGGCTGCCAGCCTTGTCTCCACGTGGTCAACCACTGCCCTGATCAAGTCCACGCCTGGGCCAGGTCCTCCAGACTCTCCTTTCGTTGCTGGGTGAACTTCTCATTGAAGAAGCTCACTAGCTGCTCCATCGACCATTGAGCTGGCAGGGCCGCATCCTGCCCCTCCGCTATCTCCATGTGCATTGATGTGGAGATGCCGGCGTTGGACTGGGGTGAGCACAGTAAGAAGTCTTACAACACCAGGTTAAAGTCCAACAGGTTTGTTTCAAACACGAGCTTTCGGAGCACGGCTCCTTCTTCAGGTGAATGGAAAGGCTTGTTCCAGAAATGTTTATATAGACACAGTCAGAGATGCCCCGGAATGCGAGCACCTGCAGGCAATCAAATCATCAAAGATGCAGAGAGAGAGGTAACTCCAGGTTAAAGAGGTGTGAATTGTCCCAAGCCAGTTCAGTCGGTAGGCCTCTGCAAGTCCAGGCTTGTTGGTGGGGGCCGAATGTAATGCGACATGAATCCCAGATCCCGGTTGAGTCCGCATTCATGCGTGCGGAACTTAGCTATAAGTTTTTGCTCAGCAATTTTGCGTTGTCGCGTCTCCTGAAGGCCTCCTTGTAGGATGCTGACCCGGATATCAGAGGCTGAATGTCCTTGACTGCTGAAGTGTTCCCCAACTGGAAGGGAACAGTCCTGCCTGTTGATAGTCGCACGATGCCCGTTTATTCGTTGTCGCAGTGTCTGCATGGTCTCGCCAATGTACCACGCTTCGGGACATCCTTTCCTGCAGCGTATGAGGTAGACTACATTGGTCGAGTCGCACGAGTATGCGCCGCGTACCTGGTGGGTGGTGTTTCCACGTGTAATGGTGGTGTCCATGTCGATGATCTGGCATGTCTTGCAGAGATTACCCTGGCAGGGTTTTGTGGTGTTGTGGTTGCTGTTCTGAAGGCTGGGTAATTTGCTGCAAACAATGGTTTGTTTGAGGTTGCGCGGTTGTTTGAAGGCCAGTAGTGGGGGTGTGGGGATGACCTTGGCAAGATGTCCATCCTCGCTGATGATGTGTTGGAGGCTGCGAAGAAGATGTCGTAGTGGATGGCTTCTTTAATGTGTTTCGGGTGAAAGCTGGAGAAGTGGAGCATCGTGAGATTATCTGTGGGCTTGCGGTAAAGCGAGGTGCTGAGGTGACCGTCCTTGATGGAGACGAGTGTGTCCAAGAATGGAACTGAATTTGGAGAATAGTCCATGGTGAGTTTGATGGTGGGATGGAACTTATTGATGTCATCGTGTAGTCGTTTCAGTGATGTCTCGCCGTGGGTCCAAAGGAAAAAAATGTCATCGATGTATCTGGTGTATAGCATCGGTTGAAAGTCCTGTGTGGTGAGGACGTCCTGTTCAAACTTGTGCAAACTTGTTCAAACTGTTCAAACTCGACCAATGTAGTCTACCTCATACGCTGCAGGAAAGGATGTCCCGAAGCGTGGTACATTGGCGAGACCATGCAGACACTGCGACAACGAATAAACGGGCATCGTGCGACTATCAACAGGCAGGACTGTTCCCTTCCAGTTGGGGAACACTTCAGCAGTCAAGGACATTCAGCCTCTGATATCCGGGTCAGCATCCTACAAGGAGGCCTTCAGGAGACGCGACAACGCAAAATTGCTGAGCAAAAACTTATAGCTAAGTTCCGCACGCATGAATGCGGACTCAACCGGGATCTGGGATTCATGTCGCATTACATTCGGCCCCCACCAACAAGCCTGGACTTGCAGAGGCCTACCGACTGAACTGGCTTGGGACAATTCACACCTCTTTAACCTGGAGTTACCTCTCTCTCTGCATCTTTGATGATTTGATTGCCTGCAGGTGCTCGCATTCCGGGGCATCTCTGACTGTGTCTATATAAACATTTCTGGAACAAGCCTTTCCATTCACCTGAAGAAGGAGCCGTGCTCCGAAAGCTCGTGTTTGAAACAAACCTGTTGGACTTTAACCTGGTGTTGTAAGACTTCTTACTGTCCATGTGCATTGCCAGTACCACACCCACTCCGACCGACTTATTCCTTCTTTATCATGCATGTCTGGTCCTCAGCTCCATAAACTAGAGGGTCAGTCTCCACTGCTCACATTCCTACACCTTTTTCCATCTAACTGTAACCTGCAAACCAAGGGAAAGGCCCAAAGAAATCACCATGAGCTACCAAATGTGCGGCTACTCACTCCATGGCCGCCACCGGTAGTTCAGCAGCATAACGTTTGATGGAATGTTTCACATGGAACCATAGAACCCCCACACTGCCATTGGAGGCCATTTGGCCCTTCAAGTGTGACAGACCCTGTGAATGAGAACTCTACCCATGTCCGCTCCACCATCCACCCCACCCTACCCTCGTAACCCCATAACCTAACCTGCACACCCCGAACCCTTAGGGGCAATTTAGCCAATCCATCTGACTTGCACATCTTTGGACTGTGGGAGGAACCGGAGCACCCAGAGGAAACCCTGCAGACACAGGAGAAAGTGCAAACTCCACACAGACAGTCAACCAAGGCCAGAATTAAACCAAGGACCCAGGAGCTCTGAGGCGGCAGTGCTACTGTGCCACTCATCCTGGAAGAAGTTAACATCAGGATGGAGAAAAAAGAACAAAGTGAAGAAGGTTGCGGGGATCAACGGCGCTATTCAAGGGAAATGTTTTATGGAGGTTTTTAAAATACAAAAAGTTTATTGTTCAATGGTTAATTGATCTGGTTTGATTCTATTGGTTTGTTGGCTGATCTATGTTCACTGGGCTTGATTGACTAAGCCTGGGTGGTGCACCTGAGAGCTAAAGCATACAGAGGATATGTTGTAGAGCGGCCCCTTCATGGGGGCGGGATTGACGCACCACGTGACCAGTGTAATGTTCTTGTTGGATGGCCTGATTTATTACAAGAACACATGTAGCTAAAGTTATCAATGACTTCTTAACAGTAATGTGGATAACCTATATACAAAACAATGGAATAATGACAGTAAAATCATGTACAAGCAACCTCTCTTTTCAGCTTGCTCCAGCCAATCTGAGGGCAGCTGACTTTAACATTCGCTTATATACTAGTGCGACTCCTAGTGGTCAGTCGGTGAATTAAAACACAACCACGATATCACTACATCCCTTTCCGTTGAAAGAGTAAATTCATACATTATCATATGTATATTTACATGTGATATCATAAGCTTATGGGTCTAACAGTATTATTATTTTTTAAATGTTTTAAAATTGGTTTAGCAAATATACACTTAAGGGCAATTTAGCATGGCCAATTTACCTGACTTGCACATCTTTGGACTGTGGGAGGAACCAGAGCACCCAGAGGAAACCCACGCAGACACAGGAGAAAGTGCAAACTCCCACAGACAGTCACCCAAGGCCAGAATTAAACCACAGTCCCAGGAGCTCTGAGGCGGCAGTGCTACTGTGCCACTCATCATGGAAGTAATTAACATCAGGATGGAGAAAAAAAGAACAAAGTGAGGAAGGTTCACAGCTCCAGGGTCCCAGGTTCGATTCCAGCTTGGGTCACTGTCTGTGCAGAGTCTGCACATCCTCCCCGTGTGTGCGTGGGTTTCCTCCGGGTGCTCCGGTTTCCTCCCACAGTCCAAAGATGTGCGGGTTAGGTGGATTAGCCATGATAAATTGCCCTTAGTGTCCAAAATTGCCCTTAGTGTTGGGTGGGGATACAGAGTTATGGGGATAGGGTGGAGGTGTTGACCTTGGGTAGGGGGTAGGGTGCTTTTTCCAAGAGCCAGTGCAGACTCAATGGGCTGAATGGCCTCCTTCTGCACTGTAAATTCTATGTAAAACTTCTATGGTTGTGGGGATCAACGGCGCTATTCAAGAACAGCAAGCATATTGTGTACAAATAGTGCAAATCTACAAATTGAGTTCGATCAGGTTTTCTCCTGATTCTGGGTTGATCTTCTGAAAGTTTGACCTTGCTGCTCAGAACTTGTAGATTCAATGTTCTCCGTGACATTCTCATGCTCAGCAATTGCTGAACTATCCGACACTGCAGTCTGCTTTGACTCTGGTGTAGATTCGTCATCGATCACTTTGTTGTGAAAGTCGTCTCCGGTTTTCAAGAGTGCGCGATGATTTCTTCTTAAAACCAACTAATCCTACAATCTGTACATTGTAGGAATGAAGTGCTACTTCAAGTACAATGACTTATTTTGACCAATTGACTGAATCATCTACTCTCACAATGTCATCACTACTCAGCGGTGGCAAAGTTCTAGACACTCGATCATAGAACTGCTTTTGTTTCTCTTTAATGTTTTGCATTTCCTGCATCCTCCTCCTTATTTGCCAAGAGTGGAAGTGTGATACGCCACCTTCTATTCATGAGTAACTCTGCTGGCGATCTACCATGTGACAATGGCGACGCTCAATAACTCAATAGTGTGAGATATGGATCAGATTGGCTGTCCATTGCTTTCTTCACTAATTGCTTAACAATATGTGCATCTTTTTCGGCTTTTACATTGACGTGAGGGTACAGCAGACTCGATGTGACGTGATTGAAATCATACGTGACTGTGAAGTGTTGCCACTCTTTCCAAGCACCATTGTCACTCACAGCGACTTTCGTAATTCCGTGTCTAGCAAAAATTGACTTGGTATGCAGTATTACACTGCTTGCAGTAATGCTTGACAGTAGAGCCGTTTCGGGATAGTTTTAAAATTGGCTGTGATCATTAAATAAGCTTTCCCTCATGGGTGAAAGAATCAAAAGCTACTTTCTGCCATGGTGCGGTAGGTAAATCAGATATTTGTATAGGTTCTCTTGTTTGATTGCAACTTTGCGATTGACATGTGTCATAACAACTGACCATCCTGTCAATATCCTGGTTTATACCTGGCCAGTAAACAGAGCCACAAGCTCTCCATTTACATTTTTCAATCCCAAGATGTTCTTCATGTATCCTCTTTAGTACAGCCTTGCAAAGAAATTGCAATATGACTAGAGTGTTCAAATGAAGCACCACTCCATTAATGATACTGAATTCAGATCTTATATTGCAGAACTCCATAAATTGAACTCTAGGCCAGTGTGAGTTGATGTTCCTCATAGGCTCTTGAAGGATTTGATCCTTCCTCTGGTCCCCTCTTGGATTCTCATGCAGTTTTGTATCTGATACTGGTAGTATTGTGGATATAAGATTGACATGCAGATCTACATCCTCAGCAATCTCACCAACAATACTTTGCATCGGTGCTCTCGATAATGCATCTGCTAAGAATAAATATTTGCCTGGTGTGGAGATGAGATTGAAGTTATAGCGTTGTAACTTCATCATCAACCTCTGAATGCACGGAGACACCAGCTTGAGACCTTTTTTGATGATGTTAACCAAAGGACGATGATCTGTGAAAGTTGGAAGCCCACAGACATAGTCGTGGAATTTCTCCAAGCCTCCAACTAAACTTCGGCATTCAGTGTGCCGAAACCTGTGAACACATCATTAAATCTGCTGATAATGTTCTCAGAATCGTTGGAGTATTGATTCAATCTGTTATGGATGCTATATACCAACTGCACTAGACCTAATTATTCAAACGACTGATCTCCTCATAATCAATCCAAGCCCTCGGATACAATATAGAATAGGACGGAATAAATTGTGTTCTGCACCGCCACCCTCACAAGCACCATAACATTTAATGACTGAACCATTATAAACTCTCAGAGATATTTAGTGATTTCTTCTATCCGGCAGTATTTTTCCGCACTTGGTGAGATGGCCCGACGCGGGTTCCAAGAATGGCGGGAACCACTCCGGCATTTTGCCGCCTGGAAGTTGCGGAATCTTCCGCACTTCCAGGAGCTAGGCCAGCGGCGGAGGGGTTGGCACCCCGCCCACCAGCGCCGAAGGGCCGCCATGGGCTGGCGCATGCGCAGGACTGCCAGCGTGTTCTGGCACATGCACAGAACCGGCGGCGTGTTTCCTGCGCACGTGCAGGGTTGTTTTTCTCTGCGCCGGCCATGGCGGAGCCTTACAGACATCGGCACAGAGGGAAAGAGTGCTCCCACGGCACAGTCCTGCCTGCAGATCGATGGGCCCCGAACGCGGGGCAGGCCACCGGGGGGGATCCCCCCACGCCCCCCGAGGACTCCGCTAGCCGCCCTCCAAGCTGGGATGGACCATGTCTATTTCACGCCGGAGGGATGGCTGAAAACAGGTGGCCACTCGGCCCATCGTGGCCCGTAGAATTGCCGGGGGGGCGCTGCCAACGGCCCCCGACTGGCGCGGCGTCATCCCAGGCCCCGCCTGAAAAGCTGCACCGGCAATTCAGCAGCCGGCGTCGGAGCGGCGGGGCAGGATTCACATCCCTCCCCCAGCGATTCTCCGACCTGGCGGGGGTCGGAGAGTCCCGTCCCGTGTCTTCCGCTGTGCTGACTGGTCTGGGTTGAGCTCAGAGTAACAATTCTGAGCAAAATGATTTTTAACTTTGCATCTGGAATAAAACCTGCCAAATGCTGGACACTGCCTTAATTTGTGCCTTTGACCACATCTTTTACACAGAAATACTTTGTCCTGATAATTAATCTGCTATTGGTGTGTGAGGAGCTGCAGGAATCTTCCCGCTTTTTTTGGAAGTTTCCTGCCTTTTTGGAAAAAGGGCGGCAACTGGTGTGTTTTCCTTCAAGAAGAGACTGCCATTACTGAGAAACATTTCAGAATGCTGTGTTGCTAGCTTGTGAGGCTGACAAATCTTAACTGTTTGATCCAAAGACAGCTGTGATTCCCTCAGCAACCATTCCTCAGCTTATTTTCATTCACATCAAACACAATCTGGTCCTGAATCAGGGAAAATTCCACTGCAGAAAAATGACAGGTTTTAGCTTTTAACTTTAAATTAGCGATGAAATGATCTATTGACTCTCCTGTCTTCTGTAAACGTGATCTAAACACATAGCGTTCATAAATTTCATTCCTTCTGGGGCTATAATGGGCATCAAATCTTCGAATTACTTTGTTAAAATTTTTACTATGTTCATCATTGGAAAATTTAAACGTACGTATTAAACACAGCAATTGCTCGGGCACTGCAGTTGTTAGGAGCATCGCTGCCTTACACAAATCTGATTGATCTTCTAAATTTACTGTAGTAACAGATTAAATTGTTGTTTAAACACACGCCAGTTGCTGTCCACATCACCATGAAATCTGAAACTCATTGGTGGCTTCAATGACTCCATGCTGTTAATTCTGCAGTCTGTAAAATCTTCAAATCTCTGTAGCAGACTTTCTCAGTGTTTAATACCATTGAGCCATGTAATGTTCTGGTCGGATAGCTTGATTTATTACAAGAACACTTGTAGCTAAAGCTTTAAAAGATTTATTAACATTAACTGTAGGTAAACTATATGCAAAACAATGGATTAATAACAGTAAAACCATGCACAAGCAACCTCTCTTTTCAGCTTCCTCCAGCCTGTCTGAGGTCAGCTGATATTGGCATTCACTTTGCAAAGGATTGCAAAGATGATTCTGGATAGGAGCGAAAGTAACAAATATTGACTGGAAACGCCGTAGTTCGAGTACTTTAGATGGGTCCGTTTTTGTCCAATGTGTGCAGGAGGGTTTCCTGACACAGTATGTAGATAGGCCAACGAGAGGCGAGGCCATATTGGTTTTGGTACTGGGTAATGAACCAGGACAGGTGTTACATTTGGAGGTAGGTGAGCACTTTGGTGATAGTGACCACAATTCGATTACATTTACTTTAGTGATGGAAAGGGATAGGTATATACCGCAGGGCAAGAGTTATATCAGGGGGAAAGGCAATTATGATGCGATGAGGCAAGACTTAGCCTGCATCGGATGGGGAGGGAAACTGCAGGGGATGGGCGCAGTTGAAATGCGGAGCTTGTTCAAAGAATAGCTACTGCGTGTCCTTGATAAGTATGTACCTGTTAGGCAGGGAGGAAGTGGTCGAGCGAGGGAACCGTGGTTACTAAAGCAGTTGAAACACTTGTCAAGAGGAAGAAGGAGGCTTATGTGAAGATGAGACGTGAAGGTTCAGTTAGGGCGCTCGAGAGTTACAAGTTAGCTAGGAAGGACCGAAAGAGAGAGCTGAGAAGAGCCAGGAGGGGACATGAGAAGTCTTTGGCAGGTAGGATCAAGGATAACCCTAAAGCTTTCTATAGATATGTCAGGAATAAAAGAATGACTAAGGTAAGAGTAGGGCCAGTCAAGGACAGTAGTGGGAACTTGTGCGTGGAGTCCGAGGAGATAGGAGAGGTGCTAAATGAATATTTTTTGTCAGTATTCACACAGGAAAAAGACAATGTTGTCGACGAGAATACTGAGATACAGGCTACTAGACTAGAAGGGCTTGAGGTTCATAAGGAGGAGGTGTTAGCAATTTTGGAAAGTGTGAAAATAGATAAGTCCCCTGGGCCGGATGAGATTTATCCTAGGATTCTCTGGGAAGCTAGGGAGGAGATTGCTGAGCCTTTGGCTTTGATCTTTAAGTCATCTTTGTCTACAGGAATAGTGCCAGAAGACTGGAGGATAGCAAATGTTATCCCCTTGTTCAAGAAGGGGAGTAGAGACAACCCTGGTAACTATAGACCAGTGAGCCTTACTTCTGTTGTGGGCAAAGTCTTGGAAAGGTTTATAAGAGATAGGATGTATAATCATCTGGAAAGGAATAATTTGATTAGAGATAGTCAACACGGTTTTGTGAAGGGTAGGTTGTGCCTTACAAACCTTACTGAGTTCTTTGAGAAGGTGACCAAACAGGTGGATGAGGGTAAAGCAGTTGATGTGGTGTATATGGATTTCAGTAAAGCGTTTGATAAGGCTCCCCATGGTAGGCTATTGCAGAAAATACAGAGGCATGGGATTCAGGGTGATTTAGCAGTTTGGATCAGAAATTGGCTAGCTGGAAGAAGACAAAAGGTGGTGGTTGATGGGAAATGTTCAGACTGGAGTCCAGTTACTAGTGGTGTACCACAAGGATCTGTTTTGGGGCCGTTGCTGTTTGTCATTTTTATAAAGGACCTGGAGGAAGGCGTAGAAGGATGGGTGAGTAAATATGCAGAAGACATTAAAGTCAGTGGAGTTGTGGACAGTGCAGAAGGATGTTACAAGTTACAGAGGGACATAGATAAGCTGCAGGGCTGGGCTGACAGGTGGCAAATGGAGTTTAATGCAGAAAAGTGTGAGGTGATTAATTTTGGAAGGAATAACAGGAAGACAGAGTACTGGGCTAATGGGAAGATTCTTGGTAGTGTGGATGAGCAGAGAGATCTCGGTGTCCATGTCCATAGATCCCTGAAAGTTGCCACCCAGGTTGAGAGGGTTGTTAAGAAGGCGTATGGTGTGTTAGCTTTTACTGGTAGAGGGATTGAGTTTTGGAGCCATGAGGTCATGTTCCAGCTGTACAAAACTCTGGTGCGGCCGCATTTGGAGTATTGCGTGCAATTCTGGTCGCCGCATTATAGGAAGGATGTGGAAGAATTGCAAAGGGTGCAGAGGAGATTTACCAGGATGTTGCCTGGTATGGAGGGAAGATCTTATGAGGGAAGGCTGAGGGACTTGAGACTGTTTTTGTTAGAGAGAAGAAGGTTAAGAGGTGACTTAAGTGAGGCATACAAGATGATCATAGGATTAGATAGGGTGGACAGTGTGAGCCTTTTTCCTTGGATGGTGATATCTAGCACGAGGGGACATAGCTTTAAATTGAGGGGAGATAGATATAGGACATTGGTCATTAGATAAACATATGGATGATAAGGGAATAGTGTAGAGGGACTTTAGAGGGGTTTCTCAGGTCGGTGCAACATCGAGGGTCGAAGGGCCTGTACTGCACTGTTATGTTCTATGTTCTATTATATACCAGTGAGATTCCTAGTGGTCAGTCGTTGAATTACAACACAACCATGATATCACTACAACCAATGGTCCCTGTTGTCAAACCAGGGGTGGAATTCTCCGACCCCCGCAGGGTCGGGGAATCACCCGGACCGGCGTAAATACCGCCCCCGCCATGGCTGGAATTCTCCGCCACCCAGGTATCGATGGGGGCGGGAATCGGTGGGGGCGGGAATCGCGTCCCGCCAGTCGGCGGGCCCCCCGCGGCAATTCTCCGGCCCGCGATGGGCCGAAGTCCCGCCGCTGTCAGGCCTCTCCTGCCGACATGGTTTAAACCACCTCTGTGTTGGCGGGGGAAGGCAGCGCGAGCGGGCCCCGGGGTCCTGGGGGGGGGGGGGGGGGGGGCGCGGGGTGATCGGACCCCGGGGGGTGCCCCCATGGTGGCCTGGCCTGCAATCGGGGCCCACCGATTGGTGGACGGGCCTGTGCCATGGGGGCACTCTTTTTCTTCTGCCGCCGCCACAGCCTCCACCATGGCGGAGGCGGAAGAGACCCTCTCGACCGCGCATGCGCCAGTGGTGACGTCAGCGGCCGCTGACGCACCGGCGCATGCGCGGACACACGCCGACTGGTGAAGGCCTTTCGGCCAGCCCTGACACCGGTCGGTGTGTCGCCAAAGGCCGTTGGCGACAGTCGGCGGAGCGGGAGCCACTCCGGCACGGGCCTAGCCCCTAAAGGTGTGAAGAATTCCGTACCTTTGGGGAGGCCTGACGCCGGAGTGATTGGCGCCACTCCGCTCCGCCAGGACCCCCCGCCCCGCCGGGTAGGGGAGAATTCCGCACCAGATCTTTTCACAAGAATTTGTGGGGACTATAAACTAAACATGAATCAGGCTGGCCAGGTTGATAGGTTGAAGTGTGAAAACTGTTATATTATGTTGTGTGCATGTTACTTAACTGCCTTTGACCTTCGTCAATAAACCCTTTTGTTAACTACTGGAAGCCTCCAGGGTATGTCTCGAGCCACCCATTGGCAACGAGATAAAAGTTTTGATCGCAGCCGACAGGTGTCGTGAATTGAGGAGGGGAAAGGAAGAAGCCGTTGAGAAAGTAGAGAAACTCCACCAAGAGTTGGGAATCATTAGACTATGAGTGAAAATGCCCATCGTTGGGAAACTATCCCCATTTGACCGAGGTGTTGAGGATTGGAGTCAGTACATTGAATGGCTGCACTATTTTTTTTTATCACAAGTGAGGACCAGCAGAAGGTGATACTTCTGACAGTTTGTGGGCCCCAAATGTATAATTTAATGATGAACCTCACTTCCCTGCTGGGTCCTGACCCGAAGATCTTTGACCAGATAGTGAAATTGGTTAAAACCATTTCAACGCAAGGCACTTGATTATCCTTCAATGTTATAAGTTTGACTCTGCAGTTAAGGACCATGAAGAGTCTGCCTCAGCCTTCATAGCCAGGCTTCGCCAGCTCACTAAGCACTGAGAGTTCAGGGCTGTGCTTAGTGATATGTTGCGCGACAGGCTGGCTTTTAGGATCTATAACATTAATATCCAGAAGAAGCTTCTGGTTGAAACCACCAGAACATTGGAAAAAGCGATTGAGATAGTTCAGGTAATGAAATGCGCTGAAAACAGCGCCTATGAGCTCCAAGGTGTGGCTGAAGGGGAGGTTAACCAAGTATGGCTGCGAGGCAGAGTGGAGAACCAGACACAGTCCTCACGACCAGATCGGAGTCGAGGGACCAGGGAGAAGATGGGATTCTCAGAAGTTTTCACCACTTCACTCCTCCGCTCTGAGGTCCCCCCACCTTCAAGAAGGCCACCATAATACCAGTACCAAAGAAGAACAAGGTAGCCTGTCTCAACGACTACCGACCAGTGGCCCTGACGTCTGTTATCATGAAATGCTTTGAGCGGCTCGTCATGAGACGGATCACTGCCAGCCTCCCAGACGGTCTCGATCCACTGCAGTTTGCCTATCACCGCAACCGGTCCACAGCAGACGCTATCTCACTGGCTCTGCAATCAACACTTGAACACCTCGACAACAAGGATACCTATGTCAGACTGCTGTTCATAGACTACATCTCCGCCTTCAACACCATTATCCCAACAAGACTAATAACTAAACTCCTCAATCTTGGACTTGACCCCTCCCTGTGCAGCTGGATCCTCGACTTCCTCACCAACAGACCGCAATCTGTCAGAATAGGCAACAGCCCCTCCTCCACAATAGTCCTCAACACCGGGGCCCCGCTAGAATGTGTGCTCAGTCTTATACTGTACTCACTATACACACATGACTGTGTGGCAAGATTTAACTCCAACTCAATCTATAAGTTTGCAGATGATACGACTGTGGTGGGCCGTATCTCAAACAACTACGAATCAGACTACAGGAGGAAAATAAATCACTTGGTTGCATGGCGTACCGAAAACAACCTCTCTCTAAATGTTGGAAAGACCAAGGAACTGATCATCGACTGAAGGAAGCGTAGCATGACACACACTCCTGTCTGCATCAATGGCTCCGAAGTGGAGATGGTCGATAGCTTTAAGTTCCCGGGGGTCACCATCACCAACCGTCTGTCCTGGTCCACTCACGTTGATGCAACAGTCAAGAAAGCCCAACAACATCTCTACTTCCTGCAGAAGCTAAAGAAATTTGGCATGTCTGCATCGACTCTCACAACTTCGACAGATGTGTGATAGAGAGCATCCTATCTGGCTGCATCACAGCTTGGTATGGCAACTGCTCGGTCCAAGATCGCAAGATAAACTCAGCCCAACGCATCACACAAGCTTGCCACCCCCACATTGATTCTGTTTACACCTCTCGCTGCCCCAGGAAGGCAGACAGCATTATCAGAGACCTCTCCCACCCAGGCAGAAGGTACAGAAGTCTGAAGACTTGCACATCCAGACATAGAAACAGCTTCTTCCCCACAGCTACAAGACTCCTCAATGACTTCCTCTCAGACTGATCTGTTACCTGTAAGAACACTATTCACGACATCCTCTGCTGCTCTTGCTCATGTATTTGCTTTGTTTGGCCCCTTGTTCCGCACTGTAACCAATCACTGTTTTGTTGATGTACCATTTGTCAATGTTCTCTGTTGATTATTCTTGTGTCTACTGTGTATGTACTGTGTCCGTTCCTCAGTCACAGAAAAATACTTTTCACTGTACTTTGGTACATGTGACAATAAATCAAATCATCATCGATATGTTCTAAAGAAGCAGTTGGCCGGTTTAAAGGTATCAAAGCCAAAATCTATGTCAATTCAAATTCAGTGTCCAACTTCTTCACAGCTAGATCAGTGCTACAGGCACGGCACCAGAAGGTTGAAGCAGAGGTCAATAGATTGGAAGAGCTGGGCACAATCAAGCCAGTTCAGTTTTCCAAATGGTGGCGCCAAAAGTCCCTGTTGTCAAACCACATCTTTCGATGAGAATTTGTGGAGACTATAAACTAAACATGAATCAGGCTGGCCAGGTTGATAGGTACCTGATTCCCAAAGTGTTAAGACCTGTTACATTGTGTTCTGTGCCTGTTACTTAACTGCCTTTCATCAATAAACCATTTGTTTAACTGGAAGCCTCCAGTGTCTGTCTTGAGCCACCACAAGATATTAGAAAGACCTGAGATGCCTGAACATGTGTGTTGACATAGTGTGATTGTTGGGATATTTTGAAGAACTGTAAATAAACTTTGGGTTGGATTCTCCACTGCTCAAAGCCGGCAGAGATCTGCGACCAGGCAGAGAATCCAGTATCGTCAAAACAACGGTAGCGTTGATCCGTTTCCGATACTCCCATCCCCATCTGCCAGCGCCATCGAGGTTCACGCTCCGAGCCAGCGGGAGGATGCAAATGGGCCAATTTATCTAATAACAGGCTGGGCATCAGATTCTCCATGCTGCCGTGATTCTCCGGGTCTCTGGGGTAGGATTCACCTGGCATGAATTGGTGCAGGTTTTTGTCAGCGTGGACCTGAGATGGTGGACCTCATGGTGGGCCAAGGGGTCAAGTCTTTATTAATTAAAAAAAAATGTTTTTTAATATAAATTTAGATTACCCAATTATCTTTTCCAATTAAGGGGCAATTTAGCGTGGCCAATCCACCTACTCTGCACATTTTTGGGTTGTGGGGGCGAAACCCACGCAGACACAGGGAGAATGTGCAAATTCCACACGGACAGTGACCCAGAGCCGGGATCGAACCTGGGACCTCAGCGCCGTGAGGCGGTTGTGCTAACCACTAGGCCACCGTGCTGCCCTGGGTCAAGTCTTTATGGTTACAGTCGAAATTCCATCGGAGGGCCCTCTCCCTCCCACAATGCAAATCCTACCCACCAGACCCGCCCCCTCCCCCCATGACAGAGACCCCTATATAGAAGTTAAAGAGCTGTCCAGATAGAAACAGAGAAAAAATAAATTGCTGCTTTAAAACTCAGTTGTCCCCACACAGCTGCTGCCTCAGACAGAGAAAGCAGCAGCTGTAAATTTCTACAAAGCGTAAAGCCCATCATCAGGCTTTAACCTCTGACCCTTTGATCTCCAAGGCGTTTATTCACATCAATGAGAATGAGCCTTTACTAGGCTGTGATTAACAGCTTCCAGATCGCCACATATTTGAACTGCTTAATTTCATTTCCCTTCATGCTTGAATGGACCTAGGGTGGCATGTGGCACAGTGGTTAGCACTGGGACTGTGGCGCTGAGGACCTGGGTTCAAATCCAGGCCCTGGGTCACTGTCCGTGTGGCGTTTGCACATTCTCCCCATGTCTGCGTAGGTTTCACCCCCATAACCCAAAGATGTGCAGGGTAGGTAGATTGGCCACGCTAAATTGCCCCTTAATTGGAAAAAAATAATTGGGATTCTAAATTTATAGAAGAAAATGCTTGACTGGACCTCAAGTGCCCTGCTCCGAAACTAACCACAATGTTTATAAATATCCAGCTGTGATTGACAGCTCTTGACCACATCAAAAGCAGTCAGGTACATTCACTTCTTTTTCTCAGCAGAAAACTGCTGTTGTCATCTCTACATTGCTCTGAGGGTAAATAAAATACACACAGCAGAATACTCCGCCAGAGGGATCTCCGGTCTGCCAGCGGCGTACCTACTCCCACTCCTGATGGCGTGGTGTGGCCACAATGGGAAACCCCATTGGCTGGCTGTGGGAACAGAGAATCTTGCTGCCGGCAGGGGTGCGCCACGCTAGAAAATGCGGCTGGTGGGCCGGAAAATCCCGCCCAAATAATTTATTAAAAAGTGCTGAAATCACCACAGTGACAAGGTGGAGAACTGAGCAGGACAGTAGCTGAACAGGTGTCGACCCGTGGTGGAATAGTGACCCTGACAATATTTCTGCAATTATACTGAGGATTTGTGCTCCAGAACTAACTGCACTCTTAGCCGAGCTGTTCCAGTGCAGCTACAACACTGGGATCTATTCAGCAATGTGGCTAATTGCCCAGCTAAGAGTTGTCCTTAAAAAATAGGATGAATCCAGCCTGGTCAATTACTGCCCCATCCATCTACGCTCGATCATCAACAAAGTGATGGAAGGTGACGTTGACAGTGCCGTCAAGTGGCACTTACTCAGCAATAACCTGCCCACGGATGCTCAGTTTGGGTTCCACCAGGATCACTCAGCTCCTGACCTCATTCCAGCTTTGGTTCAATCATGGACAAAATGGCTGAATGATAGAAGATAGAACAGTACAGCACAGAACAGGCCCTTCAGCCCTCGATGTTGTGCCGAGCAATGATCACCCTACTTAAACCCACGTAATCCGTATCCCAACAATCCCCCCATTAACCTTACACTACGGGCAATTTAGCATGGCCAATCCACCTAACCTGCACATCTTTGGACTGTGGGAGGAAACCGGAGCACCCGGAGGAAACCCACGCACACACGGGGAGGATGTGCAGACTCCACACAGACAGTGACCCAGCCGGGAATCGAACCTGGGACCCTGGAGCTGTGAAGCATTGATGCTAACCACCATGCTACCGTGAGGCCCCTGAATGGTTGTTGGAGAATTCTAAGCCTGGGGAAGATGACACTGAGACAGGATGCTTTGGTAGAGACTGTTTATTGCTCACCACAGAGCTCACTTCTCCACTATCCCGGTGTTCCTGACTCTTTGTAGAAACATCCGAGTATAATTAACTAATCAATATCCAACACCTGTTCAACTTATTACTTTAAACTATTAGGTATTTAACATCGATCAACAGAAGCTAGCCGAGACTAACAGAGGTGAGAGTGACTGCCCTTGTCATCAATGCAGAATTTGACTCAGTGTCTAGTAAAACTGGAATCAATGGGAATTGGGGAAAAGTCTCCATTAGTTGGAGTCATACCTAGTACAGAGGAAGAAGGTTATAGTTGTTGGAGGTAATTCATCTGATCTCCGGGACATCACTGCGGGAGTTCCTCAGTGGAGCGTCTTAGGCCCAACCTTCTTCAGCTGTTTCATCAATGGCCTTCCCTCCATCATAAAGTCAGAAGTGGGGATGTCCTCTGATGATTGCACAGTGATCAGCACCTTTCGCAACTCCTCATACAGTGAAGCAGCCGTGTCCCAAGTCACATACCACCCTGACCTGGAAATATATAATTTGTCCTTCACTGTTGCTGGGTCAAAGTCCTGGAACTGTACAATTTTAATAATCCGACTGATGCTTAGGGTCTGTCGATTTTATTATTTAACCAAAGTTTCAATAAAATGGTTCAGTTTGAATTTCTGCTGGATGAAATCCTTTACAGGAAGGCAGTTGATTGTGAGAAAGGCATTTTATTGTTTTATAACTTTAATTTTCTGAGCTTTTGGGTTGGAGCAGTATAAGGTGTCTTAATTGCACACAATACAATCATGTGCTTTTTTTCATCAACATTGAAGGAATGGCCAAAAGTAGTTTGATCTTAGAATGACAGCTTGACCAGAATTCTCTGGCGAATCACTGTTTCTGTCAACAATGCACCCCCACCAGCAGGTTTCCCAGCAGTGTGGGGTGGTTTGAATGGGAAATCCCATTGACAAGTGGCAGGAAGATGAAACCCCGCCTCCAGCAAACCACATGCTGCCAAGAAATACACTGCTGGGGAAGCAGAGAATCCATCTCTTTATATTTAAACAAACCAAGCTTTGCTTTAATTAACATCATTTGTTTGCAATGGAATGCACCTGGAGTATTGTGTGCAGTTTTGGTCTCCTTCTCTGAAGAAGGATGTTCTTGCTCTCGAGGGAGTGCAGCAAAGGTTTACCAGACTGATTCCAGGGATGGCGGGACTGTCATATGAGGAGAGATTGACTAGGTTGGGATCGTCTCACTGGAGTTCAGAAGAATGAGGGGGGATCTCATAGAGACTTATAAAATTATAAACAGGACTAGACAGGGTAGATGCAGGGAAGATGTTACCAATGATGGGTGTGTCCAGAACCAAGGGTCACAGCCTGAGGATTCAGGGTAAACCATTTTGGGCAGATATAAGGAGACATTTCTTCACACAGAGTGGTGAGCTTGTGGAATTCATTACCACAAGAAGTAGTTGATGCTAAAACATTGAATATATTCAAGAGACGGCTAGGTATAGCACTTGGAGAGAATGGGATCAAAGGCTATGGGGAGAAAGCAGGCTATTGAGTTGGATGATCAGCCATGATCGTGATGAATGGCGGAGAGGCTCGAAGGGCCAAACGGCCTCCTCCTGCTCCTATCTTCTATGTATCTATGAATGTAAACTCTAAGGGGCTCGAGGAAGTAAGAGCTAGAACTGTGTCCCAGTTTATGATTCCACAAAGCAGGGTTTGTAGAAGTGGGGATGACAGAAGATGTCTTGCCAATGGAAGAGGTGAATTTGGATTATTCCCAATTCAAGAAGGCAGCTCACTACCACCTTCTCATGGGCAACTATGGATGGGAAAATAATCCAGCAAAGAAATAACGCTGGCAGGAACGCCATTTTGGGACAGCCCACTGGACCTTCTGCCCCTGCCACCATTCCCGATTGCCGAAAAAGGGGATGGAAAATCCAGGCCCTGGTCTTTCTCCTTCAGATGCTGACTGACCTGCTGCATACGTTCAGCATTTTCAATTTTACATCTATTCAAACACACTGTAGAATACCTAATATTCAATATGTCAGTTGTTAATCATTGTACTTTAAATGGTGAATGTTCACCTGTAAAATATTGTCTGCCTCCCATGTAATTTTACATGAAAACTGGCTAATAGGAACAGAGTGAGGCAATTTATCCCGTCAAACCTGTTCCGCTGCCATTCAATGAGACCACAACAGATCTGTGCCCTAACTCCAAGTACTTGCCTTTTCCCCATGTCCCTGACCATCTATTGTTAAAAAAAATTTCACCTTGAATTTAAAATTAACAATTGACTGAGCATCTACTGCTATATGTGGAAGAGGCTTCCAAATGTCTGTATCCAAAATGGCTTTCCTAACTCTAAGACCCTCGTTCTTATTTTTAGGCTCTGACCCCAGGTCTTAGACCTCCTAGCCAGTAGAAATCATTTCTCTCAATCCACTCTAAATTGCACTAAATCACCTAAACATTAACATTTGTACAAAATACCGTTGGTTCATATTTTTACAATAGTAAAACATATCATAGTGTTTACATTGAGGTTCAATTACAGAATGAATGTTGAACTAGGCAGCGTAACAGATGTTTCCAGCTGGTAGTTTTGTTTAAGTATAGGCAATAGAAACCCCAGCCTCAGTGTTACATTTCTTGGTCAGGCACTTTTGCACTTCTGGTTTTTAAAAATCTTCTCAAGGGACAATATGAACGAATTGTTCAACATCTGGTGATCATTTAGTATTGGTCGTCAGCTGGTTATTTGCAGATTTCCAATGGTTGAAGAAGAACCTCACCACCAAGAACTGCAGCTTGAGATAAAAGGGGAACATTTTGTTTCGGGGCCCTTTCGGGTGTGGGGATTGCGATATGTGATCACAACGCACCGGTTTTGTTGATGCAGGCAACATGTAAACTTTGTGCAGTCCCCTGATCTAAAAGATTTCAGCATGCAGCCCGGTGCAGAAGGCACCGCTGACTGAATGCACGGTCAATAGAGAGCTCAGCAGCATACTTGGCAAGCATGTCTTTCAGTTAATCTGCACATCTTTAAGGCAGCTTGCTCCTTTTAATAGCGAGTTGCTGTCATGGAAGTGGGTGAGAAGGAAAATCATATTTGGGGCAGCACGGTAGCATGGTGGTTAGCATAAATGCTTCACAGCTCCAGGGTCCCAGGTTCGGTTCCCGGCTGGGCCTCCCCGTGTGTACGTGGGTTTCCTCCGGGTGCTCCGGTTTCCTCCCACAGTCCAAAGATGTGCGGGTTAGGTGGATTGGCCATGCTAAATTGCCCGTAGTGTCCTTAAAAGTAAGGTTAAGGGGGGGATTGTTGGGTTACGGGTGTAGGGTGGATACGTGGGTTTGAGTAGGGTGATCATTGCTCGGCACAACATCGAGGGCCGAAGGGCCTGTTCTGTGCTGTACTGTTCTATGTTCTATATGAAGTGGTGCAAGGGGCAAGAGAGAGGACCTGGTTTCCTCACGTTATTATGGAGATGTTGTTATTTGGTGGAAAGGAGAGACAGGGGGCTGGATTCTCCGCACCCTGATGCCGAATTGCGTTTGGTGCTGGGGCGCAGAATCCAGTATCACGCATGAAATCAGGACCGGCGTCGGCTCGGCGATGCTCCACCCTCCAAAAAGTGGAGCACTCGGGGAGTACGCAGCGCCGCGTATCCACCACCGGAGGCCATTGCCTGAGGCCCACCCCACTATTTCCCCCCCCCCCCGACCGCCTGAATTCCTGATGGTGCGGACCACTCATGGTCCTGCCGTTCGGGATACTCGCGAGCAGCTGCGGACTCAATCCACGGCTGCCATAGTCGGGGGAAGGCCAATGGAGGACAGGGGGGGCCTCATACGGGACTGGGCCTTTATTGTGTGGGCGGACCGGGTCGGGCGCGGCCGATCGGGGGCATTATTTCCGTGATCCAGGCCTGCCCGGGTTGGGCGCGGATGCTTGAGGCCGCCGCCGTGCACATGCGCAGCCTCTGACCCGGTAGTGTGGGAGACCGTATCGGTATGTGGAGATGCGAGCTCCACGGCAGCTGCCCGCTAGCCCTCTGCAGGTCTGTGAATCTGTTGCCTTTTGATGCCATTTTCCTAGCATAAAGACCACAGTTTTCATGACGGCGTGGGTACATAATCCCTGAAATGGAGAATCCAGCCCAGGAGGTCCATAAGACAGATTCTTTGAAAGTAAATGGCAGTAAGTGACCACAGTGATCGGGAACATGGCAACATGGCGGAAACATTTTCAATAACCTCACATGACTCATCAAACTGAGTGAATGCACCTTCGCATGACCCATCGCTTCACCACCCTCTCATGCTACTCCGTGCATCGCTTCCACTTCCCTCATACATCAGCAATATCTGGTAATGTGGGACTCGGGCTTTTTCATTCAGATACTTAACTCCTTCCCCAGACATGTGCTTAAAGTGCTAGTCTCCCGCCCACCACTTACTGGCTTCCATACACTTTCAGCTGCTCAGCTTTGGCAGGCATATCACCAACATAGTTACAACACACTCACTTTGTGATGAATATCACACCGACCACAGAACCAGATAAAGTAAAAGCTTTTGTAAGAATCGAATCAGTACATGTAAAATATCATACCATTGTCTTTCAGAGTCCATAATACACATTGAAAACAAAATGTACCAAACATAAATTATGGGGCAGCGGAGGGGAAGACGGCAACCGCGCATGTGCGGGTTGGAGCCGGCCGACCTGCGCATGTGCGGCTGATGTCACTTAGGCGCGCCGGCCGCGTCATTCTCGCACGCCGCCTTGACGCAAGCTTCAAGGCCCGGCGGCCGAGTTCCTCGCAACGCCGCTCCTAGCCCCCCCGGGGGGGGGGGGGGGGGGGGGGGGGGGGCTTGTCCTTTTCCATTCACTCACTGTCTGTGCGGAGTCTGCACGTCCTCCCCGTGTGTGCGTGGGTTTCCTCCGGGTGCTCCGGTTTCCTCCCACAGTCCAAAGATGTGCGGGTTAGGTGGATTGGCCATGCTAAATTGCCCGTAGTGTCCTAGGAAGTAAGGTTAAGGGGGTGGGGGGGTTTGTTGGGTTACGGGTATAGGGTGGATACGTGGGTTTGAGTAGGGTGATCATTGCTCGGCACAACATCGAGGGCCGAAGGGCCTGTTCTGTGCTGTACTGTTTGATGTTTGATAACTCAGGCTTAGACAAATTAAATTGCCTCAGACGATCAAAGTAATATTAAAGGCATAAATTTTAAGGACTGGATTGATAAACATAAATCCTTTTGAATTAAGAAAAAGGAGCAGAAAAACCGAGATGATCACAAAGAAATCAGCATACAACCAGTTTACAAGTAACCATCTGTTCGATCATATATTAAAAATTTTTGACACTCAACCCGTTATTAAAGTACCGATAAATCACCTTCTGAAGGTCACTGACATTAAGATCAAGTAACCTGTAAAAGTAAATGGCTAACTTTGAGGGAGCATGGTACAGGTCGTTTACTACAGAGATAAGGAACATTAGACTATACTAGAGAAAGGGAGGGAAAATATATAAAAAGGGACAGATTCGCTCAAACCAACGCTCCTGTTCCTGCAGCTCTCTCCAAGAGGGACAGAGAGAGGAGTCGAAGGTTCTGTTCGTCCCTGTTTGTTCAAACAACAATAATAATAATCTATATTATTGCCAAAAGTAGGCTTACATTAACACTACAATGAAGTTACTGTGAAAAGCCACTAGTCGCCACATTCCGGTGCATGTTCGGGTACACAGAGGGAGAATTCAGAATGTCCAATTCACCTAACAGCTTGGGCGCGATTCTCCGCAAAGGCCGACGCCGGAGTGAAACCCGGAGTGTTTCACTCCGGCATCGGAGGCCGCTCCTCGCGCCCTATCCCCCCCCCCCCCCGGGGGGGGCTAGGAGCGGCGTTGCGAGGAACTCGGCCGCCGGGCCTTGAAGCTTGCGTCAAGGCGGCGTGCGAGAATGACGCGGCCGGCGCGCCTAAGTGACGTCAGCCGCACATGCGCAGGTCGGCCGGCTCCAACCCGCGCATGCGCGGTTGCCGTCTTCCCCTCCGCTGCCCCGCAAGACGTGGCGGCTTGATCTTGCGGGGTGGCGGAGGGGAAAGAGTGCGTCGTTTACAGATCGTTTACACCGATCGTGGGCCAGTCCCCTCCTGAGCACGCCCGTGGTGCTCGATCCCCTCTCCGCCCCTCACAGCCCCCACACTTACCTGCCGCGCGATGTTCACGCCGGCAGCGACCAGGTGTGGTTGCCGCCGGCGTGAACCCGTCGGGGCCGTCAGGCCACTTGGCCCATCCGGGCCGGAGAATCGGCAGTCGCCGGGAAAAACGGCAGGCGTCGATTCTCCGAGCGGCGTGTCGCAAAACACGACATGCCATTTTGGGGGGGGGGGGGGGGGGGGGGGGGGAGAATCGCGGGGGGTGCCAGAGTGGCCCTCCCGCGATTCTCCCACTCGGCGTGGGGAGCGGAGAATCGCGCCCCGTGTCTTTCGGGACATGGGAGGAAATCGGAGCACCTGGAGGAAACCCATGCAGACACAGGGAGAGAGTGCAGACTCTGCACAGACAGTGACCCAAGCGAGGAATCGAACCCGGGATCCTGGAGCTCTGAAGCAACTGTGCTAATCACTGTGCTACCATGCCGAAGTATGACTTCATTATTTTATTAAAAGTTCTGCAGTAGATAGAATATCCGTGTTCAAGTATATTTCTCTTTTAATAATGACAATCTGTTAACAGATTTATACCCTGTGAACACTGTAAATCTGTTTTATACTTTAAAATGTTTATAATAAATCCCCACGAAAAAATATAACTGTGTATGTGTTAACTTGAGTAAGCTTAAGTTCCTAGAAGCTCAATAGGATGTCCTAAGAGATAAGGATCCACACTGAAAAAGTAATCATTTAGTTTGAGCGACTTAGCTGGACAATCTCCATAGGATGTAACTGGCAGTTGTTTGACTACTCAGGGGACTGAAGGTAATCTCCCTATAGTGAGAGCAGCACATTGTTCTGTCCAGGAAGATTGCTTTCCCTCTTTCGGTGGCTTAGTCAGAAGCAGACTAGTCAGATTAATCATCCAGTTCAGAGATCCTAAATCATTCACAAATGATGTTCTTCCCTCTCTTTTTCAGAACAAGATGGCCCATCACAGGAAGTAGCAGCAAAACCGGAGTGGGAGAGGCAGGCATGAATCACTTGCCCCTTCTGGAATGGACACTGCTCCACATCATGGGGATGTCTCTGACAGAGGCCATTGCATGCAACATTGTTGAGACCATTCAGTCGGATGACCGGATTTTCCTGGCTGATGCCCCTTGCATGAAATGCAAGTTGCAGGTGGTGTGAGTGGGATCTCTTACTTTCCACCCCAAACTCCTCCAACACTCACCTCCTGCAACCCATCTTTTAGGTTCCCAAGAACTGGCTGTCTGGCCATCCATTGCACCCTCATGAAGAAGCCTGACCTGGCTACTGACAAAACAAATGCCGCCACTTGATCTGACACTCGGAGCCACCAGCTCAGGCACTGTGTGTACAGTTTGGAGTCTGGACCTACACATGGTGCGCGACTGGACAAGAGAGGGCTTTTGTCTTATTCTTTCACTGGATGTAGGCTTCGCTGGCTAGGCCAGCATTTATTGCCATTTCATAATATACCTTGTGCAGGCGCTGGTGAGTGGCCTTCTTGAACTTCTGCAGACCTAATGGTGTAGATACATCCACAGTACTGTTAGGGAGGGAGGGAGTTCCAGGATTTTGACCCAGCGACAGTAAAGGAACGGCGTTATATTTCCAAGTCAGGATGGTGAGTGGTGAGTGGCTTAGAGGTCGGGGACACCCCAATTGATCTCCTCGTTGGACTCACGGAATACGAGCTCTGCCACTAGTGGGCGGAGGCCCATCAACTGGGGTTTGTGGAAATCAGAAAAGCAGGCGCGGACTAGGACTGGCTAGAATAGTAGTTCTGGTTGCGATCTTGAAGCTATAAGTCGCGTAGGCCGTTACTATTGTTGTTAAATGAAAAGTCTTTTGAATTTACCCTCTCGGACCTCCTGTATTTTTATACTGGCGACAAGGAAAACAACGTCTGCGATCTTGGCCGCACTGGAATTTTCCAGGACAAGAATGTCAGTGAGACTTTAAAAACGTACGTTTCGGAAGGCTGGAGGCCTTTGATGCAGAAATGAAAGATTGGATCCAGTAATTTGACGGAGAGACCCAGCCCGAATAATTTAGGGACGTCCGATCCCACACACCCTGCTGTCGAAGGTGGATGATGAGCTGAACTGCCTGGAGAACCTGGGCATCATATTCCTGGTCCAGTTTGCAGAGTGGGCAGCGCCAGTGGTCTTGGTGCCAAAGGCAGACCAGTATGTTCATCTGTGTGGCGATGATTATAAGATGACCGTCAATAAGGCTTCCCACCTGGACAGGTACCCCATGCCACACATAGAGGACCTGTGCACAAAGTTAGCTGGGGGCCACTCCTTCACGAGCTGGACGTAAGCCACGCATTCCTCCAGCTGGAACTAAATGCAGCGTTTACAAATTATGTCACCGGCAACACCCACAGTGGTTTGTACGAGTACACGCGGCTTCCACTCGGGGTGTCATCGATGCATACAATTTTCCAGTGTGTGATGGAAAACATCCTCCAAAGGCTTCCAGGACGGTTGTCTATCTAAATGATGTACATATCACAGGAGCCACAGAGAAGGAACATCTGGGCAACCTGGAAGAGGTCCTTTGGTGGTTTTACGACATGAAAATGAAATGAAATGAAATGAAAATGAAAATTGCTTATTGTCACGAGTAGGCTTCAATGAAGTTACTGTGAAAAGCCCCTAGTTGCCACATTCCGGCGCCTGTCCGGGGAGGCTGGTACGGGAATCGAACCGTGCTGCTGGCCTGCTTGGTCTGCTTTAAAAGCCAGCGATTTAGCTCAGTGAGCTAAACCATGGTCATCGAAAAAGGGGCAAGTGCATCTTCCAGGTGAAACAGGTCACATATTTGGGATACTGCGTCGATAAGAATGGGTTCCACCCAGTGGAGGTAAAAGTCCGGGGCATCAAGAAAGCTTCAACAGAGCTGAGGCTATCCTTGGGACTTTTCACCTATTACAGGAAGTTTATCTCAAACTGGATACCTATTGTTGGCACCTCTTCTTGCGCTCCTCAAAAAGAATTAAAAATAGCCATGGAAAGTGCCACAAGTGGCAGCATCACCAGTGCAAAGCGGCAGTTGTTACCTTCAAAATTATTAACCCTTCGAAGTTGCTCATCCTCAGATGTGATGCCTCTCCACATGGGATTGGGGCAGTCTTGTCTCAGTGGTAAGACAATGGGACTATAAGGCCAACAGGAGTGCTGTTATGCGCAGTTTGAAAAAGAAGGTCTGGCCTTAAGTTTTGCAGTTAAGAAATTCCATCAGTACACATACAGGCACGATTTTACTGTAATCACGGACCGTACGTCTCTGCTTGGCCTCTTCAAAAAGGATAAATTGATACCGCCAATAACTTCGGCCAGTATTCAACGGTGGGCTTTGCTGCTGGCGGTGTACGAATACGTATTTGAATATCATCCAGGCACAGATTGCAGATGTCCATTCCCTTAGCCGACTCCTGCTGCCTGTAAGCCCTCCATCCTTACCAGTAGCAGGCAAAGCCGTGCTAGCGTTAAACTTTATGGACACATTTCCCCGTCACGGCCGCTCAAATCTGCGCATGGACCCAAGAGGACCATACATTGGCAAAACTGCGCCTTGCCATCCTACATGGCGGATTGCAGGGGACGTTCCGGGAGGAACGACAGCCAAAGCAGCTGGAGTTCAGCGTGGGGATTGGCATTATCCTGTGAGGTCACATTGAACTTGCATAAGACACTAATTAGGCCTCATCTGGAGTACTGTGTCCAGCTCTGGATGCTATACTTGAGGAAGGCTGCAAAGTCATTGGTGAGAGTACAGAGGAGATTAGTGAGAATGATTCCAGGGAAATACAAACTGTAGCTATGAGGACAGATTGGAGAGGTTGGGACTGTTTTCCTTGGAGAAATTAAGGCCTAGAGGATGCTTGTTAGAGGTATTCAAGATCCTGAGGGGGATTGACAGGGTAAATAGTGAGAAGCTGTTTCCTCTCAAGAGTACATCAAGAACTAAAAGGTTCACATTCAAAATAATTAGCAAAAGAAGTAGAAGTGATGTGAGGAAATTATTTTTTATTCAGAGGGAAGCTGGTGTCTGGAAAAAATAACTGCCTGAGAGGTTGGTGGAGGCAGGTTCGATCGCGGTATTCAAAAGGAAATTGGATTTCTATCTGAATAAATAGAATGTGCAAGGTTACAAGGACAAGATTCACTGGGCCGAATGGCTTCCTTCAGCACTGTAAAGATTCTGTGATCGGTGAACATTTCCACTTCTGATTGAGGGAAGGCAATTGATGAATTGATGATGGTCAGGCCTAGAATACTACCTTCGGGAGCTCCTGAAGTGATATACTGGAACTGAGATGATTGGCCTCCAACAACCACAACCAGTGGAGGGCTTTCCCCTTGATTCCCATTGCCTCCAGTTTTGCTAGGGCTCTTTGATGCCATATTCGGTCAAATGCTGCCTTGATGTCGAAGGCCGCACTCTCACCTCACCCCTGGAGTTCAGGTCCATGTTTGGACCAAAGCTGTAAAGAGGTCAGGGGCTGAGTGACCTTGGTGGAACCCAAACTGTGCACCGTCTATGCACTGCTTCCCCTCTCTACTGCCTGGCTCCATTTCCATATCACTCTGCAGCACACTATAACCTACATTAATGAAGCAGAATCCATCGTGACAGGGCAGAAAAGTCTTCAGACCCCCTTGCCAGGATCCAGAACCACTACCTTGAAAATCCAAACAGTTGGCAAAACTCTCCCAGGAACAAAATGCAGCACTTCCACAAGCTCTGTACCAGCAAAAGTGAGTTGAGAGCACATTAACAGGAAATTGGATGGTGATCCTGTACACTGTGTAGTTATGTTGTCAGTGCGATGATGTAGTTACGTAAGATACATTTCGGTCATACGGGAGTTCTTCCCGGAGCGCGGGCAGAGTAGAACCATGCAAGAGCTGCTCAGAATGCTGAATAAACTATTATTCTTATAAGTCCTTGTTCGCCAGTCACTGGAGCCCGGCACTTATACATGGTGTCAGGAGTTAGCATTATGACAGAAGGAGTCCAGCACATCGACCCGCTCATGTTTGACAAAGTCTTTGCGGAGAACTGTCATTGTGGACAACTGGGCCATGTTTGGGAAGGAGTGGCACATCTACTGCGGTGCCAAGTTATCAGACAAACCTAAAAAGTATACACCTTACTAAATCTAGTGGGCCCTGTCGTATTCAATATTTTCCCCACGTCTGTCTCTGATAGAGAAATTCAAACAGCATTCATTAGGTAAGCAGAACTGAACTTTATTTACTAATTAGAACTGCTAGCAGTAATGGCAGAAACTTGAACTCGGAAGGCAGTCAATTACAAACTGCTGAGTCCGTCCCAAGTCTGCGATAGTACAGAAGAATAAGGCGATTTTTATACATTATAGGATCAAGATAACATGAATACAGCTTGGTCAGGAATTTGATTGAAAGTAAAACATAAGTAATAATCGTTACAGTGGCGTCACCTTGCTGGCCTTTAGGGGAATGAAGTTTCATATCATTATCTTGTCTTTGTTTTAAGAAAGGGACAAATTTGTTTACAAACAGGAAGAGACAGCTTTTCAGCTTGGTATTTATTGAGACTGCTTCTAGGTTCATGACGAACAAGCCTTATCCTAGAATTTCAGAGTCACCCAGTTCTCAGGTCATGTTGACCTCGTGTATCTGTGTATTTTGTATCTGTGCCTTAGGTTAAATTTATTTGTACCAAGAAGAACATAGAACAGTACAGGACAGAACAGGCCCTTCGGCCCTTGATGTTGTGCCGAGCAATGATCACCCTACCCAAACCCACGTATCTACCCTATACCCGTAACCCAACAACCCCCCCCTTAACCTTACTTTTTAGGACACTACGGGCAATTTAGCATGGCCAATCCACCTAACCCGCACATTTTTGGACTGTGGGAGGAAACCGGAGCACCCGGAGGAAACCCACGCACACACGGGGAGGACGTGCAGACTCCACACAGACAGTGACCCAGCCGGGAATCGAACCTGGGACCCTGGAGCTGTGAAGCATTTATGCTAACCACCATGCTACCGTGCTGCCCTTGCAAAACTTGAATAGTTTTCCCATCATGCCATTATTTGCTTCACACAATACCGCAGCCCTGAGGCCGCTGAGAAGTTTGAATCTTATGGGCTGGATTCTCCGGTCCCGACGCTGAAATCACACTCGGCGATTGGCCGGAGAATCTAAGTTTCTGACCAAATCGGGGCCGGTTCCGCTTTCTCGATGCTCCGCCCCCTCTAGGAGTACTCTATGAGTATGCCGTGCAACGTATTGACGGCCTCAGGACATTGCCTCAGGCCCGCCCCCGATGCTCCGCCCCCGGCTGGCCGAGTTTCCGATGGCGTGGGACATGTGTGGTCTCACCCGTCGAGAACTCGCTGAGGCGGCTGCGGACTCAGTCCAACGCCGCCACAGTTGGGGGAGGGCCGATCCGCGGATCGGGGGGACTGTATTAGGGGCTGGGGGCCCTGTGGGGGGGATGGTCCGGGACGCGCAAACGATTTCGCGGGCCGGGATCGCGAGCAGCTTCTGCCATGTAGCACAGTGTGACCGCTGCCGTGCCCATGCGCGGCCATGGACCAAGCAATTCTCCGGGGCTTATCGGCAGCTAGAGCCAGGTTCTCTACGCTGCTGGCATGCTAGCCCCCAGCAAAACGGGGAATCGGTGGCCGTTTTGCGCCATTTTGTGTGGTGAAAATGCCACCGTTCCCACGGCGATGTGGGAACATAGCCCCAGAATCAGAAAACCCAGCCCCTTGTCTTTCAAACTGAGGAGGAAGAAGAGGTTACTAAGATATTATTAAAAAGGTTTGAGAACATTTAACATAGAAAAATACAGCACAAAACAGGCCCTTCGGCCCACGATGTTGTGCTGAACTTTTGTCCTAGATTAAGAACAAATTAACCTACACCCCATCATTCTACCGTAATCCATGTACCCATCCAATAGCCACTTAAAGGTCCCGAATGTTTCCGACTCAACTATTTCCACAGGCAGTGCATTCCATGCCCCCACTACTCTCTGGGTAAAGAACCTACCTCTAACATCCCCCCTATATCTTCCACCATTCACCTTAAATTTATGTCCCCTTGTAATGGTTTGTTCCACCCAGGGAAAAAGTCTCTGTCTACTCTATCTATTCCCCTGATCATCTTATAAACCTCTATCAAGTCTCCCCTCATCCTTCTCCGTTCTAATGAGAAAAGGCCTAGCACCCTCAACCTTTCCTCATAAGACCTATTCTCCATTCCATGCAACATCCTGGTAAATCTCCTTTGCACCTTTTTCAAATCTTCCACATCCTTCCGAAAATGAGGCGACCAGAACTGCACACAGTACTCCAAATATGGCCATACCAAGGTTTTGTACAGCTGTATCATCACCTCACGGCTCTTAAATTCAATCCCTCTGCTAATGAACGCTAGCACACCATAGGCCTTCTTCACAGCTCTATCCACTTGATTGGCAACTTTTAAAGATCTATGGACAAAGACCCCAAGATCTCTCTGCTCCTCCACATTGCGAAGAACCCTACCGTTAACCCTGTATTCCGCATTCATATTTGTCCTTCCAAAATGGACAACCTCACACTTGTCAGGGTTAAACTCCGTCTGCCACTTCTCAGCCCAGCTCTGCATCCTATCTATGTCTCTTTGCAGCCAACAACAGCCCTCCTCATTATCTACAACTCCACCAATCTTCATATTGTCTGCAAATTTACTGACTCACCCTTCAACCCCCTCATCCAAGTCATTAATGAAAATCACAAACAGCAGAGGACCCAGAACTGATCCCTGCGGTACGCCACTGGTAACTGGGCTCCAGGCTGAATATTTGCCATCCACCACCACTCTCTGACTTTTATCGGTTAGTCAGTTCGTTATGCAACTGGCCAAATTTCCAACTATCCTATGCCTCCTTACTTTCTGCATAAGTCTTCCATGGGGAAACTTATCAAATGCCTTACTAAAATCCATGTACACCACATCCACTGCTTTACCTTCATTCACGTACTTGGTCACCCCCTCAAAGAATTCAATAAGACTTGTGAGGCAAGACCTACCCTTCACAAATCCGTGCTGACTATCCCTAATCAAGCAGTGTCTTTCCAGATGCTCAGAAATCCTATCCCTCAGTACCCTTTCCATTACTTTGCCTACCACTGAAGTAAGACTAACTGGCCTGTAATTCTCAGGGTTATCCCCATTCCATTTTTTGAACAGGGGCACGACATTCGCCACTCTCCAATCCCCTGGTACCACCCCTGTTCACAGTGAGGACGAAAAGATCATTGCCAACGGCTCTGCAATTTCATCTCTTGCTTCCCATAGAATCCTTGGATATATCCCGTCAGGCCCGGGGGACTTGTCTATCCACAAGTTTTTCAAAATGCCCAACACATCTTCCTTCCTAACAAGTATCTCCTCGAGCTTAGCAGTCTGTTTCACACTGTCCTCTCCAACAACATGGCCCCTCTCATTCGTAAATACTGAAGAAAAGTACTCATTCAAGACCTCTCCTATCTCTTCTGACTCAGTACACAATCTCCCGCTACTGTCCTTGATCAGACCCACCCTCACTCTAGTCATTCTCATATTTCTCACATATGTGTAAAAGGCCTTGGGGTTTTCCTCGATTCTACCCGCCAAAGATTTTTCATGCCCTCTCTTAGCTCTCCTAATCCCTTTCTTCAGTTCCCTCCTGGCTATCTTGTATCCCTCAAGCGCCCTGTCTGAACCTTGTTTCCTCAGCCTTACATAAGTCTCCTTCTTCCTCTTAACAAGCCATTCAACCTCTCTTGTCAACCATAGTTCCTTCACTCGACCATCTCTTCCCTTCCTGACAGGGACATACATATCAAGGACACATAGCAACTGTTCCTTGAACAAGTTCCACATTTCAATTGAGTCCTTCTCTGACAGCCTATGTTCCCAACTTATGCACTTCAGTTCTTGTCTGACAGCATCATATTTACCCTTCCCCCAATTGTAAACCTTGCTTTGTTGCACGCACCTATCCCTCTCCATTACTAAAGTGAAAGTCACAGAATTGTGGTCACTATTTCCAAAATGCTCCCCCACTAACAAATCTATCACTTGCCGTGGTTCACTACAAAGTACCAAATCCAATATGGCCTCCCCTCTGGTCGGACAATCTACATACTGTGTTAGAAAAGCTTCCTGGACACACTGCACAAACACCACCCCATCCGAACTATTTGATCTAAAGAGTTTCCACTCAATATTTGGGAAGTTGAAGTCACCCATGAATACTACCCTGTGATTTCTGCACCTTTCCAAAATCTGTTTCCCAATCTGTTCCTCCACATCTCTGCTGCTACTGGGGGGCCTATAGAAAACTCCCAACAAGGTAGCTGCTCCTTTCCTATTTCTGACTTCAACCCATACTACCTCAGTAGGCAGATCCTCCTCCAACTGCCTTTCTGTAGCTGTTATACTATCTCTAATTAATAATGCAACCCCGCACCTCTTTTCCCACCCTCCCTAATCTTATTGAAACATCTATAACCAGGAACCTCCAACAACCATTTCTGCCCCTCTTCTATCCAAGTTTCCGTGATCGCCACCACATCGTAGTCCCAAGTACCGATCCATGCCTCAAGTTCACCCACCTTATTCCTGATGCTTCTTGCATTGAAGTATACACACTTCAACCCATCTCCGTGCCTGCAAGTACTCTCCTTTGTCAACGTTCCCTTCCCCACTGCCTCACTACATGCTTTGAAGTCCTGAACATCGACTACCTTAGTTGCTGGACTACAAGTCCGGTTCCCATTCCCCTGCCAAATTAGTTTAAACCCTCCCGAAAAGTACTAGAAAACCTCCCTCTCAGGATATTGGTGCCCCTCTGTTTCAGATGCAACCTGTCCTGCTTCTACAGGTCCCACCTTCACCAGAATGTGCTCCAATTATCCAAATACCTGAAGTCCTCCCTCCAACACCATTCCTGCAGCCACGTGTTCAACTGCACTCTCTCCCTATTCCTAGCCTCGCTATCACGTGGCACCGGCAACAAACCAGAGGTGACAACTCTGTCTGCCCTGGCTTTTAACACCCTAAATGAAATGAAAATCGCTTATTGTCACAAGTAGGCTTCAAATGAAGTTGCTGTGAAAAGCCCCTCGTCGCCACATTCCGGTGCCTGTTCGGGGAGGCTGGGACGGGAATTGAACCGTGCTGCTGGCCTGCCTTGGTCTGCTTTCAAAGCCAGCGATTTAGCCCAGTGTGCTAAACCAGCCCCTGAACTCGTTTATTACATCCACACCCCTTTTCCTACCTACGTCGTTGATACCAATGTGCACCACGACTTCTGGCTGCTCACCCTCCCCCTTCAGGATCCTGAAGACACGATCTGAGACATCCCTGGCCCTGGCACCTGGGAGGCAACATACCTTCCAGGAGTCTTGCTCGCGACCACAGAATCTCCTATCTATTCCCCTAACCATTGAGTCTCCTATCACTATTGCTTTTTTATTCTCCTCCCTTCACTTCTGAGCCCCAGAGCCAAACTCAGTGCCAGAGACCTGGCCGCTAGGGCCTTCCCCGGTAGGTCATCCTCCCCAACAGCATCCAAAACGGTATACTTGTTTTGAAGGAGAATGTCCACGAGGGTTCTCTGCACTGTCTGCCCGTTAGTTTTCTTTCCCCTGACTGTAACCCAGCTACTCTTGTCCTGTACCTTGGGTGTGGCTACCTCCCTGTAACTCTTCTCTATTACCCCCTCTGCCTCCCAGATGATCCAAAGTTCATCCAGCTCCAGTTCCGTAACACGGTCTCTGAGGAGCTGGAGTTGGGTGCACTTCCCGCAGGTATAGTCAGCGGGGACACCTGTGCTATCCATCACCACCCACATCCTACAGGAGGAGCATGCAACTGCCCTAGCCTCCATCCCCTCTTACTTTACAGAATACAGCTGCAATGTGGACCAACTGGAACTCCGCCCCCCGACTCTGTTCCCAGTCAGCTGTACTCTCTGTAAACTCCGGGCTCCCTTCACGCTCTTTGAAATGAAAAGGAACACCTTGCTGCCTCCTCACCTAACTCCTTCAGTCACCAAACTCTCACTATAGCACTCAAGTGCACCCAAATTCAGCACTCACTCAGTCACCAAACTCTCACTATAGCACTCAAATGCACCTAAATTCAGCACTCACTCAGTCACCAAACTCTCACTATAGCACTCAAATGCACCCAAATTCAGCACTCACTCAGTCACCAAACTCTCACTATAGCACTCAAATGTACCCAAATTCAGCACTCACTCAGTCACCAAACTCTCTCTATAGCACTCAAATGCACCCCAATTCAGCACTCAGTGCAAACATTTGCCTGCCAATGAAGGACAGAATGATCAGAAGCACGCGTTTTACAATACAAAGCAAAGAGCTGATGAATCGATACAGCCATATACTGCAACCTTAAAGGTTTTAGCAAACAATGTGCATTTGGCACCCTTACAGATGAGTGAGTTAGGGATTGAATAGTTTGTCGTGTCCACAGTGTCTTGTTCGCAAGCCACAACAGAAAGATTTAATACTGCAATCAGCCATTATTATTTGCAAGCAAAATGAACATTGTGAAAAAAACAGCAAGGAGTTTAGGCGGGAAACAGAAGTTTTCACAGTACAGGGCAGACCCTGACCCAATTGTTCATCACCCTCAGAAGAGAACAGCATGTGCGTTCAGCAATCTCTGTAATAAATGTGGAAAGTGGAACTATTTTGCAAAATGCTGGACAACTAAACCACAGCAGCCTTCCTACATCACTAACCACATTGCAGCCCATCATTCCTCCAACGTTCGGAGTGTACCTAAGGTAAACAAACTGGAACTCAGCCAGAGCAATCAAACCACTGAGTCTCCAACAACACTCTACTGTGAGAGAGTGTTGACACCATTATAGAAAAGGGTTCTTCCCCATCCGGAGCATGGTTTGCAGCAATGCAAAGCTGAAGGTAAAGATTGCCACGAGAGAAAAGTGTAATTTATTTCCAAGGGAAATGCTGTTGGAACCAAACTCATATCCAGCACCAGACCCCAATACCCAGGTGGAGCTCGTAGCCTGTGGCGGACAAATCATCCTCATGCAACGTGTGGCCATTCTCTGTTCCGCACGGGACAGCTTCAAGTTTCAGACAGTCAATCAGAACGTAAGGCCATTGCTAGGTCCTCGGGACAGTATCACACTGGGGCTCATCTACCTTGGTCCTGAAGTCTGTGCTCCGCAGCATCAGTCCCCAGAAACAATAGAGTACAAAGATCTACTCAACTGCAACTCCACTGGTAAGCCACATGAGACTTGGTACCACAGGGTTTGTGCTCTGAGAAGGGTATTGTTAGCCATGAAGTAAGTAGTCAATGCTTTGCATTACACTGGGTATCATAACTCCCATAGACAAGGCATTGAAATAGCTTTCTGCAATGGTGGCCACAGTGAAGAAAGATGGCACAGTCAGGCTTTGCACTGAGCTAGTGCACTTGGTGCTGCTCAGGTCTCATCACCCTGTGAAGGCGGTCGAACAGATGACAACTGACATATCAAATGGCAAGACTTTCAGCAGCCTGGCCGCGAATCATGGATTCTAGCAAAATCCACTAGATGAAGAATCTTTGAAATGTATCACATTCATGACTCCAGTGGGCAGATACCATTTACTGAGTATACCCAAAGGCATCTCCACTGATAACAAGGCCTTTCAGCGGTGCATGGAGCAACTCTTTACAGGCCGATCCTGCAAAATAATCACTGATGACATCCTGCTTTGGGGTCATACGCAAGGACATGATGCATATCTTTGTCTCATCCTTGATAGAATCAGGACCATGGACCGAAAGTTCAACCCTGCCAAATGCAGATTTAGGGTCATCCAGATTCCCTACATGGGTCACTTACTCACAGCCGATGGTGTGAAAGCCAGATCCAGGCAAGACAATGTCTATATGACAGATAGCCATCCCTGTGGACAAAGATTGCTCACAGTGCTTCCTTGGTATGTTATGAAAGCCCGGGCTAGTGAGTGGTCAATTTCAGCCCCACTTAACCTGTAGTCGCAACACAATTCAATTAATCAATAATTCTTGGAAAAGTACCCAAAGTCTTTGGCCCTCGGTTGCCCAATAATTAGTCACCAGGTTTGTAAATTTAAAGACAATTAATTTTTATTTATAACAAGAACTATAATGAAATTTGCAGCAAATACAACTGATTAACTATTATCTAATTTCTAATCCCCACCCCCCCCCCACTTTAACTTGCCCCCAACCTATACACACGCAACAGACAAACACAGAGGGGTGGAGAGGGGTGAAAATAATAAGTAAAAGGAAGAAGAGTCTTTGTTTCAGATGGTTATCTTTAGGCAGATCTTCCTTCAAAGCAAGCTTTCAGATCCAGGTCTCTGTTTGCAGCCTGTAATGGATTCACAGTAGCTTCATTCATTCAGGTTCTTTGTAGGCTCAGCAGTACATCAACTCAAAGCCTTTTCAGAGAGAGAGACATAGAGAGAAGAGAGCAGGCCCTTTCCTTGAGTGTCCAGGATTCAGCTGAGCTCCTTGAATGTCTGTAAATCATTCCACTCGAGGAGGACCCAATCACCACCTGTTACTGGATAGAATACGGCTTTTTTGCAAATTCATTGGCCACCAGCCAACCAATCAAACTGAGTCCGAGTTCCATCCCTCGGGCGAGAAAGCTCAGAGTTCTCTTGTTCGTAAAATCAAAACCCTGTACTGTGTTGTAACGTTTTGAATTCCTCAATCTCTCTGCCGCTTGATACGTGTCCATTAACCATTCATGCATCAATAATGGTAATGGCAAAAATAAATAAAGAAAGGGGAAATAAGGGAATCAACAGGAAGGTTCCTTATAGGTGAGACAATTTATCCTTTAAAATCCATTTCTTGTTAGAGTGAGATCACTGGACCTCTTCACTAACTCATCCACCAGGACATTGAATAGTGTTACGCCACCCTGGGCAAGTGTGCAGTCAATTCCAGCCCACATTCCCCGGAGCCATAACACAAGTGAATTAATCGTTCATTGTTATAAAAGCCCTGGAGTCTTTGGCCCATAGCTGTGCAATAATTACAGTCACCAGGTGTGTAAGTTGAAACACAGATGATGTTTATTCATAACTCGACCGAATGTGAAACATACAGTAAACACAGCTTCTTAATGTTGAGATGATACCTGAGGGGCAGCACAGTGGCGCAGTGGGTTAGCATTGCTGCCTCACGGCGCTGAGGTCCCGGGTTCGATCCCGGCTCTGGGTCACTGTCCGTGTGGAGTTTGCACATTCACCCCGTGTCTGCGTGGTTTCACCCCCACAACCCAAAAGATGTGCAGGGTAGGCCCTTAATTGGAAAAAATTAATTGGGCACTCGAAATCTATTTTTAAAAAAAGATAATACTTGACTTTCCATTAACTGCCCCTCCTACCACCCCCCCCCCCCCCTCCCACACACACACAAGACTGCCAAACACAGAAGCTGGGGGGGGGGGATGTGGAAAAATAATAAATTTAAGGTGGAAAGACAAGAGACTTTTAGTGCACTTCCTTCACAGTTTGAGTGTAGATTGCCATCTCTGGAATTCAGCAGTAATGATCTTCGCAGCTCAGCAGTATATCTTACAGCTTTTCCAGGAGACACCTCTGGCTTCACCTCAGCCTGTTCTTAGAGAGTTAGCAGATTTTAGATTCTATTTGGAACAGCCTTTTCTGCAGAGAGAGATTTATTAGCCTTTTGAAGAGAGTGTAACTGGATATTCCTGGAGTGCGTTGGTTAGATTCTCCCATCCAGATTGCAGAATTGAAACTGAAACAAACTCCATGGGCTGGATTCTCCGCCGTCGGGATGCTCCATTTTGCCGGAAGCCCGGAGGTTTCCCAACGGCGTGGGGCTGCCCCACAGAGGGAAACCCCATTGACCAGCCGGTGAAACGGAGCATCCCGCCGATGTGCTGAAGCAGAAATCTGGTGCAGCGGGACGGAGAATCCAACCCTATGTCAATGGTACCAGATCCAATCAGCACCGGCCACTGAGCACAGCACAGACATTTGAGCCAGTTCATTGGCCGCCAGCCAAGCCTTTCAAAGCGAGTCATCACTGATGCCTTCCGAATTCTTCCTGCTTGATTTAAAGATTCGGGCCATTGCTTCTGGTTGAGTTAAGATACAGGCTGCATTAAAGTCACAGGTCCATTAATCCTCCATAGATAAAAATGGTAATATCAAAACAAATAAAAGAAAGGGGAAATAAGGGAATAAACACAAAACAACAGGAAGGAACCACACAATAGTGCTAGAAGGAACACGTGGGTTTCTCCGGGCGCTCCGGTTTCCTCCCACAGTCCAAAGATGTGCAGATTAGGTGGATTGGCCATGCTAAATTGCCCCTTAGTGTCCAAAAGGTTAGGTCAGGTTGCAGGGATAGGGCAGCAGCTTGGGTTTAGTAGGGTATTCTTTCCAACAGCCGGTGCAGACCTGATGGGCTAAATGGCCTCCTTCTGCATTGTAAATTCTGTGATTCTATGATCACCGCACAGTGGTCTTCAACAGTCTGAAACAGGCACTCTGAGTCCCACCGGTGGTGCAATGCCTTGACATTCAAACACCTGTATTCATATCAGCAGAGGCCTATCAGCACGGACCTGGCACAGTTTGCATCCAGAACGGCAGACCAATAGTCTTTGCTTTAAGGGCCTTCACTGACACTGGGACTTGTTATGATCAGATCAGAAGGGAACACCTCACTCTGATCTTCGCCTGTCAGAAATTTCATTACTTCACATATGGTCATCCTATAAGTGTTGAAATGGATCATCAGCTAGTCATGACTATTCTAAAAAAAGCCTCTCCACAGTGCATCTGCATGATGCTAAAGCTACAACACTACAATCTCAGTGTCGTCTACAAATGTGGTAAGGTGCTGCACTTGTCCGATGCCTTTTCCAGAGCCTTCCTACCCATGGTAGACTATGCAGCCTGTGAGGAAGACATAGACTTGATGATCATAGAGCTTCTCTCCTCTCACAATTCAGGGATACAAAGATGCCTTACAGGCAGATATCACATGCAGACACCTGCATAGAATCATGAGGGGTTGGGCAGAGTCCTCAAGGGTTCTTCCCATCAGCTGCACACATTTTTCTGCCATTAGAGATAAAGTAACCATACAGGATGGACTGATACTGCGAGGCCAGCGATTCATCATCCCTGCCTTTCTCCAGAGGTAATACACCCAGAACTGCGCCAAGAACACCCAGACACGGGGTAGGCCTACGGTGGTGCGCTGTTGTATAGGGTGCGCTGTACGGTGTCTCACTGGACAGCAAGTGACCAAAAATGTTCTGCCCGCTATTATTTCCCTTTGGGACTTTGGTAAAGTTGGCCAAGACCAATCTCACGGTCAAGTCCTCAAAACCAAGGCAAATTCTAAGCAGCATTAAACTAGATCAAAATACACACAGGTAGAAAAATAACACAAGCTGTTGCTTTATCTGACAAAAAAAATATATAGATCAGCCGTCCTGAGGTACAAAATGTTTCTCTTTTTACATATGCACAATGCTTTCTGTCACACAAAAAAAATCTTTGTATTCAAACAGACTGTCAACGGCTGTCACGAGGACATCCAATAAAAATATCATTTCATTCTCCTGTTAGATCTGATACTTTCCATTGATGGCACTGAATGTGTCATTACTCACCTTTCAAAAGCCATCCAAAAATTGATACTTGAAAACAGAGGGACTGGCAAATGTGATAAAAAGACTGCCTCTGTGAAATCCACATTTTTATTTTCATTCATTAGCCTGCCTGTACCTCGTGTGAGATGTCAGTGAATTTCCCCATCAGCCTCACTCATGGAAATCAAAATCCTATTTCATGGCAGAAGAGTTGAGTCTCTTCCAGGTCCATCGGCCATGAGGATGAACGTGGCAGATCTCAGTTTATTTCTTATCCTCCTGCTGTCAATGAGGGGGAAAATCATTATCTGATAGCCGGAGGGCTGATTTCAAGAAGCCACTCGACTTAAAAATTCCAGCTGAAAATTTAGAAAAAGCCTTGACTGGTATTTGAGACATCAGCTGCATAGTGTGACGAAAATATTCAGGATAATTCGTCCAGTTCTCCTCAGTATTCGCTGCAGTAAATTCTATTCATTAACCCACCCTTCCCTTTGCTGAAATGCTAAGAGAGTTAGGCTTAGTTATCGCTTGATAGGAAGTAGCGATGTCAATGAAATGACTCAACAGCCCCATGATTAGTAATGCACTCTGTGTTATATCTGCAAGACTTATAGTCATCATTTTACATGATAGAGCTCAAACGTGCACAACAGCTTTAGATCATGTTGCTTGTCTGTGAGGTGATGCTCAAGCATCCCCTGGTATATCGTTCTGCTCCTGGTGGAATTACGGTTGCTGAAAGCGACCAATTCTTTTATAATTGGAACTATAAATAAGCAGTCGCCCGTGCTTCAGCTGACCGGGGATAGCTCAACGCGGACTCGGAGGGCCCAAAATCGAAAGCATTCCATTCTCTATGACGAACATCACTCACCTAAGTACATGTGAAAGATTTCTGAGGGTCTTTTTCTTTCAAACACAAGTTCAAGGGGAAGAAAATTGCCAGGAGAAAAGTCTCTGCGGAACCATCATTACCTCCAGAAAAAGAAAGAAAAGTCAACAGGTTTAAACTAATTCAGCAGGGGGATGGGAACCTAAATTGTAGTCCCAGTGTACAGGATGTTGAGAGCAGTGAGGTCAGGGATAGGGTTAAAAGTTCGAAAGAGGGCACCGGCAAGCAAGATGCTGGTTTGAAGTGTGTCCACTTCAACGCCAGGAGCATCCGGAATAAGGTGGGTGAGCTTGCAGCATGGGTTGGTACCTGGGATCTCGATGTTGTGGCGATTTCGGAGACATGGGTAGAGCAGGGACAGGAATGGTTGTTGCAGGTTCCAGGATTTACATGTTTCTGTAAGAACAGAGAAGATGGTAAAAGATGGGGGGGGGGGGGTGTGGCATTGTTAATCAAGGAAAGTATTACGGCGGTAGAAAGGACGTTTGAGGACTCGTCTACTGAGGTAGTATGGGCCGAGGTTAGGAACAGGAGAGGAGAGGTCACCCTGTTAGGAGTTGTCTATAGACCTCTGAATAGTTCCAGAGATGTAGAGGTAAGGATTGCAAAGATGATTCTCGACAGGAGCGAGAGTAACAGGGTAGTTGTTATGGGGGACTTTAACTTTCCAAATATTGACTGGAAATACTATAGTTCGAGTACTATAGATGGGTCAGTTTTTGTGCAGTGTGTGCAGGAGGGTTTTCTGACACAGTATGTAGAAAGGCCAACAAGGGGCGAGGCCACATTGGATTTGGTACTGGGTAATGAACCCGGGCAGGTGTTAGATTTAGCTGTAGGTGAGCACTTTGGTGATAGTGATCACAACTCGGTTATGTTTACTTTAGCAATGGGCAGGGATAGGTATATACCGCAAGGCAAGAATTATAGCTGGGGGAAAGGCAATTATGATGCTATTCGGCAAGATTTAGGATGTATAGGATGGGGAAGGAAACTGCAGGGGATGGGTACAATCGAAATGTGGAGCTTTTTCAAGGAACAGCTACTGCGTGTCCTTGATAAGTATGTACCTGTCAGGCAGGGAGGAAGTTGTCAAGCAAGGGAACCGTGGTTTACTAAGGAAGTTGAAGCACTTGCCAAGAGGAAGAAGAAGGCTTATGTTAGGATGAGACATGAAGGCTCAGTTAGGGCACTTGAGAGTTACAAGTTAGCCAGGAAGGACCTAAAGGGAGAGTTAAGAAGAGCGAGGAGAGGACACGAAAAGTCGTTGGCGGATAGGATCAAGGAAAAACCTAAGGCTTTCTATAGGTATATCAGGAACAAAAGAATGACTAGAGTAAGATTAGGGCCAATCAAGGATAGTAGTGGAAAGTTGTGTGTGGAATCAGAGGAGATAGGGGAAGCGTTAAATGGATATTTTTCGTCAGTGTTTACACTGGAGAAAGACAATGTTGTCGAGGAGAACACTCAGGTTCAGTCGACCAGGCTAGATGGAATTGAGGTTCAAAAGGAGGAGGTGTTAACAATTTTGGAAAATGTCAAAATAGATAAGTCCCCTGGGCCAGATGGGATTTATCCTAGGATTCTCTGGGAAGCCAGGGAGGAGATTGCAGAGCCTTTGTCCTTGAGCTTTATGTCGTCTTTGTCGACAGGAATAGTGCCGGAAGACTGGAGGATAGCAAATGTTGTCCCCTTGTTCAAGAAGGGGAGTAGAGACAATCCTGGTAATTATAGACCTGTGAGCCTTACTTCGGTTGTGGGTAAAATGTTGGAAAAGGTTATAAGAGATAGGGTTTATAATCACCTTGAAAAGAACAAGTTGATTAGCGATAGCCAACACGGTTTTGTGAAGGGTAGGTCATGCCTCACAAACCTTATTGAGTTTTTTGAGAAGGTGACCAAACAGGTGGATCAGGGTAAAGCAGTTGATGTGGTGTATATGGATTTCAGTAAGGCGTTTGATAAGGTTCCCCACGGTAGGCTATTGCAGAAAATAAGGAAGTATGGGATTGAAGGTGATTTAGCGGTTTGGATCAGTAATTGGCTAGCTGAAAGAAGACAGAGGGTGGTGGTTGATGGCAAATGTTCATCCTGGAGTTCATTTATGAGTGGTGTACCGCAAGGATCTGTTTTGGGGCCACTGCTGTTTGTCATTTTTATAAATGACCTGGAAGAGGGTGTAGAAGGATGGGTTAGTAAATTTGCAGATGACACAAAGGTCGGTGGAGTTGTGGATAGTGCTGAAGGATGTTATAGGATACAGAGGGACATAGATAAGCTGCAGAGCTGGGCTGAGAGGTGGCAGATGGAGTTTAATGCGGAAAAGTGTGAGGTGGTTCACTTTGGAAGGAGTAACAGGAATGCAGAGTACTGGGCTAATGGCAAGGTTCTTGGTAGTGTAGATGAACAGAGAGATCTCGGCATCCAGGTACATAAATCCCTGAAAGTTGTCACTGGTTAATAAGGCTGTTAGATGGCATATGGCGTGCTAGCCTTTATCAGCAGGGGGATTGAGTTTCGGAGCCACAAGGTCATGCTGCAGCTGTACATAACTCTGGTGCGGCCGCACCTGGAGTACTGCGTGCAGTTCTGGTCACCACATTATAGGAAGGATGTGGAAGCTTTGGATAGGGTTCAGAGGAGATTTACTAGGATGTTGCCTGGTATGGAGGGAAGGTCTTACAAGGAAAGGCTCAGGGACTTGAGGTTGTTTTCGTTAGAGAGGAGAAGGCTGAGAGGTGACTTAATAGAGACATATAAGATAGTCAGAGGGTTAGATAGGGTGGACAGTGAGAGTCTTTTTCCTCGGATGGTGATGACCAACACGAGGGGACATAGCTTTAAATTGAGGGGTAATAGATATAGGACAGATGTCAGAGGCAGTTTCTTTACTCAGAGAGTAGTAGGGGTGTGGAACGCCCTGCCTGCAACAGTAGTAGACTCGCCAACTTTAAGGGCATTTAAGTGGTCACTGGATAGACATATGGATGAAAATGGAATAGTGTAGGTCAGATAGGCTTCAGATGGTTTCACAGGTCGGCGCAACATCGAGGGCCGAAGGGCCCGTACTGCGCTGTAGTGTTCTATGTTCTATGTTCTATGTTCTAAATGTCAGCACGGTGATGTCTCTCAGGCATCGGCATTTGATCCTGGGCCTTTGGGCACTCCAGCACAGACACATTTAAGTGAGCCTAATTGCAAATCTGGATCCTGCCCGGTGAGATGAGAGGGGAGATGGTGCACTGTGGGTGGTTTGGGTGGGAGAGGGAGGGAGGGTGGTGATAGTGGTTGATGTGTTAGGCAGGTTGGTTCGATGTGGACTGCACTTGATACAGTGAAGCTAGAAACAGGGCTCCAACACTGGAGAAGATCCAACACTGTTTTAATCAACAATAGAACTGCTATACATATTCAGCTGTGGGTTGACACTATACTGATCTGACTGGAGACCTTGTACTAGCCTGACCAGACTTACTAGCTACCGCATGGTGTTTGCACTGGCTATCTCGTGGACTCTGACTGTCTCAGTAGCTGAGTCCCGAGAGAGCGGGAAACCTAATGCCCTCAGGCTTTATAGTGGTAATGTCCTGTCTGGTGATTGGCTGCACTGTTCTGTGTGCTCACTGGTCATCCTATGTGTCAATCACTGCCTGTCTGCACTCCATTATATACATGAGTGGATATTATGACAGTGGTGATAAACACTTGTATGAGGAACAGTCAAATACCCTCACCACAACCAGTATGACACCTCTGGCTCTTTGTTTCACAATGCAGGCCAACCACCAATCCACCAATCCCATGCCCTATCCCCCCAGACATGCCCCCCCCCCCGCCTCCCCCATCTGACACGCACTGCCCATGCATGCCCAGTCGCGGACATGTGCCCATGGCCGGGGTCTGTCCCTGGGTGTTCGAAGGTTGGCTGCTGCGTCTGTGGTGCTGCCTCCCGCAGTGTTCACGCACAGTGCCCAGGCATCAAGGTGTGATTGGGATGCAAACTAATGAGCCCCACATGCTACACGGCACGCCCATCCATGGGGATCCACTTGGGATGTGTGAAGTGCGCACTTAACTACGATGTCCAATTCCCATTTGGAATAGCCAGAGGCCTCCGCGAGTTCAGTGGGTCATGGGTGCAGCAGGCAGACAGGGGCTATAGTTGCCCCCAGTATGGGAACACACAGTCCAGGGGCTAGCATGGCGGACCCGCGCGCGTCGGCGCCCTTCAACCCTCTGCTCCGCAAGGCCTCTCTAGCCGCGACACCCCCGTCTCCCCATGGCGGCCCACCACCAACCAGGCTACACCCCCACAGTTGTCCCCCATCTCCCACTCTCCCGAGCACAAGGGCAGCAAACCCAGTGGCCTCAGGCTCATTTTCTGTGAGCCAAATGGCTCGTCACCTCCTCAGCTCCCTGAAGCAGCCCATCCGACTGATTCACATTTTTCTAAAGGAGTACTTATTGGCGCCATCGTGACCACTTGCTGGGGTGGCCACTGATTCACGGGAGCACGCTGGATATGGGGTGGCTCCCGTTATTTGCACTCCGCTACGGTGAGATCCCGATTTTGCCTATGGGAGCCAGCCTGTTGCATCGCAATGGTTTGGTGCCTGGCATGGTTCTCATTTTAAGCCTCTCCCACTATTCACCGGCTTTGTTTCGCTCGAGCGAGAGCACAACGAGGCCGAATAATTGTGCCCAATGACTAAATGTGGGTGAATACTGGTCTGGATTGCATCCAAACATCCAGCGGGAATCTCCCTCCTAACCTGCCCAAAATGACAATTTAGTCATTTTTGGGAGAATCCCATCCTTCATCTGCACCCCCCACCTCGCATAAAGCCTCTGTTCAGTCTCCAACATTTCAGTCTCATACTCATTCAGAACATTTCAGTGTTTTGAAGTCTCAAAGGAAATGTCGCGCCGTAGTGCTCTCCTAGGTAAATGCTGTTTTTCCTTCTCTCTCCATGTTCATGTCCCTCATGTCCACTTTTCCATCTCCTTCCTCCATTTTTTGTGATTTTCACCGTCTCCTCTAAGACTGATTAACATTTTGTTGTCTTCACTAATCTACCGTATCTTGTTCTATTATTTGTAGATTTGATTTGATTTGATTTATTGTCACATGCGACGAAGTACAGTGAAAAGGAATTTTCTGCGGCTGAGGGAACATACCCAGTACGTACACAGTAGACGAAAAAAGAATAATCGACAGAGTACATAGACAAATGGTACATCCACAAACAGTGATTGGTTACAGTGTGGAACAAGGGGCCAAACAAAGCAAATACATGAGCAAGAGCAGCATAGGGCATCCTGAATAGTGTTCTTACAGGGAACAGATCAGACCGAGGGGGAGTCGTTGAGGAGTGTAGTAGCTGTGGGAAAGAAGCTGTTCTTATGTCTGGATGTGCTGGTCTTCAGACTTCTGTACCTTCTACCTGATGGAAGGGTCCGGAAGAAGAGGAAGTCTGGGTGGGAGGGGTCTCTGATATTGCTGTCTGCCTTCCTGAGGCAGCGGAAGGTATATACAGAATCAATGTGAGGGTGGGAAGCTTGTGTGATGTGTTGGGCTGAGTTTACCACACTCTGTAGTTTCTTGTGATCTTGGGCCGAACAGTTGCCATACCAAGCTGTGATGTAGAGAATAAGGATTTCTAATTCTGCTGTTGGTCCTCTGGACACTGTTGAACAGAATTCAAATCTGTAATGCTTTCAATTCCTGTTTGTGAATTGTTCCAATTGATATAATTTCTTCCAATTACTCTGAGAAAAACCAAATACCATGCCCTGGCTCTGCATTTGGGTTAGACCTAAATGATCTTCATGTAGGCATTGGAAGATTTAAATTTTCCACACTCTTGGGATTACTATTTTGTCATTGTATACCAGTAAATCATTGATCACTATCACAAACAAAAGCAGAAAATATTGGACAATCACAGTAGGTCTGACAGCATCTGTGGAGAGAGAAGCGAGCTCATGTTTCGAGTCTGGATGACAAAGCGTCTCGCCTTGACAAAGAGTCATCCAGACTCAAAACGGTAGCTCCCTTCTCTCTCCGCAGACGCTGTCAGACCTGCTGAGATTGTCCAGCATTTTCTGCCTTTGTTTCAGGTTCCAGCATCCGCAGTAAATTGCTTTTATCTTATTGAAACTAGTCAGTTACCCACTCTGATCCAACTTTGTTCCTCAGATTTTAGCCGCCTCCTTCTGAAGGCTGCCGGATGGAACTCTGCAGCAGGTGATTTAAGGAGGCACAGAGGGGCATCGTTAGCCACACATGTGGTTCACAGTGGTGGGAGAGGGTTGTGAATGCGGGGTTGGGGGAGAGTGGGGAGGGAGCAAGATTGGGGGTCACATGGAGAGTTGGGTGGATGGTGGATACTCCCGTGAGAATGGAAGGGTCTCGGGGGAGGCGGGGGGGGGGGGGGGGGGGGGGGGGGGGGGGTGGGGGGGTGGGGTGTTGGCATTGGTGTCTTCTCATTTGTGCTGCCTGGTGGAGATTGCTGACCTTTTTCCTGCACTGCTAGCCAGTCCTCCTAGTCATACTACTCGAACTTACAGCCACCTCATCCCAGGCAACACTGGCTGCCTTGTGGCTCAATTTCCGGGACCCTCAGGGGAACAGGATGTGATGAACGGTATTAATAACTGCCATAAACGGTACCGGACCTTTAATACCTTGCCTCTTTAAGAGGAACCCTGGGGACTCCGCCTCTGGCTACGCCCCCAGGAAACGGTATATAGGATAAGGCTCCATGTGGTGAGCGCACTTCTCTCGAATGAAGTCCTGTTCTCTGTATAGTAAAGCCTTTTGATTACCGACCTCGCTCTCGCGTCGTAATTGAGGGTGCCTCAATTCAATCTACAGACACATCAAGATGGACAGCGCTCTAAAACCAGAGAAACTCAACCTGGACACCAGGTCGCACGAAGCCCTGGAAATTTTAAAATATTGGCTCCGGTGTTTCGAGAACTATCTGGACTCCTCAATGACTGATATCGACAGCACTCGCAAGCTGCGTTTACTACATGGCCGGGTGGGCCACCGACTCTCCGCCATGATCGAAACTGCTACGACCTATCAGGCGGCGGTCGAAATATTGAAGAAACGCTTCATAAAACCTACTAACGAGGTACACGCCAGACATTTGCTCTCAACCTGCAGCCAGCGTTCCGGGGAAACGCTGGATGAGTTCGTGGAAAGACTCAATGCGCTCGCGAGGAACTGCGACCACAAAGCTGTGACGGCAGAAGAAAACAGGAACTTACATGTCCGCGACGCCCTTGTGTCTGGTATCAGGTCCTCGTAAATCCGGCAGCGGCTACTAGGATACAGGGCAAAGGATCTCCAGGGCACGGTAACGCTCGCCTCTTCTCTCGAAACGGCCCACCGTAACCTCCGTATGTACTCTGTGGACCTTGCGAACCCCTCTTGATCCCCTCCAGACTCGGCCACGCTAGAGGACAGTGCTGTGCGGCGATCCGCTCACTCCGGGGGTTCCCCATGCTATTTCTGTGGGCAAGGCCAGCACCCACGTCAGCGTTGCCCAGTCCGCTCCACGATCTGCAACGACTGCTGGAAGAAAGGGCACTTTGCTAAAGTCTGCCTAGCTGGGCCCAAAGGCAACAAACGAAACCCTCACCAGGCCCAGAAATCAAGCTCCCGGTCTCACAACTGCGGCCGGGCACGCCCACTTCCGACACGCCATCGATCTCATGCGAGTCATGGGAGCGGCCATCTTGGCGGCGGCCATCTTCGAAACCTGACACGTTCGACCGGCGGCAGCGGCCATCTTGTGACTCCGGGTGGCCATTTTGTGAGTTCAACTCTGACGGCCCGCAACTAGGAGCGGTTACATTCGATCAATCGCGGCCAAAGTACCTGCGGAACCCGATGATGCGGGTTCAAGTCAACGGCCACGAAACTCCCTGCCTATTCGACTCCGGGAGCACGGAGAGCTTTATCCATCCAGACATGGTAAGGCGCTGCTCCCTGTGCACCCATCCCGACTCCCAAACTATCGCCCTCGCTTCGGGGTCCCACTCGGTACAAATCACGGGGTATTGTGTCGATGACCTCGCAATTCAAGGCGCTGAATACACCCGATTTAAACTCTTCATCCTCCCTCGTCTCTGCGCCCCCCTGCTGCTTTGGGTCTGGACTTTCAGTGCAGCCACCGGAGCCTGACACTGAAGTTCGGCTGACCCCTGCCCCCACTCACTGTATGCAGCCTGGCGACACTCAAAGTTGCGCCACCCTCCCTCTTCGTGAACCTCACTCCCGACTGTAAGCCCGTCGCCACCAAGAGTCGCCGGTACAGTACCCAAGACATGACTTTTATCAAGTCAGAGGTTCAGCGGCTACTAAAGAGGGGGTCATAGAGACCAGCAACAGCCCTTGGAGGGCTCAAGTATTGGTTGTCCGCTCCGGGGAAAAGCAGCGAATGGTCGTGGATTATAGCCAGACCATAAACCGCTTTACGCAACTCGATGCGTATATACTTCCGCGCATAGCAGAAATGGTGACCCAAATCGCCCAGTATCGGGTATTCTCCACGGTCGACCTTAAATCAGCCTATCATCAACTCCCTATCCGCCCAGAGGTCCGCCCCTACATGGCTTTTGAAGCAGCCGGTTGGCTGTTTCACTTTCTCAGGGTCCCTTTTGGTGTCACAAACGAGTCTCCATTTTCCAGAGGGCAATGGATCATATGGTGGACCAGTACGGCTTACGGGCCACCTTCCCGTACTTGGACAACGTCACCATCTGCGGCCATGACCAGCAGGACCACGACACAAACCTGAGGAAGTTCCTCCAGACTGCCCAGGCCCTCAACCTCACGTACAACAAAGAGAAATGCGTGTTCCACACAACCCGGCTAGCCATCCTCGGCTACGTCGTGGAGAAAGGGGTCCTAGGCCTGGACCCCGATCGCATGCGCCCCCTTAAGAAACTCCCCCCTTCCCCATAGCCTCAAGGCACTCAAACGGTGCTTGGGGCTTTTCTCCTATTACGCCCAGTGGGTCCCCAGATATGCGGACAAAGCCCGGCCACTCATTAAGACCACGTTTTTTTCCCAACGGCTGAGGCCCAGTCGGCTTTCAGCCATATCAAGGCCGACATCATCAAGGCCGCCATGCACGCGGTGGACGAAGCCATCCCCTTCCAAGTATAAAGCGACGCATCAGACGTCGCTCTGACTGCTACCCTCAACCAGGCAGGCAGACCAGTAGCGTTCTTCTCCCGAACCCTCAACGCCTCGGAAATTCGGCACTCTGCAGTCGAGAAGGAGGCACAAGCCATAGTGGAGGCCGTGCGGCACTAGAGGCACTACCTAACCGGTAGGAGGTTCACCCTCATCACCGACCAACGGTCGGTCGCCTTTATGTTCGATAACGCACAACGGGGTAAAATAAAGAATGACAAAATTCTGAGGTGGAGAATAGAGCTCTCCGCCTATACGTACAATATTAAATATCGCCCGGGGAAGCTCAACGAGTCCCCGGATGCCCTGTCCCGCGGAACATGCGCCAACGCGCAATTGGACCGCCTGAGATCCATCCACGACGACCTCTGCCACCCGGGGGTCACCCGGCTTGCCCACTTCATCAAGTCCTGCAACCTGCCCTACTCCACAGGGGAGGTCAAGGCCATGACTAAGGCATGCCAGATCTGTGCGGAATGCAAACCGCAATTCTATCGACCAGGCAAGGCCTGCCTGATAAAGGCCTCTGGGCCCTTTGAGCGACTAAGTGTGGAATTCAAAGGGCCTCTCCCTTCCAACAACCGCAACATCTATTTCATCACCGTCATCGATGAGTTCTCCCGCTTCCTTTTTGCTGTCCCCTGCCCCGATATGACCTTGGCCTCCGTGATCAAGGCACTGCGCAGCATCTTCACACTGTTTGGTTTCCCCGCTTATATCCACAGCGACCGGGGTACATCGTTCATGAGCGATGAGCTGCGTCGGTACCTGCTCAGCAAGGGCATCGCCTCGAGCAGAACGACCAGCTATAACCCGCGGGGAAACGGGCAAGTGGAGAGGGAGAACGCGACAGTTTGGAAGGCTGTCCTCCTAGCCCTACGGTCATGGAGTCTCCCTATTGCACGCTGGCAGGAGGTCCTACCCGATGCCCTGCACTCCATTAGGTCACTCCTCTGTACGGCCACGAACGAGACCCTAACAATCGTTTTTTTTTTGTCTTCCCCAGGAAGTCCACCTCTGGGGTCTCGCTTCCATTCTGGCTGATGACTCCGGGTCCAGTCCTACTCCGGAGGCACGTTAGGAGCCATAAAACGGATCCAATAGTCGAGAGGGTCCACCTGCTGCACGCAAACCCTCAATATGCCTACATCGAGCACCCCGACGGCAGGCAGGATACTGTCTCCCTGCGAGACCTGGCACCCGCTGGCTCTCCCACCAACCCCACCGACCCCACCGACCCTCCCACCGACCCCGAATTTCTCCCCACCGACCCCCCCCCCTCTACCGACGCCCCCCGCCCCGCACCGACCGCCAACTCCGACAGCGCCCCCCCCCCATAGCGCCCCCTGCCCCCCAGCCGGCGCCGGCATGGATCACCCTAATCACCCCTGATACCCCCCCCCCTCCAAGGCGGGCAAAGGCTCAGTCAACCGTGCTCCCGGATAGATCACCATCGGAACCGACCGCATCCACGGCGCCACCACCGGAGCAGCGAAAGTCAGCACGGACGATCAGAAGATTGGACTACCCAAAAATACCACAGTATATGGTGGAAAATGGTGCTCGAAAAATCTCCACTTTTGCCGAAGAGTTTTGAGAAAAGTTAATGGTGCAAAACAGGCTGAAGCAGAGCCAAAATGGTGCAAGCCAGTTGCTCAATTCTGTGTAGCATTGGGTCATGCAGTGAAGATGGAATCTGAGCAGGTCAGTAGACATTTGTACACAATGGGCAACTGTGCGGACGACATTTTAGTTACCTTGTGGATCGATGAAGGCAGTTGTAGGAAGCAACATGCTCAATTAAACAACGTTACTCTTAATGGACCAGTCAAACTCCCCCTTCACTCTGTGCGCACAAATCCTCGTCATAAGTTTCCTGTTCATTAATACCCTATTCTATTTTGGCATGCCTTTACCTGTCCAAGACTGCTCGGGCATGATGTGACAATGCCAATCTTCTTTTCATTTTTGTTTGTGTGAAGAAGCAGTCGTTGGTGTTGTGTTCCAGGGAAAGCAAATCCAATTTCTGTGGAAGTTGCTCATGCAATCAAAATGGATAGTGGGAGCCAGGATGAAAATGAGAAAAAGGAAAGAGACAAATAAATAATTTGCATTGAAGTAGCAGCCAGAATCCAAAAGCTTTACAGCCAACTAATACTTTTGAAGTCTGGTCGCTGTAGAAAACACCGCCGCCAATGTGTGCACAGCAAGCTCCCGCAGACAGAAATGTGATGATAATAATAATAATGAAAATCTGTTTCAGTGATCAGAGTTTAGACTGGTTTTATTAGGCAGAGGGTTGATTTTTAAAAAGTATTAAATAAGTAAAGTGAACATGGGAAAAAAAAGATAGCTGAGGGCTGGGGTAAAATTCTAAACACATCCAAAAAGCAGGCTTATTTTATATGCATTTTATATGCACAGAAAACTCTGAGGAGAAGTGTATCATTTTTTTCAATTAAATTAGTGCATTAAGTGTTTAACTTAGAAGCAGGCAATTACTTCAGCAGTAATAAAACTTTGGCAAATATTGAAACACATTTGACATTTGTCTTAGTGTCACTTTGCTGGAATTGAAAACTGAGAAGCAACTAACTCAGGAAGACTTGGCATTTCTACAGATCTGCCCACACTCTAATTCCTTGCTGAAGAGTGAGATTATCCATAGACCCCTGGAGTGCATTCATTTCACTCCTGTTTCCTCAGTCAACATCTGGTAAAGTGAGGATTCCCTTCCAATTGGCTTTGCCTTTCAATACGCCTTCAACTTGGAATTCTCCTGCCTTCAACTCACGACAGCACTTGTTTATTTTTGTTTGACCTGCTTTCCCCATCCATCCGCCCTCACCCCCCATCCAGCCGCCTTATAATCATTTAATGGACTGGCAACCGGGTACAGTTCCAAAAAGCAATTAAAGAATATCCAGAGCTCCTTATCTTGAGTATTGCTGACAAAAGAGACATGCTGTCAAAGCTTTTCACCTTGCACACATCAGGACAGATACAAGAATGCCAAATTTCAAACGGAACAACAATTTGTCCTACACGGATGAAGGGTGCTGATTGGTTGGCAAGTCAACTCGGACTGATCAAGCCGTTGTCATGGAGAATGCAACAGGAGTGATTGTCTGGTCATATTACTTTTAGTGGAAAATACCACTTGTGTTGCAATTGCATAGCAGCAACATGAAACAGATAGCTTCACCTGTGCTCAAACTTTTAAGATTATCCTCCAGGGTACTTTGAAATAAACTGGGCACTTTTCAGGGCCCAAAATGGCTTTCGGCACATTCCTGAGTTTGCATGATACACAGTGAGCAATAATCTGATCGTGGTAGCCATTATCCCGCAGGATAGTTTTAATGTGTCATATTTAGGCGTCAAGATTGCAGTGAGAAAATGGCTCAAACGAAATTCCACTAAAATTATGCTGCTGTTAAACGAAAAAGACATTTTTGCCCATCACACAAATTAATAATGTGATAAATGAATTTCAATGTTGGAATGATGCCTGGTACATACACCATACATCCCAATCACAGGGGTGGGGGGAGGAATCATATCTGGCAAGATGTTCCTTTTGCTGTTTGCAATAGGCAGAGTACTGACTCTACTCAACCAAGCCATGCTCATAAAAGTCAGAACATAGTGCCTAATGTTAGATGTGATTCTGTGATTGGACAGAACGTGCTGAACAATCCTGAGCGTGCTACAAATTACACGAACAGTTAATTTAAAATTATCGGTTGGGCTTGCAAAACCCACTCGCTAGATGCTACTGGTGCGACCATCAATTCACACGAGACAATGAGTAGATGTGAATAGTGGTTTTAATCAGCTAGATCTGTGCCTGCCTGCGACTGCTCTGTACTGAGTGCCGCCTACAGGCTGCAGATGGTGGAGCCCACAAGGGCGTCAACATAATACAATACAATGTAATGCAATACAATGGTGAATGGTAGCAGTAATACATTCACCACAGCTACAAATATTCATTGGCAGGGGCCTGTCATCTGCAGCAAAAGGAATATGTCCAGACATTGCATTCATTTTGAATAAACAACAGCATGAGGGACAAAAGCTCCCTCGTGCATTCGGCATGACAACATCTTGACCAATCCGAGCCAATTTGTCAACCAATCAGCAACTCTTTTCTCACACAGTATGAATTGTTGTGTCCTTTGAAGTTTGACATTCTTGTGTCTGTCCTGACTGAGTACGCAGCTTTGAAAGCTTGCCGCTGTTTCCAGCAGGTTCTACAGCACTAAGCTTTATATCTGTAGTTATGCACCTAAGTAACGAATACGTCACATTACAAAATAAAGTAAAACATGTCTCACGAATGAGGGACCATGCCGAGCATGTTTTAATTCATATATCTAAGATTTCTTCATGCCTGTGGTACTGGGTCCTTCAATAACTCTTTGTTCTTTAGCTGTGACTTACTGAGTTGTTCCTGATGCAACACGTGCTTTGATGAGTCCTATGTGATAAAGACTTCTTAGATACCAAATTTGTCACAGGCTCGTTAGCATTGAGCACAACACTATATTTTGCATAGAGGCCTGTGTTTCTGCCTGTCTGGTAGCCTTTGCATGTGAAAGTCCGTTCCGTTTCACATACTGGGGTTGTTATTATTGTCTTGTGTCACTCCTTTATTGAGCAGGTTGTCACTTCGACTCCTAATTTGCCCCCATTCCTCAAGGCTACTGCTTTAATTCTTTAAACTCTCCCGTGTTACTTAGCCACCATCCCTCTCTGCCACTGTTCTAATCCCTAGGCTACGATTATAATTTTCTGATCTATCACTTGTCTTTTTCAAAGTCAATTCCATTATCTAGATCACTGATTCTGTTCATAAAGCCACTTTTCCTCCCCTAGGCTGTCACCTTCAGAGACCTTCACTGCAGATCCCCCAGGCCCAAACACTTATGCAAAAACCAAAGTAGCATAGACGTTAGAAATCTGAAAACACAGGGACAGTCCTGAGGAATAATCTTAAAACTCGCTGTGTCAACTGAGTGACTTTTAGTTTTTTCCACAGATGCTGCCTGACCCCCTCAGTGTTTCCAGCTTTCTCTGATTTCTTTTTCAAAATGATGCATCCCTTCAAAAATGACGTTTTCCCCCATTACCACACCAATATCCTAACTTCATTCATACTACTTGACTATTCAGTCCTCTGAAAGCTCACGAGTATTTACTCGTGACAATTAAAGTAGAAGTAAACGCGCTATGAAGTGAAACCAAGAATACGCGCTCAACACAGCATGCCTGAATATCGTCTCTGTACTCCACGGGGGCAGTGGTAAGCTTGGCTTTCAGCTCCAACCACTCTGCCTGATGGACCGCCTTCCACTCAAAGGCAATGGACCTCTTCACTAGGTTTTGTTGGGCCGTGGTGTGTGAGGCCATGTTTGGGATGAACTTGCCCAGAAAATTGACCATGCCCAGGAAGCGCAATACCACCCTCTTGTCTTCCGGGACCTTCATGGCTGCGATGGCCTTGACCTTGTCTGTGTCGGGGCACACGCCCTGCTGAGAAATCTGGTCTCTTAGGAACTTCAGTGTCGACGTACCAAAGCAATTTGGCCCTGTTCAGCTTCAGGCCATTGGCGTAGACACGGCGGAATACCTGCTGGGAACAGGAAACATGCTCTTCATGGGTCGTGGACCATATGATGACGTTGTCCATGTCCACACGAACCCCTTCGATGCTCTCCATCATCTGCTCCATGATTCTATGGAAGATCTCCGAGGCCGAGACAATGCCGAACGGCATACGATTGCAGCAGTACCTGCCAAACGGTGTGTTGAAGGTGAAGAGCCTTCTGCTGGACTCATCCAGCTGGATTTGCCAGAATCCATGTGACGCATCTAACTTTGTGAAAAACCGGGCGTGTGCCATCTCACTTGTGAATTCATCCCACTTCGAGATGGGGTAGTGTTCCCGCATTATATTCTTGTTGAGATCCTTGGGAGCAATGCAGATGCGCAGGTCTCCAGAGGGTTTTTTAACCACCACCATCGAGCTGACCCGGTCAGTCGGTTCGGTTACCCTGGAAATGATCCCCTGCTACTGCAGCTCCTTGAGCTGTTCCTTCAGGCAATCTTTCAGCGGAGCCCAGACCCGGCATGGTGCATGGACCACTGGCTTGGCATCAGGTCGCAGTAGGATCTTGTACCGATATGGCAAAGTGCCCATCCCGTCAAACACATCTGGATACTGAGAGAGGATGTTGTCAATGCCAGCTTGAAGATCCACGTTGGAGGATGTCGTTGAATACACCCGCTGCACCAGGTTTAGCTTTTTGCAGGCATGCGCGCCCAGTAGGGATACCCTGTCCGGCTTGACAATTTCAAACCTTAGACGTGCATGGGTGCTCCGGTTGGAGATGAGTAGATGGCAGGACCCCAGTGCCGTGATGGCATTACCGTCATAGTCCAGGAGCTGACAGGCTGCTGGAAGGACCTTGGGGAACTTCTTAATGTGTTTGAAGTCTGTCTGTGAGAGGAGGTTGGCAGAAGCACCTGTGTCCAGCTTGAACTAGATGGAGCAGCGGTTGACCTACATCACCGCACGCCATTCGTCCTCTGAATCCACAGCGAGGGTGGACTGAATGCGAGATGAGTTAGGTGTGGCATGTTCCAATGTGGTAATGATGCCCAATCGGTAGGCGGACTCCAGGCACTCGTCCTCTGGATCCATTGTACTGCCAGGATCAGAATCCTGTCATTGCCGTTGCATATTCTGGATGCGCCGTCGTCTGAATTGGGAGCGCTGGCCTCTGACTGGTGGTGCAGACCTGCACAAGGCTGCATTGTGTCCAGGCTTCCCGCAGTTTAAACATCGCCTGCCTCTTGCAGGGCAGTGTCCCTTTAAGTGGATGTTGCCGCAGTTCGGGCACGTCATGACGTCGGCGTCGTGACGCGGTGTACGTCATCACACATGCGCAGTGCGATCGGTAGACGTTTGCACCTGCGCAGTGTGGGTGTCGCCCGCTTTGTTATCCCGTTCGCATCGCACATGCGTGGGGCTCCGGGAAAAGCGCGCGAGATGGCCGCTGTCTTCAATGCTGAGGCGTTGCATCCGGGAGATGGCCTGCACACTCTCTGCCTCATGGGAGGCAACTTTCTAATTTTCAGCCAATTTGTATTGGGCATACCGATTTTTTTTGTGTGCTCATGCACTGTACATGTTTCAATTGCGACTGACAGGGTCATGTGCTTGATTTTTAAGAGCTGCTCTCTCAGAGGATCAGAGTGAACTCCAAACACAATTTGGTCTCTGATCATGGAGTCAGCAATATCACCAAAGTTGTAGGACAGCGTTAGCAGGCGGAGGCTAGTTAAGAAGGCATTGAAAGATTCATCTTTACCTTGAAGACTTCATTTGAATATATAGCGCTCGAAGATTTCAGTGGTGTCCACTTGACAGTAACTATCGAACTTGTCCAGGATGGTCTGAAACTTTGTCTTGTCCTGGCCTTCGGTGAAGTTAAACAGGTTGAAGAGTTCGATGGCTTGATCACCCGCTGTTGAGAGCAGAAGCGATCTTTCCTGCATCAGACGCACCCTCAAGGTCTGAGGCTGCGATGTACAGCAGAAACTTTTGCTTGAATATCCACCAGTTGGCACTGAGATTGCCGGAGGTCCTGAGCAGTTGAGGAGCCTGAATCTTCTCCATGGTGCCAGGATACATTTGCTGGTCGTCACGGAACGGACTGAGGTAAGCCACCTTAAATTAGTTTTCTCCTGGTATCATGTCGTGTTAGGTACACTGGTCTAACACTGGCTGCAACTGGATGCAGCTTTAACCAAAAGATACTTCAGACCTTGAAGTTAGTTCAATCGGGTTTATTGAACTAATAGCACAGTTGGCACAGAGTTCGACTCTCTGCTAACTTAAGTGTGGTTACTGTGTCTAACTGAACTAGACTACCTCTTAGCCACGTGGTGGAGGTGTGAGATTGGAACAACACCCTTGACTGACTCTCTAGACGTTCATCAGTGGAAAGAGGCGGAGTGTGAGTACCTTGTGTCCTTTATAGTCAGATCCCACCCCTGAGTGCCCTGCCTGCTTATTGGTCATGTCCTGTTCTCTGTGTCGATTAGCTGCATGTCTGTACCTGCCTGTATATCATTATGTGTGTGTCTGCATATCATAACAGGTCTGAGTCAAGTTGGCCAACATCCAATCTAATGTCAATTCTCATTGGGTGTCAGGAAGGGAGAGTGACAGACCCCATGACCTTGGTCTTTTTATGACAAATGTTATTGAAAATATAAAAACACATGGGTAAGAAGGGAGAAAGGGATAAATCAGGAATCCAAAGGTCAGTTAGTCTAACCTCTGTGATGGTGAAATTACTGGAAGCAATTCTGAGAGTCAGAATTGATCTGCATTTGGAGAGGCAGGGATTAATCAAAAACAGCCAGCGTGGTTTTGTTAAGGGAGGTCATGTCTGACTAACTTGATTGAATTTTATGAAGAGGTGACCAGGTGTGGAGATGAGGGAAATGCATTTTAAGTAGTCGACTTGGACTTCAGCAAGGCTTTTTATAAGGTCCCTCATGGAAGACTGATAGCAAAGGCACGGTTGCTCAGTGGTTAGCTATGTTGCTTCACAGCGCCAGGCACCTGGGTTCGATTCCCAGGTTGGGTCACCGTCTGTGCGGAGTCTGCATGTTCTTCCCGTGTCTGCGTGGGTTTGCTTCGGTGTTCCGGTTTCCTCTCACAAGTCCTGAAAGACGTGCTTGTTAGGCGAATTGAACATTCTGAATTCTCCCTCAGTGCACCCGCACAGGCGGCAGAGTGTGGTGACTCGGGGACTTTCGCAGTAACTTTATTGCAGTGTTTATGTAAACCTACTTGTGACAATAATAAAGATTAATATAAAGGTTGTCATAATATACATCCATGTACATTAGGGGTGGGCAAACTACGGCATGTGGCCCGCCAAAGGTCTTTATGCGGCCCACCAAGATCAAGTCATAAAAAAAATAAAAAATAAAAATGTTTTATTTTTATTTTTATTTTTTTTAAGGTTAATGGGGTGGGGGGGGGGGTCTGTTGGGTTACTTACTGGTATAGGGTGGATACGTTGACTTGAGTAGGGTGATCATTGCTCGGCACAACATCGAGGGCCGAAGGGCCTGTTCTGTGCTGTACTGTTCTCTGTTCTATGTTCTATATGAGGCGCCCAGAATCATAACCGGGTGAAGTAATTATTTGACTTAATATACTATGCGGCCCTTTAAAATTGTGAATTTCTGAATGTGGCCCTTGCACGGAAAAGTTTGCCCACCCCTGATGTACATGATAGAGTGCAGACAAGCAGTGATTGACACACAGGATGACCAGTGAGCACACAGAACACAGCAGCCAATCACCAGACAGGACACAACCACTATAAAGACAGAGGGCACCAGTTTTCCCGCTCTCTCGGGATCCAGCCTCTGAGACAGTCAGAGCTCGTGAGCAGTAGCCAGTGCAAACACCCTGTGGTAGTCAGTTAGTCTGGTCAGGCTAGCCTCGGGTCTGCAGTCAAGTCAGCATAGTGTCAACCCACAGTTGAACATGTAATATAGTTAGGTGTTAAATAAAATGATGTTGCATCTCATCAAGTGTTGGAAGTCTGTCTCTCGCTACACTGCATCAAACACAGTCCACATAGACTCAGCCTACCCAACACATCAAAGGTCAGAGCCCATGGGATCCAATGAAATTTGGCAAATTGGCTGAGTGGCAGGAAGCAGAGGGTGATGGTCGAGGGGTGTTTTTCTGACTGGAAGCCTGTGTCCAGTGGGATCCCACAGGAATCAGTGTTGGGGGCCTTGCTGTTTATGGTTTATATAAATGATTTAGATACGAATGTAAGAGGACTGATTAGTTTGTTTGCGGATGATACGAAAATTGGTTTGGTGGTAAATAGTGAGGAGGATAGCCTTCGATCACAGGAGGAGATAGACAGGCTAGTTCAATGGGCTGATCAGGGGCAAATGGAATTCAATCTGGATGAGTGTGAGGTGGTGCACTTGGGCTGGACAAACAAGGCAAGGGAATACATGATAAACGGCAGGAACTGAGAAGCACCAAGAATCAGAGGGACCTTAGTGTACATGGACACAGGTCCCTTAAGGGAGCAGAGCAGATGGATACAGTGGTTAAGAAAGCATATGGTATACTTGCCTTTAAGAGCCGAGGCTTAGAGTGTAAGAGCAGGGAGGTTTTGCTGGAACTGCATAAAATGTTGGTTAGATCGCAGCTAGATTGTTGTGTGCAGTTCTGGAAGCCACATTTTCGGAGGGATGTGATAGCACTGGAAATGTTGCAGAGGAGATTTACCAGGATGTTGCCTGGGCTGGAGAGTGTTAGTTCGGAAGAGTGATTGGATAGACTTGGATTGTTTTCCTTGGAGCAGAGGAGACTGAGGGGGGGACATGATTGAGGTGTATAAAGTTATGAGGAGCATAGATAGAGTAGACAGGAAGAAATGTTTCCCCTTGGTTGAGGCATCATTGACCAAGGGCAGGATGTGAGGAAAAACATTTTTATCCAGAGGGTGGTGGGAGTTTGGAACTCGCTGCCTGAAAGGGTGGTGGAGGCAGTGACCCCCATAACATTAAAGAGGTATTTCGATGTGCACATGTGATGCTAAGGCAAACAAGGCTATTGGCCAAATGCTGGAAAATGGGAGTAGAATAGCTAGGTGTTTGTTTTTGATCAGCGCAGATGCGATGGGCCTTTTATGTGCTATATGACACTGTGACATTTTCTGGAGACATCCTGTTTGGATGGCCAGCACCATTTTAATCTCTTTCCGCCTGGTTTCTTCCTTGGTCCAGACAAATCTATTCGTCACAATGTTGTTTACACGACCACTCAAATGGACCCCGTTCAGATGAGATGCCACTGGCCTCCAAGTTGATATTTATGTAATAAATTCCATTTTTCCTCCTTGTCGTTGTTTGTTTGTATAGTGACTGTTGTCAGGGGTCATCAGCTTTGATGGTCTCCCAGTTTCTTTATTTGGATTGTCCGAAGCTCACTGTTTTGTGTCTTTGTGATGATCGCAGAGTCTTTACCAGGTATTGGTTCGGTTTTCATATTGGCGTACTTTGAAGGTTAACCCCTGACCATATAACCTGTCTCTGTGTTGAGGTTTATTTGCAGCATTTATGCCCATGGATTTTGGGATGTTATATTTAATACAAGTCCAGTCGGGGGGGCAGTGGGGGTAATGTGGGGAAGGTGGGGATTCTAACAGCATTTGAAGAGAGGGCAGCCCAGCTGCCAGGTGTGGAACAGGACTAGGCAATTGGGGAGCTTGGATTTGGGCCTCCACCCAATAAGCATCCATACACGATACAGAAAGCTGAGGGTCAAGTGTGCCTCCATGCTGGGGGCAGCTCATGCTGTCACTCACTCTCACCTCTCCCACCTGGAGACGCCACAAGGAAGAGGCCAAGCCCTGAGACATAGAAATCTCTGATGGGCCTCAGCAGAAGGCCTAGCCCAGTGTTATGATCCCAGTTGATTTTATAATTGGACGGGAAGACCCCAGAATGAAACCCGAGCTCAAAAGACCAGGGGCGAGATTCTCTGTCTGCCGATGCAGAAATCGGGAAATACGATTTGGCAGAGGACTGGTTTTGATGCCGAAACTGCGGCGGACACTGGTTTCATACCAATTGCAATTCTCCGGTGCCTCGACAGCGGCGTCAATGAATTCCACACCGCACGTACAGTAAATGTCATTGGCATATCATTGACGAGCCTGACCCGTTATTCTCCGGGGCCTCTGTGATTCCCCGCCTCCATTGAGGTGAATTTCCGAAGGGAAGGTTGACTTATGCTTTTAAAAACCGTGAAAGAGGCGCCATGGCTGATAAGGGAGAGCGTGGAGGTAGGACATGGAGAGGCGCGTCCATGGGATGCCGGTCCCAAGAATGGCCAGGCCTACCTGGGATGGCCAGGCCTACCTGGGGGTGGGGGGATACCTGCCAGGGTTGCAGGGTGAAGGTGATGTGGGGGAGGGGGGGGGAAGGGCTGTGGGGCTGGGGTGACCCCTAAAGGACCAGGGTGTCCAGGCACAGACAACCATTTCTGCAGCCTTCAAGGCAGCCACCTTGCTGCGCACCCCACTGACCACCCACTCTAGCTCCTGGCTCTGCAGAGTGATACCAGCTGTATGGATTCTCCCACCGCACCTCCTCTGCGGGAGTCACTGGCAAGGGTCCCATTGCCTCCTCTTCTCTCTGAGTGCCCAGTGTCTCCTGGGCTGCTCCACGGGATGGGGGTGTGAGGAGAGCTAACCCCTGAGGCTCCCCCGCCACCTGGCACTGCCAGTTCTGGAGACCCGCTGCCATCTCTGGATCTGGGTCTGCATTCTCACGGACAGCGAGCATAGGGAGTGGACCGCATCCGTCTGGGACTGCCATATCACGCTGCGTCTGTGCCACATTAGCCAGTGATTGTGCCATTTCCCTCTGGGACTGGGCCACCTCCCTCTGCGTCTGTGCCCCGTTGGCCAGTGCCTGGGCAATGCCACCAACACTTTCAGCCATGGCCCGTTGTGACTGGGCAATGCTGAGCAGTGCCAGCTGCAATGTCCAGGTGGCTCTGGCACATGGCTGTTTGTGTGAGGGCAGCGCTGTTCTGGGCCTCGGCCAGCACCTGCACAAATTTCCCCAGGTCCTGCACATGCTGATCCATAACCAATACCCTTGCCCCAGGGGCTCCACCGCAGATGCCACCCGTGCGTTGGCCTGGGTGGCAAAAATGCTGACATCACCTCCTGCTCTTGCACATGGTTGGACTCCTGCACTTGCAGATTCTGGATGACAACCCCTTTCCTGTAGCCCCTGGCTCTGTGACTGCATCACCACAATCGATGGTACTGTCCATTCCAGAAGCCCAAAACCCTTCTGGGTGGCAGCTAGTCCCTGGTGTCAACCCACCCTCCGACTGTCCGCCCCCTTGGGTGTTCCTACCTCCACCTGCTGTATAAGAGCATTTGTGTGGTGAGCACCAGATAGTTTCCCAGGAGCTTCTTCACTGATGTGCCCAACTAAGGTGAGTGTCTCTGGGATGGTGGAGGGTGTTGGAGGCAGCTGTGATGGGATCAGTGTCCACATCGGAATCAAGCTCTGCTCTCCTGGGTCCTGGGCATATGGGTCCCCTCCATGTCAGCATCCTCGTGGGGTTCAGATGCCCTCCGGGTTGGGGGGAGGGTGGGGTAACGGGCGTGTAAGACGGGGATTTGTGCCAGGGGCACAGTGTTGCCTACTCACTCTGGCCGCCTTGAGGAGGTCGTGCACTTATTTATGGCACTGCAGGCCTGTCCAGAAGGTGTTACTTGTGGCGCTTACTGCCTCTGCCACCTGCGCCCAGTAATGGCGAACGGCAGCTGACAGCCTCCTTCCCGGGCCGGGGTACAGGGTGGCCCACCTCTACTCCACGGCGTCCAGGAGGGTCTCAAGCTTGATGCCGGTGAATCTTGGGGCCGCTCTCCTTGCTGCCATCTTGTTGGCTGGGTTGGTGTGTGTGTGGAATGAAGGAAGTATATAATAATAATCTAAGAATCTTTATTAGTGTCACAAGTAGGCTTACATTAACACTGCAATGAAGTTATTGTGAAAATCCCCTTGTAGCCACATTCCGGCGCCTGTTCTGGTACACTGAGGAAGAATTCAGAATGGCCAATCACGTCTTTCAGGACTTGTGGGAGGAAACCAGAGCACCTGGAAGAAACCCACGCAGACATGGGGAGAAAGTGCAGACTCTGCACAGTGACCCAAGCTGGGAATCGAACCTGGGTCTCTGGCGCTGTGAAGCAACAGTGCTAACCACTGTGCTACCATGCCGCCCCTATGTGGCTGCAGCTTGTCAGCCTCCTGACTGTCAATCCCGAATCCTGCGAATCTGGCACCGTTTCTCATTGGAATCCATTGTGTTGTATGTAACGCTGGTGCTAGCCTTTCAATGGTCATAGAATCGGTCAAGCTCGGCGCCAGTTATGCTGTCGGGGAACTCCACGAAAATACCCCAGCATCATCTCAGGAACGGAGAATCCAGCCCCATAACTTTTGCTTACTTTTATAAAACATGGAGGAACATAGTCACAGGCCCACTAATTAGTTTTAATAACAATAATTTTTTTTATTCAACATGAAAAAAATTGGATTATGATCCAATAGGCCTTCACGTCCCCATTAGTTTAACAATTACACATACATTTTAGGATCAACACAGATTACAAAATACAGCTTAATCTACATTGGTCTCATTAACACAAATCCCTTTTAAGCACACAAGGTGACTGTGGACAAATATACTCTGCTCTGAACGTCAGTTATTGAGCGGAATACTCCAGTAATGGGGGGTATACCTGGAGTAATTCCAGGGTGATTCTGCCATTTCCAGGGGTCTAGCAGGGCCCTGGAGTACTCCTCAGCTCCAGCTGCTGATACGGGGCCCTGCACCCCCAGTCGGGGGCCGCGCATGTTAATGGCGGTGGCCTCGGTTGGCTGAGCAGTGCGACATGGCCGACCCACACCGCGGACCGGCACCGACAACATAGGCTCCCCCGCCAGAACATGTGCGCCCGCTGCTCGGTGGCCCCCGATCGGAACACTGGCCATTCTGGAGGACCCCCCAGCGAAGGATCCCCCCCCCCCCCCACACAAGGGTGGCCACGGACTGTGTCCGCAGCCGCCATGCCGAGTGCCCACCAGGTGGAACCATGAGAGAACCAAGCCGGCGGGAACTCGGCCAGTTGACTTTGGAAAATCGCCGCGTGGGCCTTTTTCAATGGCCCCTGACCGGCACCGCGACGACCGCGTGCACCCAATTCGTAGCCATTCTCCAGAGAACCGCGGGAGCGGCATCGGACCCGATTGCGGGTTTGACGCCTATTCTCCGCCCCATGCCGAGCGTGATTATGGCGCGGAGGCTCGGAGTATCCCACCCATTGTCAATGTATTTCTCCTCAGAATCCCCCACCCCCTGCGATGATTGTCACATGTAAGTTTCCAAACTTTACTCCCAAACACATTCTTTAAAATCCTCTCATAATAATGCTTTCCTTGCAGTTTGCATTCCAAAATCGAGTCCATGTTTTACAAGTGATTCTTTAATCCAAGCTTCCTCTCCACTTAAAACATTTTTTTTTAACCAATTAAGGGGCAATTTAGCGTGGGCAATCCACCTAACCCGCACATCGCTGGGTTGTGTGGGTGCGACCCACACAGACACATGTGCAAACTCCACATGGACAGTGACTCCAGGCCAGGATCGAATCTGGGTCCTCAGTGCCGTGAGGCAGCAGTGCTAACCACTGCACCACCGTGCCACCCCTTCTGCTCCACTTTCAATATCAAATCCAGTCCAGGATTTTACACCACCCCATTTTAGGTTTCCTTTGTCTTAACTGCTTTTACACAAACCCCTAGATCCAACCATCGATTTCCATAGTTATTTCAACTCATGTTCACAGGCTGTCGTAAAATCTCACAAACCTAGGGCAGCATGGTGGTGATGCATGGGGAGTGACCAGCCGCGGGACCCCCCCCTCCCTCCCCACTTTCACTCCCCATTGCTATTCAGGCCCCTACCCCTGGATTTTCCAGGCCCCCTCTTCCCTCAAGTATGGGGGTGACCCACTTTCCCGTCTCCGACCCCCTCAATCAACCACTTCAAAGAGAGTTAAGTCCTGTCAATTTCTAGCTGAGCACGTCAAAATCACTCAAGCGTGAAAGGGAGGTGATTAGAATGAACTCAACTCTCTTTGAAGTGGTTGATGTTTATAAACATTATGGTTAGAGCACTTCATAATTACTTAACTGTGAAGGAAGATGAATGAAGCAAGGCTGACAGCTCTGTGTGTGGAAGCTGTCAATCACAGCCCAGTAAGGGAAATGAAAGAATGGCTTGAAGCTCGAGAATCTGGGGTGTTCAAACACAGGTCATCGGTTTCTCTTTCCAGGAATTGACATGTGGTGCCAGCAGCTGAATTGCCCAGGTGAGTGTTACAACAATAATCTTTTTCACTTGCCCTTGTCTGGATAGCTCTCTAGCTTCCAGACCGGGGTATCTCTTCTGGGGGGCTTCCTGATGGGTTTATGTTTTCTGGGGGGCTTCCTAGAGGATTTAAAATTTATATATTTTTTAAACTTTGCCTTTCTACCTCTTTTATTTTCTCTCTTGTAATCTAATCTTAATATTTCCCTCTTTTCTTTACTCCAATTTTTACTCTAATCTATCCTATTTCCATCTCTAGTCTTCCTTCAATCTCGTTTTCCAGATTTTATAGCTTTCTAAGATAGATTGGATCAGGAGCTCCCAGATACCCATTGACCTCGCCTGTGCCATTAAGAATTTGCATTTCCAGAAAAAATAGAACGGGAATTCTGTGAATATATGATCTAGAGGGTGAGGCAAATAATGCAAATCACAATCTTTACCACAGGTAGCGCCGCTGCAGCAACAACCGGGTCAAGGGGTCCTCACATAGAAAAGTTTAAAAATCATCGGTTTCCAAAATCTTGACCTTGGATTGAAAAACTGTTTGTACCGATCTGACAGAGCTGAGCCTCATTTACCAGAGATAATTCCTTGACAGTGATCAGTTTACTCTGATTAATAACGTGTCGTTCAGAGAGCTGCTTAGCTTTGACTGGTGAGCAGTAACCTGAGGCGTTTTAGTAGTTTCGCCTGCTTTTCCAACTGATTCACATTAACACACGAGCTATAACTTGTGCTGGCAAAGACAATTCTGGTTCAAACATCTTTGTGGCAGTGCATTTACAAGCTTTTCAACAATAAAGCATCGACTTGGGTTCAAAACGTACATGAGCATTTGCAACTAATTGTTCAGTTTAGATGGACAACCCTATCATGTCTGTGAGTTAAGAATCACAAATGTTGAACTGAAGATGAGAAGGCGCACCATGCTATCTGCTTGTTTTCTTTCTTTCCAGTTTGTGGGTGTATTTGGTCCTCATAGTGAAGGGTATGGATCTGTACCATTTGCCATTATGACTGGAGGTCTTGCCCAGTTCTATGTTCTCTGCTGACTCTCTGGGTGGTTCCGAATTTCAACAATGCCTGCCATTTCTTGGCTAGTGGAAGACATTATTGCAAAGCAGCGAAGACACACATATCCAATTGTCCCCGTCCATCCCCATTCCATGGGAGATGTGCTATTCTTTGGGTATGGTCCCAAATTCAGGATTGCACAGATCACTGAATGTACTTAGGAAGGAAAGAAATTGATTTCTTGACTTTAAAGGTGTCGAGAAGTTTGGGTAGAGCGCAGAGTACGGTGCTGAGATAGGATATCCGGTGGCAGCCACGTACTGAACGATCGCAGGTAAAGTGGCTCTCGTATGAAATCCTAGAATATGATCTTTTAACCCCATCAAACGGGCACCAAAATATCCACGAACCTCCACCCCAGCTTAATGCCCGCAAACCGCATTAACGAGAAATAGGAAAAAAAGAATGGGAGAGAGCCAATGGCCCAGCAGAAGAGCCAGCAAGGACGAGGGGAGAGAAACTTCATCCTCAGAGCTGTAGCCACAGGAGGTGGTACCGAACCAGGAAGTAGCGACTCCACAGAGTTCACAGCACACACCCAGGAGCTAATGGACAAATTTGTGGGCTTCAATCACCTCCGAGCTCCAAAAACACTGGGAGGAGCTGAAGAGAGAGTCCTGGCGGTGGTCAACACAGCAGTGGGGGCCGCAATGGCTCCTATGAGGGAGGCTATGGCCAAAATGGAGCAGCGGCTTGAGGACTAAGGGTCAACGGCGAGAGACCTCGAGAAGGGCGCCACTGACAAAGGGTACCGGATCGCGGCACTTGAAGTCTAGGTGGCGGCCCTCACCAATATCCAGAAGGGCTTAAATGAAATACTGAGGACGAGGAGAACAGGTCTCGACAGCAAAACCTAAGAATCGTGGGGCTGCCGGAAGATATGGCGGGGGGGGGGGGGGGGGGGGGGGACCCCACGGAATATGTATAGGCGAAGATTGAGAAACTGGTTGGCAAGGAGGGCTTCGCCATGCCCACCAGATCGCTTCGGTAGAGGCCCAGAGCCAGGGAAACTCCAAGGGGCGATAATTGTACAGTTCCACAAGTATCGGGACAAAGAGCGAATCCTGAGGTGGGCGAAAGATGCGAGAGAGTGCAATTGGGAAAGACATTCCATCACCTTGTATCAAGACATTGGGGCAGATCTGGCCAAGCGGCGGGCCAAATTTTACAGAGCCAAATTTGCCTTCTATAAAAGCAAGGTGCATTTTGGCAAGCGTTACGCTGCCCAAGTAATGGGCCACACATCAGGGGAAAGCGTGTTATTCTGATACCCCGGAGGAAGCCAACAAATGCGTCCTGAATAATAGTCTGGGCAAGCAGTGATTGTGCACATGGGCTAGAATGTGAGTTGCGAGAGCTGAGAGGCGCAGGAACGAAAGCGGGCAGAGATTACATAGAATTTACAGTGCAGAAGGAGGCCATTCGGCCCATCGAGTCTGCACCAGCTCTTGGAAAGAGCACCCTACCCCCTATCCAAGGTCAACACCTCCACCCTATCCCCATTACCCAGTAACGCCACCCAACACTAAGGACAATTTTGGATACTAAGGGCAATTTATCATGGCCAATCCACCTAACTCGCACATCTTTGGACTGTGGGAGGAAACCGGAGCACCCGGAGGAAACCCACGCACACACGGGGAGGATGTGCAGACTCCGCACAGACAGTGACCCAAGCCGGAATCGAACCTGGGACCCTGGAGCTGTGAAGCGATTGTGCTCTCCACAAGGCTACCGTGCTGCCCCGTGTCACTGGCAGGGGCCAAGTGGCAGACTGGGGGAACCTGACCATGAGGGGAGCCACTACACTAGCGAGTAAGCTGGTGTATGTGAGTACAGTGAAGGAGGAGGCCGCGGTGCGCCTCCAGGAAGGGAGGGCGCGCCTGGCAGGAGGGAGAAGAAAGACAGAAATTCAGGGGAAACAAAGGGCAAAAGAAGGGGTTGTGAGGGGCGGGGAGGGTTGTAAAGCAAGGGGGGAAGGGAGCACTTGCAGAGGGAAGCACAAGGGTCAGAGGAGACAGGAGGAGAGACAAAAGGGGAAAGGGGGAGGGGGCTGGTAGAGCGCTGGTTGCAACAGACAACACGTGGAGATGGCAAAAAAGAGGAAGTAGTTGGTGGCCATTTTGAATGACCTGAGAGCAAGGGCAGGCTTGATCGGCAGGACCGGGCCCACAAAGTGAGTATGGTTAACACTACAGGAAGGGTGACGGGCGGTCCCCCCATCTGGATAGTAACATGGAACATGAGGAGCCTCAATCGCCAGTGAAGAGATCCAGGGTCCTCGCCCATTTCAAGAGTCCGAGGATGGACGTAGCCTTCTGACACACCTGAGAGATAGGGGCCGACAGTGGGTAAGGGAGGGCAGGTTAGGACAAATGATTCACTCATGTTTTGACATCAGGACAAGGGGGAGGCCATGTTGATTAACAGGACTGTGTCATTTACAGCGACAAGCGGGGCGGTACGTAATGGTCAGTGGGACCTGTGATGAGACCCTGGTAATTTTGATAAACATATGTGCCCCGAACTGGAACGACGCAGTTTGTCAAGAAAACGATGGACGAAATCCCGGACTTGGACACCCACCGACTAATCATGGGGGTGGGGGTCAACTTTAACTGTGTACAGGATCCGTCATTGAACAGATCCAACCCCAGGACTGGTGACGTGTCAGGGATGGCATGGGAATTGAACGCCTTTATGGACCAGACGAAGGGGGGGAGTGGACCCGTGGAGGTTCAACCAACTGAGAGAAAAAGAGTTGTCCTTCTTCTCCCATGTGCATAAGGCCTACTCACGGATAGACTTTTTTGTTGTAGGGCAAAAGGTGCTTCCAGGAGTAACAAAGGCAGAATACTCCGCAATTGTAATCTCCAACCACACGCCGCACTACACCAGGGTCGACAAGTTAATCATGCCCTTCGTCTGGTGGGGGAATAGATCCTTGGATACGGAAGTCCATTTTGCCATGAGGGCAGCACCTGGAAGGCCTGGCCCTACCAGATCTTCTGTTCTACCTCTGCCAAAACAACATGCAGAAAATAGATTTTGTGGACTTCTCAGATGACCCAAGTAACTCACTTCCTGACGCCTGACCCCACAAAGCCTGCCCACCACCTACAAGACACAATTCAGGAGTGTGACCGAATACTCTCTACTTTGTCTGGGTAAGTGCTCCAACAACAGTTCAACACCATCCAGGATATAATAGCCCACTTGTTTGGCACCGCTTCCACAAACATTCAATCACTCCACCACAACCGCGTGCACCATCTATAAGATGCACTGCAGGAACTCACCAAGGTTCTTCCTACAGCCCTTCCTAAACTTGGTCCACTAACACGTAGAAGAACAAGGGCAGCAGATGCATGGGGGCACCACCAAGTTCCTCTCCAACCACTCACCATGCTGAGTTGCAAATATATCACTGTTCCTTCACTGTTGCTGGGACTCCCTTCCTAACAGCACTATGGATGTATCTACATCACATGAACACCAGAAGTTCATGAAGACAGCTCACTATCACCTTCTCAAGGGCAATTGGGGATAGATAATAAATACTGGCCTTGCCGGTAACACTCACATTTCAAGAACTTAAAGAAAATGGTTCTGTTCAGGTGCTGTACACAAAGTTCATGGCCGAGGTAACCTGCAGGAACAGCAATTTCGGATCAAGAAGACAGGGAAATAGAAAAATTGACTTCCCACAGTAATCAATGGTAATCAGTGACTCCAATTGGAATGTGCGTATTTGATGACTTTGGACAAGGTCAGAAACAGAGTTGGCTGCCATGGTCTCTATGGTAAGAAAAGAAGTGCCCGATGCTCAGTTGGCAGGCTTTCAAACGTGGAAGTCTCTTTGGCTGAAGTTTCTAACAGTCAGTGACACTGTTGGAGCAGTATCACAACATAACCTACCACCCACTGAAGAGGAGAAAAATAATTTCAAACGTGGACATTTCAATAATAGCCATGTCTGAACCATTACCTGCCTGCAGTACGTACGTGACCTTTTAATTGGAAACGCTCAGCTACAGACAATTGGCTTTTAATAAACAGAGCTTACCTCCAGCCTTCGGGTTCCAGCACCAATTAATTTCTACAATTTAATTTCTAAGATAAAAAATTAGTTTGATAGAGATGGTGTCTCCCTCACTATCTGAAAGCAGTTATGTATAATGCTGAAGAGAGAAGGCAGACCAACTGATGAAAACATAGCTTTTTCCCCATTAAAATATACACCACAACATAGAGGGAATTCTAAAATCATACAGTGATCTGATAGCAATTAAACAGAACAAGAGACTGTTCCCTCGATGGTCCATGCCACATTCAACCTCTTTTCTTTGGCACTGTTTCTTGCAAGCTAGAGAGATGGGTTTCCTCCGGGTGCTCCGGTTTCCTCCCACAGTCCAAAGATGTGTGGGTTAGGTGGATTGGCCATGCTAAATTGCCCGTAGTGTCCTAATAAAAGTAAGGTTAAGGGGGGGGGGTTGTTGGGTTACGGGTATAGGGTGGATACGTGAGTTTGAGTAGGGTGATCATGGCTTGGCACAACATTGAGGGCCGAAGGGCCTGTTCTGTGCTGTACTGTTCTATGTTCTATATGTTCTATGTACCGTCTGCCCTTTTACATCCTCCTTTCTCACTGCTCGAGGCTCCAAATAGTCCTTCCTGGTGAGACAGCAATTTACTTTTACTTCATTCAATTTTGTTTACTGTATTCGCTGCTCATGTTTAGATCTTCTTAACATTAGGGAAGTGAACATGGACTGGGAGACGGCTTTGTGGAACACCTCGATTCAGTCCGAAAGCATGACCAGTCACTTTGCTCGCTCCCATTCTGACCTCCCGGCCCTTGGCCTGCTGCAATGTTCTAATGGAGTTCAACACAAGCTTGAGGTACAGCTCCTCATCCTTTCATACAGTGCAGAAGGAGACCATTCGGCCCATCGAGTCTGCACCGACCCACTTAAGCCCTCACTTCCACCCTATCCCCGTAACCCAGTAACCCCACTTAACCTTTTTGGTCACTAAGGGCAATTTAGCATGGCCAATCCACCTAATCTGCACGTCTTTGGACTGTGGGAGGAAACCGGAGCACCCTGAGGAAACCCACGCAGACACTGGGAGAACGTGCAGACTCCGCACAGACAGTGACCCAGCAGGGAATCAAACCTGGGACCCTGCCGCTGTGACGCCACAGGGCTATCCACTTGTGCCACCGTGCAGCCCTTTCAATTGGACCTTTTACAGTTTTCTGGACTCAACACTGCGTTCAATAATTTTAGATCGGAACTTCTTCCAGCATGTGGTTTCTTCTTTCTTTGTTGGTTTCTTTTTTTCCTTCCTCTCCTTTATTTCTCATTTCCTATCGGATGGCATCTATTCAAGATCCTGCCATTCACCCCTCCTCTAGACATATGCTTTGTTTTTTTTTTATTTGTCCCATTATCGTTCTCTTTGCATCAAAAGAACCTTTTCTCATTTCATCTCTTCTGCCCTCCACTCTATAACAGTCCTTCACTTTTCTTCCCTTTTCTCTCTCTTTCCCCTCTCAATTGCTTAAAACTCCTTACATTTCTAACTTTTCCTAGTTCTGACCGGAAATGTTGGGTGATATTTACTATAGGTGATGAGCTAGCCCAACGGTTGAAGAGCTGGCGAGAGTTCCGCGTTGCTTCTTTTCAGGAAGACTCGCCATAATAGATGGCATTGTGTTACAGTACAGCATCAGACCCCAATTTATATAAGGAAATAAGACGAGAAATCCCAACAGTTTTTCAACTTGTTAACTGTGAGGAAAGGATCCTTCACCCCCCCAGGAGAGATTCCACTGACAAATAGGGATTTTTTATATTAAAACAAACTTTATTATTTCCACAGGATTGACTCCATTAACACGCAAGAACCCAAAATGCTTTTCAATTACCAGTGAAATAGTTAATTAAAAAAATTAAGGTCTGTGAGCTTACTTTCCCCTCCACTTCTATAATTTCAGTTCAGCAAAATCCATACACACAAGTCAAATACCACTTATTATTAAAGTTAACACTTAGTAGCTTACAGATTTATTCACAAAAGTCCTTGGAGATGAAACTTTCAGAAGTTAGTCTGAGAAACACATCTCCTTTCCTCAGAACTCAGAGCAGAACTGTAAAACTGAAACTAAAATCAGACACCGGGCGGGGCTGAAAACAAAACTAAAACAGACCCAGCTCCTTCCACGAGTGATGTCACAGCCTGCCTAACTGTTGACCCCTTAATCACAACGTTAGCAGACATGAAACCTGGTTACCTTTACCTAAGTTATTTTAATAAGATTACTGCAACTGACCCATATGTGCTTTATATATATAAAATGTTGCACGTTCATCATAAATTAGGCACTTAACTGGGCAATGACGGGCTTTCCCTGATATCAAAGACCTTGGGGATGAAAATCGCTCCCCTTGGGAGCTGCCACCCATCAAAAGCCAGCAGCTGCCATTGCAGGCAGCACCACAGGAGGAGCAGTGGCTGCTGCTGGTAATACACCCACTGAGACTCAGGATCAATAAGGAATCCAGCCACAGGTGAGTGACGGTGGTCATAGGGTGTGGGTTTCAGGGAGTGGGTCAGCAGCTGGGGTGGATGGGCTGCCCTTGTCCTAACGTTGGACTGCCCTTGTCCTAATGTTGGACTGCCCTTGTCCTAACGTTGGACTGCCCTTGTCCTAATGTTGGACTAGCTTGTCCTAACGTTGGGCTGCCCTGTCCTAACGTTGGACTGCCCTTGTCCTAACGTTGGACTGCCCTTGTCCTAATGTTGGACTAGCTTGTCCTAACGTTGGGCTGCCCTGTCCTAACGTTGGACTGCCCTTGTCCTAACGTTGGACTGCCCTTGTCCTAACGTTGGACTGCCCTTGTCCTAACGTTGGACTGCCCTTGTCCCAACGTTGGACTGCCCTTGTCCTAATGTTGGGCTGCGCTTCTCCTAATTTTGGACTGCCCTTGTCCTAATGTTGGTCTAGCTTGTCCTAATGTTGGACTGCCCTTGTCCTAATGTTGGTCTAGCTTGTCCTAATGTTGGACTGCCCTTGTCCTAACTTTGGACTGCCCTTGTCCTAATGTTGGACTAGCTTGTCCTAACGTTGGACTGCCCTTGTCCTAACGTTGGACTGCCCTTGTCCCAACGTTGGACTGCCCTTGTCCTAATGTTGGGCTGCGCTTCTCCTAATTTTGGACTGCCCTTGTCCTAATGTTGGACTGCCCTGTACAAATGTTGGACTGCGCTTGTCCAAATGTTGGACTGCCCTTGTCCTAACGTTGGACTGCCCTTGTCCTAACGTTGGACTGCCCTTGTCCTAACATTGGATTGCCCTTGTCCTAACGTTGGATTGCCCTTGTCCTAATGTTGTACTGCGCTTGTCCTAATGTTGGACTGCCCTTGTCCTAACGTTGGACTGCCCTTGTCCTAATGTTGGACTGCCCTTGTCCTAACGTTGGACTGCCCTTGTCCTAACGTTGGACTGCCCTTGTACTAATGTTGGACTACCCTTGTCCTAATGTTGGACTGCCCTTGTCCTAACGTTGGACTGCCCTTGTCCTAATGTTGGACTGCCCTTGTCCTAACGTTGGACTGCCCTTGTCCTAACGTTGGACTGCCCTTGTACTAATGTTGGACTACCCTTGTCCTAATGTTAGACTGCCCTTGTCCTAATGTTGGACTGCCCTTGTCCTAATTTTGGACTGCCCTTGTCCTAACGTTGGACTGCCCTTGTCCTAATGTTGGACTGCCCTTGTCCTAACGTTGGACTGCCCTTGTCCTAACATTGGACTGCCCTTGTCCTAATGTTGGACTGCCCTTGTACTAATGTTGGACTGCGCTTGTCCTAATGTTGGACTGCCCTTGTCCTAACGTTGGACTGCCCTTGTCCTAATGTTGGTCTAGCTTGTCCTAATGTTGGACTGCCCTTGTCCTAACGTTGGACTGCCCTTGTCCTAATGTTGGACTAGCTTGTCCTAACGTTGGACTGCCCTTGTACTAATGTTGGACTGCGCTTGTCCTAATGTTGGACTGCGCTTGTCCTAATGTTGGACTGCCCTTGTACTAACGTTGGACTGCCCTTGTCCTAACTTTGGACTGCCCTTGTCCTAATGTTGGGTGTCTTGATCAGGCACTGAGTGACTATGAACCAGGGGCCCCCTGGAAGCGCACAAACAACCACGGCAGTGTTTGTTTTTCAGGTTTCAGATCTGGCAAGATCCCCACTAGCCACTGGGTGAAAACCAGCAGCAGCTGGATGAGGCCCTAAAATAGCCCATTAATTGCCTACTTAAGGTCATCAATTGACAATGGGAGGGAAGACCATCCATGAGCCTTCCCACCCCAAGCCTAATCGGGACAGAGGTGGGATGGTGGCAGGGTCCCTACCCACTACCCTCCTGTCTGATTAAATTCCCCCTGTAGCTTCCACCAAACTCTCTTAAGGGGAAGGAATTAAATTCCACCTGTTCAATTGGTTTCTCACACCACAGGTGCTCCCAGACCTGCTGGGTATTTCTGGAATGTTCTGCTTTTATTCATTACAAACTTAACCATACACAGTTTTGTGAGCTTTTACAATCAAGCACATTAACAGGACACAATTAATTCCGAGACTTTCAGGTAATATCAGCTTGCAGTGAAACATAGAACATAGAACATACAGTGCAGAAGGAGGCCATTCGGCACATCCCGTCTGCACCGACCCACTTAAACCGTCACTTCAACCCTACCCCTCTAACCCAATAACCCCATCTAACCTTTTTTTGGACACGAAGGGCAATTTATCATGGCCAGTCCACCTAACCTGCACAACTTTGGACTGTGGGAGGAAACCAGAGCACCCGGAGGAAACCCACGGGGAGAATGTGCAGACTCCGCACAGACAAGGGAGGGAGACATCCTGGGCGAGATCCTCCGTTGGCCAGCGCCAAAATCAGGGCATGCGATTGGGCGGAGCATAGCTCCCAATGCCGAAATCGCGGTAGGCGCCAGTTTGACGCTGAATTGTGATGTTCCGTCTCCTGGAAAGCGACGTCATTGCGACACACGCTGCGCGAAGTTACAACCCCATTCACATATCATTAACGGGCCCTCCTGCAATGATCTGCCTCCAATTGGCCGAGTTCCCGGCGGCGCGGTCCACGTGCGCACTCAACAATCGTGAACCTGGCTTGATGGCTGCTGAGAGAGAAAGAGGGCGTACAGACATGTCCAGCGCTGCCATACTTCGCCGATAGTCGTGCTGCTGGCCAGGGGGGCTTCTGTCAGGGCCGGGGGGGGGGGGGGAGTAATGGGGGGGGGGTGGCCAGGTGGTGAACTGTGGGGTCAGGGTGGACGGGCACAGCACACCATTACCGCAGCTGGCACGGCAGCCATACGGCTGCGCATGCCGCTGACAGCCCACTATAAATCTGGTGCCCTGGGTTATATAGTTGACCCCCCGGAGCATCCCCCCCCCCCCCCCCCCCCCCGGTGCCCTTTGGCCCCAGCCAACCTATCAGCTGTATGGGTGGTCCAGCACAACCTGTCCCACCTTCCCGACCTGATCAGTGTGTGTGTGTGTGTGTGTGTGTGTGGAGGAGGGGGGGGGGGGTGTATAATTTAAGCGCGGCTGCAGTTTGTCAGCCCTGCGAGTGTCCATCACGGACCCGCCGATTTCTGCACTGTTTTTCATGTGTTCTGCTGGGGTTTCACACGTGCCGGTGCTAGCCCCTCACAGGTAGCGGAATCAGCGTGGGTGCGATGCTCAGTTTTCTGACTCGGAACTCCATGGATCCTCTGTTGGCGTCAGAGAACGGAGAATCGAGTCCCCTGTGCGTGGAGGATTTTCTCTTGCTGGACTAATGGATGAAGGAACATGGGCTAACGTGTTGTGCTGAATGTGAACATAGATTACCTGGGGTGTAGGGGAAGAAGAAGAGGCAGATATCAGTCTTCTAACAGTCTGCACGCAGATGAGTTCAGAGAAATAATACCATTGTCATGGCTGGTTTGTGATACTGAACCATTTAAGGAAGAGACTGGTAGATTTTCACAGTAACTTCATTACAGTGTTAATGTAAGCCTACTTGTGACACTAATAAAGATTATTATTATTAATAATAACAGAAGATGCATTTCTAAAAAGAAGTAAAATAGCCAACTATTTTCTTTGGGGGGGATCATATTGAGTTTGGATTACTTGAATGCGAATGGAGTTTGTCTGCTCATATAAATATCACAATACTGTATTCTGGTCAGTTTAACCTTTGCTAAATTGAAAGCATTCTGCCATCAGCCTTTCACTAATTTTTAAATACTTTGCCGTAAGTAATTCAAACGTTCTTCCTATGTAGTATAGAATATATTAACACTGTCCAGTCTCTATGGATTAAATTACCAGCTTGATAGATGGACCCCATTTCCATTGTAGAAGAAATGGTAAGAGATTTGCAGTTATGCTGAAGTAACATTAATCCTGATTTACCCAATTTGTGTTCACTATTCAGGCATTCCACCTTTTATGTCTGAAACCCTCCCACCATTTATACTGGGTAAAATTCTGCAAAGAAACCTAATAAAATGCTCTCTTCTCTTCTCTGCCCAAAGGGAAGATCATCGCACATCACCGTGACCTCTACCACAGGTAGGGAGGGGGACGCTGCAGGTCCTGAAACCACTCCCGCCATCCACCCCCCAAAGCAGTCTGAGTTGATGTGGCAACATGGACCCTTACATGAATGCTAGTCTCTGGATCGTGGGGATAGAGGCTCCACTTTATTTCTATCACACACCGCGCCAGCATTTCTCCTGTCCTTGTCACCTGTCATTGGTATGTGTTCGAAAGGATTTGCATGTTAATACCTGTTTGGTCATATTATGAACATACCTTCCTTGACCAGAAAGTTATGCTGTGCGTTTTGAACACAGAGCTTCTGGCCCAGAGGCAGGCCCACTGTGCCCACAAGGTACTCTACCATGGCCATAGAGGGTAAAAACACTGGTCCCTAGTCTGCTACCTGCCCCATATCACCCCACTGCACTTCCTCTTTCCCTTGCTTTTTAGGGGTCAGCCATGACTCCATTTATAGCAGTCCTCCCTTTGAGTCTGACGGTTATGAATGCAAGTCCCACTCCTGTAACTTTGAGTGCAAAATCCAACCTGCAGCGCAGTACTGAGGGAGTGCTGCAATGTCAGAGGTGTCATATGTTAATTAAGATCTCGGCCCCCGATTTGCTCCCTCAGGTGGGTGTAAAAAGTACCATTGCTCTTGGAGTGGAGGAGTTATTCCCAGTCTCCTAGCCAAAATGTAACCCTCATTCAAAACAGATTTATTTTGTTCTTATCTAAATGTTGTTCGTGGGAGCATGCTGTGCGTGAATTGGATGTTGCATTTGCTGCATTGCAGCACATCGATTCTGGGACATCCTGTGGTTGTGCAAGATGAAGGCACACCTTTTTTCTCGATGTTAGAATGGATACAGTGTAAGAATGAACATTGTCCAAGACAGGAGAAACTGGGATTCAAACACTCGGCACTTGACTTCTTGACACATTGTCCCACTATCTTAACCACTGGCAAAACTTTGCATGCTCCCATCTTCTCCCTAGCCGGCCGTAGGAAGTATTTCGCATTGAACTCTCTTTCTTGCAATAATGAAAAGATTAACAGATCAGGTTTCTGCAGATCAAAGCTATAAATGTGGACGTGTTTCTTTGTGAAAGAATTATTCCTCGGCTGCGTCCAATTCTCTCCAGCATGTTCCTTCCTAGTATAATTTACGGGCTTTTAAGGTGTAACCTTGTTGTCACCTAACTCTTTATCATAGAATCATAGAAACTTCATTCAGCTTTTTTGCCATTCTTCATGACAAACCTTGGTCCTCTTCAATTTATAAATGATGGGTGAAGGACAGCAAATTGTAATGACAGCTGTTTCAGATTAAGACAATATGGAATAATAGGGGGCTGGAATAAAAGGGTCATTTTGCTTATTCTGAAAGTACAAAGAGATGATTCCGCAATCAACATTCCTGATGAGGTCCTTCATTTTCAGGGAATTCAGTCTGAAATTTGTAGTCTGCTACCTCTGATTTTCCACTTATTAATTTTAATAGATGCAAATTGCTGGCTGCAGGGAATGATGTTCCATTCTGCCCTTACTAGGAGCACCCAATCATTTGATTCAGCTCTTATATTTTCAAGCGTTATGATCACAGGCAGAAACAGCATTGCAGCAAGGAAATGAAATGGCTCCGACTTGCATCTATATACAGGGCACACCTTATTCAGATCAAATCAGTATAGAGTCAAAATCAAGAGAGCAATTATCCCTGCTCCAATCCCTTTAGTTATTATACAGTAAAGGGAGTTGCTGAATTCTGAATAAATGTAGCGTTACAGTAAAACTAGGGGAGAATGTCAAAAGCCAGTCCACATGGAGCAGAGCTGAACGATCTGTTTTCAGGCCAATTTGTCTTTCAAATATCCGCAAATGATAAACTAGCTGCATTGCTTGCGATGCAGATTTTGATACGTTACAAAAAAAAGTGCCTTCAGTGTAAAAATATAACATGAAAAATAGTTGTCCTTGTTCTGACTGGATAGTGAGGCATTAAAATACGTGATTGTTGGGGAGGCGGTGGCGTAGTGGCATTGTCACTTGACGCGTAAACCAGGACCCAGAGAAATGCTCTGGGGACCCAGGTTCAAATCCCGCCACTGCAGACGGTGAAATTTGAATTCAATAAAAATCTAGAATTAAAAACCTAATAATGACAATGAAACCATTGTCAATTGTTGGAAGAACCCACCGGGTTCACTAATTTCCTTCCTTTAGGCAAGGAAATCTGCCATCTTTAGCTGGTCTGGCCTACATGTGACTCCAGATCCACAGTAAATTGGTTGACTCTTAACTGCTCCACTTAAGGGCAATTAGGGATGGGCAATAAATGCTGGCCCTGCAAAGTCCATGACTCACGAATGAATAAAAAAAAGATTATTTTTCAACTTGCCAGCGAGGGGCAAGGTGGGACTGCTGAAACTCAGTTTTGTTGAAGCGTCTATATTGGACTCGCAGCAATAATTGTGTTTCCCTCACCACAGATCCTGTCGGACCTCCTGGGTTTATCCAGCATTTTCTGTTTTAATTGCGGAAACTTACCATGCTCGCTAGCATTTAGAAGGCTCAGGGGTGATCCAATCGAAGTATTCAAGATATTCGCAGGGAAAGACAGAGTAGATAATGAAAAACTATTTCCATTGGTTGGAGATTCTAGAATTTGGAGAGGGGGGGATGGTTCTGTTATGGGCCAGGGTTTAGAGCACCCCAAAGTGTATCATGGAGTTCACCTGACCCACAACCTAGATTGTGGTAGAGGGAGCACACAGCCCACTCTACAGGTGTGATACAGCAGAAATCGAAGAGTATTTTTTAAAGCAAAACAATATTTATTCTATGAACTCAAGTCAACCTTTGTAAAACATGCAGTGAACATCTCAGCAACCATCAATTCAAATACAACCCCAAAGAATACCACAGTAAGTAATCCTGAAGCATTCCTTTTAACATCCATAAAACATTTAAAAAACCTTATAACTGAAACACATGAGGTTTAAATTCACTACTGAGAAGTTATCACTCTGAATTTACCAAATGATCAAGAGATAGTCTTTACATGGCAGAGAGAACAACATTACACCTTCTGTGGCTGACTGCAGCTCCAACACTGAAACAAAACCGAGAAAACACAGACATATCCAAGCCTTTTCTCAAAGTGAAACTAAAAAGCAGAGCCAGAGCTCAGCTCCACCCACACGTTGACAGCACTGCAGTAACTTTAGCAGACTACCATTTCTTAAAGTGATATTCTCATGACACCCCCCACCAAGAAAAAAAAATAAACCATAATCTTCAAGATGGTTTCATTTTTCACCTTTTCACTATCCTTTAAGAAATGCACACAGTAAATGTACTTTTTTGCTTCAATAAAACAACACATGCAAACAGGTATACTAATATAGTCCATTTTTTTTGTTCTTCTTCCTCCAACTGAACCTGCTTCCATTCATCACATTCGTGACAAAACATCGGCTATACTGTTTTAAAATGAAATGGCTGTAACAATAAACTCCAGTGAAACATCCTTGCACTGTTATTCCGGAATCGCTCCAAAAACGTCAACGGATTATTATCAGTATATATAATGGTGTCAGACGGATTGCTGGTCACATAAATTTGAAAATGTTTGAAAGCCAGAACCAAGCTCAAAGGCTCCTTCTCAATCGTGGAATACGTCTTTTGGTGATAATTCAATTTCTTTGAAAAATGACCAAATGGGCCGCTATAGCCGTTCATTGTTGTCTTGTAGAAGCACCGCACCTACCGCCACATCACTCGCATCAACAGCCATTTTGAATGGTTTTGTATAATTTGGGATGGCTAACACAGGAACAGTGGTTAACAGCCTTCAGGTCATCAAATGCCTGTTGACACTGCGCTGTCCACTGGAATTTGTTACGCTTATTGAGCAAGTCCGTTAGTGGAGCCACCACACTGCTAAAATTCGGTACAAATTTCCGGTAAAATCCACTCATACCAAGAAATCCTATTATTTCCTGTTGTGTCAAGGGTATCGGAAACTCCCCAATAACTTTTGTTTTCAAATCCCATGGGACCATTCGGCCCTCTCCGATTGTATGGCCAAGGAAAGTGACTTGGGCTTTTCCAAATTCACTTTTGGCTAGGTTTATCACCAAACCCATCTCCTGCAGTCGATCGAATAACTCCATCAGATATTTTAAATGTTCTTTCCATGTTTGGCTAAAAATTACCAGATCGTTGATGCATACCGCACAATTGGGTAATCCTGAAACGGCTTTGTTAGTTAGCCATTGAAATGTGGCTGGGGCGTTTTTCATGCCAAATGGCATAACTTTGAATTGGTATATACCATTTGGAGTCACAAAAGCTGAAATCTCCTTCGCCCTTTCGGATAAAGGGACCTTCCAGTAACCTTTAAGTAAATCCAGTTTGGAAATAAAAGCCGATTGTCCCACTTTCTCAATGCAATCCTCCAAACATGGGATATGATAACAGCCTGTTCTTGTAACTGCTTTAACCTTTCTATAGTCCACATACAACCGTTAGGTACCGTATGGTTTAGGTACCATCACTATGGGTGAGCTCGATTGGCTGCAACCCACTTCAATTATGCCATTTTTAAGCAGACTCTCAACCTCTTTGTTTACCTGTGCCAATTTTAAAGAGTTAAGTCTACATGGATGTGGTTTAATTGGAACAGCATTCCCCACATCTACATCATGTATAGCCATTTTAGTACTTCCCAATTTATCTCTACAAACTTGCCCATGTGATATCAATAACTCTTTCAGGTCAGTCCGTTTTTCCTCTGAAAGGTAACTCAACAATTTATCCCAATTTTTAAGAACAGCCTCATTTTCCAATTTAATTTGAGGTATGTCAAATTCCAAGTCATCTGGATTTGGTTCGTCACTTTGAGTTGAATCATTAAAACCTCCTCCTTTTTCTCTCCTCCCCTTTCAAAGTACCTTTTAAGCATATTCACAAAACACACTCGGTGAGTTTTCCTTCTATCCGGCATTCGTACTACATAATTCACCTCACTTAATTTCCTTTCAATCTGATAAGGTCCACAAAACCTTGCTTTTAAAGGTTCATCTACCACTGGTAACAACACTAAAACTTTATCTCCACTGGCAAAACTATGAACTTTGTATTTCTTGTCCGCTACCGGTTTCATCACATTTTGTGCAATTTTTAAATGCTGTCTAACCTATTGACCTGCTCTATTTTAACGTTCCCTAAAATTTGACACGTAATCCAATAATGTAATTTCCAATTTCTCACTCACCAATTTTCCCTTAATCAATGTAAGTGGTCCTCTTATCTCATGACCAAAAATTAGTTTGAAAGGACTGAATTTGGTTGACTCATTAGGTGCATCCCTAATTGCAAACAGTACGAATGGAATTCCTTTAACCCAATCCTCTGGATAACCATGACAATAAGCCCTCAATATTGTCTTTAATGTCTGATGCCACCTTTCTAATGCTCCCTGTGATTCTGGATAGTACGCAGTCGATTTAAATTGTTTTATTCCTAAGCTATCCATAACTTATTTGAATAACCTTGAAGTAAAATTCGATCCTTGATCCGATTGTATTTCTGTGGGTAGTCCATATCTGGTAAAGAATTTAATCTTTTAAGCTGTAATATTAAGTACTGGAATGGCCTCTGGAAACCTAGTAGACACATCCATTATAGTCAAAAGATATTGATTCCCACTTTTTGTTTTAGGAAACGGTCCTATGTAAACAATTAAGACCCTTGTAAAAAGTTCCTCAAATGCTGGAATGGGTATTAAGGGCGCTGGTTTTATTACTGCTTGAGGTTTCCCTATCACTTGACATGTGTGACATGATTGACAAAATTGAACTACATCTTTATGTAGTCCAGGCCAATAAAAATGTTTCTGGATTTTAGCTTGAGTTTTCCTTCCTCCCAAATGACCTCCCACTGGTACCTCATATGCAATTCGCAACACCTCCTTTCTATACTCTACCGGCAATACTACTTGATGAACTTCTGCCCACTTTTCAACCACCTGCATATGTAAAGGTCTCCATTTTCTCATCAAGACATCACTTTCACGGTAATAACACTCTGGTATACACTCAGATTCCTCTTCTGTATATGCTTCCTGATGCATTCGTTTTATTACATCTTTCTGTTCTACCTCCGCCAATTTTCCTGAACTAAAAATATGCGCCACATCCTCCACCTGTTCTTGTTCTTTTTCAACCATCTGATCAAAAATTGTTTCTGATAATTGCACTTCCACTTCATCTTCACTCTTTGATTTCTCCTCTTGTCTTAACCTGTGCCTTTGTGACCTTGTTACTACACAATCCAGAAAAATCCCGGGCTATTTGTCCTTCAACACTTCAGTTGTCTGATTTTCCACTGGCTTGTCAACCACAGTAGGCATCACTCCCACCTGTGATCCAGCTATATCATTACCCAAGATAAACTGTATTCCTGGACAAGATAATTTCTCTATTACTCCTACTACCACTTCACCACTCTTCACTGGACTTTCCAACCTTACCTTATATAATAGAACACTACTCCGCTCATCCTGAATTCCACATATCACCATCTTTTCTCGCAACATTCCTCCCAAACTACATAACGCCTCATCTCTTACCATTAAAGATTGACTAGCTCCCATATCTCTTAAAATTGTAAGAAGTCTTACAACACCAGGTTAAAGTCCAACAGGTTTGTTTCAAACACGAGCTTTCGGAGCGCAGCTCCTTCCTCAGGTGAATGGCGAGGTATGTTCCAGAAACATTTATATAGACAAAGTCAGGGATGCTGGACAATGCTTGGAATGCGAGCATTTGCAGGTAATCAAATCATTATAGATCCAGGGAGAGGGATAATCACAGGTTAAAGAGGTGTGAATTGTCTCAAGCCAGAACAGTTGGTCGGATTTTGCAAGTCCTGGCCAGATGTTGGGGGGTGGATGTAATGCGACATGAATCCAAGATCCCTGTTGAGGCCGCACTCATGCGTGCGGAACTTAGCTATATGTTTTTGCTCGGCAATTCTGCGTTGTCGCGTGTCCTGAAGACCGCCTTGGAGAACGCTTACCCGGAGATCAGAGGCTGGATGCCCTTGACTGCTGAATGTTCCCCGACTGGAAGGGAACATTCCTGCCTGGTGATTGTCGCACGATGCCCGTTCATTCGTTGTCGCAGTGTCTGCATGGTCTCGCCAATGTACCACGCTTCGGGACATCCTTTCCTGCAGCGTAAGAGGTAGACTACATTGGTCGAGTCGCACGAGTATGTGCCGCGTACCCGGTGGGTGGTGTTACCACGTGTAATGGTGGTATCCGAGTCGATGATCTGGCATGTCTTGCAGTGATTGCCCTGGCAGGGTTGTGTGGTGTCGTGGTCGCTGTTCTGAAGGCTGGGTAATTTGCTGCAAACAATGGTTTGTTTGAGGTTGCGCGGTTGTTTGAAGACCAGTAGTGGGGGTGTGGGGATGACCGTGGCAAGATGTTCATCTTCATTGATGATGTGTTGAAGGCTGCGAAGAAGATGTCGTAGTTTCTCTGCCCCAGGAAAGTACTGGACGACGAAGGGTACTCTGTCAGCGGTGTCCCGTGTTTGTCTTCTGAGGAGGTCGGTGCGGTTTTTTGCTGTGGCGCGTTGGAACTGTCGATCGATGAGTCGAGCGCCATATCCCGTTCGTACGAGAGCATCTTTCAGCATCTGTAGGTGTCTGTTACGCTCCTCCTTGTCTGAGCAGATCCTGTGTATACGGAGGGCTTGTCCATAGGGGATGGCTTCTTTAATGTGTTTAGGGTGGAAGCTGGAGAAGTGGAGCATCGTGAGGTTGTCTGTGGGCTTGCGGTAAAGCGAAGTGCTAAGGTGACCGTCCTTGATGGAGATGAGTGTGTCCAAGAATGCAACAGAATTTGGAGAATAGTCCATGGTGAGTCTGATGGTGGGATAGAATTTATTGATCTCATCGTGTAGTCGTTTCAGTGATTCTTCACTATGGGTCCAAAGGAAAAAAATGTCATCGATGTATCTGGTGTATAACGTCGGTTGCAGGTCCTGTGTGGTGAGGAAGTCTTGTTCAAACTTGTGCATGAAGATGTTGGCATATTGAGGTGCAAACTTAGTCCCCATGGCTGTTCCATGCATCTGGATGAAGAATTTGTTGTCGAAGGTGAAGACGTTGTGATCTAGAATGAAGCGGGTGAGTTGCAGAATTGCGTCTGGAGATTGTAAGTTGTCAGTGTTGAGGACTGAGGCTGTTGCAGCAATGCCGTCATCATGGGGGATGCTGGTGTAGAGTGCCGAGACATCCATTGTGACGAGGAATGTTCCTGGTTCAACTGGTCCATGGGTGCTGAGTTTTTGTAGGAAGTCCGTCGTGTCGTGACAGAAGCTGGGTGTACCTTGTACGATGGGTTTCAAGATGCCCTCGATGTGGCCAGAGAGGTTCTCACACAGGGTCCCATTGCCTGAAACGATAGGACAGCCTGGTGTGTTGGCCTTGTGTATTTTCGGGAGGCAGTAGAGATCTCCAATGCGAGGATTACGTGGGATGAGAACACGTAGGGTGCTCTGAAGGTCTGGATCCAAGGTCTTGATCAGTCTGTTGAGTTGACGGATGTGTTCCTTGGTTGGATCTGCGGGTAACTGTCTGTAGTGTTCCTGGTTGTTGAGTTGTCGGTATACTTCTTTGCAGTAGTCCGTTCCGTTCAGTATGACGGTGGCCCCTCCTTTGTCTGCTGGTTTGATGACGATGGTGCGGTTGGTTTTGAGAGCGTGGATGGCGTTGCGTTGTATTTGGGTGATGTTCAGGGCTGCCTTGTGAATGCGACTGATGAATCTGGCATTGACACGACTTCTGACGGCTTCAGCATACATGTCGAGTCTAGGGCAGCTGCACCGCAGATCTCGCGGTCTGCTGTTCCGGTTCATTGGTCGTCTCCTTGGGTTCGCTGTCGGCCTCTTGGGGTCTGTGGAAGAATTCCCGGAGCCTCATTCGCCTGATGAATTCCTCCGTGTCTGCCGCGAGACTGATGGGGTCCATTTTGGTGGTGGTGCAGAAATTGAGCCCTCTGCTGAGGACTTCGATTTCATCTGGTTGAAGGGTGTAGTCTGACAAGTTGACAATAGATTTCCCTGTATTGTTTTCAACTGTGGTACTGGGGGAGGCTTGGTTGCTGCTGGTGGTGATGCCGAGTTTCTCAAGCTTCCTGTTCTTGGTGTGCATATAGGTGGCATAGTATCGTTGTCTCATCTGTTTGGCGGTGTTACGCAGCTGGTCTGCTGTGTCCTGAGCGCAATTTGAGAATATGGCCTCTATCTTGGTTTCCAGGTTGCGTCGACTGCTGTAGAGCTGGTGTACGAGGTGTTTGAGGAGTGTGACAGAGGTGCGGCGGCAGAGTCTTTCAGCGTAGTCTGTGTTGTAGGTCGACTTGAGTGGGTTTGTGATCTGTAGCCCTTTCGGGATCTTGTCTGCTTTTTTGCATCTTTGTAGAAACTTAATGTCAGTGTCTATATGCGCGATCTTCCTGGAGATCCTCTCCACTTTGAGCCGGCAGTTTGCGGTGTCGATGGTAGCCATGATGTGGAGATGCCGGCGTTGGACTGGGGTGAGCACAGTAAGAAGTCTTACAACACCAGGTTAAAGTCCAACAGGTTTGTTTCAAACACGAGCTTTCGGAGCACTGCTCCTTCCTCAGGTGAAATTGTGACTCTTAAAATTGTGACTTCTTTACCTGCTCCTCCTGATACACATGAGTAAAGTTTACCCACACAAGTAAATTCTTCAAAGACATCTGGCACCTTCTTATCAATCACCTCTTGATCAGGCTGTACAATCTTTTGCACCTCCTTCGCTTCACTTGGCCTTTCCTTTACCACTGTCTTATCCTGTTTTACCACATCAGCCTTCCCAGTGCTTTTCTTCAACCACCAACACTGTGACTTTACATGGCCTAGTTTATTACAGTGAAAACATTTGAAACTTTTCATTACTTTTCCACCCTCCTGGATTTTTAAAAAAATCTGAGGTACACTCTCCTTATTATCTCCCATCAGATCACCTTTACCTCTACAACTTGAGTATTTCTCATGTCCCAAGTTTTTATCCCTCACAGGCTGAAACTGATGTCGGAAACCAAGCTTTGATTTATGAACTAATTCATAATCATCTGCCATTTCTGCTGCTAATCTCGCAGTTCTAACCCTCTGCTCCTCCACATGAGTTCTCAGTACATCAGAAATGGAATTTTTTAATTCCTCCAAAAGTATAATTTCTCTGAGAGCTTCATACGTTTGGTCTATTTTCAAAGCCCTTATACACCTATCAAAATTACTCTGTTTGATCCTTTCAAACTCCATGTATGTTTGACCAAATTCTTTCCTTAAATTTCTAAACCTTTGTCTATAAGCTTCAGGTACTAGTTCATATGCACCTAAGATGGATTTTTTTCACCTCCTCGTACGTCCCAGATACCTCCTCCGGTAGTGATGCAAACACTTCACTAGCCCTACCTATCAGCTTTGTTTGAATCAGTAATACCCACATGTCCTGTGGCCATTTCATTTGTTTAGCTGCCTTCTCAAATGAAATTAAAAAGGCTTCCACCTCCTTCTCGTCAAACCTTGGCAATGCTTGGACATATTTAAACAGATCCCCACCAAGCTTTCGACTATGACACTCTTTCTCACGATCGTCATCACTATCCTCAAACTGTAAGTTTCCCTTGAAATCTACCAATCTTAACTGACTGTTATGGTTCATGGCCATTTTCCGAAGTTCAAACACCCTCTCTCTTTCTTTTTCCTCTCTCTCTCTTTTTCTTTTTCCTCTCTATCTCTTTCGTATTCAAGCTGCTTTAATTCTTTCTCATGGTCCATTTGTTTAATTTGTAACTGAATTTTTGCCATTTCCAATGAGTCAAACTGTATTTCAGGCAATTTTAAATGCTTCGCCACCGCCATAATTACCTCACCTTTTTGCATTTTGTCAGGTAATGTTAACTGCAATGTTTTTGCCAAATCTAACTGTCTGCTTTTAGTCACTTTCTGTAAGGTACTGCGTGCGACTGTCTCCACCCCCAAAAACTTCAGAGACTCTGAAAGAGCCATTGTCCACAACACACTCCCTACTTAACTGAAATACCACACCTGAAAAGCAACCACAATATGCTCATCCCTCACTGTCAATCCACTGTTCACTAAGTCAATCCAATAGATAGACTTTTATCCCGGACGAGCCCCCAATTTGTTGTGGGCCAGGGTTTAAAGTACCCCAAAGTGTATCATGGAGTTCACCTGACCCACAACTTTTACTAGATTGTGGTATGGGGAGCATACAACCCAGTCTACAGGTGTGGTACAGCAGAAATCGAAAAGTATTTTTTAAAGCAAAACAATGTTTATTCAATTAACTCAAGTTAACCTTTTTAAAGCATACAGTGAACATCTTAGCAACCATCGATTCAAATACAACCCCCAAAGAATACAACACTAAGTAATCATAGAATCATAGAATTTACAATGCAGAAGGAGGCCATTCGGCCCATCGAGTCTGCACCAGCTCTTTGAAAGAGCACCCTATCCAAGCCCACGGCTCCACCCTATCCCCATAACCCAGTAACCCCACCCAACACTAAGGGCAATTTTGGACACTAAGGGCAATTTAGCATGGCCAATCCACCTAACGTGCACATCTTTGGACTGTGGGAGGAGACCGGAGCACCCGGAGGAAACCCACGCACACGCAAGGAGAACGTGCATGCTCCGCACAGACAGTGACCCAAGCCGGAATCAAACCTGGGACCCTGGAGCTGTGGAGCAATTGTGCTAACCACCATGCTTCCGTGCTGCTAATCCTGAAGCTTTCCTTTTAACATCCAGAAGACATTAAAAAAAAACTTTTAACAGAAGCACATCAGGTTTAAATTCACTACTGAGATCAGTTATCACTCTGAATTCACTAAATGATCAAGATATAGTCTTTACATGGCAGCGAGAACAACATTACACATTATTTGGCTGGCTGCAGCTCCAACACTTAAACAAAACCAAAAAACACAGACACACCCAAGCGTTTCTCAAAGTGAAACTAAAAAACAGAGCCAGAGCTCAGCTCCACCCACACTCTGATATCACTGCATAAACATGAGCAGACAAACATTTCTTAAAGTGACATTCTCATGACAGTTCACAGAGGCAACTCTAAAAATTCGGGCTAGACCATTCAGAAGAGATGTTAGGAAGCACGTCTTCACTCAAAGGATAGTCAAGATTTGGAACTCCCTCCCAAAAACAACAGTTGAAGTTAGACCAGTTGTTAATTTTAAATCTGAGACGGATAGATTTTTGTTCAGCAAATATATTCAGGGATATGTGCCCAAAGCAGGCATATGGAATTCGATCAGCCATCAGGCTCGAGGGGCTGAATGGCCTACTCCTGTTCCTGCATTCCTATGTTTTCTATTGACAGATTATATCCATTACTGTGAATTGTTCGGGATTAGGTGAGAAATTCCTGGATATTGACCTAGTGATGACAAAGGAATGGTGATGATGTCCACGCTTGTGATTTGAATGGTGAACTTGGGAGGTGACATATTATATCAATTTATTTCACCCTTCTTCAGCTAGATTGCATTTCTCAGACTATCAGCAAAGACAGGCAGACCAGAGTTAGCAGATTATGCAAAGTGAGTTCTGTTCTTTTCCAGCAGGCATATTTTGACACGAACGTGAGTGGGTCAGGAACAGGGTTAATTTTCACCAGGGCTCAAGGAAGGGACTAAAAGGTCTTCCAGTGGGAGCAGAAGTGTAAGGCTGGTCAGCTTCAGACTGTAAGCTTTTCTCTAATAGTGATTGGCATTCTTTTTGATGTTCGTTTAGCCGCGAAGCTCTATTGTTTCTCATCCATCATTTCTTTTGTTATGAGATGAATTCAGAACCATTCCACTCCCACTCTCTCTGAGTCCTGACCTCCCATCCAGACTACACTGAGGGGATAAATGTCTCCTTTCTCTGGCAGCTTCTGATGGGTTTGAAGTGAAATGAGCTCTGGCAGTCTCCTTTTAGTTCCCAGTGGCGTCCAGCTCACAGCACAAAACTGCTTGCACAATTCACAATTAACAGAGGGGAAAAGAAAGTAATAAAGTAAAGCAGGCTCTGGAGTCCTGAAATCGAGATAAAGGCATACTTTTAAAACCATTATTTTCATTAGATTACAGCGGTTGTTGTGCTCGCGATGTGTTCCCCCTTTAGGTTTGCATTTTGCAGTCAATAGATCACAATATCCTGAAACTAAGCAAAGCTGCACATTACTGTGGTGTGCTCTAAGGCAGCTGAGCTAGATGTCGTGACTACTGGCAATCCATTATGCTCCTATTGTTGGAGTACAAAGAATAGTGAGCCATAAATGGTCAAGAGCAGCTACTGATTTTAGTGAAGAGAAAATGCCATGAAATGGATACTTTTACAACTGTTTCCCATTGCAGAATTTCTTTCTGACTTGTCACCTGGTCTGTGCAAGAAGTGATATAGCTCTCGAATGTATATATATTATTGTTTGGGTCTAGAATTATAGGCATAATATTACGGGATTAAGGACAGCAACGATGAGTCAGAATTAGGAGGGAGATAGAGGACCTAGTGGAGTGGTGCAACGACAACAATCTGTCCCTCAATGCCAGCAAAACTAAAGAGCTGGTCATTGACTTCAGGAAGCAAAGTACTGTACACCCCCCCGTCAGCATCAACGGGGCCGAGGTGGAGATGGTGAGCAGTTTCAAATTCCTAGGGGTGCACATCTCCAAAAATCTGTCCTGGTCCACAAACATTGACGCTACCACCAATAAAACATAACAGCACCTATACTTCCTCAGGAAACCAAGGAAATTCAGCATGTCCACACTGACTCTTCTCAATTTGTACAGGTGCACTATTGAAGGCATCTTATATGGCTGCATCACAAAACCACAAGAAACTTCAGAGTCGTGAACACTGCCCAGTCCATCACACAAACCTGCCTCCCATCCATTGACTCCATCCACACTTCCTGCTGCTTTGGGAAAGCGGGCAGCATAATTTAAGATCCCTCCCACCCGGCTTACTCACTCTTCTAACTTCTTCCATCGGGCAGGAGATACAAAGGTCTGAGAACACACACGAACAGATTAAAAAACAGCTTCTTCCCGCTGTTACCAGACTCCTAAAATACCCTCTTATGGAATGACCTGATTAATATTATACCCCTGTATGCTTCACCCGATGCCGGTGTCTATGTATTTACATTGTGTACCTTGTGTTGCCCTATTATTTTCCTTTCTTTTCGTGTACTGAATGATTTGTTTGAGCTGCTCGCAGAATAATACTTTTCACTGTACATGGTACACGTGACAATAAACAAAATCCAATCCAATCCAATCCAAGCAGCTGCATTTGATGTCTGCGAATGAAAATGTCACCTTCTGCTGATACTTTTACCCTCTTCATTTACCAGAGCCAAGGGGCTCTTTCATATCAGACATATTTTTTATTCCTTAACAACTTTTATCTCTGCCCAACCTAGAACCATCCAAAATTTGACTACTTCTCTTATTCCATTGGAACCTCTTTTAGTATATCCACTGCAGTCCCTGCAGTCTAACGTTGCATTCCAGTTTAGCGTATAAAACACATTGTAAAAGCTTCTAAAAGAGGTTGGCGAAAGTAAATGCGAGCCCCATAGAAGCAGAGGCAGGAGAAATTTTGGAGGGGTATCAGGAAATGGCTGAGGCATTCATCAAACACTTAGCGGCATTTGAACCCCTGATGTCCAAAAATGTGCAGGTTAGGTGGATTGGCCATTCTAAATATTCCCTTAGTATCTAACGGTTAGGTGAAGTTACGGGGTTACAGGGATAGGGTGGGTAACTGGGCCTAGGTACGGTGCTCATTGAGAGCGATGGAGTAACTCGATGGGCTGAATCTGAACTGTTGAGATTCTATGATTCTATCTGGTGGCCATATGCAGGAGCCGAGCCCAATGTGTGGCCTTAGTGCACCTGTTGGAGCAGGTTTGCACGAGGCAGCCTTCTCATGATGCTGTCTCGCAATCATTGTCAACATAGGGACAGTGGGTGGGATCACTGTGTGGGAAGGCCAATGAGAGAGGGCCCAGCTGGATAGCCAGTAGCCTTATTGTGACAGGTGGGTGCTGCTGAGGGAGGTACCAAGGTGCAAAGATGCCTCAAAATGGGAGCACTCTCAAACGCCTGCTGAAAAAGAATTGTTAGTGTGGAGGGGGAGACCACTCCATGGGAATGATTGTGGCAGTTTCTGTCTTGTGGCTCAGCTGTCAGAAGAGGAGGCTCTGATGTGTTAGATGGAATATAATGTGGAAAAATGTGAAGGTGTCCAATTTGCTGGGAAAAATAGAACAGCAGAATATCCTGAAGGCTGGGAAATGTTGGTATTCAGAGGGACCTGGGTATCTTCCCTGTGAACCAGAGAAGTTAACAGGCAGTTTCAGCAAGTAATTAGCAAAGCAAATATAGGGGGAGATTTCTGGCCATTCTCGCCAGCTGGATCTTGGGTCTCGTCGGTGGCGAACCTGTGCCGCGGGTTTCCTGGCGGTGGCAGGGTGGATTCAGTGGGAAATCCCATTGACAGCAGCAAGATCAGAAGATCCCACTGCCGGCCAACGGCGGGCGGGCTGCCTCCCACCACCGAGGAGCACAGCAAGAGGGGACGAGGAAAATTCCCCCATAACGTTAACCTGCATTTCAAAGATATTGGTATGTATAAGAGTAAATAAATCTTTGGGCCTCTGTGATACCACAGTTTTAGTCTCCTTACCTAAGGCAGGATATACTTGAGTAGACCAAGTACAAGAGAGATTCACTAGACTGAATCCGGAATGAGACAATTGTTCTATGAGGAGAGATTGTGTAGACTGTGCCCAAATTTCCTAGAATTCAGAAGAATGGGAAGTGGTCTCATTGAAACGTATCCTTAAGGGATTTGACAGGGTCGGTGCTGGGTGGATGTTTCCCCTAGCTGGGGAGTCTCTGTCTGAGGATTCACAGAATCAGAATAAGGAGCCAACCATTTGGAACGGAGATGAGACATTTCTCTGCTCAAAGGGTTGTGAATGCTTGGAATTCCTCACCCCAGACAGTTGTAGATATCGAGTTGTTGAGTATGTTCCAGGCAGAAATTGATAGATCTTTGGGCTAAGGAAATAGGGATATGGGGATAGTGCAGGAAGGCAGAGTAACAAAACAGCTATGATCTTACTGCATGGCGGAGCAGGCTTGAAGGGCACAATTGCCTGCTCTGGTTCCTATTCCTCAGTTCTTCTATCCTTTACCAACATTCTGATTGGAGATGTATTTCTAAACCCTATCTTCCTGCTCTGCATCACCATCTTTCATCTTCTAGTTTATCAGCGTTATTGTGGTCCGTGCTTTTTCTTTATTCTTTCATGGGATGTGCGCGCCGCTGACTGGGCCAGCATTTCTATTGCCCATCCCTAATTGCCCCTGAGAGGGTGGGGGTGAGCTACCTTCTTCAATCTCTGCAGTCCATGTGGTGTAGGTGCATCCATGGTGCTGTTAGAGAGGAAGTCCCAGAATTTTGACCCAGCGACAGTTAAGGAAATGCGATATAGTTCCAAGTCAGGATGGTTTGTGGCTTGAAGGGAAATTTGTGATGCATCTGAATGTGCATCTTTGCATTCCTCCCTTCATCATGCTTCACAGCTCCAGGGTCCCAGGTTCAGTTCCCGGCTGGGTCACTGTCTGTGCGGAGTCTGCACGTCCTCCCCGTGTGTGCGTGGGTTTCCTCCGGGTGCTCCGGTTTCCTCCCACAGTCCAAAGATGTGCGGGTTAGGTAGATTGGCCATGCTAAATTGCCCGTAGTGTCCTAAAAAAAGTAAGGTTAAGGGGGTGGGGCTGTTGGGTTACGGGTATAGGGTGGATACGTGGGTTTGAGTAGGGTGATCATTGCTCGGCACAACATCGAGGGCCGAAGGGCCTGTTCTGTGCTGTACTGTTCTATGTTCTATGTTCTATATAATTCTAGGCTCTAAAGAGGATGTTCTGTACACACCTCTCACCCCTCCACATAAGTTTTCTTGCACAATCATTAGAATTTAAGAGTCAGCCATTGTCAAGCTCTGACTCACTTAGCATTGGGGCTGAATTCTTCAATGGGCCTCTTGCCGAGCATTGGTGCCTGGAGGAATTAAAAAATTGCAGACATGTTGCCCTGGTTTTCCGTCTCAGACCCGGTGATTTCCTGATCAAAGTTCCCAATGGGCACTATTCCTTGCCTGATTGAGGAATCAGCCTGAGTTGGCAGCTTTAATTCATTTTCTCCAGGTCCTAGAAATGTGTAAACCATGAGCTTCCTCTGTCTTTGTTCATCTTCAAACTTAATCACTATTCCCTGATTTACCTCCTGTTCTATTTATTTTTGACCTTGATGGTCTCCTGCACAGTGGGATCTTGGCCCTTTGCCCTGTATTCTCAAAAAAACATACAGAGATGTCAATAGTAAGCATGACCTTTATTTCAGTAGTTCATTATCTATTGAATCCTTTGTGCATTTATACAAGTGACTCATAATACTGTGATAAACAATAGACAAAGGTCTGGCCAATGCATGAACAAATGAAAGCTGGACATCAAATCATAGCTGTTAATATTTTTGTCACGGCCAGTTTAAATTTTGCTTCTTTTTCTTGTTTAGCCTTCTGTTTGAGTTTCAGGGTCAGTATAAATTTGTTCAGCAAAGACATTTTTCCCACAACAGAAGAGAATAGTCCTTTCCTATTGGCATTGCTGTTAAAACACCATCAAAAGTGCTTGTATTGTCCTGAATAGCACTCACAACAAAAAGGTAGTAAAATAATTGATCGGAATACTAACTTGGAATCTTACAAACCAGGGGCGAAATTCTCCGACCCCCAACAGGCCTCCGCCATGGCGGAAGCGGAAGAGAAACCCACATCGCGCATGCGCCGGTGGTGACGTCAGCGGCAGTTGGCCGCTGACATCACCGCCGGCGCATGCACCGACCGGCGAAAGCCTTTCGGCCAGCCCCGCTGAATTCCCCACCTTTGGGGAGGCCCGACCGCGGAGTGGTTAGCGCCACTCCCCTACGCCGGGACCCCCCGTCACGCCGGGTAGGGGAGAATCCCGCCCCAGGTTAGCAATTACTAGCATGCAGAAACTGCAATGTCCTTCCTCCATGTTAACAGGGCGATTGATACTTCTGCAACTAAAACTTCAATTGCTGGACAACCTATGGAAAGGGCCACGTAACAACGATTGAATCATCCCTGTTATGGAACCAAACTTTGCACAATGCCTGAAAGAGGCAGGGTTTTAGTGAAGGCATTGTAGATGCAGGAAAGGCAGGAAGCTGTTGCCATGAAAGGTGGTGAAATCCATGGGACAGAAAGTCACAATCTTCCACGTTCGTCTCTGCCTCGCTACTGCGATTTTGTACATGCACTCCATCCCATCCCGTCTATTAAAATTAATGGACAGAAAATAATTGTGGAAAGTATACTTCTCTCCTCTGCTCTCTGAAAATGTGCCATTGCAACCAAAGTGAATATTTGGAAAATTGTATGTAATATTTGTACAACTTTTTCAACAGATACAAACATTATTCTCTTGCTATCCTTGCTCTGTGCAGTGATGTGTTTTGTTGCTCCATGGTATGAAGTGCTATTGGCCTTCAGCTAGTTGTCATTTTCTTGCACTGTACTATTATTCTGTGATTTCACAACCTGGGTGGTAACTGAGGGTCACTTGAAACAGTTGTAGTGAGCTCCATTTTATTTTACTCTGTACAATGTGATGTTACTCTATGATTATGAAATCAAACAATCGGTAGCTGGCAACATTTATGTTGTCTCTCAGTTTGAGCACAGGAGGTGAGTGGGAAACAAGATTTGTCAACACACTTGAGTACATGAGCTGCATAACTCAAATTTTCAGCAGCACCTAGATGATAAATGAAATTTCACAGACTTTACAATTAATTCACCAGTATAAAGCTAAGATGGGGAATATAGAAATCTGACCAGAATTTTACACCCCCTCCCCCCCCCCCCCCCCCCCCCATCCACACCGATGGGCAGGGGAGACTTCAGGTGGCCATGAGCTAATTGGCATAAGAATGGCCACTTAAGGGCTTCCTCCCTCCGCCGTTGGGATTTTTCTTGGCTGACTTGTGAGGCTTTTCACAGTAACTGCATTGAAGTCGACTTGTGACAATAAGCAATTATTATTATTATTATTGGCAGCTGTGGGAGGATGCCTCCTGTTTGGCCATCCTCTACCCAATGGAGCCCCCCACCTACTTCCTGGGTTCACCCCAATGCCACCACACCCCACTGAATCTGCACCCCCTCTCCTCCCCCCCACCTTTGGTCTATGCCTGGCCCTGGCAAAACCCCAGACTCATTTATAAGTTTGGGTTCTTTTGGTGTCTCTTCCTTAGGGACTGCCTGCCTGCAATCCCAGGAATGGCCACCATTTCTAGTGGTGCTGTTGTATTGGGAGAGCTGTCGGCCATTTGATTGGCTGGAAGCTCTCGGAGACAGGCCCTACTCCCTGAGGATCGTCCTGAACCAATCAACACCCCGACTGCAATTAAATCATTGCAGGGAAACACCTGGTCACAGGGAGGCAGTGTTGTCACCATCTTTTCAGCCAGGGTGTGTGATGCTCGATCAATGACTCCAGAAGTGAGATTGGATGACAATTGAAGATTTTATTGGACTAGATGTTTCCCCAGCAACGCAGGTACAGAATGCAGCAGCTGGGGAGACACAGGCTCTTATACTCCGCCTCACTGGGCGGAACCAGCAGGCAGGCTTCACCAATGATATTGCTGTTGCAGGTACCTCCCACACCAATGGTCTTATAGCATCAACCTGGGTACTGTAATACCCCTAATACCGACTACCACATTCACCCCCTGTTAAAAAAAAGAGTCCGGCAGGGGTGGTGGTCTCGCGTTATACAATGGTAGAGGTTGAGGTTATGGTGGTAACTGGTATACATTAGTACAGTGTTTTGCCTCGTTACATGTCGCAACTATTTACAGTATTTATTTACATTCATGTGTCAAAATGTAGCAATTAGTCGATCGGGGCCCTGGTCGTCCTCTGCGATCGTCGCAGTTTCGGCGGTGATGCAGGCACCGGCTCGGGATTCCGTGGCTCCGGGAGCGTGGCTACGACTTCTTCAGTAGCTTCATCACCCCTAGATGGGACCAGTGGGAGGACCGATCCACCTGGGAAGGAGGCGGCTGTGGGGTGAGCCGGTGGGAGGGAGGGTGGGGTTCATGGGGGAGGGAGGTGTGGGTGGAGATCCAGCGGGCGCCAGGTCCCGTAGGGAGACCGTATCCTGTCGGCAATCGGGGTAACGCCACGCAGGCGTATTGAGGGTTAGCGTGAAGGATATGGACCCTCTCGACCAATGGGTCCGACTTGTGCGCCCGCATGTGTTTGCGGAGCAGGATGGGTCCAGGAGCTGCCAGCCAGGTTGGGAGTGAGGTCCCGGAGGAGGACTTCCAAGGGAAGGCAAGGAGACGTTCGTGAGGTGTTTGGTTGGTCAGTGGTACAGCAGTGATCGGTTGGAGTGGAGAGCATCAGGAAGGACCTCCTGCCAGCGGGAGACTGGGAGATTCCTGGACCGTACGGCCAGTAGGGTAGTCTTCCAGACCGTCCGTTCTCCCTCTCTACCTGTCCATTTCCCCGGGGGTTGTAATTGGTCGTCCTACTCGAGGCAATGCCCTTGCTGAGCAGGAATTGGCGCAGTTCGTTGTTCATAAAGGAGGACCCCATATCGCTGTGTATGTAGGCTGGGAAACCGAACAGGGTAATGATACTGTGGAGGGCTTTTATGACGGTGGCTGCGGTCATGTCGGGGCAGGGAGTGGTGAATGGGAACCGGGAGTACTCGTCAATCGCGTTCAGGAAATACGCATCGGTGGACGGGAGGGGCCCTTTGAAGTCCATACTGAGGCGTTCAGAGGGACGGGAAGCCTTTATCAGGTGCGCTTTCTCTGGCCTGTAAAAGTGTGGCTTGCACTCAGCGCAGATTTGGCAGTTCCTGGTGACGGTCCTGACCTCCTCGATGGAGTAGGGCAGGTTGCGGGTCTTGATGAAATGGAAGAATCGAGTGACCCCCGGTGGCAGAGGTCCTCGTGGAGGGTGTGGAGTCGATCCACTTGTGCGTTGGCACATGTGCCAGGGGATAGGGCATCAGGAGGCTTGTTTAGCTTCCCGGGACGATACAAGATCTCACAGTTGTAGGTGGCGAGCTCGATCCTCCACCTTAATATCTTATCATTCTTTATCTTGCCCCGCTGTGCATTATCGAACATGAAAGCAACCGACCGTTGGTCAGTGAGGAGAGTGAATCTCCTGCCGGCCAGGTAATGCCTCCAATGCCGCAAAGCTTCCACTATGGCCAGGGCCTACTTTTCAAAGGTGGAATGGCGGATTTCTGAAGCGTGGAGAGTGCATGAGAAGAAGGCCATGGGTCTGTCCGCTTGGTTGAGGGTGGCCGCCAGAGCTACGTCGGACACGTCGCTCTCGACTTGGAAGGGAAGGGATTCATCGATTGCGTGCATCGTGGCCTTTGTGATGTCCGCTTTGATGCGGCTGAAGGCCTGGTGGACCTCTGCCGACAGGGGAAGAACCGTGGATTGGGTTAGTGGGCGGGCCTAGTCCACATAGTTGGGGACCCACTGGGCATAATATGTAAAAAATCCTAGGCAGCGTTTCAGGGCCTTGGAGCAGTGGGGGAGGGGAAACTCCATGAGGGGGCGCATGCGTTCGGGATCTGGGCCTATAACTCCATCATGCACTATGTAGCCGAGGATGGCAAGACAGTCGGTGCTGAACACGCATTTGTCCTTGTTGCAGGTTAGGTTAAGGATTTTTGCGGAGGAATTTTCGGAGTTTGGTGTCGTGGTGCTGCTGGTCGTGGCTGCAGATGGTGACGTTATCGAGGTACGGAAACGTGGCCCGAAAACCGTACTGGTCAACCATTCGGTCCATCTCCAGTTGGAAGACCGAGACTCCATTTGTGACACCGAAGGGAACCCTTAGGAAGTGGCAGAGCCGCCCATCTGCTTCGAATGCAGTGTACTTGCGGTCGCTAGGGCAGATGGGGAGCTGGTGGTGGGCGGATTTGAGATCCGCCGTGGAAAAGACCTTGTGTTGTGCAATCTAATTGACCAAATCAGATATGCGGGGGAGAGGGTACGCATTGAGCTGTGTATACCTGCTGATTGTCTGACTATAATCGATGACCATCCTCTGCTTCTCCCCGGTCTTTACAACCACTACTTGAGCTCTCCAGGGGACTGTTGCTAGCCTCGATAATACCTTCCTTCAGTAACCGCTGGGCTTCCGACCTAATGAAGGTCCGGTCCTGTGCACTGTACCGTCTGCTCCTGGTGGCGACGGGTTTGCAATCCGGGGTGAGGTTCGCAAAAAGGGAAGGTGGATCGACCTTGAGGGACGCGAGGCTGCAGACTGTGAGGTGGGGAATAGGGCCGCCGAATTTAAAAGTTAAACTCTGGAGGTTGCATTGGAAGTCTAACCCTAGGAGTGTGGCAGCGCAGAGGTGAGGAAGGACGTAGAGCCGGAAATTTTTTAATTCCCTTCCCTGGACTGTGAGGTTCGCTACGCAGAACCCTTTGATCTCTACAGAGAGACCCGGAGGCCAGGGAGATTCTTTGGTTAACTGGGTGGATGGTAAGAGAACAGCGCCTTATCGTGTTGGGGTGTATGAAGCTCTCTGTGCTCCCGGAGTCGATCAGGCAGGATGTTTTGCGCCCGTTGATGAGCACGGTTGTTGTCGCAGTCGAGAGCGTTCGGGGCCGAGACTGGTCCAGGGTCACCGAGGTGCGTCATGGTAAAAGTTGGAGATTTTCCTCAGGCGGTGTGTGGTCATCCGAATCGAGGTCCTGAGACTCCGGCCAAGATGGCGGCGCCCACTGGTCGCCAATGGCTGCGGGTGTGCAAGATGGCGGCGCCCATCCGTCGCACGTGGTCCCTGAGAACAAGCCCGGGGCCCGCAAGTGGCTCCGGAAAAGGAAGATGGCGACACCCGCTGGCCACACGTGGCTCATGAAGGGAGTTGTGAAGGCGGTCCCGGTTCTCCCCCGGAGACCGCGGCGACCGCCTGGGCCTGGCATACCGCCACGAAATGGCCCTTTTTGCCCCACCCTTTGCAGGTGGAGGGGCGAGCCAGGCAGCGCTGCCGGGGGTGCTTGGCTTGCCCGCAAAAATAACAGTGGGGCCACCCGGGGTTGCCTGGTAGCCGCGCAGCACAAGCTTGTGGGGGGATGGGGATGCACCGGGGTCGGCCGCAGGGGGGGGGGCTTCCACGCTGCCCAAGGGGCTGCCACGCAGTCGGGGACGTACGTGCGGGCGTTTCGGGAGGCCACATCCAGGGAGCTAGCAAGGGCCCGTGCCTCTTTGAGGCCTAGTGTCTCTTTCTCTAGCAGCCGCTGACGGATTTGGGAGGACAGCATACCTACAACGAATGTGTCCTGGATTAAAAGTTCTGTGTGGTCGCTGGCTGAAACTTGCGGGCAGTCACAGTTCCTACCTAATACCAGGAGTGCATGGTAGAATTCATCCAGCGATTCCACAGGGATTTGTCACCTCGTCGCTGGCAGATGTCGGGCGTAGACCTGGTTTACTGGCCGAATGTAGTGTCCTTTTAGCAGGGTCATCGTGGCCTCGAAATCGTCCGCATCCTCGATGAGGGTGTAGATCTCTGGGCTCACCCTCGAGTGAAGAACTTGCATCTTCTGGTCCTCCAAGGGTGTAGTTGTGGCCGCCCTGAGGTACCCGTTGAAGCACGGCAGCCAGTGTTTGAAGGTTGCCGCTGAGTTTGCTGCGTGAGGCATGAGTTGCAGACACACCGGCTTGATTTGGAGCTCCATTCTTTCAAAACTAGTCAATGACTCCAGAAGCGAGATTGGATGACAATTGAAGGCTTTATTGGTCTAGATGTTTCCCCCAGAAGCGCAGGTACAGAACGCAGCTGCTAGGCAGACACAAGCTCTTATACTCCGCGTTACTGGGCGGAACCAGCAGGCAGGCTTCACCAATGATTCTGCTGTCTCAGGTACCTCCCACACCAATGGTCTTACAGCATCAACTGGGTACCGTAATACCCCTAATATCCACTACCACAGTGTGACCACTGCTTCCATTGACAATTCAGGACATTGAATATATTGTCCATAAACTCGGTATTCTGGATTTCTGTTGCAATATTGAGCTTATTTCTTCCATTGCATTCCTCGAATTTTTCAAAAGATGTATTAATTATACAGACTTACATTGGATGTATGGCATTGAAACAGGCCATTTTGTTCCACCAACCCATGTTGGTGTTTCTGTTTCACCCAAACCTCCATCCATATTTCTTTACCTAAGTCCACTATTGTAACTCACTGGATTCCCTTCTCTCTCTAGATGTTTGTCGAGCTCCCCCTTAATTGCACATCCACCAGTGATGGGCAAACTAGGCCAGTTCATCTCAGTACGCCACAAGATTGAAATCAAGCTTGTTCACTAAGCATGACCACATGAATAAGATTAAATATATTTCATACATGCCAAATGTTTCAAAATGATTTGGAGAAAATGCTTAATTATTAATACATTAATAAAACTATAATCAATGTCAAATGGTTAAATCAAAATAAATATTTGTACTTTAGACACAGAGAAAGTGCATGGCTCTCACAGTCAATGTTGTGAACAATCAGCCTAAACCTCGCTTCACTTGACTTTGCTTTATGTGTGTATCACTTCATTCATGTTGATCAGAGAAAACTATATGGATGGGAACCAGCTGAATTTGGCAATCCTGCATGTGGGCAACGGTCAACAAAATGCCTCATGGGCCGTATTCAGAACCTAGATGAGCTGCACGAGACAGTAATTGTCCGAGTTGGATTTGTACTGTTTCTTCAGAAGAAGACACACCGCAGAAATTTTCCACATTGCCGGATAGATGACAGTGTTTAGCTGTACTGGAACAGCTTGGCTAGGTGTACGGCACGTACGATTGCTGGACTATTGTCAGGGCCCATAGCCTTTGCAGCAACCAGTGCCTTTAGCTATTTCTTGATATCACGTGGAATAAATTGAATTGGCTGAAGACTGACATCTGTGATGCTGAGGACCAACTCTTGTTGAAACACGTGCATCCCAGAGAAAATATTGCTGGATTGACAACTCCACCGCTTTGATAACTGCGGCAATTTCACAATATTTGTTTACCGAAGGTTCAATGGTTTTAAAGGCTTGCAGGTTTTGTTATTGATTCTTTCAGGGTCTGGCTGTTCAACATGTTTATATCCTTCCAGTGAGGTTACTTTTTAATGGTAGAAAGTGATGATTGAATTACTCGAAAGATATTTTCATATATACTATTGTCACTATAGTGTTCATTAGTTCTATAAAGCATGTAGTGGGTCAAGTGTTATGGTTTGGCATTGGGGTAGGAGGGGCAATGAGGGGTGGGTGGAAGGGTAGAGCTTGGCATTGGGAACCATAAGGGGTTAGTGGAAGGCATGAAGTTGCAATGGTTCCGGCGATTGGATCAGGGGAGCATTTGACGCCTGCGATTGCCCGGGGGGGGGGGTCTTTGCCAGCGAAAGGTGGGGGGGTGAGATCAAAAGCTGGACCTGTCTTGTCTTCAGGTCCTGTACACCTTGCTTAGGGCACAGTTTGCACCAACATCCAAAAAAATTACTAATTGTGGGTGGATGCAATCTGGATTATGCTGAACCACCCAATGGATAGCCCTTTGTATGTCACAATGGTCACATATTGTGGTGAATCTGAATCCACATTTATTTGGAGATAGGTTTGACTTAGGTCAACTTTACTGAAATTCTGGCCCCAGCCAACCCAAGCAAATAAATCCTCAATTAAAGGCAGAAGGTACTGCTCTGCACACAGTAATGGATTGATAGTGACTTTTAAATCACCACATATTCATCACAGGTACTATGGGCAAAACCCTATCATTTACATTAATGGGCTCGAGGACCCCCATCTTGACCAGCCTTTCTAATTCTGCCTCACCCTGAGGCATGATGGCGTACGGCACTCATCTATCTTTTAAGCATCACGCTTGGCTTTTATCCTTAATCTTTATCTTGACTGAAACCTCTTTCATGCTTCCCAACTCTTCGTTAAAGACTATGGCATGTTGCTTCAAAATGTTCCGTAGACCTGCTTCAGCCTCCGACATGATATTCACCTCTGCCCAGTTTAGTTTGATTCTCTCCAGCCAGGTTCTCCCCATTAGAATCATAGCATCATAGAATCCTTACAGTGCAGAAGGAGGCCATTTCGCCCATCTGGTCTGCACGACCCTCTGAAATAGCACCCTACCTCGGCCCATTCCTCTGCCCCATCCCTGAAACCCACCCAACCTTTGGAAACTTAGTGGCAATTTAGCATGGCCAATTAACCTCAGTTAGGGATGGATAGTGTTGCTCTGTTTACTTGCTATAAAGATAGCAGTCAATATGGCCACCTTTCTCAATCCTAATTATGTTTACACTTAGAGTCGCCAGGTATCTTTCGATACCGCCACAAGGTTCAAACCCAAATACTGATCAAAGAGTCAATATACCAGTTAGTTAGTTCAAAGTCAATACTATATATTTACACACACAGTAAGATCTACTCATGAACAAAGCACTACAAACTAAACTATCTCTAACACTAACGCCTATACTTAACTTCGGGTGTTCACTCAGTCAGAGGAACAATGGCCGTTGTTTGGATCTGAGGTTGTTGGTTTCGAAGAGATACAGGAGAACAGCTAAGGTTGTCCGTCTGGTAGCGTTGACCTTGGACTTACTTGCTTCTGGTGCAGCTGGTGGATGGGTCTCTCCGCTTTGAGAGCCAAATCCAAGAGAGCGAATCTCTCGTGGGGGTTCCTTCTTATACCTGGAGGGGCTTTGCGCACTTTTATGCGGGCTTTAAACATGGTCCCAATTAATTGGGCCGCTTCCCGATCATTGCTATCGATCTTGACCAATAAAGGGGTGGATGCCTTGATGGCTGGGCATGTCTGGGCGTTGCCCTGGCTTTGTTTGTGCTTTCAGTTGGGGGAACTGGCGCCGGGATGTCTGGAACAGTATCAACTACCTGAGTGTTAGTCCTTTGTTTCCCGGAGATGGGCCATCAATATGCTAATCAACCTATAGTTTCAATTCCGTCTGGGAGCTGTCTCTCCAATATGCATGCAGGCTCTGTGCCTGCTTGTTTTCCTGACATTGTCCACAGTTCCCTACATTCTTTGCGAGCGTCCATTTTGTATTCTGGAAGTGGCCATCCCAGATGGCTACAATAGTTACCTTTAACAATGCGCAGGGGCAAGTCTGCAGTCTGTCCATTTAGCTGCACTTTTACCTCAAGATAGTCCCTTAACAGAATCATTTCTCTGGTATAGGTTTTGAGTATTATCATTGAGGGTTTCAAGGTGCTCGGCGGTAGGTTCTCTTGATAAACAGATTCTAGGAATAACGAAATGGCTGCGCCAGTGTCCGCCTCCATTTTCACTGCTGTCATCCAGTAAAGGATTGACCCAATAATGGTTCATGGCGCCCCCCCCCCCCAATAGCCAGTACATTCAACAACAGTTTGTCATCTGACTGTTACTCTGGTTCCTTGTCATGCTCTTTTCGTATCACGTGCAATAATTTTTCCTCTCTATTCAATTTTTTATTTCGTTCTTGCTTTTTACACTTTGTGTTTGAAACTTGTTGGCCAGGATACGCCATCGGCCGATGCAAAATCAGAAAAGACGATTGGGAGAAGAATCGGTTTTGACACCGAAATCGCGGCCAAAGCCGGTTTCACGCCAAATCGCAACTCTCCAGTGCCTCGACAGCGGCGTCACTGCATTCCACTCAGCACGCTCAGTAAATGCCATTTGGGGTGCGCAGCAAGATGGCTCTCTTGCAGGCCACGTCAATGGCTGCCCATGGACACCGCCCCAGTCCCATGTATACCTGACCCAGTATTCTGCTGGGCCTCCGTGATTCTCCGCCTCTACCAGAGCGCGTTCCCGACGGTGGGGTTCACTTGTGCTTTTAAAATTAGCAAACAGGTGCTGTGGCTGATGAGGGAGACAGAGGAGGTAGGACATGGAGAGGCACAACAGTGGGCTGCTTGGTCCTGACACTGGCTGGGCTGGCTGGATGGGGGGGGGGGTGGTTGCAGGAGCTGGATCGTGGGGCCGGGCTGATCCCCCATGGGACTGGGGCGGTGACCCTGGGCCGCCATTGACGTGGCCTGCAAGGGAGCCACCTTTCTGTGCACCCCACTGACTACGCACCATGACCCATGGTTCTGCAGAGTGACACCGGTCATATGGGTGCCCCCACCACCACCCCAGCAGCCTAGCCCCTGCACCTCACCACCCCTGTATCCCAGCCCCCACCCAGCATCCCAACACCGGAACACCCCAGTCCCCACTCCTGCACCCCACCCTCCGCCATGCCACCCCTTCCAAGAGGCTGCCACTCGCTAGCGGGGCATCACATGACCTGCCCAAGGGCAACAGCCACAGTTGCCCCTGCAGGGAGGACTGTAGATGGGGACCGAGGAGCATACCGCTGGCAAGGGCAGCACCAGCTGACATACCCCTGGCAGCAGGGACGGGCGCCAGGGCAGGAGGCCTCCAAGGAGCCGGACACAGACGGGGCCAGGGCTGCAGGGATCGGGGAGGGAGGGGGGACATGCAGGGGCAGGATCCGCAGTGCCAACTGGGGCCACAAAGTAGTCCAGGTAGACTTGGTTGGGCAGGGAGGTGCACACCATTCTGGCATGCCGGCCTTTCACCCCCTGCAGGCAATGGATATGGAATACAACTAGCAATGGTGGTCTTTCTGTTGGTCGCCGCAGCTCTGGGGGATGCCCTGCTTCTGACGAGTTAGAGCTGCTCGAGGAGGAAGAAGCTGCAGCAGTGGAGACTGCCCCAGAGGAACTGGAGGCAGCTGTTGAGGATGGAATGCTGGCTGCCTAACAGGCTGAGGCAGAGGACGTGTGAAGGAGGCACGCACGAGGCCTTGCGTGTCCAAGCACTGCCTGTCATTCAGGGACCTGACGGAAGCTATGATTACCATCCTGCGACCTGGGTCCCCAGTGGTGACTGCATCCTGGGGTGACCAGGCCTGGATCGGCCCGGCTGCTGATCAGGTATCTCAGGTGGCATGGGGCCACCCTGATCTGCCCATTACCCATGTGATGCGCCATGGACAGGATGGTTTACGTCTGACGAGTTACGGTCTTCCGGCACCTTCCCTGAAGGCTCCATCACTTCCTCCTCCCTCTGATGGCCCCGGGCTACTCCATGGGTTGGAGGTGTGAGTGGAGCTAACTCTAGAGGCTCCCCTGCCATCTGGCGCTGCCAGTCCTGGAGGCCCACCCTGGTCTCGACCAGTGTCCACACGCTCGCGGCCATGGAGCACAGGGTGTGGACCACAACCATCTGGGACTGTGCCACCACCTTCTGGGTGTGTGCTACATCAACCAGGGACTGTGCCATCTCCCTCTGTGTCTGTGCCATGTCGGCCAGCTACCAATGCTCTCAGCCATGGCCCGCTGTGACTGGGCAACACTCAAGAACACCGCTGCAATATCCAGGTGGCCCTGGCAGATGCCTGCCTATAAGAAGGTAGCCCTGTCCTGGGCCTCGACCACTGCCTGCACAGAGTGCCCCAGGCCTTGGACATGGTTATCCATGGCAGAAAGCCTCGTCTCCAAGGCCTCCAATGTGGATGCCATCCGTGGGGTGTTGGTCTGGGTGGCATGCATTGTCGGCACCACTTCCTTCTGCTGCACACAGTTGGACTCCTCCAACTGCAGCTGCAGGTTCTGGATGCTTGCCGCCAACCCCTCATGTAACTCCTGGCACTGCGCCATCACATTCGGGCAGCATGGTAGCACAGTGGTTAGCACAGTTGCTTCACAGCTCCAGGGTCCCGGGTTCGATTCCCAGCTTGGGTCACTGTCTGTGTGGAATCTGCACGTTCTCCCTGTATCTGCGTGGATTTTCTCCGGGTGCTCCGGTTTCCTCCCATAGTCCAAAGATGTGCAGGCTGGGTGGATTGGCCATGCTAAATTGCCCGTAGTGTTCACTTTACAGGTGTGATGCAACAGGGATCTAAAGTATTTTTAAACAAAACAATGTTTATTCTATGAATCCAGGTAACATTTTATAAACACACAGTAAACATCTTATCAACTGCCAACACTGATACCCCCCCAGAAACAGTACTCTATAGGTAACCCTTAGTAACTTTCCTAACAACATCCATAAGCCAAAGACCCTTTTTAACAAAGACAGTAGGTTTGCATTCCTTACAGAAACAGGTATTACTTTGAAATCAACAAGTGACCTGGAGACATTCTTTAGAGAGAGACCAAAATACACCTACTTGGTTCCAACTGAAAACAAAACTAAAACTCAGAGCGAAAACAGCTTCCAGCTCAAAACAAATGTAAAAAGCAGAGCCAGAGCCCAGCTCCACCTACAAAATAACATCACTGCAACCACTTGAGAAGACAAACATTTCTTAAAGTGACATTCCCATGACAACATACCCTAAGAGGGCATTGACAAGCATGGACAGCTATTGGATGGGTCCATGATTATGCTTGGCAAAGTACTGCAGTGGTTAGCTGTTGTTTTCTGCAGTATTGCTGACCAACAAACTCTCCTGCTCTTACCACCTTTCCTCAGGTATATCAGAAGGTATTTACATGTTACAAATTAGGGTTAGGGTTAGGGGCATTGGGACTGGTTCTGGGGGAGGTGGAACCAGTACAAACCGGACGGTCTGCACCTGGGCAGGACTGGAACCGATGTCCTAGGGAAGTATTTGCTAGAGCTGTTGGGGAGGGTTCATTGAACCCTCCCCATCCCTGAGGAGGATGGGAACCATGCAGGAAGTTGGAAGGTAGTAAAACAGGGACAGAAGCTAAAGGAAGTAAGGGGAAAAGTGCAAGGCAGAGAGGACCCATAGTCAAAAATCAAAAAGGGCGACAGTACAAGGTACAGTGACTGAGGGGAGCTCAGTGAATAGGCCCAGTAATACTAAAAGGAATAAAACTGGAGATGTTAAGATTCAAAACAGAGGTAAAAAAAAAGCCAACATAAGTGTATTTTACCTGAATGCTCGTAGTATTCAGAATAAAGTAAATGAGTTGATGGCACAAATCATCGTGAATGACTATGATTTAGTGGCCATTACTGAAACATGGCTAAAGGAATTTTGTCCTTCATTGCTAGAGGGGTGGAGTTTAAGACTAGGGAGGTTATGCTGCAGTTGTATAAGGTTTTAGTGAGGCCACACCTGGAGTATTGTGTTCAGTTTTGGTCTCCTTACTTGAGAAAGGACATACTGGCACTGGAGGGTGTGCAGAGGAGATTCACTAGGTTAATCCCAGAGCTGAAGGGGTTGGATTATGAGGAGAGGTTGAGTAGACTGGGACTGTACTCGTTGGAATTTAGAAGGATGAGGGGGGATCTTATACAAACATTTTAAATTATGAAGGGAATAGATAGGATAAATGCGGGCAGGTTGTTTCCACTGGCGGGTGAAATCAGAACTAGGGGACATAGCCTCAAAATAAGGGGAAGTAGATTTAGGACTGAGTTTGGAGGAATTTCTTCAGCCAAACGGTTGTGAATCTATGGAATTCCTTTCCCAGTGAAGCAGTTGAGACTCCTTCATTAAATGTTTTTAAGATAAAGATAGTTTTTTGAAGAATAAAGGGATTAAGGGTTATGGTGTTCAGGCCGGAAAGTGGAGCTGAGTCCACAAAAGATCAGCCATGATCTCATTGAATGGCGGAGCAGGCTCGAGGGGCCAGATGGCCTACTCCTGCTCCTAGTTTTTATGTTCTTATGTTGATAAATCACCAGTTAGGCCACATTGTGAACGCATCTTCTGTGGCCATCAAGTCCAGAATACTTGAACCAGGAGCTTTTGGCCCAGAGGTAGGGACACTACCACTGCACCAGAAGACCTCTCACTCAGTTTATACCACCTATATTCATAGAAGAAAAGGATTATTTGCCATTATTTGTATTGCATTGACCCTGACCTTGATCACTACCAGTATATTTATTTGCAATAGGCAGAAGTTGGCCATGGCCTACTTAGCCTTTTCTAGTTTGAGGTACTTCACGTCACCTGGGGAGATGTCCAAGAGAGGAGATGGATGGAAAATAGTTTGAAAAGCAGCATTTCCTAGTCCTAATAAACATGCAACTGCCTGGCCAATAAATGGTGTGCCTCTGTTGTGCTTCCCACAGAGTACAAGTTGCCAAATATTTGTGGCAGAGCTGCGTAACTGTTCATTCATCAATTCAGTCAAATTGAAAATTAATGCCAAGTTAAACAAACAAAAAAAGTTTTCTAAAGTATACGCTGCTGCTGTGCTTAAACATAATTGGCCATAGGATTTTCTTTACAAAGTAGATACATCAGAGCCATTCCAAGCTCGGTTCAGGATTTTCCATTTAAGGATTTGAATACTGAGATTCTGTCCTGACATCAGGCATTGACTATTCATTAAATTTGTCTTTTTTTATTGCAATTTCATTAAATGCCTTTGTGCATTTGACAGGACCCAAAATTCCTGCAAATATGCATCAGGAACATTGACCATCGTTACACTTTGTGCAAATCCAAGCAAATGCAATTAGTGAGAAAACAGCTACATATGGGAAACAAAAGCATCCTTTGGTTGGGGAATGGATGGAATCTTGCTCTGTGGTTTCATCTCTGACCCCAGCTTCCAAATTAACGAGATGAAGGGCTCCCGGAATCATAAAAATGTGTGGAAGGCTCATTGAAAGAGCTATCTGATTGGGCCCACACCCGCGCACTTCTCCCGTAACCCCACACATCTTTTCCAGGCCAAGTATTTGCTGAATTTCCTTTTGAAAATGAGTATTGAATCAACTTCCTCTGCTCTCAGGCAGTAGGTTCCAGTTTATAAAATCTTTTTCAGGCTCCATGCCCTAAGAGGCAACGTAGACTTCTAGGTCCAAGGTTAATCTTGACAGTCTTCTACAGCAACATGACTGAGCTGGAATCTCTCCCGCTCTTATGGCCTGCCACTGATGTGCATTGGAAAGATTTATAAGTTGATACTCAACCCGTTTGTCTTGATATGAATAAACCTTTCTCGGCCATCAATTCCTGGAGTGGGACTTGAACCTACAGCTTCTAGCACAGAGACACTAAGACCTCCCCCTTATAACATCCAACTGTGTAACAAACGTTTCCTCATCTCCGCGCTGGTCCTTTTGGCCATTTTCTTTAAATCGGTGTTCCCAACCCTCCTGTCACCGGAAACAGCTTACCTCTCTGTACTTTAACAAGCTCATAATTTTGAATATTGCTATGTATCTCCCCTTACCACTTTAAGGAGAACCAACCCCAGATTATTGTGTCTGTTTCCTTTGTCTGTTGGAGAAGTGTTCAATGCAGTAATTTGGGAAGTCTCTTGATAATGTCCTAGTACATATGGTTCCCCAAGTATAGGTCCTGTGCAGAATAAATGTAAGACCGCTGGGACTCATTAAAATGGGTCTTCCAGACAGGCAGCCTTAGCAAATCCCAACAGTTCTACATTTGGCTTGCAGCCAGTTTTCCAAGAGAAAGCGCTCAGGGAACTCGGCAAGCATTCGCAAAGTAAGATCACCGGCTTTAATCTAGTTTGTAGGGAAAGACCACAATTCTGTACCTAACGCGATGCACATATTAGTGCCCACAATCAGCTCGGGCACTGGCCAGAGGGGTGTGAAATTGGAAATGTTACTTTGGTAGAGCTGGTAATCTTTTCCAATGATGAAGCCACGTTGGCACCAGGAAGAGAGAGTTTTACTTTGTGGCTAAACTCAATTGTTTCAGAACAATTGGCACACACCCAGGATATTTGAAAATGGAAAATATTTCATTTCCCAACACTATTAAATCTTAACTATTGAGAAGCATACAATTCACCACCCCTTAATTATAAAACAGAGTAAAAGTGCAAACCCAGCTTCAAAAACAATTCCTTTTATCTGTGTCACTGACATCCATTTGCCCAGTCAGACATAATGATCAATAGGAAAGTTATAAATAAAGGTGGAAACAAGGTAAACCTTAACCAGGCAAACAACTGTCATGTTAGAGTACCTTTAAGAAATGAAGCAGCTCATATTACTGAAGTGATGTCAGAACGGGGAGCTGAACTGAGATCACTTCTGCTTTTTTGGAGTTTTAGTTTCAGTTTGAGAAAAAGAGCTTGGGTGTGTCTGTGTTTGCAGTGAGCTGGATCTGCTGTGATCTCTGCCAGGAAAGAATATCTCTGAATCATTTGGGTGATTTAAACTCATAATAGTAATGTCTTTAACCTGACCCTTATGTGTTTCTGTTTAAAGGTATTAAGTCTTTTGAAGGTTTGAAGGAACATTTTGAGGGATTATCTAGTGTTGTATTGTCTTTGAAGTAAGAGGTGTTAAGGGATCCAATGTTTATTTTAAAAGGTTAAGTTGAATTCATGGAATAAACATTGTTTTGTGTTTAAAAACCCACGTGTCCATAATTGTAATACTACACCTGGAGACCAAGCCGTGTGCTTCAAAAGCAACAATACATTAAAGGGAGAGGTTGATTGAACTCCATGATACATTTTGGGGTTCTGAAAACACCACTCCCATAACACCACCATCATTCAGCGCAATGTCTAATTAAGAATCATTTTAAGATCCCATTCTCCCTGTATTTGGGGCAAAGGTGATCAAAGGAAATGGGTGGAAGGCAGGATTAGGCTATTAAATTGGATGATCAGCCATGATCATAATGAATGGTGGAGCAGATTCGAAGGGCCGAATAGCCTCCTCCTGCTCCGATTTTCTATGTTTCTATGTTTACTGCTTTCGTCTTTTAGTGATATCAAGTTCCAGACATGTGCAGAATTTTATTAAGTTTGCTAATTCAACAGAATAGATCCTGTATAGATGCCACAGCAGCACCAGGGGTTTTAGTGAACAAATAGATCTTCTTCCACATCTTTCAGAAGTCTCTCAAAGTGTCTTGCATACAATTAGTTATTTAAGTGCATGGTCATTCTGCTGTCGTACAAGGCAGTTCTGAAGAGTCAGAGATGGGTTCATTCAGAAAATGCAATTTATTTATTTATTTCATCACAAGGCATCTAATTGTCAATGGATACAATAAAAGTGAAAACAAATCAACTAACTTTGTCCAAGTATTTCTGGATTATCAGTGCCCCTGCAGCTCTAATAATTAAAATGAAGAAGCAGTGTTGTGACGCTGAATATTGAAGGCAATCACGCCTGTTGCTTATAAAAAAGCTCTGATAGAAGTTCAGAACCTCAGTGAGTAGAAATTCATTAACACCCTAAGTTATTTTGTAAAACTTCTTCAGAAAGAGGAGGCCTGAACATAAAGTTGGTAAGTCACCAGGACTGGATGAGATGCATCCAATGATACTGAGGCAGATCAGTGTGGAAATTTCAGTCGCACTGTCCACAACCTTCTATGTCTGCTTGGATGCAGGCGAGTTACCAGAGGCCTGGAGACTTGCAGATGTTACACCCTAGTTCACAAAACGATGTAAGGATCAGGGACTACAAGGCAGTCAATTTAACCTCAGTGGTGAGAAAGCTTTCAACTCTTCATGGCGCATCCTCACTGTCCGAGGGTCGCTAATTATGCCATGGTATCACAATGGGGCGAGGTAAGGAGACAGACACCAAACACTACATCTACCAGTACAGGGATTGACCCAGTACTGTTGGCATTAATTTTGTTTTAATTCCTTCATTGGATGAGGGTATTTCTGGCTAGGCCAACATTTATTACACACCCCTAACTGCCCTTGAGAATGCAGTGGTACGCTGCAGCTTCTGTGGTGTAGATACACCACAGTGCTGTTATGCACCACATTCCAGCTATATAGCCATTGAGCTAGCCAACCACTTTGAAAAGCTTTTAGAGATGATAATCTAGGACTGAATTACCAATTACTGTGATAAATGTGGATTAGTTCTGGAAAAAACAGCATGGATTTTTTGAAGGCAAAACATGTTTGATGAACTTGATTGACTTTTTTTGATGGGGTTGATGTGGCATACACGGACTTCCAAAAGGTGCTTGATAAAATGCCAAATTACAGAGTTGTCAGCAAAGCTGAAGCCATGAAATAAAAGGGACAGTGGCAACATTGATCTAAAGTTGGCTGAGTGACAGGAAACAGAGAGCAGAGCGCATGGGTTGCTTTTCGGAGTGGAAGACTGAAGGACTGGGGGATTGGTAGGAGGACAACTGTTTTTTTCATCACTATTAATGACCTAGACTTGTGTGCACAGGGTCCACTTTCAACATATGCTGGAAGTATTGTGAGGAGGACAGTGATGGACTTCAAAGGGGCGTTGTCAGGCTGGTGGTATAGGTGGAAAGGTGGAGGATGAAATTTGATGTAGAGAAGTGTGAAATGATACATTTTGGTAGGAAGAGCAAGGAGAGGCAATATAAACTAGGAGTGGGATATCTCAATTACCCAGTGTATAGAAGGTCGGCTAATAAGGCACCGACTAAGCAGGAACCTGGTCGGGATCTCCAGGAAGTGTATTGTAAATAAAACTTTGTTCTTATTTTTACTCGGTGTGGACTCCCCATGTCCTTATTAAAGGGCATAGAGTGCAAAAGCAAGGAGGTAATAGTAAAACTTTATAAAACAGGCTCGGCCTCAACTCATGACTGATCTATACCTTAACTCCTGCTTGTTTTCACATCCCTTAATCACCCTTACTGAACGAAAATCTCTCTGGCTTAACAATACTGCAGGGGGATATGAATTGAAATATGGTGTTCAATATCAAGTTTTAATGAGGACTGGCTGAAAGTAAGTTCAAATATTAGGTGCCTCTCCTTTCAGATGGAGATGGGGGACAATTTTCCTTCCTCAGAGACACACGAGTCTTTGAACCCTTTTCCCCCCCAAGAGTGGTGGAGGCAGGGTTATTGAATATTTTGAAGGCCGGGGTGGGTAGATTCTTGACTAACAAAGGAGTCAAAGGTTATCTGGGGTAGGTGGAATGTGAAGTTGAAGCCACAATCAGACCTGCCATGATTTTATTGGATGGCGGTGCAGGCTCGAGGGGTTGATTGGCTTACATCTGCTCTTAATTTGTATGTTTATATGGTTCTGTACTGGTAAAGGGCGTAAGTTCTGAATGACAAAGTCTGTGCAAAGGCTCTAGATCCTCGACTGGAACTGGAACTTGGTTTATGATCATGTCTGGGAGAGAAGAGTAACTGTTTTGTTATTTTAATGGTCAAGGAGTCTGGAAAGGAGAGTCAAAAGAATGGTTTATTATTAGCAAAAATAAAGTGTTTATAAGTAACAGTCCCAGCTGGGGCCACTCTGCAGCACCGGCTCCTACCTGGGTCAGCTTTTAAAGAACTGAGTTAACAAGCCCACTGATGGGCCGCCGCCCCTCAGCGGGTCACTGATACTCCACAAGGCTCATGGGAGACTAATCGGGTCATCCCCGTGGGTTTTGTGGGGGTTATAACAGTTATTTTCTCGCTCCCTTTAGCTCCTCTGCGTTGCACAGTATTCCCCCAAAGTGCCAGTTGCATTTATACACAGCCCCACAAGGCATCTGCCACATTGAAGTGCAGTGCAGGAACAATAGTTAAGCACTGTGTAGACCTATGTTACTGCAAGTGTAATGAATTAAAGATATTTTTTGTAACATTATGGCCTTGCACTCTCTCCGATGATCAGCAAAGCCGCAGAATTAAAAACACGTTGGTTGCTTTCAGGCGGGAGTTTCTGTCTGCATGGTGGCGGGACTGGAAAATCCCACCCTATGCTTGTAACAGATTTCATTCATAGTGCTTTAAAATGTCCACTCCATACTTCATGGTAAGGAGTCGCCCATTTAAAACAGAGATGAGGTGAAATTTAATTCACTCAGAAGGTTATGAGTTTTTGGAACTCTCTTTCTGAAAAGATGGAAGAAGCAGAGTCTTTGAATGTTTTTAAGGCAGAGGTGGATAGATTCTTAGTAAGACAGGGGTGATAGGATATCGGGGGTAAGTGGGATGAAGATTTGAGGTTATTATCAGGTCAGCCATTACTTTATTAAATGGTGGAGAAGGCTTGAGGGGTTGAATGGCCTACTCGTGCTCCTTGTTCATCTCTGGAATCCAATTATTTCTACAGTTTTGTTTACTTTTCCTGAAGCCCATATCCAGGCTTAATTAATCAAGCACAGTCAGCATCAATAGAAAATAGACTCACATAATCAAATACAGAACAAATGAAACACTCAACAGGCTTTTACTGCTCCATCGAGGGCGAACAGTCAATGAAACAACTCTCACAAAGGCTAACACACAAAAATAACCACACTTGACCGGAGCATTGTCTGACAAAATGTGACACTGGGCCAGATAAGGAGCTATTACAGCAGGTGACCAAAATCTGGCCAAGGGACTGCGATTGAAGGAGTGATTTGAAGGAGGATAGAGTGGCAGGGGAGGGATGGGGGGGGGGGTTGTTGGGGGGGGGGGGGGGGGGGTACTCCTTACGTCTTCTTCTGGCATGTCTTAACGCCTTCAGAGAGAGCAGCAGCAATTATTGCACAGCTCCTCATTGAGTTGTGGCAGCTTTGTTAGGTAAAGAGGACATGAGTTGGCCATTTGGAGATGCAGAAGACAGATTGGAGTAACTCACATAACAATCTGCCTTTCTTCAAAAAATTCACACTGCCCCATAATACCAATCAATGCACTTCAATGCTAATCCATACTGCGGAATTCTGCAGTGTTCTGTCATAAAGTTATTACAATGCAAGTACCGTTATGACATAAGCAATTCTTATTCATATTTCTCCTGAACACAAAGACTAAAGCTTGGATGTGTTCCCCTTTCTTTGACAATATTTGTTTCATTATAAATAATACTTCACTGTAAATACCTAAATCAGTCAATCTTATGTATCGGAGTCATGAAATAGAGTGGCATACAAATGTGCTTCCCAAACCAATGATATTATTAGACCCACCATTGACTGTTACTGTTGAATGAGGTTCCGGCTGGTAAATTTTGTGTGCCTCAGAAAACAATGTCACCCTATGTCATGCCAGTTGCTAAGCAAATTGATTTATAATAGCTCAGTCTTCACATTTGTTTGTTTCTTCACACGACAGATGTTACAATAAAACCCAATGTAATTGTACAACAGCAACATTGATTGCAATGACTGAAATTTATTTTATTCATGGCATGTAGGCATCACTGGCAAGGTCAGCACTTACTGTTCGTCCCCTGTCGCCCTTAAGAACATGACAGTGCGTTGCTTTTGTGGCTGAGTTAGATACATATATTTTTTTAACAAACAGTTTTATTGAGGTATTTTTCGACATTGTAAACAGTTACAGATAACAAACAGAAAAAAAAGACAAAAATATGCAAACACCAATGTGAAACCAATGCCTCAATCGAACCATACGGCGCCCGCTCCTCTCCCATAGACACTACCCACCTATTTATCCCTCCTACTCTACTCTAATCTCCTCCCCCCACCGACGTTCACTCTCCCGCAAAGAAGTCAATGAATGGTTGCCACCTTCGGGCGAACCCCAGTACAGATCCCCTCAAGGCGAACTTAATTTTTTCCATACCCAGAAAACTAGACATGTCTGAAAGCTATAGTTTGGTCTTCGGGGGTTTTGAGTCCCTCCATGCCAGCAGTATTCGCCGCTGGGTTACTAGGGAAGCAAAGGCCAAAACATCGGCCTCTTTCTCCCCCTGCACTCCCGGGTCTTCCGAAACCCCAAAAATTACCACCCCTGGACCCATCGCCACCCTTGTTTTAAGCACCCGGGACACGATCCCCACAAACCCCTCCCAGTACCCCCTAAGCTTACGACATGCCCAAAACATGTGAACATGGTTCGCTGGTCCTCCCGCGCATCTAGCGTACTTGTCTTCTACCCCAAAAATGTGCTCATCCGAGCTACCGTCATGTGGGCCCGGTGAACAACCTTAAATTGAATCCGGCTGAGCCTGGCACTTGTTGCGGTTGTGTTTACCCTACTCAGGGCTTCCGCCCACAGCCCTTCCTCCATCTCCCCCCCCAAGCTCCTCCTCCCATTTGAGTTTCAGTTCCTCCGTCTGGGACTCTTCCCCCTTCATGAGCACCTTGTAAATATCCGAGACTCTACCCTCTCCTCCTTCTCCTCCAAAGACTATTCTGTCCTGGATCCCCGTTGGCGGGAGGCGTGGGAAGGATGGGGCCTGTCTGCGGACAAAGTCCAGCATCTGTAAGTACCTAAAGTAATTTCCCCTTACCAACCCAAATTTCTCTTCCAAGCCCCTCAAACTCGCAAAGCTCCCCTCCAGGAACATATCGCCCACACTCCTCAACCCCGCCCGCCACCATGTTCAAAACCCTCCGTCCATGTTCCCGGGGGCAAATCGATGGTTATCACAAATTGGAGCCCATACAGACGCACCCACCTCCCCTACTTGCCTCCTCCACTGGCCCCATATCCGCAGGGCCGCTCCCACTACCGGGCTGGTGGAGTACCTGGCCGGCGACAGCGGTAGGGGAGCCGTGACCAGGGCTGCCAAACTGGTGCCCCTGCACGAAGCCGCCTCCACCCGCTCCCAGATAGACCCCGTACCCACCATCCACTTCCTTATCATGGCAATGTTAGCCGCCCAGTAATAGTTGATCAGACTCGGCAATGCCAGCCCTCCCTCGCTGCGGCTCCTCTCAAGCATCGCCTTCTTCATTATCATGAGCTTTGTCTGGGTGGGAAAGTCCCGCGGGGACTTTCCCACCCAGACAAAGCTCATGATAATTTTGCCAGTCCTTTTGAAGAAGGACTGTGGGATAAAGATCGGGAGGCACTGAAAAATGAACAGGAATCTAGGGAGGATTGTCATCTTTACAGGCTGCACCCTCCCCGCCAGTGACAGCGGGAGTGCATCCCTTCTCCGGAACTCCCTCTTAATTTGTTCCACCACCATGGTCAAATTTAACTTGTGTAGCCTGCCCCAGTCTCGCGCCACCTGTATCCCCAAGTACCGGAAACTTTCCTCAACCAGCCTAAATGGCAGCTCCTTCAGTCTGTTCTCCTTGCCCCTTGCCTGCACCACAAACATCTTGGGCGAAATTCTCCCAAAACGGGAGAAATCGTCAAACTGCCGTAAAACCCGGGCGGGTTTTACGGCATCGCGCCCCTTCCCGACGGGGGACCGATTCTGGTCCCCCGTCGGGGCTAGCAGCCCGACGTCGGAGGCTCCGACAAGTCGGGCTCAACGAAAATCGTTAAGCCCGCTTGTCGGACTTAGCGCCGGCTGACGCGTCATATGACGTCAGCCGCGCATGCGCAGGTGGGAAGACTCCACCCGCGCATGCGCGGGTGACGTCATCGCGTTTTTGCGCGAAACCCGCGCATGCGCGGTCCGGGTTGCCCCTCAGCCGCCCCGCGTATTGATACTGCGGGGCGGCGGAAGGACAAATAGTGCGCGGGCATCGGGCCCGCTGCCCGCGATCGGTGGGCACCGATCGCGGGCCCATGGCACCCTTGGCACGGCCGTGGTACTGCCGTGCCAATCGGTGCCATGGTTATTTTTTTCCAGGTGGTCACGACGTTTTTACGAACGGCAGGACCAGGTGTGTTTGCCGTTCGTAAAAAGGTCGTAAAGGCTGGGACTTTCGGCCCTTCTAACAGCTGTGAATCGCTGCCGGCCGTAAAAAAACGGCGGCAGCGATTCGTGTCGGGATTTCGGCGGGGGGGGCGGGAGAATAGCGGGAGGGCGTCAAAAAAGTCGGGAAGGCCCTCCCGCTATTCTCCCACCCGTCGTGGGGGGGGGAGAATTTCGCCCCTTACTCTTGGCCATATTTAATTTGTACCCTGAAAACCGGCCGAACTTCCTCAATGTTTCCAGTATACTTTCCATCCCGGCCAGTGGGTCCGACATGCACAGGAGCAGGTCGTCCCCATAGAGGGAGACTCAATGTTCCAGCACCCCCCCGCTATTCATTCCCTTCCACCCCTTCGCAGCTCTAAACGTAATCGCCAAAGGCTCTATGGCCAGCGCGAACAGCAATGGGGAGAGTGGGCATCCCTGTCTTGTCCCGCAATGTAATCTGAAATAATCTGACACTACCCTGTTCATCCTAACGTTAGCTTTTGGGCCCTGGTACAATAGTCTGACCCAATTAACCAGTCCCTCCCTGAACCCAAACCGTCCCAGCACCTCCCACAGATAGTCCCACTCCACCCGGTCAAAGGCCTTCTCCGCGTCCATTGCCACCTCCACCTCCTTGCCCGTCGGGGCATCATGATTACATTAAGCAGTCTTCTCAAGTTAGCCGACAGCTGCCTGCCTTTCACAAACCCTGTCTGATCGTCCCCAATCACCTCCGGTACGCAGTCCTCAATTCTAATCGCCAGGACCGTTGCCAGTAGCTTAGCATCTACATTGATCAGGGAGATTGGCCTGTATGACCCGCAGGATTCCGGGTCCTTGTCCCGCTTCAATATCAGCGTGATTGTGGCTTGCGACATCGGCGGCGGCAGGATCCCCCTGTCCCTTGCCTCATTAAAAACCCTCGCAAAGACCGGTCCCACTAACTCCGAGAACTTCTTGTAAAACTCTACTGGGTATCCATCCGGCCCCAGGGCTTTCCCCGACTGCATGGCCTTTAAGCCCCCCAATACCTCCTCCAATCTAATCGGGCCCCCAGCCCATCCACTAGTCCCCCACCTACTTTTGGGAATGTTAGCCCGTCCAGGAACCTTTTAATCTCCTCCGGCCCTTCCGGGGGTTTTGAAGCATACAGCTTACTATAGAAGTCTCGGAATACCTTATTCAGCCCTGCCGGGTCCTCCACTCTGCTCCCCTCCCCGTCAATCACTCTACTTATTTCCCTGGCCGCCTCCCTCTTCCTGAGTTGCTGCGCTGGCAATCTGCTGGACTTCTCCTCATGCTCACACACCACTCCCCTCGCCTTCCTAAGTTGTTCCACGGCCCTACTCGTGGATAACGCCCCCAGTTCCGCCTGTAACCTCCGTCTCTCCCTAAGTAGGTCCTCCCCCGGGGACTCCACATGCTCCTCGTCTATCCGATACATTTCCCTAACCAATCTGTCCATTTCTGTTCTGTCCGCCTTGGCCCTGTGGGCCTCAATTGAGATCAGCTCCCCCCTCACTACTGCCTTCAGCGCCTCCCACAGGGTCGCCGCTGAAACCTCCCCCGTATCGTTCACCTGCAAGTAGCTCTGCATACACTTCCGAAGTCTCTCACATATCCCCTTCTCCGACAACAGTCCTACGTCTAGCCTCCATTGTGGGCATTGGTAATTCGCCCCCCCCCCCCCCCCCCCCCCCCCACCATGCAGGTCCGAAATAGCAATTGCCGAATATTCCGTATTTTTTTACCTCCCTTACACAGTTCCTGCTCATGATAAAGAAATCAATCCTAGAATATACTTTATGAACACGCGAGTAAAATGAGTACTCCCTTCCCATCGGCTGTCTGGCCCTCCATGGGTCCACTGCCCCCATTTGGTCCTTGAACCCTTTCAACTCCCTTGCCATTGCTGGGAGTCTACCCTTTCTGGGACACGACCGGTCCAGCCCCGGGTCAAGGACCGTATTAAAGTCCCCCCCCCCATTATCAACCCACAAGAGTCTAGGTCCGGGATCTTCCCCAGCACTCTTTTGATAAAGTCAACATCGTCCCAGTTCGGAGCATATATGTTCACCAGCACCACTCTCCTCCCCTCCAGTCTGCCCCTTACCATAATGAATCTGCCCCCACCATCTGCGACTACGCCTTCCGCCTCAAATTGAACCCGCTTGTTGATAATAATTGTTACCCCCCTGGACTTAGACTCCAAGTCCGAGTGGAAGACCTGGCTAATCCAGCCCTTCCTTAGCCTAGTCTGGTCAGACACTTTCAGATCTGTCTCCTGCAACATAATTACGTCCGCCTTCAGAGCTCGCAAGTCCGCGAACACACATGCCCTTTTAACTGGTCCATTTAGTCCCCTGACGTTCCAGGTGATCAGCCTGGTTGGGGGGCACAACCCACAACCCCCCCCCCCCCCCCCCCCCCCCCACGCCGGTCAGCCATAACCTTTCTTGGGCCTGCCCCCGGCCCGTGCGCCGCGCCATTCTTGGCTCGCCTCTTGGCCGCCTCCACCCCTGACCTCCTTCCCATTGCCTACTTCAGATCCCCCCCCCCCCACGTCAGCAGAATAACACCCCCCTTACCCCCCCTAGCAACATCCCCCGGTAACCCCACCCCTGCCATCCATTGGCTGTATTCTCCCCCCCACCTGACTCCCTTGACTAGCCAATCTGCTAGCCCGGTGACTCATCACTCCGACGCCCACTTGTCCCACTCTCATTGTTTCCCCAACCTCGGCTCACCACTCCCCAGCACACCCTCCCCCCTCCAACCCACTGGAGCAATCTGACTAACACAGGAAGGTCAAACCAGATGTAAACCAGAAACAGCCCCGCGAGGCTGCTCCAGGTACAATACCGTTCCCGCCGTGTACACAGAGAAGTGTAAACCCACGTCCCTTTCCGAGCATTAATAAAATAACACCGCAATAACCCAGAACCCATACAACACCCACCCGAAACAAACATAAAAACCATAAACATAAATGAAACTAAAGCCCCCAACCAACGTCTTTAATCCCCATTGCTGACCGGCCACCCCTTTGTTGCAACACCGGCTCCAGTGCACTCAGAGAACCCAACAAAAGGTACCCACCACAGCAGAAAGACCAAGAAAAAAATAAATAAATAAAAGCAACAAAAACAGGAAAAAGACAATACGAGAGAGGGGGGGAAAAGACAATACGAGAGAGGGGGGGGTCCCTTCCCCCCACCCCCACCCCACCCCCCCAGGCAAAAACTGCCCACAAAAAAATACCCCACATGGCACAGTAAACAGTAAACAGTCGACCAGCAGTCCAGGCACAGTCGGCATCCCTTCAAACGGTAGCTTGCGTCCGTGGGACCTCTTTTCGGGACCAGCCCCTGATCCCTCGCAAAGTCCATCGCTCCTTCGGGCTCGGAGTTAGATATATTTATGATCAACAGGCAGGACAATGGTTACCAAGAGCCCCCCCCCCCCCCCCCCCCCCCCACTTGTATGCAGATGAAAAAGTAGAGTTGCGATCATAAAGAAATCAACCATGATCCTATCGAATGGTGAAACAGGCTTGAGGGGCCGAATGGCCGACTCCTGCTCATGGCTAATGTTCTTGTGTCTTCAAACAATAATAGCTTTGTAGGTCATTTTGGAGTACAGTTAAACATCAACCACATTGCTGTGGGTCTGCAGTCACATGTTGGCCAGACCAGGTGAAAGAGGCAGTTTCCCACTTTAAAGGAAATATGTGAACCAGATGGATTTTTTTCAAGAATTTAGCCGTTTCATAGTTACCATTACTGATTTTAGCTTTTTTTTAAATTCCATATTTATTCAACTAATTGAACTGAAAAAGCCCAGTGACTGTGGTGAGATTCAAATTTGTGTCTCTGGATCACTGGTTCAGACCTCTATATATATATATATATATATATATATATATATACAAAAGGCTACAATTCTAAAGGAGGTGTAGGGACAGTGGGAGACACTGGGGGAGTATACTCTTTTTGAATAAAATGATAATCAATAAATTAAACAAAATAAACATGGCTGACAGCCCCCAAGTGGAGCATTGCAATATAAAACATCAAACGGAGATGTCATTAAATTAAAGTAGCATTCCCGGAGTGGTGATGCGCCATTTCCCCCAGGGGCCCGCTAGTCGCAGAAGACTGGGGGATTATATGTACACAAATTGTTGCTAGGTGGCAGGCCAGTTCGAAAAAGTGTTTAAAAAGACATACTGGTGATGCGACCATCAATTCACTCAAGGACACGAGTCGAAGTAAACTGTGGCTTTAATCGACTTACAACTGAGCCTGCCTGCGACCAGATGAACTGAGGGCGGGCTCGCAAGACCACAGCACTTTATACTTCCGGTTGTGGGAGGAGCCATGGGCGGAGCCATCAGCAGAGCCCTGTACAAGCTCCTCATCTCCCCCTGTGGGCAGAGCGGCTCACAGATGGAGCCCACAGGGACACAGTGATACACAGTGTGAATTATGCACATTATACATTCACCACATTCACCCCCGGTTAAAAAATCAAGTCCGGCGGGTGACGGGTCTATAAGTTGAGTCGGTCCGGTGCTCGAACCGTCCGCTGGGATCGTCGGAGCACCGGTGTTGCAGCCACTTCGGATGGCTGTGTGCTGACGGGTGGTGTGGATCTGAGGGTGGACTCCGGGGGTGGTTCGTTCAGAGCTTCGTTCCTGACCGGTGCGACGGGCGAAGGGGGGCGCAGGAAACCTGTAGGCGTGGGGGCGCAGGACGTGGGGGGTCGGGTGGGGTGTGGTGTGGGGGGTACCTCGGTGGTGGTAGTAGTGGATCCTGCAGGCGCCAGGTCCCGGAGAGAAACGGTGTCCTGACGGCAGTCGGGGTGCTCGATAAAGGCGTAGTGTGGGTTTGAATGTAGTAGTAGTACCCTCTCTACCAGTGGGTACGTTTTATGTGTCCGACGAGCTTCTGAAGGAGGACAGGGCCCGGTGTCCTCAACCAGGATGGAAGCGAGGCCCCCGTGGTAATGCCCCTAGGGAAGACAAATAATCGCTCGTGAGGAGTCTGATTAGTGGCCGTGCACAGGAGGGACCTAATAGCTTGGAGCGCGTTGGGGAGGACCTCCTGCCAGTGGGAGGTCGGGAGATTCCTGGACCGGAGGGTCAGTAGGACGGTCTTCCAGACCGTTGCGTTCTCCCTCTCCACCTGCCCATTCCCTCTGGGATTATAGCTGGTAGTCCTGCTCGAGGCGATGCCCTTACCGAGCAGGTACTGATGCAGCTCGTCGCTCATGAAGGACGAACCCCTGTCTCTGTGGACATAGTTAGGGAAACCGAACAGGGTGAAGACACTGTGCAAGGCTCTAATGACTGTATGGGAGGTCATATCGGGGCATGGGATGGCAAACGGGAAGCGGGAGAATTTGTCTATGATGTTAAGGAAGTACACATTACGGTTGGTCGATGGAAGGGGCCCTTTGAAATCGATACTCAGTCGTTCAAAGGGCCGGGATGCCTTTACCAGGTGGGCCTTGTCTGGTCTATGGAAGTGCGGTTTACACTCCGCGCAGATCGGGCAATCCCTGGTGATGGCTTTTACCTCCTCGGTGGAGAAAGGCAGATTGCGGGCCTTGATGTATTGGGCGAGCCGGGTGACCCCCACTTGGCAGAGGTCATTGTGGATAGCCTGTAATCGGTCGTCTTGCGCGCTGGTGCATGTGCTGCGGGACAGGGCATCTGGGGGCTCGTTGAGCTTTCCCGGACGGTATACGATGTCATAATTATAGGTGGAGAGTTCGATCCTCCACCTCAAGATTTTGTCATTTTTATTTTTGCCCCGCTGCGAGTTGTCGAACATAAAGGCAACCGATCTTTGGTCGGTGATGAGGGTAAACCTCCTACCTGCGAGGTAGTGCCTCCAGTGCCGTACGGCTTCCACAATGGCTTGGGCTTCCTTTTCGACTGAGGAGTGTCGAAGTTCCGACGCGGAGAGGGTTCGGGAGAAGAAAGCTACTGGCCTACCTGCCTGGTTCAGAGTGGCGGCGAGAGCGACCTCTGAGGCATCGCTCTCCACTTGAAAGGGGACGGATTCATCCGCCGCCAGCATGGCGGCTTTGGCGATGTCCTCTTTAATGCAGATGAAGGCCTGGCGGGCCTCGGCTGACAGTGCGAAGAGTGTGGCCTTAAATAGTGGGTGGGCTTTGTCCACATATTAGGGGACCCACTGGGCGTAGTAGGAGAAAAATCCAAGGCACTTCTTGAGGGCCCTGGGACAATGAGGGAGAGGGAGTTGTAGGAGGGGGCGCATATGGTCAGGGTCAGGCCCTAGGACCCCGTTTCCCACGACATAGCCGAGGATGGCTAGTCTGGTAGTGAGGAAAATGCATTTCTCCTTATTGTAAGTGAGATTCAGTTTCTGGGCGGTTTGGAGAAATCGGTGGAGGTTGGCATCGTGGTCCTGCTGGTCATGGTCGCAGATGGTGATGTTATCCAAGTACGGAAACGTGGCCCGCAGCCCGTACTGGTCCACCATTCAGTCCATTGCTCACTGGAACACCGAGACCCCATTCGTGACACCAAAGGGGACCCGGAGGAAATGGAAGAGGCGGCCATCTACCTCGAACGCCGTGTAGTGGCGGTCCTCCGGGCAGATTGGGAGCTGGTGGTATGCAGACTTCAGATCCACCGTGGAGAAGATGCGGTACTGGGCGATCTGATTTACCATGTCTGCAATCCGGGGGAGGGGGTACGCATCGAGGTGCGTGAATCGGTTAATGGTCTGGCTATAACCAACCACCATCCGGAACTTTTCCCCGGTCTTGACGACACCACCTGAGCTCTCCAGGGGCTATTACTGGCCTCTATGACTCCCTCACGTAGGAGCCGCTGGACTTCGGCTCTAATAAATACCCTGTCCTGCAGGCTGTACCGCCTGCTGCGAGTGGCCATGGGTTTGCAGTTAGCGGTGAGATTAGCGAAGGGTGGAGGGGGGTCGATTTTTAGAGTTGCTAAACTGCATATAGTGAGAGGGGGCAGGGGTCTGCCGAAGCTGAGTGTTAGGCTCCTGAGGTTACATTGAAAATCGAGTCCAAGTAGGAGAGGGGCGCAGAGGTCTGGGAGGACATGCAGTTGGAAATTGGAGTAATTGGCGCCCTGTATCGTTAGTATCGCAATGGTGCGCCCTTGTATCTGGACCGAGTGCGACCCCGAGGCAAGGGAGATAGTTTGCCGTGCAGGGAAATATCGGGAGCGAGCAGCGTCTTACCAGCGTCTGGATGAACGAAGCTCTCGGTGCTCCCGGAGTCGAAGAGGAGTCTTGTATCCGTTGACTTGAACGGACATCATGGAGCTTCTGAGGTGCTTTGGCCGCGACTGGTCCAGAGTGACTGCGTTGAGTTGCGGGTAGTCGGTGGCTTGATCAGTGGTGCTGGAGCGGCCCCGTGATGACTGTCCGTGGAGGTCGTAGTCGTCAATTTGCATATCGGGTGATGGCGAAGATGGCGGCCCCCGTGGATCGCACGTGGCGGGCGGCAAGGAAGATGGCACGCAAGATGGCGGCCCCCATGACTCGTACATGGCCGGCCGCGTGGGGGAGGATTGCCAAGATGGAGGCCCGCATGAGTCGCACATGTCGTGCGGAGGCGGAGTCGGCGGACATGCTGCCACATTGCGGGATCTGCGGGCCTGTGAGTTGGAGGTGCGAGTGTTCTGGATAGCATTCGAGTTTGAGGATTAGGTTTTAGCCAGGCAGACCTTCGCAAAGTGTCCTTTCCATCCGCAGCTACTGCAGTTCGCGTTGTGGGCTGGGCAGTGCTGCCGTGGGTGTTGGGGCTGGCCGCAAACGTGGCACGATGGTGCTCCGTGGTGGGCGGGTGGCCGCGCGGCGCAGGCCTGGGGTAGTCTCTGGTCGGGGGTCCACAATGGGGTTGCGTGGTCGGCTGAGAACGAGTTCAAACTTTGAAAAGTGACCTCCAGCGAGGTTGCTAGCATTACTGTGTCCTCCAGGTTCTGGGCCCCTTTTTCAAGGAGACGCTGGCGCACGTAATTGGACCGGACCCCTGCAACATACACATCTCGGACGGCGAGTTGCATGTGCTGGGAGGCTGTCACAGCCTGGAAGTTACATTCCCATGCCAGAGCTTTCAGGTCGCACAGGTAGTCTTCTAGCGACTCTGCAGGGCGCTGGCGGCGGGTAATAAAAATATGCCGCGTGTAAACTTCATTTATGGGCCGCACGTACAGGTGGTCGAGTATCACGTGGGCCTCGGTGTACGAGTCAGTAGTATCAAGTTGAGTAGAAATGCGATGGCTCACCCGTGCGTGTAGAAGACTGAGTTTCTGCTCTTCAGTAACAGCGGAGGTAGTTGACGCAGCCAAGTAGGCCTTGAAGCACCGAAGCCAATGCAGAAATATTTCCTTCGCTTCTGCGGCCTGTGGATCGAGTTCCAGTCGATCAGGTTTGAGGGCTGATTGCATGGTGGTTGTTTTTTTAAGTCGATTAAATTGATGCGACCATCAATTCACTCAAGACATGAGTAGAAGTAAACTGTGGCTTTAATCGACTTACAACTGAGCCTGCCTGCGACCAGATGAACTGAGGGCAGGCTCGCAAGACCGCAGCACTTTATACTTCCGGTTGTGGGAGGAGCCATGGGCAGAGCCATGGGTGGAGCCAAGGGTGGAGCCCTGTACATGCTCCTCATCTCCCCCTGTGGGCAGAGTCGCACAACGGCTCACAGATGGAGCCCACAGGGACACAGTGATACACAGTGTGAATTATACATATTATACATTCACCACAACTGGATTCTGTACTTTATAAATCGAGATACAAAGTACAAAAGCAAGGATGTTACGATGAATCCTGATAAAGCCCTGACCTGGCACTAACTGAAATTTTGAGCAGGATTTTCCACACCCCTCCCCCGCCGCGATGTGTTTGGTGGCAGAGGGAGGCAGCCCACCATTCACCGGCAACAGGGTCTTTTGTTCCCGCTGCTGCCAACAGGGTTTCCCATTTTATGCACCTCCTGCCGCTGGGAAACCCACGGCAGGGGTTCGCTGTTGCCAGATCCCGCAAGATCCCGCCGGTGAGAACTGGTAGAAAACTCGGACCATTGTGTCTAATTTCGGGCACCTTACTTTAGAAAGGACTTGAAAGTTTTGGAAAGGGCACAGGAAATTTTCAAGAATGGTTCCGGCGCTGAGGGACTTCTTCACTTCGAGAAAGTGGGGTCGTTTTCCTTGGAGAAGGGAAGGTCAAGATGAAATGTGATAGGGCTGTTCGAAATCACAAGGGGCCTAGACGGAGTAGTTAGAGAGAGTCTGCTCGCCCTGGCAGTAAGGGGAGGCGAGGGGGGGGGGGGGACAGAGGACATCGATTTAAGGTAATTGCCAAATGAATCAAAAGTGACATGAGAAAGCATTTATTCAGGCACCGAGTGGTTAGGATCTGAAATGCACTGCCTGATAGGCTGGTGGAGGCAGATTCAATTGTGGCCAAAAGGGAATTGGATAAGCAGTGAAGAGAAAATATGTGCATTGTTACGTGGAAAGGCAGGGCGGTGACCTGCTGTGTCCCAGCCATTGTATGATTCTATCGATTACGAGTGCGGCTGCAGAACCATTATGCCACAATACCCAAAGTCTGAGCAAAAACAAACCCCTCAGAAAATGTTGAAAATCCACAGCAGACCCAGAGACATACGAGAAGAGAGATAAACTGGCAAACAATCAATTTTTATAATTGCGACTCCAAATGCTTTGTATTTTTCAAAATCTCTGGAAACAAACAAGTCTGTCAGTATTTGAGGAGTCAATAGTTTGCTCAGAGAACAAAGTATCTGCTGCGAATCTCTTGCATTTTCTGTTTTGTTTAGCTACACGAGTCAATTCCCACCTGTTTGTGAAAGAGAAATAACTTGGTTGTTTCTGTTTCTCTAACTCTTCACTGAGCTTAATTGATGTTGGTGAAATATTATAGCTGAGATCGATTCCTATTACCAACATAGAGACAGAATGTCAAATGGACTGAGGTAGATTAGCGATGGGCTCTGAGACAATACAAAGAAAACTCATTAGCAGTTTAGGTTGATTTGATGTAAGCTCCCTATCTCTGAGCACAGTGACACTTACAAAGTGCAGCAGAACACTTTCAAGTGATCCTTTCAAACCTTGTAAATTTTTATGACTGTCAAATCACCTTCCAAAAGAGAAAGTGACTTCTCTAAAAATACAATCTGATTTTTCTTCCCAAAGTAACAGTTATACGGGACTGGTTATCCTAGCCAGCAGTTTTTATTGACTCAAAGCAATATTTTTAAATGTTCATGGTTCCATTTGTACCTTGAGAACCAATCAAACGCCACACTTCCTTTGCATCTGTAAACCCGGAAAAAAAAAGAACAAAATACCTATTATACTAATTTTTAACAGAGGACAGAGATCCAGAATGTGCTGAGCGGAGGGAGTTGGGTAACTCTCGATTCACCCGTTACACATGGCGGGGTGGATTATTGCGGCCTCAGGATGCGATTCTCCGGGCTCGTCACACTCCCGCTCAAGCAAAACGAAGCCGGTGAATAGCGGGAGAGAAACCAATTATCATCACTTAAGCCCTATTTCCATACAATTAACAGGAGCCACCCCAGATCCAACAGCCTCCCGTCATTCAGCAGCCTCCCCAGCAAGGGGTCACGCTGCCGCCAATTCGTACTCCTTTTTAAAACTGTGAACCTGACGGAAGGGCTTCTGCGAGAAGCCGAGGAGGTGAATAGCCACCTTTACTCACAGGCAAAGAGGCAGGGGGTGCTGGGCTTGCCATCCCAGTACTTGGTGGGGGGGTGAGGGAACCTCGGCTGGGTGGTGTGGGGGACCGTCCACAGTGGAGGGCCACCATGGGAGGGTGGGGAGGTGTGCTGGGGGGGGGGGGGGGGGGGGTTGGTGTAATCAGTCCAGGGGCAACCCTTGTCCCTGCCCGTCTGACCCGCTAATCACCCATTATGCCCACTGACTGTTGAGGTCTCTGACCTTGCCGCTGGAGGCTATTGCGAATAGGGAATTGGGAATCGTGGTTAAGTGAGCAGTTCACACAACCCAAGTGGATTCCCATGGGTGGGCGTGCCATGTAGCATGTAGGAGTCATTGCCTGGCATCCCAATCAGACTGTGATGCCTGGACACTGTGTCGGAGGAAAGTGGGAGGCAACACCACACAGGCCGCAGCCAACATCCGAACACCCAGGGGATGGGACACGGCTTCGGGGACATGTCCATGGGTCGGAAGGAGGGTGGTTGCCATGGGGAGGGGGAGATGCCTGGAGAGATTTAACAGGTTTGCGGCAGGGAAAGCGGAGAGATGAGGAAAGAATCTTCTTGATGTTTGAATGAGATTCGCCTGCTCGGTATTTTGACAAAAATGACAAAGCCATTTATTTTGAACATTGAGATGTTCAGATGCTGCAATCGCTCAGTTTGAGTTCACCTTCTCGGTGTCTCCTTCACATTTCAACATGTTCCCAAGCTTTGTCAACCCAAGCCTAGTGTCACTCAATATCACACTCGTCATTTACCCACTGAGCCATCACTGCATTGTGATCCTTCCTGTGTTCTTTATTCTTTCCCAGTATAGAATATTCCTCAGCTTGTTTTCGCTTTCATTGCTATTCAAACCTTGCTCGTTGTTTCCTTTATCGTACAATTGTATTTTATTTTCACAACGCATTAAATTAGGATTTGCTTAATATCAAAGTGTTTCCTGCGTCAGTTCTGAGAAGCATTGGATACACTTGCCGCAGTTCAGTAGTTATTGCAAAAGCTCTCTGCTCATAGTTGAAATGATCAATCCAGCATATTTTCCATTGGAGTTTAGCCATGGCCTGTTAAACACGTTGAGTTCACTGTCCTCAGTGGCTGTTTCAGTGCAAAATGCTGGGACATTCATCATGATGATTAGCAGAGAAAAGTGCCAAAGTGCAGTAGCTGAGCCCTTGGGTACTTCACATCCCCGTTTTGCTGCAAAGTCGCCATGGAAACCAGTTTAGGGGTTCTCTCTCCTGTTTGTAAACCTTTCCCATTCCTACTGTATGGCACTTTCATCCATGAAGACAGGAATTCACGATGCCAGCACCTAAAAGGCTACAGCTGCTATGAATCTCTCCATCTCCCCTCTAGCCACCTCTGCCCTTCCCACGATTGATCAGTTTTTGAAAGGTTAACCAATAAATTAATGGATATTTACAGTGTGGTGGGAGGCCATTCGACTCAGTATATCTGCATTGGCTCTTTACCAGAGTGAGACAGTGATGTAGTGGTAATGGCCCTGGGGTAGTAATCCGGGGCCCAGGCTAATTATTTGTGGAAAGGGGTTCAAATCCCAATGCCACAGTAACTGGTGCAATTTTAATTCAATTAATAAAATCTGGACTTGAAAGCTAGACTTGGTAATGGTGGCCATGAAACTTTCATTGATTGTTGTAAAAACCCATTGGTTCACTTTTTGGGAAGGAAAATTGACATAATTACCTGGTCTAGCCTATATGTGACTCCGGAACCACAGCAATGTGGCTGACTCTTGAATGCCCTCTGAAACGGCCCTTGCAAGCCACTCAGTTCAAGGGCAATTAGGGATGAACAATAAATGTTGGCCGTGAGAGCAATACCCACAGGCGCGATTCTCCAGAAGGATTTCTAAGTGAGGTAGCGAGCGGGAACTGTTGCGAGCTTCCCGGCTCTTGGCCCATCGAGGTGGCAAAGCAATACATTGTCAATTAGTCCACTTAACAAGGCCCCATGGGCTTCATGCTGCAAATGAAGGCTCGCCAGCCAATTCACTGGGACTGCGCTAACAAGGTCAAGAAGCACTTAAACAACACTTGCACTGCCAGCCCCACCCAGCTCGTAGCAATGCCGCTGAAACGACTGCCCCCAAGGTTTGGAGAAGTGGACCTGGGGAGGCTCCTAGATACGGTGTAGGCCAGGAGGGATGTCTTGATCTCCCGAGAATCCTAGGATTGCACCTGAATGGGAACACACGGTCCAGGGGTAGGCATGGAGGACCCACGCATGGTCGACTTCCCTGTTCTCATCAGTGCCCCCCCCCACCAAACAGCTGACTCCACCCCCTAGCCCTGGGATCCCCTGCGCACCCCCAACCAGACTGCCCTCCCCCCCCCCCCCCACCCCCTGCGCACAGCGGCAGTGGTTCACGTTTTTTAAAAGGAGTATTATTGGTGCCAGCATGACCCCTTGCTGGGGAGGCCGCTGGAGCACAAGGGGCCATTGGATAGAACATAGAACATAGAACATAGAATGATACAGCGCAGTACAGGCCCTTCGGCCCTCGATGTTGCACCGACATGGAAAAAAAAACTAAAGGCCATCTAACCTACACTATGCCCTTATCATCCATATGCTTATCCAATAAACTTTTAAATGCCCTCAATGTTGGCGAGTTCACTACTGTTGCAGGTAGGGCATTCCACGGCCTCACCACTCTTTGTGTAAAAAACCCACCTCTGACCTCTGTCCTATATCTATTACCCCTCAATTTAAGGCTATGTCCCCTCGTGCTAGCCACCCCCATCCACGGGAGAAGGCTCTCGCTGTCCTCCCTATCTAACCCTCTGATCATTTTGTATGCCTCTATTAAGTCACCTCTTAACCTTCTTCTCTCTAACGAAAACAACCTCAAGTCCATCAGCCTTTCCTCATAAGATTTTCCCTCCATACCAGGCAACATCCTGGTAAATCTCCTCTGCACCCGTTCCAAAGCTTCCACGTCCTTCCTATAATGAGGCGACCAGAACTGTACGCAATACTCCAAATGCGGCCGTACTAGAGTTTTGTACAACTGCAACATGACCTCATGGCTCCGGAACTCAATCCCTCTACCAATAAAGGCCAACACACCATAGGCCTTCTTCACAACCCTATCAACCTGGGTGGCAACTTTCAGGGATCTATGTACATGGACACCGAGATCCCTCTGCTCATCCACACTACCAAGAATTTTACCAGTAGCCAAATATTCCGCATTCCTGTTATTCTTTCCAAAGTGAATCACCTCACACTTCTCCACATTAAACTCCATTTGCCACCTCTCAGCCCAGCTCTGCAGCTTATCTATGTCCCTCTGTAACCTGCAACATCCTTCCGCACTGTCTACAACTCCACCGACTTTAGTGTCGTCTGCAAATTTATTCACCCATCCTTCTGCGCCCTCCTCTAGGTCATTTATAAAAATTGACAAACAGCAACGGCCCCAGAACAGATCCTTGTGGTACGCCACTCGTAACTGAACTCCATTCTGAACATTTCCCATCAACTACCACTCTCTGTCTTCTTTCAACTAGCCAATTTCTGATCCACATCTCTAAATCACCCTCAATCCCCAGCCTCCGTATTTTCTGCAATAGCCGACCGTGGGGAACCTTATCAAACGCTTTACTGAAATCCATATACACCACATCAACTGCTCTACCCTCGTCTACCTGTTCAGTCACCTTCTCAAAGAACTCGATAAGGTTTGTGAGGCATGACCTACCCTTCACAAAACCATGCTGACTATCCCTAATCATATTATTCCTATCTAGATGATTATAAATCGTATCTTTTATAATCCTCTCCAAGACCTTACCCACCACAGACGTTAGGCTCACCGGCCTATAGTTACCGGGGTTATCTCTACTCCCCTTCTTGAACAAAGGGACCACATTTGCAATCCTCCAGTCCTCTGGCACTATTCCTGTAGCCAATGATGACCTAAAAATCAAAGCCAAAGGCTCAGCAATCTCTTCCCTGGCTTCCCAGAGAATCCTAGGATAAATCCCATCCGGCCCCGGGGACTTATCTATTTTCACCTTGTCCAGAATTGCCAACACTTCTTCCCTACGCACCTCAATGCCATCTATTCTAATAGCCTGGGTCTCAGCATTCTCCTCCACAATATTATCTTTTTCTTGAGTGAATACTGACGAAAAGTATTCATTTAGTATCTCGCTTATCTCCTCAGCCTCCACACACAACTTCCCACCACTGTCCTTGACTGGCCCTACTCTTACCCTAGTCATTCTTTTATTCCTGCCATACCTATAGAAAGCTTTTGGGTTTTCCTTGATCCTACCTGCCAAAGGCTTCTCATGTCCCCTCCTTGCTCGTCTCAGCTCTCTCTTTAGATCCTTCCTCGCTTCCTTGTAACTATCAAGCGCCCCAACTGAAACTTCATGCCTCATCTTCACATAGGCCTCCTTCTTCCTCTTAACAAGAGATTCCACTTCTTTGGTAAACCACGGTTCCCTCGCTCGACCCCTTCCTCCCTGCCTGACTGGTACGTACTTATCAAGAACATGCAATAGCTGTTCCTTGAACAAGCTCCACATATCCAGTGTGCCCAACCCTTGCAGCCTACTTCTCCAACCAACACATCCTAAGTCATGTCTAATGGCATCATAATTGCCCTTCCCCCAGCTATAACTCTTGCCCTGCGGGGTATACTTATCCCTTTCCATCATAGAACATAGAACATAGAACAGTACAGCACAGAACAGGCCCTTCGGCCCTCGATGTTGTGCCGAACAATGATCACCCCACTTAAACCCACGTAACCCGTATACCCGTAACCCAACAATCCCCCCATTAACCTTACACTACGGGCAATTTAGCATGGCCAATCCACCTAACCCGCACATCTTTGGACTTGGACTTCACTAACATAAAGGTCACCGAATTGTGGTCACTGTTTCCAAAGTGCTCACCTACCTCCAGATCTAACACCTGGCCTGGTTCATTACCCAAAACCAAATCCAATGTGGCCTCGCCTCTTGTTGGCCTGTCAACATATTGTGTCAGGAAACCCTCCTGCACACATTGTACAAAGAACGACCCATCGCGGACGGGAGGGCCAATCTGCGGGCAGGGAGGGACTTTATCAGTGGCTGGGGGCACTGTGGGGGGTGGTCGTGGCCTACACGGCCATGGACTCGGCAATTCTCCAGGCCATATTGGCAGCTAGAGCCGGGTGCTCTACACTGACGGCATACTAGCCCTCAGCCAAACGGAGGATCGGTGGCCGTTTTACACCATTCTCACCGTTCCACGCCGGCGTGGGGACATAGCCTCCGAATCGGAGAATCCAGCCCCTTATCTTTGCACTTTGCTCAGTATCTTTCTCTGCTTAAAATATTCATCAATTTCTGTTCCTGAAAAGGTGCATCAGCTGTGCCACAAATATTCCCCACGGAAAACCATTCTATGCTTCAACAGTAACCAGCAGGCTTTTAAAAAGTATTTTAACTTTAGATTTGAAAACAAAGTTTGGCCCAGAGGTTCGCTCGTGGGCCAAGGGCCTTTCCTGCTTTGTGAGCCCGACCTTTGGTTTTCCAGGCCTCAGATTTTCGGTCCAGAGGGAGTGGGCTGGATTAGAAGTCGGCATGGGCGACATAAGAAAAATTGAGGAGGATGCCAGGTGTGGAGGTTGGCTTAATGGAAAACTTGCCTTGGGGCCCTGGCACCATATCCAAATTTTCAAAATAAAGATGAAAACATAAAGCATCCTTGCAACTCTCATCCCCACACACTTTCCATTTCCTGTCCATGTCAACTCATGTCACCTAATGCCCACAAGTCACCCTTTAAACCATCATACCTTTCAAGCCAACCTCTGCCCCTTCACTCGCTTCCCATGGCCCTTTATACCCCCTATGCCAATCGATGCAGCCCCACACACCCTACAACCTTTCATACTCCCATGCCCCTCCTTCTAGGTGCCACACAATAGGAAGGCTGCAAACGCACTGGAGAGAGTGCCAGGTCCTACAGTGACTGCTCTGCTATTTAGAGTGTTGCTACTTGACACGAAGAAGATGATGTGATGTTCAATCCTGATCGTCCGCCCTGAATCTTTCTTCATCTCTGACAGCATCTGTGCCCTCACATTCCTGCTAGCCTTAAGCCTCCTATCAACTTTCTATCATCAGTGATAAACTAACTATAGCCTAGGTTCAATATCCAAATATAGATCAGGGGGAGAGACAGTCATGGGCAGGGCCTGAGACCTATGGCCATGGGGCCGCACGGGGGCACCCACTCTCACCAGAACATGATGCACACCACTACTGATGAAGTAGAGGGAGAGGTCACCTGGCCCAAGACAGAGTCTGTGACTATGTAGGCTAGCTGTTGTGGGGGAGCAGATCTTCAAGGCTGTGCTGGGCGGCAGGAATGCTGAGGAATGGTCAGCCATCATACACAGAATGACCATGGAATTTCGGGGGCAATGAGGGTCAAGGGATGCCTGACCTTGCTGACTGCCTCTCCTTTCCTCCCTCTCCCCAACTACCCCCTCACAGATTAAAGGTGGATTTTGGGATTCAGCCAGCAATGCCAGCTATCTACCTGGCGGTATAGCAGCTGCACATGGTGTGGGCAGAAGGGTCAGCTCAAACAAGATCCAGCACTACAGGAGCATCAGGGGCATGCTGGTGAGGCCCAGTGCTGGCTGCCCATCAGGCGGTGGAGGGGGGTCAGAAGGCAATGCTACCATAGGCTATATGTCTATACGAGGAGCTGGTCTTTCAACATGCTGTCGGACAACATGTGCCGGCGAAGACTGTGTCTTCACAGGCAGAACGTGTGGCACCTGTGCCAGGTTATCAGAGAACTGGCACTATGAGGTGGAGGAGGACACCTACTCCTGCCTGTCAAACTTCACAGCTGCCCTGAACTTTTATGCAACAGGATCTTTCCAAGCAGGGACCTGTATGGAATATCACAAAGGTTCACGCACAAATGCATCCGCGATATTATGGATGCCCTATGAACCCAAGCATTGAACAAATGTTTTTTTACCTGGACCAGGCCACCAGGATGCCCGGGCTGTAGGTTCACAACCATCACTGGCATGCCTCATGTATAAGGGACGATTGATGGCACCTATGTCGCCCAAGAGGACCAGCTCGACAGGGGCTACCCTTCATTAACAAGAAGGAATTCCACTCCCTGAACATGCACCGACACAACTTCATGCATGTATGTTCATGCTATCTATGCAACATACATGACGCATACATGCTGGCACACTCAGAGGTACCCAGCACCTAACAGGCGTTCCTTGGATGTGGGATGATGTGTTGGGTGAGCTGGGTCTGCTAGGACTCCGTTTACTGCAGCAGTGAGAGAGACAGGCTTCCAACACTTAAAGAAATGCAACTCGATTTTATTGAACTCTTAACTATCATACATACTTTAACTGTGGGTTGACACTATGCTGAGTTGACTGGAGACCTGAGGCTAACCTGAACAGACTAACTTACTACCACATGGTGTATGTTCTAGTTGTTGCTCACGAGCTCTGACTGTCTCAGAGGCTGCATCCCAAGAGAGCGGGAAAACTAGTGCCCTCTGGCTTTATAGTGGCCGTGTCCTGTCTGGTGATTGGCTGCTGTGTTCTGTGTGTTCATTGGTCATCCTGTGTGTCAATCAATGCCTGTCTGTGCACCATCATATACTTGTGTGTATATTATGACAATGGGTTGGCTCATGGGTGACAAAGCTTACCGGCTAAGGCCATGGCTAATGACACCGGTCCAGTGGCCCCAACCCAGGTGGAGAACCGTTACAATGAAGCCCACTCAGTAACCAGAAGTGTCATCAAGTAGTGCACCAGGCTGCCCAAGATGAGGTTCCGTTGTCTGGACCGCTCTGGTGGGGCTCTACATTGTAGCCCCCAGAGGGTCTCGTGGATCATGCTGGCCTTCTGCGTCCTGCACAAATTGGCACAGCAAGTGGGTGGCATGACAGAGGAGGAGGAGCAACACGAGGCCTTGTCAGGAGAGGAGAAGTACCAGGTCGACGTCGAGGAGGAACCAGAGGATGATCGACAGGCTGCTACAGAATGGTAGGACCCAGAATAACTTCATCCAGTCAGGATTCTCTGAATAAGTGACCCATAGCCTGGCAGCTCTATTTCCACCACCACCCTTATCCTTAAACCCTGCTCTCCCTCCCAACTTAACATCACACCAGGGTGATGGGCCAAGGTTTGTAGTGCCAGAAGGTCTCTTCTGCAGCCAGGAAGTTAATGACGACTTGCTGTGAAGCCAGCTCTGCCGCTTCTCAGTATCTGAGGCAGCCTGACTCCTATCATTATGATTACAGACGACTTCCGGTGGCGACCATGGAGTGAGTGGTCGCATATTTTGTGGCTCCCGCTCGTGGTGGACATTTTGGACCTTTTCCTTGGCTATCGGCGGAGCTGAGTGATGGTATAAGGTACAGGAGAAGTGGAAGAAGAGAGTATCCCACCGGTTAATGGATTTGTGGACCAGAAGTGGTCGAAAAAGGAGGGAACAACTGTTGAAAGCTGGTGTGAAACCTGCGACATAGAGGAAGATGGCAGAGGATCAGGGTCTGGGCTTGCCGGCCCAGTAGTTGACGGAGCAGTTGGTGACCTTTCTCCATGAGAAGTTTGCCCAGCAAAGGAAGGAGAACTTGGAGGACCTGGCCAGGGTGGTGGATCCTATAAAGGTGGGGAGTGACCACATGGAGATGAGGTTAGAGGCCCAGGGCCACGCGATCCGGAAGGTGGAGGAGGTGGTGGGGGAACACGAGGATCAGCTCACCTCGATGGCTGCGGAGATGGGGCTGATGAGAGATCAACAGAGGAGGCTGCAGGACAAAGTGAAGGGCCTGGGGAATAGGTCGCGCAGGCAGAATTTGAGGATCATGGGTCTGCCGGAGATCAGTGATGGAGCGGACGCCGATGCGTATGTGGCACGAATGTCGGCCTTCCTTGAGAATGGGGTGAAGTTCGGCATGTTGTACCCAGCGCGTCTGTGGGTAACTTACGAAGGCCAGGAATTCTACTTTGGGTCACCAGAGGAGGCGATGGAACTTATCAGAGAAAATGGACTTGCAGGAGAATGAGGACATTGATCTCTGGAGAGAATGTTTATATGCTGACAGGAGAGGGACTGATGAATGGCGATGGGGTGAGGGCCGATGACGGTGGGGCCTAAAGAGTTGCGGGGCGTGGGTTGGCCTCGAAAGGTATATGATTGATCGGCAGGGGGAGGAGGGGGAGGGGGGTGGGTGGGTGCCTACGACCAGGCTGATCACATGGAATGTGAGAGGGTTGAATGGGCCAGTCAAGAGGGCCCGCGTGTTTGCGCATCTGAAAATCTTAAAGGCGGAAGTGGCAATGATACAGGAGACACACCTGAGGGTGGCGTTGTATTACATTGTGTAATATCTTGGGCAGGATTCTCCGTTGCCCGTCGTAACGCGGGTTTCCGGCGAGAAAAATCGGTGTTAATCACTCCGGCGTCGGGGCCTTCTTTTAAGCTGGCAATCTCCGTTCCCGGAGGGGCCAGCAGCTGACTGACGCGATACGCGTCAGTTTCACCAGCTGCGGAAGTGGTGAGACCCGGCGTTTTTTGGAGGAGGAGGAGGAGAGAGACAGACCCGGCATTTGGGGGGGGGGGGGGAGACAGACCCGGCATTTGGGGGGGGGGGAGACAGACCCGGCATTTGGGGGGGGGGGAGACAGACCCGGCATTTGGGGGGGGGGGGGGAGACAGACCCGGCATTTGGGGGGGGGGGGGGGGGGAGACAGACCCGGCATTTTGGGGGGGGGGAGACAGACCCAGCATTTGGGGGGGGGGGGACAGACCCGGCATTTAGGGAGGGGGGACAGACCCGGCATTTGGGGGGGGGGACAGACCCGGCATTTGGGGGGGGGGGACACAGACCAGGCATTTGGGGGGGGGGACACAGACCCGGCATTTGGGGGGGGGGGACAGACCCGGCATTTGGGGGGGGGGGGACAGACCCGGCATTTGGGGGGGGGGGACAGACCCGGCATTTGGGGGGGGGACAGACCCGGCATTTGGGGGGGGGGACAGACCCGGCATTTGGGGGGGGGGACAGACCCGGCATTTGGGGGGGGGGGGTGTTCCGGCATTTGGGGGGGGGTGTTCCGGCATTTGGGGGGGGGTGTTCCGGCATTTGGGGGGGGAGGGTTGTTCCGGCATTTGGGGGGGGGGGTGTTCCGGCATTTGGGGGGGGGGGGGGTGTTCCGGCATTTGGGGGGGGGGGTTCCGGCATTTGGGGGGGGGTTTGGGGGCAGCGACGGGCAGAGAGGGGGGGCGACGGATGCCCGGGGCCAATGCACCGTCGCCCCCCCCCCGTACGCCGCTGCCCCCTACCCCAACCCCCCCCCCCTCACCACCCCTACCTCCCTCCCCACCACTCCTACCTCCCTCCCCACCACCCCTACCTCCCCCCCTCACCACCCCTACCTCACTCCCCACCACTCCTACCTCCCTCCCCACCACCCCTACCTCCCTCCCCACCACCCCTACCTCCCTCCCCACCACCCCTACCTCCCTCCCCACCAACCCCCCTCCAACGCCGCCCCCCATCTCTCGCAACGCCGCAACCCCCCCCTCAACGCCGGGTCCCCCCCCCCTCAATGCCGGGTCTCCCCCCCCCCTCAACGCCGGTACCCACACCCCATCCCCCTCCCTCTGAAGGCCGGTACCCACACCCCCCCCTCTCTCCTCCTCCCCCCTCTCCTCCTCCCCCCCTTCCTTCCTCCCCTCTTCCTTCCTCTCCCCCCCTTCCTTCCTCCCCAGTCTTCCTTCCTCCCCCCCCTTCCTTCCTGCCCCCCTTCCTTCCTCCCCCCCCCTTCCTTCCTCCCCCCCCTTCCTTCATCCCCCCCTTCCTTCCTCCCCCCCCCTTCCTTCCTCCCCCCCTTCCTTCCTCCCCCCCTTCCTTCCTCCCCCCCCCTTCCTTCCTCCGTTAGTGGGGGGGGGGGGGGGGGGTGCGGCGTTGGAGGGGGGTAGGGGTGGTGAAGGGGGTAGGGGTGGTGAGGGGGGGTTGGGGTAGGGGCAGCGGCGTGCAGAGAGGGGGGCGACTGATGCCCGGGGCCAACGCACCGTCGCCCCCCCTCTGCACGCAGCTGCCCCTACCCCAACCCCCTCTCCTCACCACCCCTACCCCCTTCACCACCCCTACCCCACTCCAATGCCGCACCCCCCCACCCCCCACCCCCCACCCCCCACTAACGCCGTACCCCCCCCCACTAACGGAGGAAGGAAGGGGGGAGGAAGGAAGGGGGGGGGACGGAGGAAGGAAGGGGGGGGACGGGGGGGGGGACGGAGGAAGGAAGGGGGGGAGGAAGGAAGGGGGGGGGACGGAGGAAGGAAGGGGGGGAGGAAGGAAGGGGGGGGGAGGAAGGAAGGGGGGAGGAGGAAGGAAGGGGGGAGGAGGAAGGAGGGGGGGGAGGAGGAAGGAAGGGGGGGAGGAGGAGAGAGGGGGGGGGGTGTGGGTACCGGCCTTCAGAGGGAGGGGGACGGGGTGTGGGTACCGGCGTTGAGGGGGAGGGGGGACCCGGCGTTGAGGGGGGGGGACCCGGCGTTGAGGGGGCGGGGGACCCGGCGTTAAGGGGGGGGGACCCGGCGTTGAGGGGGGGGGGGACCCGGCGTTGAGGGGGGGGGGGGGACCCGGCGTTGAGGGGGGGGGGGGGACCCGGCGTTGAGGGGGGGGGACCCGGCGTTGAGGGGGGGGGGGGGACCCGGCGTTGAGAGGGGGGGGGTTGCGGCGTTGCGAGAGATGGGGGGCGGCGTTGAAGGGGGGTAGGGGTGGTGGGGAGGGGGGTAGGGGTGGTGGGGAGGGGGGTAGGGGTGGTGAGGGGGGGTTGTTGGGGTAGGGGGCAGCGGCGTACAGAGGGGGGGGGCGACGGTGCGTTGGCCCCGGGCATCCATAGCCCCCCCTCTCTGCACGCCGCTGCCCCCAAACCCCACCCCCCCGATGGCCGCAGCCCCCCGATGGCCGCAACCCACCCCCCCGATGGCCGCAACCCCCCGATGCCGCAACCCCCCGATGCCGCAACCCACCCCCCCCCCGATGCCGCAACACACCCCCCCGGTGGCCGCAACACACCCCCCCCGATGCCGCAACCCACCCCCCCGATGCCGCAACACACCCCCCCGATGCCGCAACACACCCCCCCCCCCCCCCCGATGCCGCAACCCACCCCCCCGATGCCGCAACCCACCCCCCCCCGATGCCGCAACACACCCCCCCGGTGCCGCAACACACCCCCCCCGATGCCGCAACCCACCTCACCCCCATGCCGCAGCCCAACCCCCCCCCCGATGCCGCAACCCACCCCCCGACACTGAACGGCGTCAACCATCATCAATGGTTGACGCCGTTTTAAAGCAACTGTGATTTTCGCCGACGTGACCCATGGCTACGTCGGCGGGACTTTGGCCCATCCGGGCCGGAGATTTGTGGACTCTACAAATATAATGAAATCCCGCCGGTGCCAGCTGTTTTCAGAGGCTGCCGGCGGGATTTGCACAACGCCGGTTTTTGGCCGGTGGGAGATTTAAAAACCCTGCGGGAGCGGAAATAACGCCGCTGCCCGCCGATTCTCCGACCCTGCGTGGGGTCGGAGAATCCCGCCCCTGGTTACTGATTTGCTTTCTGCCAGAATGGTCATATGCATTACGTTCAGTAACACTCAAAGTCTTCAAATAAAGCAAATACTGTTTATTGAATAACGATAATAAATTAACTATGTGTTTGTTCACTCTTCAATCACTATAACTGTAGATTAGATTAAATATATATAATAATGATTAACTACACCTGCACACTAAGCTATCTCTCTCTAACTCTGTTCACTAGTCACTCCTAACACAAAGAGGCGGGAACTCTCCCTGAGTTTACCTTTTGTACCCATATCTGGTGCTGCCATCTAGTGGTTATCTAGCTCTTGCCTATGTATGTTAACCCTTTACATACATTCAGATATACAGATCACTACAGGTGGTGTATCAGATTAGGCTGAGGAAGGGGTGGGTAGGGCAGATATTCCATTCGGGGCTAGTTTCTAAAACCAGGGAGTGGTGATTCTGATTAATAAGCGGGTGGCCTTTGAAGTGGGAAGCCGAGTGGTGGACCCGGGGGCAGATATGTCATTTGTGAGCGGGAAGTTGGAGGGGATGCAAGTGGTGATGGTGAACATTTATGCACCGAACTGGTATGATGTTGTGTTTATTGGGGAAGGTCCTTCACCTGGGCTCACATCAGCTGATTATGGGAGGATACTTTAATATGGTTGGATATCCAAGGCTGGATCGGTCGAATTCGAGGACAGGGGTGTCAGCGACTGCAAAGGAACTAAAGGTGTTTATGGAACAGATGGGAGGGGTGGATCCGTGGAGGCTTGGGCAGCCAAGAATGAAGGAGTTTTCCTTTTTCCCCTGTGCACACAACGTGTACTCCCGGGTTGACTTTTTCATCATGGATATCACCCTGTTGGCGGGAGTGGTGGATGCCGAGTACTCGCCGATAGTAATGTCAGATCATGCCCCACACTGGGTGCATTTATGGGTGAGCAAAGAGAGGGGCCAGCGCCTGCTCTGGAGATTAGATGTAGGACTATTAGTGGAGGAGGGTGTGTGTGTGGGTGAGGGAGACCATTCTGAGGTATGTGGAGATAAATGATACGGGGGAGGTTTCAGCAGCCACGGTATGGGGGGTGCTGAAGGCAGTGGCGAGAGGGGAATTTATCTTGATTCGGGCACACAGGGAGAAGGTGGAGCGGGCAGAGATGGATAAATTAGTGAAGGAGATTCTCCAGATGGACAGGAGGTACTCGGAGGCCCCGGAGGCGGGGTTGTTGAAGGAGCAGCAGAACCTGCAGATGGAGTTTGGATTGCTATCCACAGGGAAGGAGGTGGGGCAGTTGAGAAAGGCGAGAGGGACGGTGTATGAATATGGGGAGAATGCTAGTAGGATGTTGGCACACCTGCTAAGGAAATGGGAGGTGGCCAGGGAGATAGGGAAAGTGAAGGATAGAGGGGGGAACACGATCTTGGACCCAGTGGGGGTGAACGGGGTGTTTAATGAATTTTATATTGGGCAACTTGGTAGCAGAAGTGGATAGCACTGTGGCTTCACAGCGCCAGGGTCCCAGGTTCGATTCCCCGCTGGGTCACTGTTTGTGCGGAGTCTGCACGTTCTTCCCGTGTTTGCATGGGTTTCCTCCGGGTGCTCAGGTTTCCTCCCACAGTCCAAAGACGTGAAGGTTAGGTGGATTGGCCATTATAAATTGCCCTTAGTGACCAAAAGAAAAAGGTTAGGAGGGGTTATTGGGTTACGGGGATAGGGTGGAAGTGAGGGCTTAAGTGGGTCGGTGGTACTCGATGGGCTGAATGGCCTCCTTCTGCACTGTATGTTCTATGTCTATGTCTATAGTAGGCTGCAAGAGTCAGAACCCCAGCCTAGGTGGAGGGGATGAGGCAGTTTTTGGAGGGACTGGAGTTTCCGAGGGTGGAAGAAGAGATGGTGGAGGGCCTAGGTGCCCCAATTAGGTTGTTCAAAGTGGTGGAGGGGCTGGAGGCGATGCAGTCGGGCAAGGCCCCGGGGCCAGATGGGTACCCGGTGTGGTTTTATAAGAGGTTTTCAGGAGTGCTGGGTCCCCGCTGGTAAGGGCGTTTAATGAGGGTAGGGAGCTAGGGGTACACCCTCCAAAGATGTCGCGGGCCTCGATCTCTCGTATCCTGAAGCGGGATAAGGACCCGGAACAATGCGGGTCATACAGGCCAATCTCCCTTCTAAATGTAGACGCCAAATTGCTGGCCAAGATCTTGGCCTCGAGAATAGAGGATTGTGTGCCAGGGGTGATAGGGGAGGACCAGACGGGGTTTGTGAAAGGGAGGCAGCTAATGGCGAACATTAGAAGGCTGCCAAATGTAATCATACTGCCCTACGTGGAAAGGGGGGGTGGAGGTCGTAGTCGCCATGGATGCGGAGAATGCCTTTAATTGGGTGGAGTGGGAGTACCTGTGGAAGGTCCTGGGGCAGTTTGAGTTTTGTGGACTGGGTCCGGTTGCTGTACCAGGCACCAGTGGCAAGCGTGCGGACGAACTGAGAGAGCTCCGATTATTTTAGGCTGCACCGGGGGACAAGGCAGGGATGTCCACTCTCCCCATTGTTGTTTGCCTTGGCTACAGAGCCACTGGGATATGCCCCTGTTGTCACTGGCCGGGAGGGTGCAGGCGGGTAAAGATGACAGTTGTCCCAAGGTTTTTGTTTGTATTATTTATTATTTATTTTTATTCCAAAGGCTTTTTTTAAGAGGGCAAACACGGTGATCTCTGGGTTTGTATGGGTGGGTAAAACCCCACGGGTAAAGAAGGTGCTGCTGGTCGGGGCCAGGGCCTGGCGGGGGGCGGCGGGACTGGTTCCACCGAAATTCAGGAAGTACTGTTGGGTGGCGAACATAGCAAGGATCAGGAAGTGGGTAGTGGGGGAGGAGTCGGTGTGGGAGCGGGTGGAGGCGGCACAAGTTTAGGGACACTGTTAACGGCACCTCTGCCGTTCTCGCCGGCTCGGTAGTCCACAAGCCCGGTGGTAGTGGCGGCTTTGAGGGTGTGGGGACAGTGGCGGAAGCACATGGGAGTGGAGGGGGCGCGGTATGGGCTCCAATTTGTGGCAATCACCGATTTGTGGCGGGAGAGCTAGAGGGGGGCTTCGCAGGTGGCAGTGAGCTGGGATTGAGCGGATAGGGGACTGTTTATTGACGGTAACTTTCCGTGCTTGGAGGAGGAGTTTGAACTTGCCGGGGGAATGGGTTCCACTATCTGCAGGTGAGGGACTTTGGAAGGAGGCAAGTTTCAACCTTTCCGCTCCTCGCCGCAGGTAATGTCGAAAACGGGAGTGGGGGAGGGGGAAGGTCTCGGAAATTTATAAAGAGGTCATGAAATGGTAGGGAGGTATTAGCCTGATACAATTCAAGGTGGTCCACAGGGCGCATATGTCCATGACCCGTTTGAGCAGGTTCTTTGAAAGGGTGGAGGATAGGTGTGGCCGGTGTGCGGGAGAACCCGCAAATCATGTCCACATGTTTTGGGCATGTCCGAAGCTTCGAGGATTCTGGCAAGGATTTGCCGATGTCATGTCCACAGTATTGAAGGTACGGGTGGTTCCAAGTCCAGAGGTGGCAATGTTTGGTGTGTCGGGAGACCCAGGAGTCCAGGGGGCGAGAGAGGCTAATGTATTGGCCTTTGCCTCTCTGGTAGCCCAGAGACGGATCTTATTGGCGTGGAGGAACTCAGAACCCCCAAAATCGGGGGTATGGGTCAGTGACATGGCCGGATTTCTCAGGCTTCAGAAGATCAAGTTCGCCCTGAGGGGATCGATGCTGGGGTTTGCCCAGAGGTGGCAGCCGTTTATTGACTTCTTTGGGGAAAATTAAGCTGTCAGCGGATACAAAAAAAGGAGGGGAGATCTTCAGGGAGGTGGGGGGGGGGGGGGGGGGGGGAGGTATGGGGGGATGGTTGAGGTGGTATTAGTAAGTGGGGGAGGGGGTCTGGGGATGTAAACCATGTTGGCTGGGTGTGATTGTTGGTTGGGTGGGTGTTACCTACTTTGCATTTTTCCTCTTTAAATTGTTGTTAAAAAATTTTAAATGCTTTAATAACATGTTTTTAAAAAAATAATGATTACAGACCAGTGACCGCCCAGCTCATTGCTGAGTGTGTGATGGAGGAACTTTCTTCTGGGCCATAGTCATTTGGGGTTGGGGGGACAGAGGGAGATGGAATGAGGTGTGGGCTCATAGACTGGGGATGTTGTCGCACCAGAGTGTCTCAGGCTGGTGTTCTCATGGCCTGCCACTTCTGGGTGTGGCTGGAGGGCCTGTGGGATGGTCATGGGCCTGATGTGGATTAAATCCCCCATGTGGGAAAGCAATGAGAGTTAGAGGTACCTCGAAGTGGATGTGCAAATTTCTTTGATAGTGCGTATTTACATTGCGTGATCACCTTCCCCTCTAACTAACATCGTGTGACTGCCAACTCAAGTGATCCTGTATCTTCCTAGTGTAACATGGCCTCCTGCTCCATCAGATGGGGGGAAGTCTGCTGCATTCCGTGCCCTCCGGCCTGTGATGCCTTTGGTGGGCTTCCTCTAGAAGGCCTGAACCTGGAGGGCCCCGGCTGACTTTCGGGTGTCACAAGTGATACCGTGTCACCCTGTTCTGCCCGCTGCCCAAGGGATATTCCATTGGCAAGATGGGGGATTCAGAAGGGCTGGAAACTGCCAGAGTCTCCCTGGTGGAAGGCCCCGTGATGGGTTACAATCTTCCTCCTCATCGCAGGCCGCTGGGCCGCTCCATGGGACAGAGGGGCAGCTGCAGTGAGCCCCAGAGGCCACAACAGAATCTGGTGCTGCCAATCCTGGGGGCCCACCATTGTCTGAAAAGTGGTGCCAATGCACTCAGCCATGGTGCTCTGTGATTCATATATGTTTGCCGGTGCCTGGAAAGTATCCCTCAGCGTGTGGCCCGTGCTCTTGATGCCCTCAGCCATTTTTCTATGTGGTTAGGCCAAGTTCTGAAGTGCCACAGAAATGTCCAACTATGGACCATCACGGTAGCATGGTGGTTAGCATCAATGCTTCACAGCTCCAGGGTCCCAGGTTCGATTCCTGGCTGGGTCACTGTCTGTGTGGAGTCTGCACGTCCTCCCCGTGTGTGCGTGGGTTTCCTCCGGGTGCTCCGGTTTCCTCCCACAGTCCAAAGATGTGCGGGTTAGGTGGATTGGCCATGCTAAATTGCCCGTAGTGTAAGGTTAATGGGGGGATTGTTGGGTTACGGGGTTACGTGGGTTTAAGTGGGGTGATCATGGCTCGGCACAACATTGAGGGCCGAAGGGCCTGTTCTGTGCTGTACTGTTCTATGTTCTATGTTCTATGCCTGGCATATGTCTGTGTGTGATCTAGCCTGTCATAATATACATCAGTATATCATGGTGCAGACACACACTGATGGACATACACTGGGACCAATCAACATGCACAAACACCGCAGCCAATCACCAGTTAGAATACACACACTATAAAGGCAGAGGGCACCACGGTTCCCGCTCATTCTGGGTGCTGCCTCTGAGTGTAACAGGAACTTATTCAACCCAGCACGGACTCACAACACGTGCTGAGAGAATCAACTGGTTCGGACAAGGCTTAGGGCTCTAGTTTAAACTAGCATCGTTTAAACCCGCAGTTCTCGTATGTCGATTAGTTAATAGTTAGTTAATAAAATAGAGTTGAATCTTCCTCAGTGTTGGTGGTATAAGTTCACCTCGCAAGCCTACACTGTCCAACAATTCACAGCCCTCCTGTCGTGCACCTCAGCCATGGACATCACAGAGTGACCCAGGTTTTCAGACATGGCTCGGACCTCTTGCCCCAGGCTTTCCACTATGGATGCCACCCTTACAGTGTTGGCCTGGGCACCACGCAATGCCGGAACCACCTCCAGTGTCAGAAGGATATTGGACGCTTCCAATTGATCTTGCAACCATTAGAATGCTGCTGATACCCACTCCTGTAAATTCTGGCTCTGCAGTTTCGTCTCTACCAGTGATGGGACCACCTTTTCCAGAGACCTGACATCTGGGGGAGTCCCGGCGGGGCGGGGGGTCCCGGCCTAGCGGAGTGGCGCCAACCACTCCTGCGTCGGGCCTCCCCAAAGGTGCGGAATTCTCCGCACCTTTAGGGGCCAAGCCCTCACATTGAGGGGCTAGGCCCGCGCCGGAGTGGTTGGCACCACGCCGACTGGCGCCAAAACCAGCACAACGGCCTTTGACGCGCTCCGCCGGTGCTGGCCGAAAGGCCTTCGCCGGTTCGCGCATGCGCCGGTGATGACGTCAGCGCTGACATCATCACCGGCGCATGCGTGCTAGGGGATTCTCTTTCGCCTCCGCCATGGTGGAGGCCGTGGCGGCGGCGGAAGAAAAAGAGTGCCCCCATGGCACTGGCCCGCCCACAAATCGGTGGGCCCTGATCGCAGGCCTGGCCACCGTGGGGGCACCCCCCGGGGTCCGATTGCCCCACGCCCCCCGCAGGACACCGGGGGCCCGCTCGCGCCGCCGATCCTGCCGCCACCAGAGGTGGTTCAAACCACGGCGGCGGGATTGGCCTCTCAGTGGCAGGGCTTCGGCCCATTGCGGGCTGGAGAATCGCCGCAGGGGGCTCGCCGATCGGCGCGGAGGTCACGCCGATCGGCGGGGCGTGATTCCCGCCCCCGCCAATTCCCGGGTGGCGAAGAATTTCTGCCAAGCAGGGGCGGGATTTTCGCCGGCCCTGGGCGATTCTCCGACCCTGCGGGGGGTCGGAGAATTTCGCCCCTGGTTTGAGTGCAGCTGTTTCCAGGGATCGAACAGCCCTCCAAATGCCCACACCTCTGGAAGTTTCTGCCTCTACCCGATGAGCTACAGCAGGTGTGTGATGCTCACCAGAGAGTGCCCCAGATGCCTGTTTGCTAACATGTCCCACAGATGTGGTAGTCTCCGTGCTGGTGGATGGTGCTGGTGAAAGCTGTGCCGTGAAGTCAGTGTCTCTGGGGTGTTTGGCCCCAGACAGCCTCATCTGGTGGAGATTCTTGGAGGCAAAGGACATGAGGTCAGCTTTTGGGAATGAAAAGGCTGTGGGAAACGAGAGACTCACTTGAGACAGGACATCTGCATAAAGTTGCATTGCACTCTCACTTCTTCTGCACAGGTTGACCTCGCAGTCTACCACTGCCTGCTCCTCGGCCTCCCCCGTGAGTTCCATGGCTCTCTCCTCAAAGGGAGTGAGAGGGTGCATATTCACCATGCCCCTGCCTATCTTTCATAGAATCCCTACAGTGCAGAAGGAGGCTATTCAGCCCATGTAGTCTGCTCTGACCCTTGGAAAGAGCACCCTAACTAGGCCCACGCCCCCATCCTATCCCTGTAACACAATACCCCATCTAACCTTTTGGCACTAAGGGGTAATTTAGCCTGGCCAATCCACCTAACCTTCAAATCTTTGGACTGTGGGAGGAAACCGGAGCACCCGGACATTGACAGACACGGAGATAAAGTGCAAACTCCACACAGACTGTCACCTCAGGTCCGAGGCCAGAATTGAACCCAGGACCCTGGAGCTGTGAGGCAGCAGTGCTAACCACTGTGCCGCCACGCTGCCCTTATCTCGTTCCCTCCTGTCTTGTCGTACATGGACACCAAAAGGAGATTGTGAGGCTCTGGCCTGTCGGCTCTGGGGGTTTTATTCCAGGTGGCACGTGTGAGCGAGGTGTTGAGCCAGAGTGGGGAGGGGTCGTGCCGGGAAATCCTGAAGAGTGCGTTCTGAGGGAGATGTTGGGAGGTCGGGTGTTAAAAGGTTTTAAAGGTTTAGGGTATGATGCTAGAAGTTAAGGATAGGAGTGATGCCAGGGCCTACAGAGGGGTACCTACCATGGTAGCTCAAAGGAAGTCACTCATCATCCTGCAGTATTGTCATGCTGCCAGCACTTACAACCTCTGCCACCTCATCCCAGGCTTCAGACATGACACAGGCTATTCTGTTAGTCCTGGAGAATGGGATGGCCCTTCTCTCCTCCACCTCCTCCAGCATACTGCTGACGTCGTCATCAAGGAACCATGGTGCAGGTCTTTGTGCAGCCATCTTCTTGACTGAAATGTCAGTCAGAGCTGAGGGGAGCATTTACCCAGAGTAATTTTTTTAGAAGAAATGCGCCCCCCCCCCCCCCCCATACCTAATTTCTGTGGCCTTCACCCCAATTTCCTGCCAGTCCCCATTGTCCTTGACGCCCTTGTCAATCAGAAATCTGTCTTGTTCAAGGTTTGAATATGTGCAATGATCCCAGCCTGCACTGCTCGCTGGGAAGAAGAGAATTCAAAACACTAATGACCCCCGAAGAGAAGAAGTTCCTCCTCAGCTCTATTTTAAATGGAAGACCACTTGTTTTGAAACTGTGCCCTCTAGTTTTGGCTTGCCCCACAAGGGGAAACATCCTCTCAGTCTCCACCCTGTCAAGCCCCCTCAGAACTGTGTATGTTTCAGTAAGGTCACCTCTCACTGTTTTCAATAAATGTAACAGGTGTAATGTTCTTTAAATTTTATTCATTGGTCCCATAGCTCCAAATGCAAATGATACTGTCTGTCCTAGTCTCACAGGATAGGAAGCTGACATATCCTGTTGTTCTCTAGTTCGGATTCTGTCATTGTTGTCTCAGGAAACATTTATTTTCCCCAGAAATGTTTAATATCGAACAGAGTGCTACCAAAATACTTGGAGGCACAGAGCACCTTGTGAGAGACAGCATCTTCTGAATATTAAAAAGAGTTGGAAAATAGGTGTAAATATTTGCAGTTGGTTCGGAAGCACCAGTTCTGTCCTTCAGTGCATGGCCTCAACATTAATCATCCCCATCCCTGCTTGATGACAGGCGACAGACAGTCAGGGTAGGAAAAGTTTTTAAAAAGGAGAGTTTTAAAGAGAAGTTACATGAGGGAAACGCATCAAAGTTTATAAAGTATTTTTTTCTATAAATTTAGAGTACCCAATTAATTTTTTCCAATTAAGGGGCAATTTAGCGTGGCCAATCCACCTAGCCTGCACATCGTTGGGTAGAATGTGCAAACTCCAGACAGACAGTGACCCAGAATCTAACCTGGGACCTCGGTGCCATGAGGCTGCAGGGCTAACTCACTGTGCCTCCATGCTGCCCTAAAAGTTTATAAAGTATTTTAAAGTTTATAAAGTGCTATCGGGACTACACTCAAATTAGAATCTTAAAGTAATGAAAAGAAAATGGGTTGTGACTAAAAATGAACAAACACTAAATTTAGGACAGATATTGGGGAAACCTTTCTTTATCCAAATGTGGAAATGTTTGGAATATTCTACCAAACAAAGAAATGGGGTTACTGGTTAAAAAGTACAATTAAGTGCCATGATTGATGTCTGAGGTACAGCCGCGGTTCACCAGACAGGTTCCTTGTTTGGCAGAATTGTCATCCGAGGAGAGATTAGATGGGCTGGTCCTGTATTCACTGGAATTTAGAGGAATGAGAGGGTATCTGATTGAAATGTATAAAGATCTGACAGGGCCGGACAGACTGGAGGCTGGGATGTTGTTTCCTCTGGCTGGGAGGGTCTAGAACACGGGGTCACAGTCTCAGGATACGGAATGGGCTCTTTTGGGCTGAGATGAGGGAAACTGTCTTCACTTAGAGGGCAGTGAACCTATGGAATTCCTTACGACAGACGGCTGTGGAGGCCAAGTCACTGAATATATTTATGAAGGAAATAGATAGTTTTCCAGGGCGGAATTTAACCAAAATATTTCTGAGTGTCATTTCGGGCGAGTTTTGACTCGGTACACGACGAGGCCAGTAAATCTCGCGGGATGCCTCGTTCGATCAGTTGCCTTCAATGGGCTTGATCCAGATTTGCATTTTCAAGTGCGCAATTAGGCTCACTTGAATATACCTGTGCCGGAGTTAGCTAAGGCGTGAGATCAAACAGCTTCGCCTTGGAGACCTCAGCCGGGTGCCGTTTAGCACTGGTCTCCACAAATGTGGACTAGGGGGCTTTCTGCATCATTTTACCCGCGACTGTTCATCCAACTGAAGTTCATAGCAACACGGGCAGCTGGGTCCTCAACCCGATGGGTGGCTCCTGCTGTTGCGACAACAGTGTTACTGGCTGTGGGGCAGCTCAACAGGTGGGCTCACGCTTGGTTAAATGATCCAAATGTTTTTAAGGGTCCTTCCTGGGACTTGGACCCTATATGAGACCAGGCCAGTCCTTGAAGCCATAGCACACCATTGCCAAAATTCCATGTGTAAATGGTGTCTCCGGCGCAAAATGCTCACAACAGCACCCTCAGAACATGGTAGCTCTTCCTGATGCCGCTCAACCTCGGCACTGAGGTTGGGAAAAGTTGGCACATCAAAAGCTCGGCTGGTGCAATCCCAGTGGCCACATATGGCATTGTATGGTAACTGAATTGGAAGCGCGCCAACTGGGTGCCCATAGATCCAGTCAGCAGCTTCTTCAATCCCTGAATAAAAGTCTGGGCCATCTATCCTGTTAGCCCATTTGAGGAAGGAGGATACGGCATGGTCCGGATATGCCAAATGCCATTCCATTGCACAAATACGGACATCTTCCAAATAGACAGCCACTTTCAGCAGGCCCTGCGAGATGTTTTACATCACATGCTGAAATATCAGGGGTCCGACGAAACCCCAAATGGAAGGCAGGCATATTCAAACAATCTCCAATGCGTGTTAATAGTGGCAAATTTCCTAGACTCTGGATCAAGCTCAACCTGCAGGTATGCATGGTCATGTCCAGTTTTGTAAAAGAACAGCCTCTTGGGTAGTGGTCGAGCCACAAAACCCTGTTGACGGTAAGGTTAAAGTTTCCACATGGCTATACAATTTTGTCAGGCTTCATCACTAGTACCACAAGTGCCCATTCTACACTCCATACGGGTTGTATGACCCCCCAGGTCTTGTAGGGAACACAGTTCGGCGTCAACCTTTGGAAGCAGAGTATAGGGGACACGCCTTGCCCTGAAGTACTGTAGTGAAGGGGGGAGGGGGAGGTCCAGCGATGATACTTCTTAAAACTGAATCGTTAGCACGCCACTAGAGTAGTTTTACAGAAGTTGTTTTATTAAGGATTGAGATGCATTATAGGACTGAGTAATCATTATCAACCATTAAACATGTATTTTTAGGACAGAGCAGTAATAAGTAATCAAATGGGATTTAGGAAAGCTAACTTGACCAAAAGGACATCACTTCTGACATCGTGGGTGGGATTCTCCCCTACCCGGCAGGGCGGGGGGTCCCGGCGGGCCCGCTCCGGAGTGGTTTGCATCCCGCCGGCCGGCGGGAAAGGGGCTTGGCGCCATGCCAACTGGCGCTGAAGGGCCTCCACTGGCCGGCGCGAGTTGGCGCAAGCGTGGGAGCGCCAGTGCGTGCTGGCGTCATCCCCGCACATGCACTGGGGGCTTTGTTTCTGCACCGGGAATGGCGGACTGGTACAGCCTCCTGTGTGGAAGGATAGAGTGCTCCCACGGCACAGGCCCGCCCGCGGATTGGTGGGCTACGATCACGGGCCAGGCCACTGTGGGGGAACCTCCCGGGGCCAGATCGCCCCGCGACCCCCCCCCAAGAACCCCGGAGCCCGCCCGCGTCGCCAGGTCCCGCTGGTAAGGACCTCCTCCAATTTATGCCGGCGGTGTCATAATATCCACTCATGTATATCATGAGATACAGACAGGAAGTGATTGACATACAGGATAACCAATGAACACACACGACATAGAACAACCAATCACGAGACAGGACACCACCACTATAAATCCCACAGGGCATTAAGGCTCTCCCTCTCTCACAGGACACGGCCAGGGAGATAGTCGAAGTTCACAGGCCAATGAACATCATCATCATGTGAAAGAGAGCTAGCCTGGTCAAGCCAGTAGGAGGTTATCAGTTAGGTTAATAGAGTGCCAACCCACAGCAGATTATGTACAGCAATCAACAGGTTCAATAAAACAGTGTTGGACCATCTCCTGTGTAGGAAGCCTGAAGACCCTGACGCGCATGTGCGAACGTCGGCCGACCGCACTGCGCATGCGCAATGGCACACGGAACGCGCTGACGTCAGCGCATGACGTGTCCAAATTGTGGCTCCGCCCATTTAAAGCGGCAATGTCCAGCCAAAGGAAGGCGATGTCTACACTGTGGAAAGCCTGGGCATTACGCGGCCTTATGCAGGTCTACTCCACCGACCAACAGCCAGCGATCCCAACTGCAGCGAGGATGTGAAATGAAATGAAAATGAAAATCGCTTATTGTCACGAGTAGGCTTCAATGAAGTTACTGTGAAAAGCCCCTAGTCGCCACATTCCGGCGCCTGTCCGGGGAGGCTGGTACGGGAATGGTACGGGGCTGGTATGTGTCCGCTGCGTACAACAAGGCATGCAGGATTCGGATCCCGACAGCCCAACGGACCCCAATGCTGACTGCCTCGAGTCTCCATGCCGGGTGGGCATAATCACCACGCGCGAGCTGGCCTCCACCGTGCCTGCAAACCGCCTTTCAATCCTCACTGTGGATCCTCACGACGAGTGGCGTGCTGTCGTCACGGTTAACCAGTCTCGTATCCGATTTAAATTGGACACTGGCGCATCTGCAAACCTCATATCACAGTCAGACCTCGACAGCATCCGAGACCAAACTAGCATTCTTCCACCAACCTGCCAACTCCTTGACTACAATGGCAATGCCATAGCTTCCAGTGGATCGTGTCAGCTAGGTGTATCTCACAAGGCCACCGAGATGGCAGCCATCCCGCCTGTCCAGGTGTCGGCATCCCCCTCCACCTCTGCGGCGATCGATGAGAATTCGTCGCCCATCACAAAGACTGAATCTATAGACTTAACTCTTGTAAATTTTGTTCAGTTTTCTCTGTATCTGCACAATAGGCACCTTCCCATGTACATACGTTTATTCATTCCCCACTTGTACATAGTTATGCATGCATGTACAGCCACTTTCCAAAATTTATTTTAAAAGGGGGAGATGTCATAATATCCGCTCATGTATATCATGAGATGCAGACAGGCAGTGATAGACACACAGGATAACCAATGAATATACTCGACACAGAACAACCAATCACCAGACAGGACACCACCACTATAAAGCCCACAGGGCATTAAGGCTCTCCCTCTCTCACAGGACACGGCCAGGGAGATAGTCGCAGTGCATCGGCCAATGAACATCATCACCATGTGATAGAGAGCTAGTCTGGTCAAGCTAGTGGGAGGTTATCAGTCAGGTTAATAGAGTGTCAACCCACAACAGATTATGTACAGCAATTACCATGTTCAATAAAACAGTGTTGGACCATCTCCTGTGTCGGAAGCCTGTTTCTCGTTTTACTGCATCCAGTTGCAATCAATGTTAGACCAACTCAGATAACACATCAGGCGGGACTGGCAAAAGACCGGCGGGACTTCGGCCCATCGCGGGTTGGAGAATTCGGGCAGCCCAGGTGCCCATTGAGTCGCGCTGGACTCTACCAGCTCGCGGCGGCCTGTTTTTGGGGGTCGGGATTCACGCTGACCCCCGGTGATTCTCCGACCTGGCGGGGGTCGGAGAGTCCAGCCCCTTGTCTTTGTAAAACAATTCAGGGTGCTGGTTCTGTTGTTCTGCTTCTCACAAACAGTCAGCACAAGTTGCTGGGATTGTAAGCAGCTGTCTGGATGAGGATCAACCATGTGCTGCTTGCGATTCTAGTGAGTGAAGTTTAAACGCTGCTTGCAATTCTATTGGATAAGTTTAAAAGAAGCAGCTTCAGGGATTGGATCGCGTTCAACTGGGGTGGGCTATTGATTTTTCGAACGTTGTATAATTACTGTGTTCGGGTCTTTGTTCGGCAGAACAGGTCTTGGCCGAAATCTAGTCTGTTCTCCGTGTACACATAACAAGCTTGATTAAATAAGCCATCTTTGTCCAGGTTGTCATGTTTGTTTCTCTCTGTACTGAGCTGAGCCACAGGGAATAACCCACGTGGAAGCTGACTCAATACACAGGTCTTGAAACCACTCCTACGTCACAGTGCTGAACAACAGGATCCACAGAGATGTGGACTCTGGCACACTTTATCCTACCCAGACCTTCCTGGAACACCTCCACATTTTTATTCAGCTAATCCTAAAGTTTTCCGGAGACAATACGGAAGATCTGTTGCCATTGAATCCAAGGACTCTCAATCAGTCTCTTCTCAATTGGGACCTGAACCATGTACTACCACCAAGGGAAGGAAGACCGACTGTTGTCCCGTTGCCACAACTTTTTAAAGGTTCCCCATATAGGTGGCCAACTTTGTCTTGGTATCCCGCAAGGTTAGAGGCATGATCCCTGTATAAAGCCATTGAAACGTTCGTTGGTCTACAATGAAGATGGCCCAGTGTCCACCTCCATTGGCACTGGGTGTCCATTGGTCTACTAAGGTAATCTCGATCGGCGAGACACAGTTCAATTGCATCAAACAGTTGCTGTCTTCTGGGGTGTTCATGTGTAAGGTTCATGTCCAGGGTGACCGCGGCAGTTGGTGCGGACAGCATACCCTGTTCCACACCGGGTGACTCTGACTCAGATCCTCATGAGACCCTCGACTACAATGGCGGTATGACGGCCGTTTCTCACTTTCATCCTTCAGTGAGTTATCCCACCAGCCTGCGGCAGTGCCTGACAACCGTACTCTGCCACCAACCTGCCTCGGTGCTGCTCTGTTGGAAGAATTCTGCCGGACCTGCATCGTTCCATGACTGATACGTGGCGTGATCGTCTGGCCTTGTTACACTCGCGCTCAAGTGTAACGATGGCGGTGAATAGCAGGACGCGCCAGGTGGCAAACAGTTTACGAAACAACCGGCCCGCTCCAGTAGACAAATTTGGAATCCCGCTGTAGCAAGGGGAGAAACCAATTATCACCGCTTGAGCCCTATTTCCATACAATTAACGAGAGCCACCGGTCATCCAATGGTCTCCTGTCATTTACCGGCCTCCCCAGCAAGTGGTCACGCTGGCGCTGATTAATGCCCCTTCTGACAAGCGTGAACCTGGCGGAAAGGCTTCTCTGGAGAGCCGAGGAGGTGAGTAGCCATCTTTGCTCACAGGCAAAGAGCCCAAGAGCACTGTGCTTGCCATCCCAATGCTCGGTGGGGGACGGGGAGCCTCGACCGGAATGGGCTGCCATGGGAGGGTGGGGGCAGCCCTTGTCCCTGCCTGTCTTCACCCTCACCAACCATAGCCCCCACCGGCTGCTAAGGCCTCTGGACATGCAGCTGAAGACTATTGAAAAAAGTGAGTGTCATAATATCCATTCATTTATATAATGAGATGCAGACAGGCAGTGATTGACAAACAGAATGACCAATGAACATACAACACAGAACAACCAATCACCAGACAGGACACCACCACTATAAAGCCCACAGGGCATTAAAACACCCTCTCTCTCAGGACCCAGCTACTGAGACAGTCAGAGTGCACAAGCTAGTGAGCACTATCGCCATGCGGTAGCTAGTAAGTCTGGTCGAGCCAGTAAGAGGTCATCAGTTAGATTAGTAGAGTGTCAACCCACAGCTGAACACATACAGCAGTCCACTAGTTAAATAAAACAGTGTTGGATCATCACCTGTGTCAGACGTCTGTTTCTAGCTTCACTGCATCCAGTTGCAGTCAACGTCGAACCAACCTGCCAGAGTGCTATTAATCCTGCCGAACCTACTTCGAGTGAATCTGCAACGACCAGAAAGCAGCCATCCACGAAATGGAAAACATCCAGCCTCCTCCGCAGCTCCGCATCTTCGGCACCTCGCCGCCAATTGGAGAATCTTCAAGCATAAGTTCCTCCTGTATATCGAGGCCTCCGACCTCGAGGCAGCATCGTATACCAGGAAGATCACACTATTCCTGTCGACTGCGGGGGATCATGCCATCCATATCTACAACTTGCTTACGTTTGCCGATGGTGAAGACAAGATGAAGTTCAAGACAGTCCTGCTAAAATTCGACAGCCACTGCGACATTGAGGTGAATGAGAGCTTTGAACGGTGCATCTTCCAACAGAGGCTTCAGGGTAAGGATGAACCTTTTCAGTCTTTCCTGACCCATCTCCGCATCCTAGCGCAGTCATGTAATTATGACTCGCCGTCTGATTTCTTGATCCGGAATCAGATCGTTTTCGGGATCCACTCTGACTCCCTGCGGCAGCAGCTCCTCAAAATCAAACAATTGACCCTCTCCGTCGCTATCGAGACGTGGTGCGTAGTCCATGAGCACGCCAAGAATCGTTACTCCCACATCAGGGCGGCAGAAACTGCAAAGCTGGCCTCCCACGAGGCAGAAAGGGTGCAGGCCATCGCAAAAATGCAAGGCCTGAGCATCGAGGAGAGTGGCCGTTTTGCGCGATTTTCCCGGGTCCCTACGCATGCGCGCCACGACCGGGTGCACGACGAGGCCTAAAACCCTAATGCGCAGGTGCGACGTCGGCCGACCGCATGGCGCATGCGCGTTGGCGCACGGACAAGCTGACGTCAGTGTTATGATGTGTCCGAATTGTGGCTCTGCCCATTTAAAGCGGCAATGTCCAGCCAAAGGACGGCGATGTCTACAATGTGGGAAGCCTGGCCATTACGCGGCCTTCTGCAGGTCCACTCCACCGATTATCAGCCAGCAATCCCATCTGCGGCACAGAAGAGTCCGCTCGGTACAACAAGGCATGCAGGATTCTGATCCCGACAGCCCAACAGACCCCGATGCTGACTGCCTCAAGTCTCCATATTGGGTGGGCATCATAACCACACGCGAGCTGGTCTCCACCGCACCTGCAAACCGCCTTTTGATCCTCAGTGTGGATCCTGACAACGAGTGGTGTGCTATCCTCACGGTCAACCAGGATCGCATCCGATTTAAACTAGACACCGGCGCATCTGCGAACCTCATATCACAGTCAGATCTCGACAGCATCCGTGCCCAACCAAGCATTCTTCCACCAGCTTGCCAGCTCCTTGACTACAATGGCAATGCCATAGCTGCCAGTGGATCGTGTCAGCTAGGGGAATCTCACAAGGCAATCAAGGCAACTTTACGATTCAAGATCGTCCCGCCTGAGAGGGCGTCCCTGCTCGGTGCTCGCGCCTGCAAGCTCCTGAATCTGGTCCAGCGAGTCCACACCATGTCCTCGACACTGGCAACTGCCTTGCCCGATGTGAATCTCCAGGCCGAGATAGATGACATTCTCTCGCAATACCACAACGTGTTTGATGGAATGGGCACGCTCCCATATCGCTATAAGACATTGCTCAAGCCGAACGCCACCCCAGTGATCCATGCACCACGCCGGGTGCCGGCTCCTCTCAAGGATCATCAGAAAAAGCAGCTACAAGATCTCCAAGACCAGGGCATCATCTCAAAGGTCACAGAACCAACAGACTGGGTCAGCTCCATGGTCTGCGTCAAGAAGCCCTCTGTGAACTCCATATTTGCATTGATCCCAAAGACCTGAATCGCAACATCATGTGAGAGCACTACCCGATCCCGAAGCGTGAAGAGTTAACCTGTGAGATGGCTCATGCCAAATTCTTTACCAAGCTGGACACCTCCCGTGGCTTCTGGCAAATACAGCTGGACACGTCCAGTCGGAAACTGTGCACGCTTAACACTCCGTTCGGCAGCTATTGCTGTGCAAGGCTGCAGACTCAGCCTCTGATTTCAAATTGGCGCTATTGGCATACAGGGCAACCCCTCTGTCGACTGGTTTGTCTCCGGCACAGCTGCTCATGAACCACAACCTGAGGACGACTGTTCCAGCCATTCATGTTCCAGACCTTGACCACCTCACGGTGCTGCAGAAGGTGCAGCGATCCAGGGACCAGCAAAAGATCATGTATGATGCTCATGCCACGGATCTGCCTGCGCTGGCTCCAGCAGATGTTGTTCATGTCCAGTTGCCTGAAGGAGGTTGGTCAGCCCCAGCTGTTGTTGCCAGGAGGGCCGCTCCAAGGTCTTTCATTGTTCAAATGGCTGACGGCTCCATTCTCCGGCGCAACAGGAGGGCGCTGCGAAGTTTCCAGCCCACCATCTGACCGCATTGCTCCGTCAATTATCATGCTTCCTCCGGCCGTCTCCTGCCACGAGGCCACCGATCTGGCAGCAATCCCGCCTGTCCACGAGACCACCGCAATGGCAGCAATCCCATCTGTCCACGAGACCACCACAATGGCAGCAATCCCGCCTGTCCACGAGGCCACCGCAATGGCAGCCATCCCGCCTGTCCACGAGACCACCGCAATGGCAGCAATCCCACCTGTCCACGAGACCACCACAATGGCAGCAATCCCGCCTGTCCACGAGACCACCACAATGGCAGCAATCCCGCCTGTCCACGACACCGCCGCAATGGCAGCAATCCCACCTGTCCACGAGGCCACCGCAATAGCAGCAATCCCGCCTGTCCACGAGACCCACCGCAATGGCAGCAATCCCGCATGTCCACGACACCACCGCAATAGCAGCAATCCCGCCTGTCCACGAGACCACCACAATGGCAGCAATCCCGCCTGTCCACGAGGCCACCGCAATGGCAGCCATCCCGCCTGTCCACGAGACCACCGCAATGGCAGCAATCCCACCTGTCCACGAGACCACCACAATGGCAGCAATCCCGCCTGTCCACGACACCACCACAATGGCAGCGATCCCGCCTGTCCACGACACCGCCGCAATGGCAGCAATCCCGCCTGTCCACGAGACCACCGCAATGGCAGCAATCCCGCCTGTCCACGAGACCCACCGCAATGGCAGCAATCCCGCCTGTCCATGAGACCACCGCAATGCCAGCAATCCCGCCTGTCCACGAGGCCACCACAATGGCAGCAATCCCGCCTGTCCACGAGGCCACCGCAATGGCAGCAATCCCACCTATCCACGGGACCACCGCAATGGCAGCAATCCCGCCTCTCCACGAGACCACCGCAATGGCAGCAATCCCGCCTGTCCACGAGACCCACCGCAATGGCAGCAATCCCGCCTCTCCACGGGACCACCGCAATGGCAGCAATCCCGCCTGTCCACGAGGCCACCGCAATGGCAGCAATCCCACCTGTCCATGAGGCCACCGCAATAGCAGCAATCCCGCCTGTCCACGAGACCCACCGCAATGGCAGCAATCCCACCTGTCCATGAGGCCACCGCAATGGCAGCAATCCCACCTGTCCATGAGGCCACCGCAATGGCAGCAATCCCACCTGTCCATGAGGCCACCGCAATAGCAGCAATCCCGCCTGTCCACGAGACCCACCGCAATGGCAGCAATCCCGCCTGTCCATGAGGCCACCGCAATGGCAGCAATCCCGCCTGTCCATGAGGCCACCGCAATGGCAGCATTCCCGCCTGTCCATGAGACCACCGCAATGGCAGCAATCCCACCTGTCCACGAGACCCACCGCAATGGCAGCAATCCCGCCTGTCCATGAGACCACCACAATGGCAGCAATCCCGCCTGTCCATGAGACCACCGCAATGGCAGCAATCCCACCTGTCCACGAGACCCACCGCAATGGCAGCAATCCCGCCTGTCCATGAGACCACCACAATGGCAGCAATCCCGCCTGTCCATGAGACCACCACAATGGCAGCAATCCCGCCTGTCCACGAGGCCACCACAATGGCAGCAATCCCGCCTGTCCATGAGACCACCACAATGGCAGCAATCCCGCCTGTCCACGAGGCCACCGCAATGGCAGCAATCCCGCCTGTCCACGACACCACCGCAATGGCAGCAATCCCACAGCAATCCCGCCTGTCCATGAGACCACCACAATGGCAGCAATCCCACCTGTCCATGAGACCACCACAATGGCAGCAATCCCACCTGTCCACGAGACCACCACAATGGCAGCAATCCCGCCTGTCCATGAGACCACCACAATGGCAGCAATCCCACCTGTCCACGAGACCACCACAATGGCAGCAATCCCGCCTGTCCACGAGGCCACGACAATGGCAGCAATCCTGCCTGTCCACGAGGCCACCGCAATGGCAGCAATCCCACCTGTCCATGAGACCACCGCAATGGCAGCAATCCCACCTGTCCACGAGACCACCGCAATGGCAGCAATCCCGCCTGTCCACGACACCACCGCAATGACAGCAATCCCGCCTGTCCACGACACCACCACAATGACAGCAATCCCGCCTGTCCACGACACCACCACAATGACAGCAATCCCGCCTGTCCACGAGGCCACCGCAATGGCAGCAATCCCGCCTGTCCACGACGCCACCACAATGGCAGCAATCCCGCCTGTCCACGAGGCCACCACAATGGCAGCAATCCCGCCTGTCCACGAGGCCACCACAATGGCAGCAATCCCACCTGTCCACGGGACCACCGCAATGGCAGCGATCCCACCTGTCCACGACACCACAATGGCAGCAATCCCACCTGTCCACGAGGCCACCGCAATGGCAGCAATCCCACCTGTCCACGAGGCCACCGCAATGGCAGCAATCCCGCCTGTCCACGACACCACCGCAATGGCAGCAATCCCGCCTGTCCACGACACCGCCACAATGGCAGCAATCCCACCTGTCCATGAGACCCACCGCAATGGCAGCAATCCCGCCTGTCCACGAGACCCACCGCAATGGCAGCAATCCCACCTGTCCACGAGACCCACCGCAATGGCAGCAATCCCACCTGTCCACGAGGCCCACCGCAATGGCAGCAATCCCGCCTGTCCACGAGGCCACCGCAATGGCAGCAATCCCACCTGTCCATGAGACCCACCGCAATGGCAGCAATCCCGCCTGTCCACGAGACCACCACAATGGCAGCAATCCCGCCTGTCCACGAGGCCACCGCAATGGCAGCAATCCCGCCTGTCCACGAGACCCACCGCAATGGCAGCAATCCCACCTGTCCACGAGGCCACCGCAATGGCAGCAATCCCACCTGTCCACGAGACCCACCGCAATGGCAGCAATCCCACCACAATGGCAGAAATCCCACCGCAATGGCAGCAATCCCACCACAATGGCAGCAATCCCACCGCAATGGCAGCAATCCCACCTGTCCACGAGGCCACCGCAATGGCAGCAATCCCGCCTGTCCACGAGACCACCACAATGGCAGCAATCCCGCCTGTCCACGACACCGCCACAATGGCAGCAATCCCGCCTGTCCACGAGGCCACCGCAATGGCAGCAACCCCACCTGTCCACGAGGCCACCGCAATGGCAGCAATCCCACCTGTCCATGAGACCACCACAATGGCAGCAATCCCGCCTGTCCATGAGACCACCACAATGGCAGCAATCCCACCTGTCCACGAGACCACCGCAATGGCAGCAATCCCACCTGTCCATGAGACCACCGCAATGGCAGCAATCCCGCCTGTCCACGAGACCACCGCAATGGCAGCAATCCCGCCTGTCCACGACACCACCACAATGGCAGCAATCCCGCCTGTCCACGAGACCACCGCAATGGCAGCAATCCCGCCTGTCCACGACACCACCGCAATGACAGCAATCCCACCTGTCCATGAGACCACCGCAATGGCAGCAATCCCGCCTGTCCACGAGACCACAGCAATGGCAGCAATCCCGCCTGTCCACGACACCACCACAATGGCAGCAATCCCGCCTGTCCACGAGACCACCGCAATGGCAGCAATCCCGCCTGTCCACGAGGCCACCACAATGGCAGCAATCCCACCTGTCCATGAGACCACCGCAATGGCAGCAATCCCGCCTGTCCACGAGACCACCGCAATGGCAGCCATCCCGCCTGTCCACGAGGCCACCACAATGGCAGCAATCCCACCTGTCCACGGGACCACCGCAATGGCAGCAATCCCGCCTGTCCACGAGGCCACCACAATGGCAGCAATCCCACCTGTCCACGAGACCACCGCAATGGCAGCAATCCCGCCTGTCCACGACACCACCGCAATGGCAGCAATCCCACCTGTCCACGAGGCCACCGCAATGGCAGCAATCCCACCTGTCCACGAGACCACCGCAATGGCAGCAATCCCGCCTGTCCACGACACCACCACAATGGCAGCAATCCCACAGCAATCCCGCCTGTCCACGACACCACCGCAATGGCAGCAATCCCGCCTGTCCACAACACCGCCACAATGGCAGCAATCCCGCCTGTCCACGAGGCCACCGCAATGGCAGCAATCCCGCCTGTCCACGACACCACCGCAATGGCAGCAATCCCGCCTGTCCACGAGACCACCGCAATGGCAGCAATCCCACCTGTCCACGACACCACCGCAATGGCAGCAATCCCACCTGTCCATGAGACCACCACAATGGCAGCAATCCCGCCTGTCCATGAGACCACCACAATGGCAGCCATCCCGCCTGTCCATGAGGCCACCACAATGGCAGCAATCCCGCCTGTCCACGACACCACCGCAATGGCAGCAATCCCACCTGTCCACGGGACCACCGCAATGGCAGCAATCCCACCTGTCCACGAGACCACCACAATGGCAGCAATCCCGCCTGTCCACGAGACCACCACAATGGCAGCAATCCTACCTGCCCACGAGGCCACCGCAATGGCAGCAATCCCGCCTGTCCATGAGACCACCGCAATGGCAGCAATCCCGCCTGTCCATGAGGCCACCACAATGCCAGCGATCCCGCCTGTCCACGACACCACCGCAATGGCAGCCATCCCGCCTGTCCATGAGGCCACCACAATGGCAGCAATCCCGCCTGTCCATGAGGCCACCACAATGGCAGCAATCCCGCCTGTCCACGAGACCACCACAATGGCAGCAATCCCGCCTGTCCATGAGACCGCCACAATGGCAGCAATCCCACCTGTCCACGACACCACCGCAATGGCAGCAATCCCGCCTGTCCACGAGACCACCGCCACAATGGCAGCAATCCCACCTGTCCACGGGACCACCGCAATGGCAGCAATCCCACAGCAATCCCGCCTGTCCATGAGGCCACCACAATGGCAGCAATCCCGCCTGTCCATGAGACCACCGCAATGGCAGCAATCCCACCTGTCCATGAGACCACCACAATGGCAGCAATCCCACAGCAATCCCGCCTGTCCACGACACCACCACAATGGCAGCAATCCCACCTGTCCATGAGACCACCGCAATGGCAGCAATCCCGCCTGTCCATGAGACCACCGCAATGGCAGCAATCCCGCCTGTCCACGACACCACCACAATGGCAGCAATCCCACCTGTCCACGAGGCCACCGCAATGGCAGCAATCCCGCCTGTCCATGAGACCACCGCAATGGCAGCAATCCCACCTGTCCACGAGGCCACCGCAATGGCAGCAATCCCGCCTGTCCACGAGGCCACCGCAATGGCAGCAATCCCGCCTGTCCACGAGACCACCACAATGGCAGCAATCCCGCCTGTCCACGAGGCCACCACAATGGCAGCAATCCCACAGCAATCCCGCCTGTCCACGAGGCCACCACAATGGCAGCAATCCCACCTGTCCATGAGACCACCACAATGGCAGCAATCCCACAGCAATCCCGCCTGTCCACGAGGCCACCACAATGGCAGCAATCCCACCTGTCCATGAGACCACCACAATGGCAGCCATCCCGCCTGTCCAAGTGCCGGCGTCTCCTGCTCCACCTCTGCGGCGATCGACAAGAATAAGTCACCCGCCTCAAAGACTGAATCTATAGACTTAACTCTTGTAAATTTTGTTCAGTTTGCTCTGTATCTGCACGATAGACACCTTCCCATGTACATATGTTCATTAACTCACCACTTGTACATAGTCAGGCATGTATATACCTCCACGTTCCAAAATCTATTTTAAAAAAGGGGAGATGTCATAATATCCACTCATGTATATAATGAGATGCAGACAGGCAGTGATTGACACACAGAATGACCAATGAACACACAACACAGAACAACCAATCACCAGACAGGACACCACCATTATAAAGCCCACAGGGCATTAAGACTCTCCTTCTCTCAGGACCCAGCTACTGAGACAGTCAGAGTGCACAAGCTAGTGAGCACTATCACCATGCGGTAGTTAGTAAGTCTGGTCAAGCCAGTAAGAGGTCATTAGTTAGATTAGTAGAATGTCAACCCACAGCTGAACATGTACAGCAGTCCACTAGTTAAATAAAACAGTGTTGGATCATCACCTGTGTCAGACGTCTGTTTCTAGCTTCGCTGCATCCAGTTGCAGTCAACGTCAAACCAACCTGCCTAAGACATCAGTGAGCTCTTCACACAACCCCAGTGTATTCCTCTGGGTGGGCGGCCATGTGGCATGCCGGAGTCATTGTCTGGTATCCCAAAACAGACCGTGATGCCTGGACAGTGTACCTGAACACTGCAGGAGGCAATACCACACACATCCGAACACCCAAAGGATGGGGCACAGCTCCAGCAACATGTCCATGGCTGGATGGTAGGTGAGTGCCACCGGGAGGGGGCAATCCAGGAAGTGTTGTGAGCGTGTGTCCGGTGAGGGGGCACGCTGCGGCCCGGGAGTATGCAGGTGGGGTGTTCCCGGTAGTGGGGTGGGGGAGATCAGTGGGAGAATGGAGGTTTCCAGGGAGGGAGCCACCTCTGTTTGTCAGTCTGTCACTCTCTCCCAATTCTTTACAGATATTGAACGCTATGGCAGGGTATTGGACTCAGAGGTTGCCCTCGTGGTGTTGGTGCTATTGCGATGCGTTCAGACGCCAGAGAAGGCAGCAGCAGCAGCATCTGCAGATGCTTGAGGCAGCAGCCCATGTGCTGGACGTCACCCCCACCCTGAGGACCCGGCCATTCATCAGGCCAGGGAGTGACCCAGAGGGGGAATCCCACGATGTCCCAGGATGTACAGGCACAGTTGGTCATTCGAATAAATGACAGACGGCACATGCCGCAGGAGGCTCCGCCTCAACAAGGAGATGGTGCGACAACTGTGTCATGTCCTCACGGACGTGGCATCAAATCCAGGAGGAGGACACCCACTGCAGGTGGCAATAAAGGTCACTGCAGCTCTGAACTTTTACACCTCGGGATTATTCTAGGGCTCGAGCGGGGACTCGTGTGGAATCTCACAGGCCACAGCCCACAGGTGCATCCGACAGGTCACAAAAGCTCTGTATGTCCGAGTGGAAGACTACATCCTTTTGACATGGACCAGGCCCAACAGGATGCTTGGGCAGCAGGATTCTCCACCACGCATGTTGCCCTGCTCTCACTGGGCCACCTGGGAGTGCCCTATGTTAACCGAAAGGGGTTCCCCTCCCTGAACATACAGCTCTTGCGCAACCACCAGATGAATATGATGCATGTGTGTGCATGCTTCCTGGCGCACGACAACTGCATCCTGGGGCAGTCGGTCATCCCTGCCCTCTTCGAGGAGCACTCCAGGATGGGCGGCTGGCTTTTGGGGGATAAGGGATATCCACTGAGAACCTGGCTAATGACGCCAGTACGGAGGCCGGAGACTGAAGCAGAGACCCAGTACAACGAGGCTCATGCAGCCACTCGGACTGTCATTGAGCGGTGCATCGGACTCCACAAGATGCAGTTCCGAAGCCTCCTCCTCCTCGGAGGAGGAGGACGAGGATGATAAGGAGGCGCCAGACCAGCAGGGGCTGGAGGACGAGGCCGGGGATGAACCTAAGGCCCAGCTGGAGGCTGCAGGACAGGCAGCACCGGTGAGGGCCTTGCAAGCCTAGAGGGGCAAGGAAGCCCTAATACTGGCCCGGTTTACCTAAGACATAGTCTGGTCCATCATCGCTGATGTATCATCAAATCACTACAAGACGATGAGAGCAAGTGAACATTGGCTTTATTATCCAAGAACTTGCCTACCTGTGACTTCTGTAACAACTGAGCGCCGCCCCCAGGCGGCCTGTCTATATACCGTCTGGGGGAGGGGGGGGGGGGGGGGGGGGGGAGCCCACCAGGGTTCCAGTACAATACATGGAAGGAGATCATATTACCATTCCCTGGCCATAGGCCACAGTACTATACACACAACTTATATTATGGTGAATACATTCACCACAATCGCATTCTTACCCACCTGCCACTCCCATTTCCCACCCTCCCAGGGTATGTGCCACATCACTCCAGGGTGCTGGGACTGTGTCAGCACTGCCCTGGGCCACTGTCGAGCATTGGGGGTGGGTGGGGGGGGGGGGGGGTGATGGTAACCCGCAGAGAGCTGGGTGCTGATGCTCCTCAATCTATGCCATAGTCTGATCCCAGCCTGTCTGCTGAGTGCTCGCTCACATCCATCACCTGCACGAGGTGATCGAGGTGATGCAGTGCGGAAGGAAGTGACAGACGCATCCTACTGGTTGTGCACAAGGGTGTTTATTGCGCAATATATGCCTCCACTCTCCCGATGCTGCATCCCCCCCCCCCCCACAAACCCTCACCCCCTTACCCCACACCCCCCCTCACCCCCTTGAGGGCAGCATAGTAGCACAGTGGGTAACACTATGGCTTCACAGCGCCAGGGTCAAAGGTTTGATTCCCAGCTTGGGTCACTATCTGTGCAGTCTATACATTCTCCCTGTGTCTGCGAGGGTTCCCCCCTGGGTGCTCCGGTTTCCTCCCACAAGTCCCGAAAGACGTGCTTTTAGGTAATTTGGACATTCTGAATATTCTCCCTCTGTATACCCGAACAGAGGCTGGAATGTGGCAACTAGGGGCTTTTCACAGTAACCTCATTGCAGTGTTAATGTAAGCCTACTTGTGACAATAAACATTATTATTATACCTACCCCATACCCCCCCTCCCCCAGTGCCCTCAGTGATCCTTGATGTGCTTTGCCCTCCTAGATCTACCACAACGTCTAGTTGTGTCCCCAGGATGCACATCAGAGTTTAAGGCAGCCAGTGGCTACCTCGCCCCAGCAGCACTGGCTGTCTTGTGGTTCACCTTCTGGGCCCTCGGGGGAACAGGGCATCCCTCCTGTCCTCCATTGTGTCCAGGGGCCTTCCCAGGTCAGCGTCCCCGAATCTTGGGGCCGGTCTCCTTGGAGCCATTGTTGCGAGCTGGCTGGGGTTGGCTGAGCAAGTGCTGCTTATGTGCTGCTCGACCTTGTTAGCAGGGCGCTGGCGAGCGCGGTCCCGGCGAATCAGCTGGCGAGCCGGCATTAAAGGCGGGAAGTCCGTGAGGCCTCGTTAAATGGACCAACGTTGAATTGTGTTTGACAGCTTTGACAAAGAGTCATTGGACTCAAAACCCTCGCTCTTTTCTCTCCTTCCAAATGCTGCCAAACCTGCTGAGATTTTCCAGCATTTTCACTTTGGTTTCATTAATGTTGAATAGTGTTGCCAGCCTTGCTGGTCTGAGCACCGGGAAACACGCGGCAATTGCCACTCACTATGGCACTTGGCAATTTTTCCGGACAATCGGGCCCATGGAGTCCAAAGGGAGGCGGCCCAAACTTTAATCAACGGCCCTTTTCATTTCCTGTACACCCTTCTCCACATGTTCAGGAGAGAGGGAAAGCTCAGTGGCCCACTTTAAATCCAACGTAGTGTCCATTAACAGCTTCCTCTTTGTGGCACTATTATTGATACCACACATGAGCCGATCCTTCAACATCTCCGAGAGAGACGGACCAAATTTGCAGTGCTCAGTCAAGCGCCGCATTGAGTTAAAAGGTCCAAAGTTGACTCACTAGGAGAGTAAACCAAGAGCTTTGCATAATCACAGATGGCTTGGGGTCGTAGTGGCCCAAAATCATTGCTGCCAGTTCATCAAAAGACCTGGAATCTGGGGCAACCGGGTTAGTCAAACTTCTGATAATCCCAAATCCCTGGGCCTTATAGGTGGTCTGCAGGGGAACCTTCTGTGGATCTTCCCCAATATTCTGTTAGTGGAAAAAGTATCGCATGCGTTCCGCATATTGATTCCAATCCTCCAGACCTGCATCGAAGGCATCCAATTTTCCAAACAATGTTTTTTTAAGCAATACAACGTACTGCTCCCAATTAACAAACTAGGCGAATCGAAGGCCGAATCTGGAGCTGCCGTTAATCCTCGTCACCAGTATAATAACTCAACGAAAAGCTGGCGTAAACGAAGAAGGATTTATTTACATATTTACAACAGTCTGCGGAATGCAGCATCTCACTCCCAGTTCAATCCTAGCTGGGAGGATTTGTTACACCCTGAGTTGGGCCTGCTTTTATACCTTGATCATAACGAGCCCCAGTTGGTTGGCCTCCACCCCCTACCTGGGGAACTCGTGCTCCATGAATTGCGCGGGGAGATCAATGATTGTTTCCCCACGGTCCTCGTGGTGGTTACGAGAACCTTCCTCTTATAATTTCTTAGCTTAGTACTTGTACATCTTCATGTTTAATAGTACATATCAAATGTCTAAATGCATTTGTTTTATGGATTTTTTTTTCCCAATTAACAGGAAATTTGGCATGGCCAATCCACCTAACCAGCACATCTTCGGGTTGTGGGGGTGAAACCCACGCAGGCACGGGGAGAATATGCAAACTCCACACGGACAGTGACCCGGGGCTGGGATTCAAACCCGGGTCCTCAGTGCCGTAGTCCCAATGCTAACCACACACCACGTGCCACCCATTTTATGGATCTTGAATGACTACAAAATAAACATAGCAGTGCACAGTGTAATGTTCAATGGTCCAATTGTTCTGTGTTTGATTATGTGAGTCTGGAAACTGATCTATTCTTGATTACATAGGCCTGAGTGCTGACTCAGAAATAAGTAAACATACAACACAGAAGTTATTAGCTAAGATATAAGTATGGAGTGGACATTTTAAAGCATTGAATCAATAATGTTCCTATACACTTAGAAACTAGTATCATCTCTACATGGCTTTAAGGCAAATCAGATATATAAAATGTACAACATGACCACCCTCAGTTGACATAGTTAGGGCACTTACAAATGGAACAAATGCTTGAAATAAGCTTCATCTCAATATTGAAGTGTGGCTGCCACACAACCTTTCAGGTCTAGATTCTTAAATCAATTTGCCCTAGTCAGAGCTTGTGATATCCAAGTTGTGACTGGCATTAAAAAATCCTGAGCAAGGGCGGCATGTGGCGCAGTGGTTAGCACTGGGACTGTGGCGCTGAGGACCCAGGTTTGAATCTCAGCCCTGGGTCACTGTCCGTGTGGAGTTTGCACATTCTCCTCGTGTCTGCGTGGGTTTCACTCCCACAACTGAAAGATATGCAGGTTAGATGGATTGGCCACGCTAAATTGCCCTTTAATTGGGAAAAAAAAATAATTAGGTACTCTAAATTTATATTTTAAAAAAATCCTGAGCAGCCTAACTACGGGTTCTTATAGAGATCACAGGGGGCAGGAGAGAAAAAAGCATTCAGAATTCCTCCCTCACGCACCTTCCTGATTGTCCCTCTCTGTCCCCATCACACATCTAAATTTACCATGTCTTAAAGCTCTTACTGGTGCCCACAACGTTCCTAATTGAGCCTGGTGAGACTTGAGGACGTATTATTCAACACTGTTCTGGTGTGTTACTGCTTCACCACACTGAAACTAAGCCCAGTCAAGGCCACAAAGGAATTTAGACCCCTATTATTTCAATCACCCGTCAGAGACATGCTGAAACCGGCTCGGGAACAGCCAATGAAAAATAAAATACTTTTGGTACAGTTTATAGCATCCTGAGTTCTTGGCTTGAAACAGTAGTGAAATATCATCACCTCAATATTTCTAGAATTCTTAAAAACAAAACAAAACTTAGGTCAAAAACTTCAACTTAAACCTCTCCTTCATGACTTTTGCCTGTGTGATTTTAACCTTCAATCCGTCTTCACATAATTCACATAATGCTTGTAATGGTACAAGCAGGCATTTTTACTGATCAGCTGAATGCTCCATTAATATTTGAATGTAAATGATTCTAGCAATGAATTATGCAAACTGCAATGAAGTTGTTGGCATGTAATTGTTCATTATTAGTTCGCACGTAGGAAATAAACTGCTGGTTTTTAAAGAGATTTTGGTTTATAAGTAACAGGAAAAGCTGGGAATATACACAGCATGTCCATTGTTATGTGTTAAATCTGCATGTTCTCCCTGTGTCTGCGTGGGTTTCCTCCGGCTGCACCGGTTTCCTCCCACAAGTCCCGAAAGACGTGCTGTTGGGTAATTTGGACATTCTGAAATCTCCCTCCATGTACCCGAACAGGCGCCGGAATGTGGTGACGAGGGGCTTGTCACAGTAACCTCATTGCAGTGTTAATGTAAGCCTACTTGTGACAACAAAGATTATTATTAATTGTTATTAAATGTGGCTCAGTTAGTAACACTCTCATCTTTAGGTCAGGAGGTCGTGGGTTCAAGTTCCGTCTTACATTTCCATACTTCCTCTTGATCCTGACTCTCTCCACAAATGGTAAGGAAAGCTAAAGTTCTTCGTAAAAGTCACGTCTCAAATATACTGCCATTGTTTATTCATTATGACATGGGCTGCCAACCTGCTTGGTGGGGAAGGGTTATCTGATAAGACAGTTTGGGTAAAGAGCCCACCGCCTTCCTGCCTCCCCCTGATCAACGCCTGCGTAGGATGGAAGGAGAACTGCCTTGCCACCATGACCCTTATCATGCTGCTGCAGGTATTTGACAAGCACCTAGTACTGAATTCAGAATCACAGAATAATACAGCACAGAAGATGCCCTTCGGCCCATCGAGTCTGCACCGATGGATGAAAAACAACTGACCTGCCTACTTAATCCGATTTGCCAGCACTTGGTCTTTATGTTATGAAATGAAATGAAAATCACTTACTGTCATGAGTAGGCTTCAATGAAGTTACTGTGAAAAGCCCCTAGTCGCCACATTCCAGCACCTGTCCAGGGAGGCTGGTACGGAATCGAACCGTGCTGCTGGCCTGCTTTAAAAGCCAGCAATTTAGCCGAGAGAGCTAAACCAGCCCCTGTGACTTGCCAAGTGCTCATTCAGGTATTGTTTAAAGGATGTGAGGCATCCCGCCTCTATCACCCTCCCAGGCAGTGCATTCCAGACCATTACCACTCTCTGGGTAAAAACATTTTTCCTCAAATCCCCCCTCAACCACCTGCCCCTCACATTGAACTTGTGTCCTCTCATAACTGACCCTTCAACTAAGGAGAACAGCTGCTCCCTATGCACGCTGTCCATGCCCCTCATAATCTTGTACACCTCGATCAGGTCACCCCTCAGTCTTCTCTGCTCCAGGAAAAACAGCCCAAGTCTATCCAACATCTCTTCATAACTTAAATGTTCCATCCCAGGCAAAATGTAGGTGAAACGCCTCTGCACCCCCTCCAGTGCAATCACATCCTTCCTATAATGTGGCAACCAGAACTGTACACAGCACTCCAGCTGTGGCCTTCCAAAGTTGTATACAACTCCAACATGACCTCCCTACTATTGTAATCTATGTACTATGGTAGGGCAGCACGGTAGCGTTGTGGATAGCACAATCGCTTCACAGCTCCAGGGTCCCAGGTTTGATTCCGGCTTGGGTCACTGTCTGTGTGGAGTCTGCACATCCTCCCCGTGTGTGCGTGGGTTTGCTCCGGGTGCTCCGTTTTCCTCCCACAGTCCAAAGATGTACAGGTTAGGTGGATTGGCCATGATAAATTGCCCTTAGTGTCCAAAATTGGTTCGCATGCGGACAGCGCCATGTTGTACGTCGCGACCGCCGCAGGCACTGCCCTGCGTACGTGCGGCTACAGACCCGGCCATTCTGCATCCGAATCTGCAGTTAAGCCTGCCACCTAGTGCCCACCTGTAACCCTCCTCGCCACTCCGGGACCACCCCCCACCAGTCCCCCCATCCCCCGCCGAAGCCTCCCCCCACAAGCGGAATGCCCCCCGCCCCTGACTGTGGCTGGACAGTTGCCACGATAGGTCCCCGAAAACTGAGAGGACACGCGACTGATGCCGTTGGGAAGTCAGCCCATTGGGGGTGGAGCATCGGGGGAAGGCCTCAGGTGACGCCCCAACGGCGTGCGACGTACTCAGCGGTTACGCTGTTTCTGAACGGGCGGAGCTCCCATTTTGGCATAAAAACGTATTCTCTGGACAATCGCCGAATGCGTTTTCAGCGTCGGCAATTGGAGAACCACCCCATACGATGTAATATCCAACCAGACAATGAATTGAAACATGAGGTGGAGGCTGGATATCTCACGTCTAACCTTTCCCTTCTCACCTTCCACCACCTGACGCAAACTCCTCAGTGAACATAGAACATAGAACATAGAACAGTACAGCACAGAACAGGCCCTTCGGCCCTTGATGTTGTGCCGAGCAATGATCACCCTACTCAAACCCACGCATCCACCCTATACCCGTAACCCAACAACCCCCCCCCAACCTTACTTTTTAGGACACTACGGGCAATTTAGCATGGCCAATCCACCTAACCCGCACATCTTTGGACTGTGAGAGGAAACCGGAGCACCCGGAGGAAACCCACGCACACACGGGGAGGACGTGCAGACTCCGCACAGACAGTGACCCAGCCGGGAACCGAACCTGGGACCCTGGAGCTGTGAAGCATTTATGCTAACCACCATGCTACCGTGCTGCCCGTGAAGCCAGACACAGTCCAAGCTTTACTCACTCCCCACCCACACCAACCCCCAAACTCCATTTCCTTACCTTCCCCTTACCCAATCCAGCAGAAAGCCCCAGAAATCCTCATGCTCTGGAATAGGGCCAATAATCCTCTAAGTCTGGCTCCCTGGCCCTTTTTCCTTGGGAGAGGTGTAAAGGTCAGAAAAATGCACTCACTCTCATTCCTTGTCGGACAGCTCAGAGCAGCCTTCCCGATATATAAAGGAATAATTTTATTGCACATTAACAACCGACTGAGATGAATAAAATGCAAAATTTTCTGTTCCTGTTATCAGTGAAGCTATTTATATCCATAATTTAATTATATTAGTCACTATTTTGCCTTTTCAGCACGTTTTTCACAAAGTTTATTAGATTGGCAATCTGAAATGCAGGAAGACTGGAAAGGCATTAATGAAGGGGTCAATTTAGAAATACTTAACTGAGAAAACAATCGTCCTGATTTCTTCGTGGAGCGAGAAAATAATTATAGACCGTATGCAGAACAGTCCATATTAGATGAAAATAACACTAATCTTATACCAGTAGCTATTATTCATACCACTGTTGATATGTGAAGATTTTAATTAAATATCACTGAGTTTCATATCATCCAAAAACAGAATTAAAAAGATAAGTCTTCATTATTGAGCAACAGAAAAATTGTGAAAGCTACTATGGATGAAATTTCATTTTACCAGCAGTATCAATATTTCCAGATATTTACAATAATAAGGAAAATATGGAAAGACTCAACAATCTATTTGCTGTCTTTAGGTGTTTGCTGCTCACTTAGCAAACACCGTATTGCATTCATCCCCAAGACATTTAGCAGCAGCTAATAGATGTCCCACTTTCTCAAATTAAATCACTGTGTGAAAAAGGTAACGCCAGAATTGGGAAAAGTCACTGGGCGGAGAATCACGCATGAGGCGAAAATGGTGACCAGCGCCGGGGCACCGGACAGAATGCCGCGTTCCGGTGCCTCAACAGCCTTGTTGATGCCTTCTACTCTGCACGTACAGTAAATGCTGTTGGCATATCATTACTGGGCTGGATCCTATATTCTCCAGGGCCTCTGCCATGCTCTGCCTCATCCAGGAGGAATTACAGAAAGTAAGGTTCACTTCTGGTTTTAAAAATTGGGGAACAGGCGCGGTGGCTGCCGAGGCAGAGTTGGAGGTAGGACAAGCAGAGGCACGACCGTGGGCTGCTGGTCCCGCCATTGACAGAAATGGCTGGGGGTCATTTGTCAGCCCGGGAGAGGGGATGGGAGGGCAGCTGGGGTGACAGGGGATGACCCGGAGGTGGGCTGTCAGTTCAGGCTGCCCCGCCCGAGGACTGGCACGTCCAGACAGGGAGCACCATTGCCACAGTCTGCAAGGCAGCCATCTTGCTGTGCACTCCAATGACTGCCCTCCATGGCCCAGGATTGCGCAGAGTGACACGGGCCGTATGGGTGCGCCCACTCCACCACCCCCAGCACCCCAGCCCCCAACCTCCACACTACCAACCTCGCACACCAACTCCCCCCAGCACCCTCCAATCGGCCGCCATCACCCAGTGAGGCAGCACGTAGCCCACCCAAGAGCAACGCCCACTGTAGTCCATACAGGAGGGAGCTGGATGGGGGCCATGGGTGGCGCCAGCCAACAGTATCCCTGGCAGCAGGATGAGCACCATGGTCAGAGGCCTCCACTGTGCCGGGAATCAACAGGGCCAGGCGTGCTGAGGGCAGAATACCCGGGGAACAGCCGGCACCTCCACCCCCACCTCCCCGACGAAGCCTTCCATGATTCCTACCTGCCTCACTACGGGGTGCGGACCCTGGGTTGGCAGTGACAGCGGAGCTGGTCCACGGGATGGGGGATGATGACGATCCGCTCTGCGATGAGCTCTGCTGCTCCACATCGTCTGACAATGTCTGACTCCTGCCCAGGGGAGCACTTTTTACCGTCCAGCTGAGTGATTCCTGCATTCCGTCACGTGGTGCCATCAAACACCCGGGATAGCAGAGGTACAGATGGTGATGGGGGCGCGGGTGGGGGTGGGGGGGGGGGGGGGGGGGTTGCGAGGCAGAGGGGGTATGGGAGTGAGAGGGATGGGAGTGTGGTGGTGAGCACTGGTTGTACTGGGGTGCCTCGCCCAAGCCCACCTCCAAAGTCTGCCCATCTCCCCCTCATCCCCCAGTGCCCTCTGCAGCCAGCCCAGCCAATCCCTCACACCCTTCTGACAGAACACCGAGGCGGGTTGAATTGTTGTGAACAGGTGTTTATTGTGAAAAAGGGCGGGGGGGGGAGGGGGGGATGGAGATGCACAGAGAAGGTGGTGATGGGAGGGGGTGGTTGGCCGGGGAGAGGGTGTGGGGGTGTCCATTCTGCTGGCCATGCCCTACAGTCGGAGAACCTGGAGGCATTTTGAGCGTCCTGTGTGCACCAGCGTTGGCGCACAATTTGTGCAGCCTCCTGTGCCTGGGCCCCATGCCCTGTCCATCCAAACCCTCCCCCCGCATCCTCCTCGTTCGACGAGGCCTGGCATTTGTCCTCCTCCTCTAATACATGGACAGGTTTGTGACCTAACCCGTAACACTATACTGTTTGCTGCAGCAAACTGGTAATTACCATTCTGGCCTTCCAGGCCCCAACGCTACATCTCGGTGGATCCCCAGATGGTACACCAGGAATGAAGGCGGCCTGTTGTGAATCCTGTCCTTTGACATGGGTCCCCTTTCGTGGCCATTTTCTGGAGCGACCGGCCTGGATGGGCCCCACTGTTGGTCAGGTGGTGCCGTTCTGTTCTGCCCGCTGCCATCAGATGCGTCAGAGCCAGGGGGGTGCGGGGGTTGAGGGGTGGGGGGGGGGGGGGGGGGGGGGTGGTTCGGGGGTGGAGGTGGGAGGAGTCATGGGTACTGTGGCTTTCTGGCACCACCCCTGCAGAAGTCACCGGCATCAGCGCCATCACCTCCTCCTCCCTCAGGGTGCCCGATGGCCCCTGTGCTACTCCTTAAGATGGGGGTTTGAGCGGAGCTAACAGCTGAGGCTCCCTCGCCATCTGGCGCTGCCGGTCCTAGAGGCCACCTCCCGCCTCGACCAGGGTCTCACGGTTCACAGCCATGGGCATTCCCTCTGGGGCCATGCCACATCAGCCAATGATTGTACCACCTCCCTCTGTGCATGGCTTAGGTCAGCTAGCGCCCGGGGGAATGTTGCTGATGCTCTCAGCCATGACCCCCTGTGATTGGTTCAATCTCTGGAGCGCTGCTGCAGTGTCCAGGTGGCCCTGGTACAGGGCTGCCTGTTACAGGTCAGCCCTGTCCTGTGCCTCAGACACCTCTTGCACAGTGCCCCAGGCCTAGGATATCCTGACCCACGGCTGAATCCTGCGCCACCTGAGGCCTCCACTGCGGAACACCACCCATGCGTGGGTAGCACGCATGGTCGGGGGTTGGCCTCCCCCGACTGCACCTGCAGGCACTGGATGTTTGCTGCCACCCCTTCATGTAGTCCCTGGATCAGTGTCTGCATTTCCATTATCAATGGGACTGCCCTTTCCAGAAGCCTGAAACCTGTCTGGACAGCAGCTAGTCCTTGCGGCCAGACTGCCCTCTGACCATCCGCCCCCTCAGGGAGATCCTATCTTCACCTCATGTACCGGAGCACGTGTGTGGTGTGCATATAATGCTCCGGGAGCCTCTTCACTAAAGTGCCCAATCGAGGTGATGTGTCAGGGATGGTGGAGAATGTTGGACACAGCTGTGTCGGAAAGTTAGTGTTATCCCCGGATTGGTGCCCTGGGGTGTCTCAGGCCATGGTTTGAGGGCTCTCATCGCTGTCAGTGTCACCTCCCTCGCTGCTATCTGCTTGGGGTTGGAGTCGGGGACGGGAGGCATCAGAAGGTCCCGACTCAATCAGGTGATCCTGCAAGACACACACATGACACATGATTGGATCGCGCGTTGGTGTGGTGGGTGAGTAGTGGGGGGGGGGGGGGGGCTGTGGGAGTGGTGGTGGGGAATGGTGGGGGGTGGGTGGTGGTGCGGGATGGTGGGGGGTGGGTGGTGGTGCGGGATGGTGGGGGGTGGGTGGTGGTGCTGGATGGTGGGGGGTGGGTGGTGGTGCGGGATGGTGGGGGGTGGGTGGTGGTGGGGGTGGGTGGTGGTGGGGGATGGTGGGGGGGTGGGTGGTGGTCGGGGGGCTGTGGTGGGGAAAGGTGGGGTGTGGGTGGTGGTCGGGGGCTGTGGCGGGGAACGGTGGGGGTGGGTGGTGGTGGGGAATGATGGGGGGTGGTGGTGGGGGGTGGAGTGTGGAGTAGTGGGGGCGCTTTGGGGGCGGTGGTGGGGTTGGTGGGGGGTGGGTGGTGGTTAGTAGTGGGGGGGCTGTGTGGGTGGTGGTGGGGGCTGGGGGGTGGGTGGTGGTGGGGGATGTTGGGGGGTGGAGGGTGGAGTAGTGGGGGGGCTTTGGGGGTGGTGGTGGGGTTGGTGGGGGGTGGGTGATGGTTAGTAGTGGGGGGGCTGTGTGGGTGGTGGTGGTGGGGGGTGGGTGGTGGTGGGGAATGGTGGGGGTGGGTAGTGGTGGGGGGGCTGTGGGGGTGGTGGTGGGGGCTGGGGGGGTGGGTGGTGGTGGGGGATGTTGGGGGGTGGATGGTGGAGTAGTGGGGGGGGATTTGGGGGCGGTGGTGGGGGATGGTGGGGGGTGGGTGGTGGTTAGTAGTGGGGGGGCTGTGTGGGTGGTGGTGGGGGGTGGGGGGTGGTGGGGAATGGTGGGGGTGGGTAGTGGTGGGGGGCTGTGGGGGTGGTGGTGGGGGGCTGGGGGGGTGGGCGGTGGTGGGGGATGGTGGGAGGTGGGTGGTGGTTAGTAGTGGGGGGGGGGGCTGTGTGGGTGGTGGTGGGGGGTGGGTGGTGGTGGGGAATGGTGGGATGGTGAGGGTCCGTGCCACCATTCCATGGGGAACCATAACATAGCAGGGATTTCCTTACTCGCTTAATGCCGACTTCCGACCATGGCACCCGATCGTGGTGGCCAGTATGGGTGCAGGCATGTGGTGCAGAGTGGGGACCGCGTACACTCCCACCAGGAGTTACGGGTGTGTGGGTCGGGGGTTGGTGCCAGGGGTACAGTGCTGCCTATTCACCCTGGCTGCCTTGAGGAGTTCATGCAGAATTTGTCCGACACTGCTGTCTGGTCCTGGCAGTAGGGCCCATGGCGCTCACCGCGATTGCCACCTGAGCCCAGTCCCGGTGCACGGCAGTGGGTGGCAGCCTCCTTCCGACCGCAGGGAACAGGGTGCCCTGTCTCTCCTCTACAGCATCCAGCAAGGTCTCAAGATCTGCATCCGCAAACTGAGGTATCGCTCTCTGTGCTGCCATCTTGTTGGCTGGGATGAGTGTATGTGCGGTGAGTGAAGTGTCAATATGCAGCTGCAGCTTGTCAGCCTCTCGAGTGCTAACCCTGATCCTGGTGAATCGGACACCGGTTTTTATTGGAATCGATCGGGTTACCTATTAACGGTTCTTGAATCGCTCCGAGACCGGCGGCAATTGTGGGGCGGGATTCTCCCCAACCGGTGGGGCGGGCCTTACCGGCGCCGAGGAGTGGCGTGAACCACTCTGGTGTCAGGCTGCCCGGAAGGTGCGGAATCCACCGCGCATGCATGGGAGCGCCAGCGTGTGCTGGCGTCATCCCAGCGCATGCACAGGAGGGGGGTTCTTCTCCCCACTGGCCATGGTGAGCTGTTACACCGGCCGGCGCGGAGGGAAAGATTGTCCCCATGGCACAGTCCCGCCTGCGGTTCGGTGGGCCCCGATCACGGGCCGGGTCACTGTGGGGGCTTCCTGCGGGGCCAGATACCCACGCGCCCCCCGAGGACTGCGCAGGCTGCCAGCAGAGCCAGGTCCTGCCGGTAAGGACCTAGTGTATTTCACGCTGGCGGGACCCGCCGAAAACGGGCAGTCACTCGGCCCATCGCAGGGCGGAGAATCGCCGGGGGGGTCACTGCCAACAGCCTCCAACCGGCGCAGCGCGCTTCCTGCCCCCGGCAAAAACCGGCGCCAGTGAATCCGACAGTCGGCGTCGGGCAAGATTCACGCTGCCCTCCGGCCCGGCGGGGGATCAGAGAATCCTGCCCATGGTCTCGTAGACGTCCACACATTCTGCCCCAGCATCAGAACATAGAGCTGGATTCTCCGATTTTGAAGCTAAGTGCCGCGCCGGCGTGGGAACTGTTTTAAGACAGAAAAAAATGTGCAACAGCTGCACTGATTCAGCTACGTTGAATGGGCTAGCACCATCGCCACGTGGAATACAATCATTTCCATGGAACATGGTGCCGGATTCATCGTGTCCGTGATTGGCACACATGAGGCTCACACGCCGCAGCCGCACTTAAACGATCCATCGCCTCACACACACTGCCCCAGACAACAAGATGGCTGGAAGGAGAGCAGCTCCACGGTTCAGGAAAGCTGTACCATGTACCCTGGCCTGCCTGGGTGCAGGTTGCAGTCAGAGCCTTGGGCAACGTCGCCCAGACTGGCATGCAGTGCTGGAAGAAACGTCACAACCTCCTCAGGGCAGCCAGGGTGAGTTGGCTGTTTTGTGCCCCGTCACTAAACCTGCCGCCCACACATCCTTAACCTAATGCCCCCCCCAGCCAGTGCCAGAGCCGGTGCCCCCAGGCAGCAGAGCACTGACGGGGAGAGCAGCCTGAACACCAGCCCTCTGCCCGAGACTCAGAACGCCCCGGAGCTCGGGTGAAGGAGGACACTGACTTCCCGTCCCAGCTGTCTCCAACACCCTCCACTATCCCAGAGACTATCACCTCGGTTGGGCACATGAGTGAAGAGGCTCCTGGGACACTATCTGGTGCGCACCACACATCACATCAGGTAAAGCAGGTGGAGGTAGGAGCAGCCGAGGGGCCGGACAGTCGATGGGCAGCCCGGCCCCAGGAACCAGCTGCCGCCCAGATGGATCCCGGGCTTCTGGAACATCCAGTCCCAGCCACAGTGGAGGTACAGTCAGAGACCCAGGGACCAAAAGAGAGGATGACGGCGGGCATCCAGCACCTGCAGGCACAGGTAGAGGAGTCCAGCTGTGTGCAGGAGAAGGGTGTGCTGCCGGTCCTGCATGTCACCCAGGCCGACAAAGCACAGGTGGTGTCCGCGGTGGAGGCATTGGGGGCAACGGTATTGGATATGGATCAGCGTGCCGAAGGCCTGGGGCATTCCGTGCAGGCGGTTGCCGAAGCCCAGTCACATCAGGCCATGGCTGGGAACATCGGCGGCATTGCCCAGGCGCTGAAAGCCATTTCGCAGACACTGGGCAGGGTTTCCCAGTCCCAGAGGGAAGTTGCCCAGTCACTAGCCAATGTGGCACAATCGCAGCGTGAAGTGGCGCAGTCCCAGGCTCCCTGTGCTCCATGGCCACAAGCTTGCAGACCCTGGTCGAGACCAGAGTGGGCCTCCAGGGCTGGCAGCACCAGGTGGCGGGGGGGGGGGGGGGGGGGGGGGGGGGGGGCTGGCCTGAGGAAATGGCTCCACTTGCAACCCTGTCCAATGGAGTAGTCCAGGGGCATCGGGCACCCCGAGGGAGGAGGAGGTGATGGGGCCCGTGCCGGTGACTCTCGTAAGGGAGTTGCCGGAACAACGCAGCACCTTGGACACCCCCCCTCTCCTGTTCCTGGTGCATCTGGTGGGCAGCGGGCATGACAGGATGGCACCATGCCAACCAGGACACCCGATCAATAGCTGGGCCCATCCAGGCCGGGTCGCCCCAAGAGACGCTCGCCAACGGGGACCTTTCTCGCAGGACAGGAGTCACAACAGGCTGCCTCCACTCCTGCTGTACCGTCTAGGGCCCATAAGGCCGGAAAGATATACACCAGTTAGGTTGGCATGGGTGCAGGGCACAGTTGAGTTATAGTGGCTCGGGCACAGTATATATTTCCGCACAATAAAAACCTATTAACAGTGTTTAACCGGCTCTCTCTGATGGATGTGGGGTGGGCTGGTGTGGTCTGGCAGCGGAGGGGGAGGAACCAGTGCAGGCCCTGCGGGAGTACTGTTCGCCAGCCCCCCCCCCCCCCCCCCCCACCCCCCCCCCCCCGCCCCACCACCCCCATGCCCAGACTGTCCCCAGTAGCCGCAGCCCAGGGATTCGATAGGACCGTGTGATGGATTGGCAGCTCACATGCAGGGATCACCCAGTTGGAAGGGTCTATTGTGGGCATGAGTGAGACATTGTCAAACGATCTGAAGCACCAGAGCTCATCGCAGAGCGGGTTGTCATCATCCTCCATCCCATGGACCAGACCCGAGGTCACTGCCAATCCAGTGTCCCCAGCTTGTAACGCCGCAGGTATGTATGACGGACGGGTGTGCAAGCGGGTGTTTGGCGGTATGGGAGGTGAGAGGGTGCGGGTCTGGGATGTGGTGTTTGTGACCTTGGCCAGTTACAACCATGAACAGAGGAGGTCGCAAAGCATTGTGGGAAAAATGGACAATGTGGGATTCAGGCAGGCTCAGAGCCTGAATGTATATTTGTGAGCGAAGAATCCAGACGGTATCGAAACCCCCAACCGATTAGCGTTTGATGGCCCATCTCCGCCAGACAAAGGACTGGTACTTGAGCGACCGATACATCCCCAGACATTTCGGAGCCACTCCCTGTTCTAGGGAAGCATAAACAACAGGGTCAATGACCGCTAGGGACATGCCCAGCCATCAAGGCACCGCCCCTTTATTGGTTCGAATTGAACACAGTGATCAAGACTTACCCAATTAGTGGGGTCCAAACCGAAGGACCGCCCAAAAGAGCACAAAACCCCCCAAGGATAAAGAGAAAGACCGCCATGTGTTCGGCCTCTCTTGGACCTGGCGCTCCGGAAGCGTCCACTTCGAATTGCAGCACCACCAGAAGCAAGTTCAAGTTCAACACCCGCTATCAGACGGATGAGCCCAGCTGAGCAGCAGGTACTTCTCCAGACCCAGTAATCCAGACTCAAACAACGGCCATTGTTCCTCTGACCTAAGCCGGGTGTCTGAAGTTAAGTCCAGGTTGTCATAGTCGATAGGTGTAGTTTAACTAGTAGTGTTTATGTTGCATGACTAATTGTGTGTGAATATAAAGTACCCTTGATCTTGAACTAACTAATTTGTGTTTGGTTCTTTGATCAATAGCCGGTTGAACCTTGTGGTGGTATCATTTGATACCTGGCGACTCTGAGCAATATAATATAGATATCCAAAAGAAAGGAGGGCAAGCTCACTGACTGCCATATTTACAGTAGGTAAAAAATGCAACACCAGCAACCTCCCCCCCCCTCCCCCTCTCTAACCCCTCCCTCCTAGCCGGTGAACCTGAAGACGAACAGAGCGTCCTGTGCGCGCTGGCTCTGGCGAAATGTTGTATGGCCTCCCCTGCCTGCCCAGGCCCTGTGTCCTGCCCATCATCCCCCTCCCCCACACCCCCCTCTTGGGATGAGGCCTGCCCTTCCTCCTCATCTTCCTCCTCCAGCACATCGCCCCTCTGCTGCGCGATATTGTGGAGGTTGCAGCAGGCCGCCATGATGCGGGTGATCCTCTCGGCATCATACTGGAGGGCCCCTCCAGAGCGGTCCAGGCACCTGAAACTCAATCACACTCCTGGTCACTGTATGGTGCTGATGTGGCGGGTCTACACATCGGTCTGTGGACTCCGGGGAGCTGGCATCAGCCATGGCCACAGCGGGTTACACCTGTCACCCAGGAGCCAACCCCTCAGCCGGGGGCCCTCGAACATGTCAGGAATCACCGAGTGTGCCAGTATGAAGGAGTCATGCACATTGCCTGGGTATCAGGCGCAGAGGTGCACGATGCACAGCTGATGGTCACAGGCCAGCTGAATGTTCATGGAGTGGAAGCCCTTTTGGTTAGTGTAGAGCGGCCTATTATCACCCACTGGACCCAGGGTATCCCGGCGATGGCAGCGAACCCCGCTGCCCGGGCAAACTGGTGGGCTCGGTCCACATGGAACTGGCTGTATTGAGGCGCTTGGGCATATAGGACCTTCGTGACGGTCCGGATGTACCTGTGTGCCGAGGTCTGTGAGATCCTGGACAGATCCCCACTCGGCAACTGGAAGGACAGCGTCACATAGAAGGTCACTGGGAGCGCGTGTCCTCACCCATACCCCTGCGGTTCCAGGTGTGCCATCATCTGGCAGATGTGTCGCACTGTCTCTCTGCTCAGCCAGAGTCTCCGATGGCATGCCCGGTCCGGCAGGTCCTCGAATGACAGGCGGCGCTGATACACACGAGGCCTCATGCGGCGCCTCCTTGGTACCTCCTTCTCCACCTCGGCCTGTTGGGCGGCCGGCCCTCCAGCCTGTGCAGCCACCACCTGCCCCTCTGCAGCCCGTTCCTATGCAGCCCGGTCCTCTGGGCGTTCCACTGCTGGCCGCTCTGCTGCTACCTGCTCCGCTGCTGCAGCTTCCCCCTCCTCTCCGAGCCGCCCCCACTCACGGGGTCGCAGGGCATCTCACAGAGCTGCGACCATCACCACGGCGGCCAGCATTGCTGATTGAATTCTAAACGCCATTGTCTGCAGGGAGTGAAAGGCCGACATGCTAGCATGGTGCATACTCCATGCCCAACCTGATTCCATGGGCTACACGGTGTTTGGGGATGGGGGGGTGGTGTGCTGTGGCAGGGGGTGGGGTGCGGGGTTGCGCGCACCCATACGACCGTGGTGATGATCGCAGCTCTGCGGGATGCCCTGACTGTGTAGAACCAGGTTCCGAGGTGGGTGGTCAGTAGGTGTGCTGCAAGGTGGCTGCCATAATGGCCGTTGGCGCCTGGACACTTTCCTGGTCCTCTGGGGGAGGGGGCACCCCGGCTGCTCGGCCTGTGTTCCCCCCTCTCCTTCTCCTCCCCCGGCCCTGGCTGTAATGATATGCAAACATGCAACCAATGAACACTCAGAATAAGACACAACCAATGGGCAGTCAGGACACAGACATGTCATCACCTCAAGGGGTCATGACATAAACCCTATAAAAGGGATGAGGCACTCACACCCTGCCTCTTTCCACATCTAGAGAGTTAGACAGGGTTGATCAGCAGCATCACACCCCAGCACGTGGCTTAGAGCAAGCTGGTACAGTTACACTGAGTTACTACAGTTAGATTAGCAGAGAGTCAAACTTATTTGAGAACTGTGTTAATAGTAAAGACTGCATCAAGTAGCAGCCTGTATTATCCGAAGCAGCATAACACGACATGATACCAGGAGTGATTGTTCAATCTATTTAGTTCAACTCAGCAAGATCCGTGACAACCAGCTACCAAATCCAGGCACAATGGACAAGATTCAGGCTCCTCCTCAGCTCAGGACCACCGGTTTAGACCACAACCAATCTTAGTGCCAACTGGCGATCATTTAAGCAGAAATTTCAACTATACGTGGAAGAATCCGACCTCAATGGCACAACCAAGGCACAGTCCTGCAGCTTCGGTGATATCACTGACTCCATGATCAGAGACCAAATCATTTTTGGACTCCACTCTGATCCTCTGCGAGGGCAATTGTTGAAAATCAAGTACATGACCCTGCCAGTCGCGATTGAAACGTGTACTGTGCATGAGCACTCTAAAAATCACTATTCACAGTACAAAATGGCAGAAACTGAAAAACAAGCCTCCCATGAGGTGGAGAGTGTTCAGGCCATCTCCCGGATGCAGGGCCTCCACATTGACGAAAGTGGCCATTTTGCGCGCTCTTCGCGGGGCCTGACGCATGCGCAATGCGATCGGGAACACAAAATGGCCGAAAACCGCACTGTGCAGGTGCAGATGTCTGAGAACCGCACCGCGCATGCGTACCGACGCACTGAACATCATGACGCGATGTCATGATATGTGCAAACTGCGGCACCGCCCATTTTTTAAAAAAGCTGCCCTGCAAGAGGCAAACGCTGTTTAAACTGTGGATAATCAAACCACTATGCAGCCCTGTGCAGATCTGCACCAGTCAGGAGCCGGCACTCCCAATTCCGACAGCGGCGCATCAGAAGTGATCCAGGCAGTGCAACGGATCCAGATGGTGAATTTCTGGACAACACTTACCGAGTGGGCATTATTATGAAGTGTGAATATGCCACACCGGACACATCACAAGTCCAATCTATCCTGGCCATGGATTCCGAGGACGAATGGCACGTAGTGATGAAGGTCAACCACTGCCCCATCCAGTTCAAACTGGACACAGGTGCCTCCTCCAACCTGATTTCGCAGGTGGACTTCAAGAGAATCAAGAAGCCCCCCCCCCACAATCCTTCCAGCTGCCTGCAAACTCCTGGACTACAATGGAAACGCAATCAAGGCACTGGGGGCCTGCCATCTGCAGGTGTCCAGCCGATAAACACAAGCAAGCTTACTCTTCGAGATTGTTCAACCAGACTGGGCGTCCCTGCTAGGTGCGCATGCCTGCAAGCAACTGAACCTCATTCAAAGGGTCTGCACCACAAAGTCCCATTTGGATCTTCAGGCCAGCATGGACGACATCCTAACCCAGTACCCAGATGTATTTAGCGGGATGGGCACGCTGCCGTACGAGTAAAAGATTCTACTGTGGCCTGATGCCAAGCCAGTGGTCCACGCACCACGAAGAGTCCCTGCTCCACTGAGAGAGCGCCTGAAGGCAGAGCTCACGAGTCTACAATAAAAAGGCATCATCTCCAAGGTCACTGAACCAACCGACTGGGTCAGCTCGATGGTGTGCGTAAAGAAGCCTTCGGGGGACCTATGCATCTGCATTGACCCCAAGGATCTAAACAAAAACATTATGCGGGAACATTACCCAATCCCAAAAAGGGAAGAAATCACGAGTGAAATGGCACACGTGCACTTCTTCACAAAATTGGACGCATCCCAAGGATTTTGGCAAATCCAACCTGAAGAATCCAGCAGAAGGCTCTGCAACTTCAACACGCCTTTTGGCAGATTCTGCTAAAACCGAATGCCATTTGGCATCATCTCGGCATCTGAGATTTTCCATCGCATCATGGAACAGATGATGGAGAGAATAGAAGGGGAGAATGGAGACGATATCATAATCTGGTCCACAATCCCAGAGGAACATGTGTCGTGACTCAAGAAAGTATTCCGACGCATACATGAACATGGCCTCAAGCTAAACAGGTCCAAGTGCTGTTTTGGGACATCCACGCTGAAGTTCCTGGGCGATCAGATTTCGCAACACGGTGTGCGCCCGGACACAGACAAAATTAAAGCCATCGAGGCAATGAAAGTGCCCGAGGACAAGAAGGCAGTACTGCGCTTCCTGGGAATGGTCAATTTCCTTGGCAAGGTCATCCCGAATTTGGCCACACACACCACGGCCCTACACAACCTGGTGAAAAAAATCAACCGCCTTTGAGTTGAAGGCGGAGCACCGAACAGAGTGGTTGGAGCTGAAGGCCAAACTTACCACTGCACCCGTCCTTGCATTCTTAGACCCAGACCGAGAGTCCAAGATATCCACAGATGCGAGTCAGGATGGCATTGGGGCGGTGTTGCTTCAAAGAGACGACACGTCATCCTGGGTACCTGTAGCATACGCGTCACGGGCAATGACGCCCACTGAGACTAGATATGCGCAGATTGAGAAGGAGTGTTTAGGTCTTCCCACCGGCATCCTCAAATTTCATGATTATGTCTACAGCTTGCCAACATTTACTGTTGAGATGGATCATAGGCCTCTGCTCCACATCATCCAAAAAGACCTGAATGACATGATGCCTCGTTTGCAGAGAATTCTGCTCAAACTCCGGAGGTATGATTTCAATTTGGTGTACACACCTGGCAAGGAGCTCATCATCGCCGATGCATTGACCCGCTCCGTCACCTCACCCAGTGAACCACTGGAGATCATCCAGCACATTGAATTGCAGCTACAACTGTGTGCGAGCTCTCCCGGCAACAGATGAGAATATAGTTCTCATCCGAGAAGAGATGGCCAAAGATCCCCTGTTGCAGTGAATCATCCACAACCTCAGCAATGGCTGGCAGAAAGGGCAATGCCCTCAATTCTACAACGACCTGACGCTGATCGACAGCACCCTGCTCAAGCTGGACAGGATAGTCATCCCACTACATCTCCAGAGCATAGTGCTGCGGCAGATTCATGAGGGACACCTGGGCGTGGAAAAGTGCAGACGCAGGGTCCGGCAAGTGTTTACTGGCCCGGCATCAACCAGGACATCACGGACATGATCCTGAACGGCGAAACCTGTCAGAGGTTCCATCCAGCGCAGAGTAAGGAGACACTCCGACCACATGACCTAGAGACCTCGCCCTGGTCCAAGGTTGGCATTGACCTATTCCACGTGAATGGTCGCGACTATATCTTCATTATCGATTACTTTTCAAACTATCCTGCCAGACCTCACCTCACGGACCATCATCAAAGCGTGTAAAGAGACATTCTCACAGCATGGCATCCCGAACACCGCTATGAGGGACAATGGCCCGTGCTTCCACAGTTGGGAATGGTCCACGTTTGCCAAGAGCTACAATTTCAGGCATGTCGCCTCCAGTCCACACTATCCGCAGTCCAATGGCAAAGTCGAAAAAGGGGTGCACATCGTTAAGCAGCTCATCTGCAAGGCCTCGGACTCAGCTTCTGACATACACCTTGCACTACTTACGTACAGGGTGACTCCCTTGTCCACTGGCATGTCGCCAGCTCAACCTCTGATGAACAGGGACCTGCGGACGATGCTTCCAGCCATACACTTGCCCAACCTGGATTACCTCCCGGTGCTGCAGAAGGTGCAGCAGCTTGGTGACAGCCAGAAGCAGGACTATGACACACATGCCAACGATCTGGATGTGCTATCCCTGGCAGACACGCTCAGGATCAAGATACCGGATGGTGGGTGGTCTGCTCCGGCTGTCGTCGTTAGACAGGCTGCGCCCAAATCCTATGTCATGCATATGGCTGATGGCTCCATTGTGCGAAGGAATCGAAGGGCACTGTGAAAAGTTGCTTGCCCACAACCACTTTCCTCTCCATTTCCACATGTCGAATTGCCACCTCCAGACACCTCAAACCGCGAGGCCACCAGTCGTGCCTCCCACTCGCCTATCAAGACACCGTCATCCCCTCCACCACCTCTCCGGCGGTCGGCGAGGATCAGACGCAAGCCTCAGAGAGTGGACTTATGAGCATTTGTTTTGTTTGTTCTGTCCTGTATTCCTGAGTCAATCACATTAGACAGACACATTCAATTCACATGTATATACATTTGCAAAAAAAGGGGAGATGTCATGATATGCAAACATGCAACCAATGAACACTCAGAATAGGATACAACCAATGGGCAGTCAGGACACTCAGACATGTCATCACCTCAAGGGGTCATGACATAAACACTATAAAAGGGATGAGGCACTCACACCCTGCTTCTTTCCATAGACAGACATCTAGAGAGTTAGACAGGGTTGATCAGCAGCATCACACCCCAGCACGTGGCTTAGAGCAAGCTGGTACAGTTACACTGAGTTGCTACAGTTAGATTAGCAGAGAGTCAAACTCATTTAAGAACTGTGTTAATAGTTCAATAAACACGTTGTACTCATTTCAGAGTCTGGAGCATCCTTTAGTGAAGACTGTATTAAGTAGCATCTGTGTTATCTGAAACAGCAAAACACAACACTGCCCCCCCCCCCCCCCCCCCGCCCCTGCTGCAACCAGCACGGCCGTGTCTGGGCCGGCAGCCCACAGTCACTCCATCCAATTTCCTACCTCCTCTTTCTTGCTCAGCAGCCATGACGCCAGGTTCTCGATTTTTGAGACCACAAGTGAACCACGCCGTCGGGAAATCGGCCCATCGGAGGCGGTGAATCTCGGAGGCCCCAGAGAATAGGGTGTCAGGCCTGCTAATGATATGCCTTTGTATTTTAACCCTGCTCGATGAGAAATGCTTTACACCATTTTCGGGGTGACAGAGCTTCCCGATTTGGCGTCAAACCGGCGCCTCCCCCGATTTTGGCGTCGGAAGCTATTCTCCGCCCAATCGCATTCGGCATCAGCAATCTGGGAATCCCGTCATAAGTATCTGGAATGGAAAATCGGTCCACTATATCTGACTCTGCCACTGAAGCAGACCCATCAGGCTAGGATAAGAGAATAGATCGGGAAATATTTTGAACGTCAGCATTCACTATCCTGCCCCTGAATGCTGTACAGGTCTCAAACTGATGACATTGGAGCATCCTAGCTGCTGACAGAACTGTTCAATTGAAAGGCGTTGGTAGTTGCATATCTTCCTGAGGCAAGCACTGCATTAATAAATCACTTTGGGCTTACCACAGGATCCGCACAGACCTTTCAGTCCAGGGGAAACCAGATAAGCCTTAGAACAAAACAGCACAGATGATTGATGCTCCATCCACCCACCTTAAACATTCATTCTCTCCACCATCAGCACACAATGGCAGCAATATGTATCATGGACAGGATCCACTGCAGCAACTTGCCAAATCTACTTTGGAAGCACCTTCCAAACCCTGAAGCCCCTCCACCTAAAAGACAAGGGCAGAGAAGACCACCACCTGGAACTTTTCTCCAACTCTAACACCATCCTGACTTGGAAATAAATTGCTGTTCCTTCACTGTCGCTGGGTCAAGTTCCTGGGGCTCCCTCCTGAACAGCACTGTGGGGCTACACCACATGGACTGCAGTACTTCATAAGTGGTTCGCCATTACCTTCTCAAGGGCAATTAGGGATATGCAACAAATGCTGGCCTAGCCAGCGAGGACCACATCCCATGAACTAATAAAAAGTAAGTGGCCGGGATTCCCCTTTTGGACTATGGGCTTGATTCTACGATTTTGAGGCGCTATCAGGAGACAGTGTTGCCGGCCCCGCACTGATGCTCCAACCGGTGAGGGGCGAGCAGCCGCGCCATGTAATACTTATGGCCTTCCCGATATAAACGCCTGGAGAATTGCTGGGCTCATGGCCGCACATGCGCATGGTGACAACCTGCAGCGGCCGCGCCATACAACATGCGCCAGCCGTGCCCGGACCCGACCTGCCAGATGGTACTCCCCTGGACAGCCCCTCGCCACCCCCGGGCTACTCCCCACCAGTCCCCCAAGCTAAGCCGAAACCCCCCGGCCAGCAGCACGGCTTCCCTCTGTGGCGACGCTGGGCACATCCCGCAGCCGACACGCTAGGTTACGAAAACTGAAAGCACGCGTACCCCGTGTCATCAGGAACTCGGCCCAATTGGGGCGGAGCATCGGGGGAGCCCCTTCAGGTAACGGCGAACAGCGTACTCCTCGATTTCTTCACTTTGGAGGGGGCGGAGCATCCGAAAACAGGAGCTGCCCATGATTCGATCGTAAACAGGGATTCTCCGCCCGATCGCCAATTACGATATTGGCGTCAGGCAAAGGAAAATCCTGCCCTATTTCTTCCGCACTCCCAGGAAGCAATATGAAGAATTCCTGAGGGAATTCTGCTATCGGGCCCCCATTTTGAGCTGGCGGCTCGATAACGAGATCCTGTGGCCGGCCATCCATTCCCCAGCACCACAAAGCTGTCCCCCACTGACAACAACCGCACCCCCCCCCCCCCCCCCCCCCCCCCCCCGGCCCCCGCATCGCGATTCAGCCTCGCAAACCCGGATTTTCTAGGTCTACCCCTTTCCCCCAAGTACAAGGGTGACCTGAGCCGCTCGCCTAAATAGAGGGACCACCCCCAGAGTCACCCTAACTAAAGTGACCCCCCACAGAGACCTCCTCGCTAAAGGGACCCTCCCTCAGAGACCATCCACAAAAGAGACTCCTGTCTGGAAGCTAGAGAGCAGAGCAGACAGGGGCAGTGAAAAAAACTACTGTTCATAGAATCATAGAATTTACAGTGCTGAAGGAGGCCATTCAGCCCATCGCGTCTGCATCGGCTCTTGGAAAGAGCACCCTACCCAAGCCCACACCTCCACCCTATCCCCGTAACCCAGTAACCCCACTTAACCTTTGAACACTAAGGGAAATTTGGCATCGCCAATCCACCTAACCCGCACATCTTTGCACTGTGGGAGGAAACCGGAGCACCCGGAGGAAACCCACACAGTCACAGGGAGAACATACAGACTCTGCACAGACAATGACCCAAGCCAGGTATCGAACCTGGGACCCTGGGGTTGTGAAGCAACTTTGCTAACCACTGTGCTACTGTGCTGTTGTAAGACTCACCTGGGTATACAGCTGCTAGCTCAGACAGAGGAAACACCAAGTGTCCTTCCGAGAAGGCGAAAAGCCGTGAGCTGTGTTTCAACCCCTCAGATCCTTGAACTGCAAGCCATTCATTCACTTCTCCTAGTGGGCTGTGATTGACAGCTTCCACACACACAGCTCGTGTCCTTGCTTCATTCATCTTCCTTAATGGATGAATAGTTCTGAGTGCTCTGACCACAATGTTTAGAAACATCAATCACACCGAAGAGAGTTAAATGCATTCCAATCACCCTTTTCACACTTGAGTGATTTTGAAGTATTGAGCTGGAATTTGACAACACTTGACATCACAAATCGACAGAGAAGGGGTGGGCAGGTCGTGCATTATGGAAGGGGTGGGGGTGGCCTTCGGGAGCAACTGCGTTAGGAGGTTAATCCCTTGGCCCACATCAGGGACATGCTGGTAAATGCCAGTAGTAATCCAGGTCCATGTGATTCCCGCCCCAAGGACCGGAGAATCAGTAGGGCTCGTAGACTCTAGTGCCCGCCTGCTAAGTGGATGCAAATGGCTCATTACGACCTATTTGCATCAATTAGCATCCTCCTGTTGGCACGCGGGCACAAACCTCGATCTCACTGCCAGCAGGGAGCCAGAGACTGGTGGTCGGTTCGGCGCCTGCCGCAATTTAAATAAATTGCTGTCTGTTTCCTCCAGTCCGACACAATTCTTCTGAGCACTCGTTCTTTCACTTCCAGAGCAATCAGAGCCAGGGTTAGAATCGTGTTCCAGCCGGATTCCTGTTTCCCAAAGCTGATCCTCACATGGTGCCAGCTGCTAGTCATGATTTGGAAAATACATCCCTCAAGGTCAGGGGAATTTATACATCAGCTTGCGTTACGATTTGAATCCATAAACTTCTGGCAGGATTGTAAGACCTGGCAGGCTATGAATCGGCATGACATAAATCCAACTACCATCCAACAGCAAAGTGATACTTTGAGATATAATTAACACTTGACTCTTACACTAAGAAGTCAATGTGCTGCAAGCCCCTGCACGAGACCACTCTTCCTACTAGTCAATTGCTGATTTGAAGGAGCAGGAACCTGCCCAGTCCCTGGTTAAGGCATTGGGGTGCACAGGATAAAATAAATCTGGAAAAGAGGAGAAAGCAAAGAAAGCCCCATATTTCACTCAGTACAGAGAGGGTTAAAATCCCCAGAGCAAATATGTATTTGGCGCATTCAAAAAGCATCTATGTGGAAGAAAACCCCCAAGGCACAAGTCAGAAGACTGTGACAACTAAGTTCTGACATGTGGGTCATGCAATAATGCTTTAATCTACAATAAATCTCCGGAAGTGCCCAATATATTACTGATCTCATTTTGTAGGCCGACCAGTTTTAAGAGTAGCTTGAGATGTCCAGTGAAGGATTCATTCATCCTTTACACAGCCAGGTCAAATCATTCCATTTTACTAGTGACGAATAGATTTTTATCGGAGTTACATTCCTTTGGCAGAAAATCCACTACTTAAACTCTGAGGCAGCTATATGTGACTCAAATAATTGAATTCTTTCTTAAGTTTTGAATCAGCATAAATCAGTATGCTGTGGCTAAGTGCGATATTCCTCACCATCTTATCTACGTGGTCAACTATTGTTCATCTTCAGTTTAGATACATCAGCTGGGCTGGAAAATTTAATTTGCTCTGGGTCTGTATCTAAATTTAGTTTGAAGGCTTTCTATTTGCATTAACAAGTCAACATTCAATCAAAATGTAGAGTACACAATTTCATAACCAATGCTTTGTATGAATTATCTAAACAAATTACCAATGCTTTCTTTATCTTTTGTTCTTGTTCAAACTGTCTCGTATAAAACCCTGGTTCAATTTCATCCTTGGGTCACTGCCTGTGTGTAGTTTGTCGGTTCTCCCCATGTCTGTGTGGGTTTCCTCCGGGTACTCTGGTTTCCTCCCACAATAAACTAAAATTATAATCACTGTTGCAATAGGAAGGCAATGCAAGCAATCACTATGCACACAGTAAACTCCCATAGACAGCAGTGAAATAAATGACAGATCACCTGTTTTAGATGTCAGTTGAGGGACGAATGTTGGCCAGGACAATGGAGAACGCCCCTGTTCTTCTGAGGCATTTTACATTGGTGAAACACCGAGCAAAGGTGGGATGATTAGGGCAGGTGAACAAAAACATGGCTGAATGTGTTGGTTTTCAGACTATTTTTAAAAATTGGGTAAAAGGAAATAAGGTCGAAGAGTTTAGGGAGGCAATTCCGGAGATAAAGGCCAGTGCCTCTAGGCTCTTCTCCTGGCAGGTTTTGAGGTGGGCAAACAGCTTGAAATTGCTTGGATGGGATTTTCTCCGGGGCCTCCCTGGACTCCCCCCAACCGGTCTATCCCCCCAATAATCCAATTGCCTCTCCCAGGAGGCGTCTACCCGTCCCTCCCTGGGACTCTTCCCACTAACTTCATCTCCATGCCCTGACACTTAGTTCCAGGCACTGTACTACATTTCCTCTTCCGGCCACTGCAGCGCTGTGCCTGCACGGGCTGGAGAGCTAACGACCAATCTGATTGGCCGACAGCCGTCCAAGGTGGGGTTTCCTTCCGAGCGAGGCCTACTGCCAATGAACACAGAGCAGCGGGTTGATCAGAGTTGGAGGGGCTATGTTAGGCCAATTACTGTAAACATGGGCACACTGCAGGACATAAAATTGAAGGAGGTCATTGCCAAGGCTACAGTGGGATTCATGAGAATTTGAAAACCCGTTGTTTGTGTAATAAAAAGCTAGCAAAGGTTGGCAAGGATTTAAATGATGGTCAGGCTGTTGGAATTGGGGGAGAGTTGTGCAGCATGGAGTTTCTGGAATGAGTTGGGATACAAAAAAGCGATGTTGCTGAAGTGGCAGTAAGCAGCCTTGACCCATTTATGTTTTGGGATTTGAAGTTCTGGGTTGAACAGCAAAGAGCACATTGATTAAGCAATTGAGAAGGCAGATTAAATCAGTGAGAAGAGTGTCTGGCTGATGGCAGGGACCAAATAGATATTTGCTTTCTATTATTCAGCTTAATGAAGTATGACCAAACTCAGAACTTGATGTGAAACATTTTTGAAAATGAAGGAAATAATGAAAAAGTAAAATCCATATTTGCTGAATAATGTCACTGAGGAGGCGAAATAAAAAGTGGGATAGAGTGAGGGATAGGGTGGAGCCCTTTGTGTACATCAGAGATGATTGTGTGGAGCAGGAGGAGAAACCTTTGCTGAAGATCTGGTTGCTATTTGGGGACATGTTGTTGGTATGAATCATATATGGACCCTTCCGCTTAACCACCCACTGTACATTTGACCAAGTTACAGTGGAAAGGCTGCAAATCAGGTCAAGATAAAGATACACTGGGCCCAATGGTCTAATTCGGGAGACTGAATTAGCTTGTCCAAAAGTAGCCAAGTGGTGTAAGGGGTTGGGGCACACATGTTGCACGTTCCCATTTTCAGAACTCTCAAAAGGATCTGTAGGGTTCGCGACAGTGCACAGGTTGTGAAATAGCAGAAGTAGGGCCTACTTCATCCCAGCCTGTGTCTCAAAGAATTTGAGTCATTTAAAAAATAAATCATTACAGTGCAGCTCCCCCAACAATGTAATTGTCCATCCAAAACTGATACTCTTCCCCCCTCCCTTAGTTAATAATAGCTGTCATGGTCATGATTAATGAGACTGGCTTTATGTTCCAGAGCTATTAATTAAATCAGTTTCACCAGCTGTCATGGTGGGATTTGAACCCATGTCCCCACAGCGTTAACCTGGGCCTTCAGATTATCAGTCCACTGACATTGCCACTAGATCACCATCTCCCTAAATTGGCCTGATGTTTCACATGTCAGGCACCAATCAATGGCCAGCCTGTCTGAAATGCACGCTGTGAAAGGCTAAGTGCTACCAGGGAGGGTGGGAAGAAGGTAGGTGCTGAGAAAAAGGAGGTTGCGGGTTGGTTCTTCTAATGTGCCCCCGCTGCTGAGCTGCCTCAGAGAGCTGCTGACCCGTGAATCAATGAGCTTTGCACACAAGCAGTGGGGATCAATAGAATCCCTAGAGTGCTGAAGGAGGCCAAAGAGCATATCCTGAGTGACACACAACCAGAGTGCGTGTGGGCATCAGGAATTGGAGCACGGTGGGAATTGAACTACTGAACCAGACCAGACTCCAACATTTGTTAGGACAATGGACAAGAACCCCAAACACTTTTATTTTAAACAGTGCGAAAAGTATACTTTGCTCCAGGAGTAATTCCACTGACCAGTAGGCATCTTTTATTTTAAAACAAACTATATTCTTAACACTGGATTAAACACATTAACATCACACAAAATAGCTTTTCACTTAACAGTTAAAGAGTTCTTAAAATAAAAGGATACACTTTTTTGCTACTAACGTATACCTTCTCTATCTTCATTTAAGCAAAATCCATCACAGGTCAATAGCCACTTATAAATAAAGTTAGCAAACACAAGGTTACTTGCTATAAACTTGTATAGATTTCGTGAAATACTGCTTAAAGGGAGAAAGGGAACCTTTCAGGAAACAGGCTACAAATCTTTATGTGTGTGTCAGACTACTGCTTAACTGGACAGCATCTGGCAAATACTGCTACACAGCTTAAAGCTCCTAGTAAATTCAAAGCTAAACTGCCTACCAGAAATCTGGCTCTCTCATTAATTATATCATCTTTATCCCAATCAGATCCCCTGACTTGCTTACCTAAGTCAATGTCTCAAGTTATCTACTCTCCAGGGAATCTCCAAAAATCATAACAGAATTCAGTTAAGCCTTATAAAGGTAAACAATTACACGGTTGGAATGAACGATGATCTCACTTTTAGAACATCATTATTGGACCTGTTGCAGACAGAGTCTGCTTGTATGCTGAACCTGGATTTTTAAAAATATTACCGCAACTGATGTATATATATATACCTTAATGCAGGATTTTAACAACATTGGGCGGCACAGTAGCACAGTGGTTAGCATTGCTGCCTCACAGAGCTAGGGACCCGAGTTCGATTCTGACCTTCGGAGACTGGCTGTGTGGAGTTAGCACTTTCTCCCCGTGTCTGCGTGGATTTCCTCTGGGTGCTCCGGTTTCCTCCCACAGTCCCAAAGTTGTGCAGGTTAGGTGGATTGGCTGTGTTAAATTACACCTGAGTGCCCAAGGATGTACAGGTTAGGTTACGGAGGGTAGGCGAGGGAGTGGGCCTGGGTAGAGTGATCTTTCAGAGGGTCGGTGCCGACTGGATGGGTTGAATGCCCTCCTTCTGCACTGTAGGGATTCAAATTAATATTTTGCCTCCGCATTTACAAAGGAAAGGGATGATGTAGATATTGTTGTCCAGGAGCAATACTGTGAGATATTGGATGGGATAATCATAAAGAGAGAGGAAGTACTTGAAGGTTGAAATTCTTGAAAATTGATAAGATGGATTGTTTTCAAGGCTTGTGAAGGAGGTCAGGGAGGAGATGGCAGACGTTCTGAGGATAATGTTCCGATCCTCACTAGATACAGGAAAGGTACCAAAAGACTTGAGAAATTCAAACAAGGATTCATTGTTAAAAAAGGGATCGAATGAAATGCCAAACAATTATGGGCCAATTAGTCTTACGTCGGTGGTGGGAAAATTGGTAGAATCAATCCGGAGAGATAACTGTCACATAGAAAGGGATGGAGGAGTCAGGGCTAGTCTGCGTGTATTTTTTAAAGGAAGGTCTTACCTCACAAATTTGACTGAATTATTTGAGGGAGTGACAAGAAGGGTTGATGAAGGTAGTGCAGTGGATGTGTTGTACATGGATCTTAGCAAGACGTTTGACAAAGTCCCACATGGCAGATTGGTCAAAAAAGTAAAAGCCCATGGAATACAGGGAAATGTGGCAAATCCGATAAAAAATTGGCTGAGTAACAGGAAACAAAAGGTAATGGTCGATGGCAGCCCTTGCAAATGGGGGGCGGGATTCTCTCAGCCCAGGCCGGGTCGGGTAATCGCCGGGACTGGCACGAATCGCGCGATGCCACCCAAATGCCGGTCCACCAATTTGCTGGAGAGCGGAGAATCGCTGCCATTGGCGCTGGTGCGGTCAGCGCGGCTCCCCCGGCCGATTCTCCGTCCGGGATGGGCCAAGCGGCAATGCTGCCGGCGCCGTTCACACCTGGTCTTACCCGGTGGGACCTCGGCGTGCATGTATCGGGGGCAGCCTGGTGGGCGGGTGGGGAGCGGGGTCCAACCCCGAGGGAGCCTCCGCTGTGGCCTGGCCCACGATTGGGGCCTACCGATTGGCGGGCTGGACTCTCGTGCTGGGGGCCTCTTTTGTTCCGCGCCGGCCGTTCTGCACGTGCACAGACCGGCGGCACCCATCTGACGCCGGGGATCAGCAGCTGGAGCGGCGTGGGTCACTCCAGTGCCATGCTGGCCCCCTGTAGGGGTCAGAATTGCTGCTCCTGAGGCCATGTTGACGGCGTCGAGAAACGTGATGGCGTTTACAACGGCGTCAACATTTAGCCTCAGGATCAGAGAATCTCGCCCAGGAAGTTGTTTCAAGTGATGTTCCACAGGGTACGGTGTTGGGGCCCTTACTGTTTGTGTTATATATTAACGATTTGGACGTGTACGTAGGGAACATGACTGGTAAACTTGCAGACAACACAAAGATTGGCCGAGTGGTGGATAGTGTAGAGGATAGCTATAATCTCCAAAATTATACAGATGTAATGGTGGAGTAGGCAATAAAATGACAGATGGATTTTAACACAGAGAAGTGTGAGGTCATGCATTTAGGGGGATCAAACAGTTTAGGGGGTACACAATAAATGGGAATATACTAAGAGAGGTAGATGAAGTAGGAGATCATGGCGTACAGGTACATAGATCCCTAAACGCAGCAATTCAAGTAGTCAAGGTTGTTAAGATGGGCAGCATGGTGGCGCAGTGGTTACCACTGCTGCCTCATGGCACCGAGGTCCCAAGTTTGCTCCCAACTCCGGGTCAGTGTCCGTGTGGAGTTTTCACATTCTCCCTGTGTTTGCGTGGGCTTCACCCCCATAACCCAAAGATGTGCAGGGTAGGTGGATTGGCCACGTTAAATCTACAGTAATTCTTCAAGGATGCAACTACTACAGGTTGAGGGCCCTTTATCTGAAATTCCAAAATTCGAAAAGCTCTGAAATCCACACTTTTTTCAGCTTGGTTAAACATTGCTGAATCAATCTGCTGTTTCTTGGTGCTGTTTTTGACGTAAGATATGGTGGCAGATTTTAGCTGCCGCTTTTCCCACATAGCGCTTGTGGATCATTTTGGCCGCTCTGTGTCTTGGGATGTCGGAGGTCCATCTGCTTGAACCTGCTACAGGCAAACCAGGAATTCGACGTGTACACGCCTTTCTCCCTCTCCAGGAAGAGATGGTGAAGAGGTGGGCTCTATCCTGGTCGCCGAGAAGCGAGTGCAAAGACATAGTCCACTTAGTAAAGGGAGAGGGGGATTCTGGAGATGCATTGCCGGAAGCTGCTGGTGTATGGAAGGCAAGACTGCATGAGAGCGATGCTCATGGCTGTGGATGTGGGGCCCAAGGTCTCCCTATCTCTCTGTCAATCGGCTTTGCAAATCACCTCTCCAGTCAGCAGAGGATCACACAGTTGCCTTCTGCCTGTAATAGAAATATTGATCGAGTGAAACCCAGAGCCGTTCAACTTCAAATTGGTTGAGAAGCAAACAAAAACCACACACACAGAAAGCAAGGCAGGCTTTTCAATCAAATCTTTTGTGTATGTGTATTGAGTCGAGATATTACTTGGAGCTAAACAAAATTATCAAAAACTTTCTTGAAGATTCTTGAAATGTGGAAGACTCGCTGGATGAGCTAATCCAAAATCCAAATGGTGATTAGAGCACGCGCTGCGTGCATCACATTGACGCCATTTTCAAGGTGACAGAGCATCGCCATTCAGCGTCAAACCAGTACCTGCTGCGATTTTGACGTCGGGAGCTATTCTCCGCCTGATTGCATGCCACGATTTCGGCGTCAGCTAGTGGAGAATCCAGCCCAATGTTCTCCCACTGGAGATGAATTGCACCAGTTTTACAATCAAAAGGAGGTAAGTGCTTTCCAAACACTAGGTGCATTCCAATCACTCAAGGTGTGATTTTATGGCACTTACCTCTCTTTGATGTGGTCAATGTTTACTAAAATTGGACTTTCACCACTTAGGCTTCTGAACTGTGAAGGGAGATGAATGAATCAAATCTGCAGATGGTTTGCAGAATCTGTCAATCACAGACCACAACTAGAAAGCAATGAATAGTTTGCAGCTAATGGATCCATGGGAACCAGACGTAGGTCACAGCTGCTCTCCTTCCAGAAATGGACAGGTGGAGCTGCAAGGTAAGTGTTACAGCTGTAATTCTTCTCACTGCTCCTGGCTGGAATACTCTCTGGCTTCCAGACAGAGGTCTCTTTTCTGCTAGGGGGGGCGGGGAGTCTGTGTGGTGGGAGGCCCCTTTAGACATGGGGTCCCTGTGGGGTGGGAGGTCCCCCTATTACAGGATTCCCTGAGGGGTCCCCCTATTACATTGGTCCCTGTGGGTGGGCATCCCTATTACAGTGATCCGGGGGGGGTTAGTAGTATGACTAGGGAGATTACGGTTCCCTAGAACCAAGCTGCCATTGCTGCAGAAGACTCACTGCCCATTGGCCCAGGCAAGTCATGTGACTCTCTGCCAATTGGCTGAGGCTAGTCATGTGCCTCCCCGCTGATTGGCTGAGAGGTAGGTAGCTCCACCTACGAGGTGGGGTATAAGAACCCGTACCGGCTGGCAGTCGGCCTTTCTCTGTACGTCTACTGCCGGGCACATATCCAGTGTATTAAAACCTGTCATTTGGAACTACCTCTCGCCTCATGTCCGATTGATGGTGCATCAGGGGGCATCCTATTACAGGGTCCCCCTATTACAAGGGTAACTGCTGTGGGGGGGGGGGTGTCCGGTAGAGGAGGAGCGCCTGCCGTGCTTTGTTGGGGGTGGGGGAGGGGTTGGCCCTCAGATGGGCACGCATGATCTCCATCAGCATGGCCCTGGTGTGGTGGACCTCACAATGGGTCAATTGCCTCCTTGGCCCACCGTGAGGTCCGCCAGATCAGGGCCACGCTGGCAGAAACTGCAAGTGATTTGCACCCATGTGATTCCCGGCCGCGGGGACTGGAGAATCATGGAGGGCTGGAGAACAAAGAACAAAAGAACAAAAAAAATTACAGCACAGGAACAGGCCCCTCGGCCCTCCCAGCCTGCGCCGATCCAGATTCTTTATCTAAATCTGTTGCCTATTTTCCAAGGATCTACTTCCCTCTGTTCCCCGCCTGTTCATATATCTGTCTAGATGCATCTTAAATGATGCTATCGTGCCCGCCTCTACCACCTCCGCTGGCAAAGCGTTCCAGGCACCCAACACCCTCTGCATAAAACACTTTCCATGCACATCTCCCTTAAACGTTCCCCCTCTCGCCTTGAGATCGTGACCCCTTGTAATTGACACCGCCACTCTTGGAAAAAGCTTGTTGCTGTCCACCCTGTCCATACCTCTCATAATTTTGTAGACCTCAATCAGGTCCCCCCTCAACCTCCGTCTTTCCAACGAAAACAATCCTAATCTACTCAACCTTTCTTCATAGCTAGCACCCTCCATACCAGGCAACATCCTGGTGAACCTCCCCTCCACCCTCTCTAAAGCATCTACATCCTTCTGGTAATGTGGCGACCAGAACTGCACGCAGTATTCCAAATGTGGCCTAACCAAAGTCCTATGCAACTGTAACATGACCTGCCAACTCTTGTACTCAATACCCCGTCCGATGAAGGCAAGCATGCTGTATGCCTTCTTGACCACTCTATCGACCTGCGTTGCCAACTTCAGGGTTCAATGGACCTGAACTCCCAGACCTCTCTGTACATCAATTTTCCCCAGGACTCTTCCATTGACCGTGTAGTCCGCTCTTGAATTAGATTTTCCAAAATGCATCACCTCGCATTTGCCTGGATTGAACTCCATCTGCCATTTCTCTGCCCAATCTCCAATATATCTATATTTTGCTGTATTCTCTGACAGTCCCCCTCGCTATCTGCAACTCCACCAATCTTAGTATCATCTGCAAACTTGCTATTCAGACCACCTATACCTTCGTCCAGATCATTTATGGATATCACAAACAACAGTGATCCGAGCACGGATCCCTGTGGAACACCACTAGTCACCTTTCTCCATTTTGAGACACTCCCTTTCACTCCCTTCCACGCCCTGGCCATCTATTAGAATATATGGCATTGAGGTGCGTAGGGAAGAAGTGTTGGCAATTCTGGACAAGGTGAAAATAGATAAGTCCCCGGGGCCGGATGGGATTTATCCTAGGATTCTCTGGGAAGCCAGGGAAGAGATTGCTGAGCCTTTGGCTTTGATTTTTAGGTCATCATTGGCTACAGGAATAGTGCCAGAGGACTGGAGGATTGCAAATGTGGTCCCTTTGTTCAAGAAGGGGAGTAGAGATAACCCCGGTAACTATAGGCCGGTGAGCCTAACGTCTGTGGTGGGTAAGGTCTTGGAGAGGATTATAAAAGATACGATTTATAATCATCTAGATAGGAATAATATGATTAGGGATAGTCAGCATGGTTTTGTGAAGGGTAGGTCATGCCTCACAAACCTTATCGAGTTCTTTGAGAAGGTGACTGAACAGGTAGACGAGGGTAGAGCAGTTGATGTGGTGTATATGGATTTCAGTAAAGCGTTTGATAAGGTTCCCCACGGTCGGCTATTGCAGACAATACGGAGGCTGGGGATTGAGGGTGATTTAGAGATGTGGATCAGAAATTGGCTAGTTGAAAGAAGACAGAGAGTGGTAGTTGATGGGAAATGTTCAGAATGGAGTTCAGTTACGAGTGGCGTACCACAAGGATCTGTTCTGGGGCCGTTGCTGTTTGTCAATTTTTATAAATGACCTAGAGGAGGGCGCAGAAGGATGGGTGAGTAAATTTGCAGACGACACTAAAGTCGGTGGAGTTGTAGACAGTGCGGAAGGATGTTGCAGGTTACAGAGGGACATAGATAAGCTGCAGAGCTGGGCTGAGAGGTGGCAAATGGAGTTTAATGTGGAGAAGTGTATGGTGATTCACTTTGGAAAGAATAACAGGAATACGGAATATTTGGCTAATGGTAAAATTCTTGGTAGTGTGGATGAGCAGAGGGATCTCGGTGTCCATGTACATAGATCCCTGAAAGTTGCCACCCAGGTTGATAGGGTTGTGAAGAAGGCCTATGGTGTGTTGGCCTTTATTGGTAGAGGGATTGAGTTCCGGAGCCATGAGGTCATGTTGCAGTTGTACAAAACTCTAGTACGGCCACATTTGGAATATTGCGTACAGTTCTGGTCACCTCATTATAGGAAGGACGTGGAAGCTTTGGAACGGGTGCAGAGGAGATTTACCAGGATGTTGCCTGGTATGGAGGGAAAATCTTATGAGGAAAGGCTGATGGACTTGAGGTTGTTTTCGTTAGAGAGAAGAAGGTTAAGAGGTGACTTAATAGAGGCATACAAAATGATCAGAGGGTTAGATAGGGTGGACAGCGAGAGCCTTCTCCCGCGGATGGGGGTGGCTAGCACGAGGGGACATAGCCTTAAATTGAGGGGTAACAGATATAGGACAGAGGTCAGAGGTGGGTTTTTTACGCAAAGAGTGGTGAGACCGTGGAATGCCCTACCTGCAACAGTAGTGAACTCGCCAACATTGAGGGCATTTAAAAGTTTATTGGATAAGCATATGTATGATAAGGGCATAGTGTAGGTTAGATGGCCTTTAGTTTTTTTTTCCATGTCGGTGCAACATCGAGGGCCGAAGGGCCTGTACTGCGCTGTATCGTTCTATGTTCTATGTTCTATGTTCTAAATAGATGCAAATGAGTCATTAAGATCCATTTACATTCATTTACATGTCCCCTGCTAGCGTGTGGCATGGATCACGTTCCCGCCTCGAGTTGGGGGTCGGTGCATCGCGATCGCGTCTGCACCCGGAGGTGATCCCAATTTTGCCCCAACGTTCAATTCTCCATCTCATCGGGAGCGCGGTTTGGGCATTCCGGGATGGAGTATGTCTTGAAGAAAGATTTAGATATAGCACTTGAGGCTAAATGGCTCAAAGGATATGGGAGGAAACCGAGAACTGGTTTTTGAGTTGGATGATCAGCCATGATTATGTTGAATGGATGGAAGGACAGAATAGCCTCCTCCTGCTCCTGTATTCTATGTTTCTATATGAAAAATAAATATCAATGGAAAAACTATGCCAAGAGTGTCATGGCAGCACAATCATTCATAATTCTCAGTCTCCAGGCACATTTGTTACTTTTACTTGAGCCCTAACCTTCCATCCCGTGTTGGATCGAGGCTGCAACTTAAAAGTGAAGGGCATCTTGCCAATTGGCCTGTCTGCCAACTTTAAAAGGCAGATGGACAAAGTAAAATCCCAGTCAACTGATGTGCAATAAATTTAAATTTTCCTCTTAATTGTTGCCGGTCACGCTTCCAAGTCTTGTGACTGCCCATCAACTGAAATATCACTTGAGTGTGCAATGACATTGGGATGTGCAATCGATGTCCTTTCACACGATTTCACACACTTCTAAGTTGGGCGCACACCTGAACTTCATATCTAAAATTCTGGCCAATATCTCTGTGTCTTTGCGTAAGAGATTTCTTGGCGTTTTTTTGGTGAAGAGCAGGGGAACTTTCTTCGGTGTCACTGCCAATATTTACCCTTAAACCACCATCACAAAAAACAGGTAATCTGGTCATTATCACATTGTGGGAGTTTGCTGTGGACAGGTTGGCTGCCTCGATTCCTACATGACAGCAGTGAATAAACTTGTAAAGAAGCGTATTCCTGAGGCAGCTCCGCAGTGGGAGCACATTAGGAGCACCGGCCCACATCCGCTCTGTCCTCAGCTCCTGCCATCTTCCCGGCCTCCCCGGCAGCACTCAGCCTTCCACAGCGTGTGTTTCACATTGGCTGCCCGTCGATTGGTCAACCGACATGAAATCTCACTCCAGGGTCGACTGTGGCTGGGAATTGGTTTCACACCCGCTTCCCAGTCCGCTGAGTACGCATGCCCGACAGGTGCAAAATTCAAGCGAATGTGGGGACACGGTGGTATAGTGCCAATGTCAGTAGACAAATAATCTGAAGGCCCAGGTTAATGCTGTGGGGACAGGGGTTCAAATCCCACCATGACATCTGGTGAAATTTCAATTCAATTAATGGATCTGGAATATAAAGAAATTGTTGAATGACTGTAATTGACTGGTCCTTCGTGATGCCCTGAGCTTGTGACAAGCACTATAGAAATCAAGGGGAGGATCCGCCCTTCATCCCAGTGAGCCAGAGAGGAGTTCTCGCAGTGAGCCAGAGAAGACGCAGTCAGAGTGAGACATAGCTAAGAGTGAGTTTGGGAATTTGAAGTTAGGTGGGAATTCGAAGCTTGTTGGGGGGAGAAGCTGCTTTTTATCCCTGGTAAGTGACTGGTAAGTAGTTTTTCTGTTTTCTTTTTCTTTTCATTGGTATATTTATTGATTTTTTCTTCGTGTTTTTTTAAAAATTGTAGTTGTTGAAGTTAACCAAAGGCTTAAGACATGGCAGGAGACCCCAGTCCCATGTCATGCTCCTCGTGTGCGATGTGGGAGCTCAGGGACACATCCACTGTCCCTGGCTTCTTCACGTGACAAGAAGTGTGTCCAGTTGCAGCTCCTGTTAGACCGCTTGACGGCTCGGGAGCTGCGGATGGACTCACTTTGGAGCATCCGCGACACTGAGGACGTCGTGGATAGCACGTTTAGCGAATTGGTCACACCGCAGGTGAAAGTTACTGAGGGAGATAGAAAATGGGTGACTAAAAGATAAAGCAAGAGTAGAAAGGCAGTGCAGGTGTCCCCTGCGGTCATCTCCCTGCAAAACAGATATACCGCTTTGGATACTGTTGAGGGAGGAGGGTGATGGCTCATCAGGGGAAGGCAGCAGCAGCAAGGTTCATGGCACCGTGGCTGGCTCTGCTGCGCAACAGGGCAGGAAGAAAAATGGAAGGGCTATAGTGATAGGGGACTCAATCGTAAGGGGAATAGACAGGCAATTCTGCGGACGCAATAGAGACTCCAGGATGGTATGTTGCCTCCCTGGTGCAAGGGTCAAGGATGTCTCAGAGCAGCTGCAAGACATTATGGGGGGGAGGGTGAACAGTCTGCTGTCGTGGTGCACATAGGCACCAACGATATAGGTAAAAAACGGGACGAGGTCCTTCAAGCTGAATTCATGGAGTTAGAAGTTAAACTAAAAAGTAGGACCTCAAAGCTAGTAATCTCAGGATTGTTACCTGTGCCATGAGCTAGTCAGAGTAGGAATGTCAGGATAGATAGGATGAATGCGTGGCTCGAGAGATGGTGCAAGAGAGAGGGATTCAAATTCCTGGGACATTGGAACCGGTTCTGGGGGAGGTGGGACCAGTACAAATCAGACCGTCTGCACCTGGGCAGGGCTGGAACCGATGTCCTGGGGGGGTGTTTGCTAGAGCTGTTGGGGAGGGTTTAAACTAATGTGGCAGGGGGAAGGTAACCAATGGAGGAAGTCGGAAGGTAGTAAAACAGGGACAGAAACAAAAGGCAGTAAGGGGGAAAGTGTAAGGCAGAGGACCCATAGTCAAAAATCAAAAAGGGCGACAGTACAAGGTACAGTGACTGAGGGAAGCTCAGTGAATAGGCCCAGTAATACTATAAGGAATAAAACGGGAAGTAAAAACATAAATGGTAAGCGACGCGGCAGGTTGTTACATGAAGATATGGGTTCAACGACAAGGAAAATTAGGAGAAAAGTTAAGAGGAAATATAACTTCAGAGAGGTTACTGATCGAGGTGTTAAGATTCAAAATTGAGGTATAAAAGCCAACATAAGTGTACTTTACCTGAATGCTCGTAGTATTCGGAATACGGTAAATGAGTTGATGGCGCAAATCATCATGAATGACTAGGATTTAGTGGCCATTACTGAAACATTGTTAAAGGATGGTCATGACTGGGAGTTAAATATCCGAGGGTATCAAACTGTTCGGAAGGACAGAGTGGATGGTAAGGGAGGTGGTGTAGCTCTGTTATTTAAGGATGACATCCGGGTAATAGTAAGGGATGACATTGGGAAGATAAGGTTGAATCCATTGGTGTGGAAATCAGGAATAGTAAGGCTAAAAAGTTATTGATCGGAGTAGTCTATAGGCCACCAAATAGTAATATTATGGTGGGGCAGGCAATAAACAAAGAAATAACTGATGCATGTAGGAATGGTACAGCAGTTATAATGGGGGATTTTAATCTACATGTCGATTGGTTTAACCAGGTCGGTCAAGGCAGCCTTGAGGAGGAGTTTATAGAATGTATCTGTGATAGTTTCCTAGAACAGTATGTTAATGGAACATACAAGGGAACAAGTGGTCCTTGATCTGGTCCTGTGTAATGAGACAGGATTGATTAATGATCTCATAGTTAGGGATCCTCTCAGAAAGAACAATCACAATATGGTGGAATTTAAAATACAAATGGAGGGTGAGAAGGCAAAATCAAACATTAGTGTTTTGTGCTTAAACAAAGGAGATTACAATGGGATGAGAGAAGAACTAGCTAAGGTAACTGGGAGCAAAGACTATATGGTGAAACAGTTGAGGAACAGTGGAGAACCTACCAAGCAATTTTTCACAGTGCTCAGCAAAGGTTTATACCAACAAAAAGGAAGGACGGTAGAAAGAGGGAAAATCGACTGCGGATATCTAAGGAAATAAGGGAGCGTATCAAATTGAAGGGAAAAGCATACAAAGTGGCAAAGATTAGTGGGAGACTAGAGGACTGGGAAATCTTTTGGGAGCAATAGAAAGCTACTAAAAAAGCTATAAAGAAGAGGATGATAGAGTATGAGAGTAAACTTGCTCAGAATATAAAAACAGATAGTAAAAGTTTCTACAAATATATAAAACAAAAAAGAGTGGCTAAGGTAAATATTGGTCCTTTAGAGGATGAGAAGGGAGATTTAATAATGGGAGATGAGGAAATGGCTGAGGAGCTGAACAGACTTTAGGGTTGGTCTTCACAGTGGAAGACACAAATAACATGCCAGTCACTGATAGAAATGAGGCTATGACAGTTGAGGACCTTGAGATGATTGTTATCACTAAGGAGGTAGTGATGGGCAAGCTAATGGGGCTAAAGGTAAACCAGTCTCGTGGCCCTGATGGAATGCATCCCAGAGTGCTAAAAGAGATGGTTCGGGAAATTGCAAATGCACTAGTGATAATTTACCAAAATTCACGAGACTCTGGGGTGGTCCCGGCGGATTGGAAATTGGCAAACGTGACACCACTGTTTAAAAAAGGAGGTAGGCAGAAAGCGGGTAATTATAGGCCAGTGAGCTTAACTTCGGTAGTAGGGAAGATGCTGGAATCTATCATCAAAGAAGAAATAGCGAGGCATCTGGATGGAAATTGTCCCATTGGGCAGACGCAGCATGGGTTCATAAAGGGCAGGTCGTGCCTAACTAATTAAGTGGAATTTTTTGAGGACATTTCCAGTGCAGTAGATAACGGGGAGCCGATGGATGTGGGATATCTGGATTTCCAGAAAGCCTTTGACAAGGTGCCACACAAAAGGTTGCTGCATAAGGTAAAAATGCATGGCATTAAGGGTAAAGTAGTAGCATGGATAGAGGATTGGTTAATTAATAGAAAGCAAAGAGTGGGGATTAATGGGTGTTTCTCTGGTTGGCAGTCAGTAGCTAACGGTGTCCCTCAGGGATCAGTGTTGTGTTCACAATTGTTCACAATTTACATAGATGATTTGGAGTTGGGGACCAAGGGCAATGTGTCCAAGTTTGCAGACGGCACTAAAATGAGTGGTAAAGCGAAAAGTGCAGAGGATACCGGTAGTCTGCAGAGGGATTTGGATAGGTTAAATTAATGGGCTAGGGTCTGGCAGATGGAATACAATGTTGACAAATGTGAGGTTATCCATTTTGGTGGGAATAACAGCAAAAGCAATTATTATTTAAATTATAAAATATTAAAACATGCTGCTGTGCAGAGAGACCTGGGTGTGCTCGTGCATGAGTCGCAAAAAGTTGATTTACAGGTGCAACAGGTGATTAAGAAAGCGAATGGAATTTTGTCCTTCATTGCTACAGGGATGGAGTTTTAGACTAGGGAGGTTATGCTGCAATTGTATAAGGTGTTAGTGAGGCCACACCTGGAGTATTGTGTTCAGTTTTGTTCTCCTTACCTGAGAAAGGACATACCGGCACTGGAGGGTGTGCAGAGGAGATTCACTAGGTTAATCCCAGAACTAAAGGGGTTGGATTACGAGGAGAGGTTGGGTAGACTGGGACTGCACTCTTTGGAATTTAGAAGGATGAGCAGGGATCTTATAGAAACATATAAAATTATGAAGGGAATAGATAGGATAGATGCGGGCAGGTTGTTTCCACTGGTGGGTGAAAGCGGAACTAGGGGGCATAGCCTCAAAATAAGGGGAAGTAGATTTAGGACTGAGTTTAGGAGGAACTTCTTCACCCAAAGGGTTGTGAATCTATGGAATTCCTTGCCCAGTGAAGCAGTTGAGGCTCCTTCATTAAATGTTTTTAAGATAAAGATAGATAGTTTTTTGAAGAATAAATGGATTAAGGGTTATGGTGTTCAGGCCGGAAAGTGGAGCTGAGTCCACAAAAGATCAGCTATGATCTCATTGAATGGTGGAGCAAGCTCGAGGGGCCATATGGCCTACTCCTGCTCCTAGTTCTTATGTTCTTATATTTATGTTCTTATCCCTCACCACCCAGTGGCATGTTTTCCAGCGGTGGAGGCAGCTCACCTTTGAAGGTCCTGCCCATGTCTATGACGTTTTGCATGGCTTGTCCGTCCCGCCTACAGCTGGACTTGAAAGATCTTGCCAGCGGAAAGGGCTGGATCATTCCGCCCCAAGTCACTTTTGCTTTCCTTTTCTTTCAGTGCTTTGAGTTGCTCTCATTTCCAGCCAGAAATGGGCACGGTGATAGGATCTGAGATGAGAACCCAATTATTTGCAATTTGTAAAGCTGTGAGGAAAGGTTACTGCACCACAGGAGTGATAACACTGACCATTAGGCTTTTTTTAAATGTTAAAACAAACTTTAATTTAAACACAGAATTAATCACATTAAGCAACAAAGAAATAGCTTTACAGACAGCAGATAGAACAGTTTTATGTAAAAGAAAAAACCCTAACTCACTGCCTACACCTTCCATTATATGTTTGAATTCAGCAATGGCAAACTCAAACTACAGACAGATCTGGCTCCTCCCATTGATTACACCATGTGTACCCAATGCATAAGGTATTCTTCTGTCTCCTCCCACAAGATGTCGCATGAGCTGGGTAGCCCGGACGAGATACAATGGGCGTGATTATCCGCTCCCCACGCCGGGTGGGAGAATCGTGGGAGGGCCCCCCCCCCCCCCCGACTAATTTCACGACCCCCTGGCGCCCCCCGTGATTCTCCCACCCCCCGCTCGGAAGAATCGCCAGTCGCCTCTCCGACCCGGATGGGCCGAGTCGCCTGCCATTCGCGACCGTTTCACGACGACGGCAACCACATCTGGTTGCCGTAAGATGCCCGTTTTGGGGCTTGTACGGGGCCTGGTGGGGAATGAGCACCACGACTGTGCTCGGGAGGGGACAATCGGACGCACTATTCCCCCTCCGCCGTGGCGCAAGATCAAGCCGCCACATCTTGCGGGGCGGCTGACGGGAATACGGCCACCGCGCATGCGCGGGTTCGAGCTGTCAGCCGTTGTGACATCAGCCGCGCATGCGCGGGTTGGAGCCGGCCAACCTGCGCATGCGCGGCTGACGTCACATAGGCGTCGCCGTCGCGTCACTCTCGGCGCGCCGCCCGGCGGCCGAGAGTTACGGAGCACCGCTCCTAGCCCCCCGGGTGGGGGTGAATACGGTGAGAGGAGCGGCCTCCGAGGCCGTCGTGAAACTCGGCTGAGTTCACGACGGCCTTCACGATTTTTCCCAGGAGCGGAAAATTCCGCCAAATGGGCGGGATTTTTCGCATGCACTGGGATTCGCCATCCCGGCAACCGGCCAATGGGGTTTCCCATTGTGGGCACCCTCACACCATCGGAAAATCCATGGATGTTAGTGTGCTCACGGTAAAACAGAAGATCACGGCCATGGAGAACCCAGCCCAATATCTCTCATAAATTATCTACACCCCATGGACCTCCCAACCAAAACAATATTCCATTAGCCACCTAACTGTAAACAAGAAAATGCTTCACAAATCTATCAGCAGAACACTCCTCCTACAAAATCAAGGATTTTTCAACCCCTAAATCACAGGTTTAGCAGACATACTGCCTGTACGCATCTTAACTCTGTTTTTTTTAAATAATATTACCGCAACAAATATAAAATATAACAATGTCTTTCTTTCATCACAACAGTGCTTAATTTGCAACACCCTAGTCTAAGCAAAACATGGAAGTTTGTTGCATATGGTGTGCAGATGCAGGCCAACTATAAACATGACAAACCCAAGCTCCAAATGGATTCAAGAGAAAGTTCAAGCTGAACGAATTTGGGCCATTTTCGAACACGGAACAATTTAAGTCTCTCCCTAATATGAGAACTTTTCAATTGCACTCCAATATTGTCAAGAATGAAAGAGAAGATGGAGAAGCTGAACACTGAATTTTCTTTCAAATACATTTTCCATGGCATAACATCTGGAAATTAACTTGCGCAAACATGTTGAGATTAAAGTTGCAGTTAGGAAAATCATTGATTTTAGAATGTTTCTAAAATTGCTGCAAACTTGTAACAAGTGAGACAGATGATGGATTGTTAACAGCTGTTGATCAAAACCTGGATGAGATGTATCGTGCACCCAGCACCTGGACATTCGAATAAAATGTGTTAGACATGCCCAGGGGAAAAATGATAGCAAGGCATTAATCAACACTCAAAATCAAGCAGACATGTCATTGTGTGATTGTAAATCTCTATGGATTAAGTCGACTAATTGCGACACTCAGTGGAAATGAAATTATCTCATTTATCTAATGGCACCTCATTTTAAAAAGCCCATTAATCTGTGCAAAATCGAAATACTGAACATTACTTTGAAAAAGAAAGCCCTGGGAAAGTATTAGCTGCTTCTTCATGATGCATATTGGCAGTTTTCCAAATTTTACTTGTGGATCTGACAAAAAATATCTTTGTATGCAAGAATCCCGTAACTTCTTTTCCAGTCCCCGATTTAAGTTGCTGGACCGCTGCATATGCATAATGCGAGGACCCGGGATTGTGGACACGCAGGCATGTGGCTTTCAAACACCCGGCCATTTTTTTTTGACAGCTGGAACTCCGGCGCAACGCTGGAGCGGCGAATTAAAAATGCAGGGACAGCGCTAACTTGGTTGACTTGCCCTGACGTTAGGTAAGTATTGACATCTTTTATTTGCATTTTCACTTCTGGGTCCAGGGTCATTGAGCAGGGGCAGGAGACTCCTGGAGCCATTTGTTTGGTAGGTTAATGTTTTATATTATTAGTTTTTATCATTTATAAATATGTTTAAGATGCAAATAAAGTGAAAGGTAGATATATTTATTTTTCAGAAACTTTGCTTTGCCATGAGGTTGCTAATTCCATTAAAAAGGTACTTTACTGTATAAAGTCAGTTTGGAGTCACAGAAAGTAACAGGAAGTTTTTAAAAAATCTTTGGTTTGCCATGAGGATATTATTCCATTAAAGGAACTATAATGGATGGAATATGAATATGATTGTCCACCTAAGATACTCCATGTTACTGGTCACGAGTTACTGATGACCTCAATCCTGGGGCCACATTGTGAATCATTCACTTGGCAGGAGTTTGTAAAAGATGGCATTGGACCTTGGACTCTAGGTCGCGGGTATTTCTTTCTCAGGCTCCTTTTCTGGGCTTCCTCGTGCCATCAGATGTTCTCGAGTAATTGTGTCCCTTCAGTCAGGAGGTTCCTCCAAGTAGGTCTCTCCTGAGAAAAGGTCTCCCAGGCATTGACATTTGTGTTCCGTTCCTTGAGGTAAGCCTTCAAGGTGTCTTTGAAGAGATTTTGCTGTCCTCCTCATGTGCAGGATCCTTCCTTGAACACGGAGATTTGCTTTGGAAGTCGGGACTCTGGCATCCTTAGCTTAAGGATGGCCAGTAGAGTTGGTTTTTGATGATTATGGCCTCCTTCATACTATAGACTCCTTCATGGACACTAGTGTTAGCATGCCTGTCCTCCCAGCTTATTCAGAGCTAAAGTACATTAAGATTTTGCAGTGTATTTTAAACTGTGTTATTAAGAGTCTCCCTGATGTAATGTTCATCCTTACAAGTCTCAGTGATTACTTCAACTGCTTTAACAACATTTAATGCCTTAGTTGATGTATGTAATCCTCCTGTAAGCTGGTGTGAACTATATCTCTGACAGGTATTGCAGAATCCAGTGCAGATTCAAAATCTATCGTCATTCTTCACTCCCACCGGGGCATCACATTTAAAATCCTTGAGCTTCTTTTGAGGCTTCAACGTAGGCGCAGGGACCTTGAGAGAAAGTCAGGCATCATCTCCGCCAGCTGACACAAGGGCCATTCGAGATCGCCTGGCAGCCCCTGCTTTCAGACATTGAGTTTGTAAAATTAACAATTGATATGTCAAAATTCCCCGCCCCTTTTCCTTCCTCTCCCCTCTGTTCCCTTGCCCCCTCTTCCTTTCTTTCCCCTTTACAAATGGACAGAACCGTGTGTTTGTGTGGAAACATATTTTATTGACTGTTGTGTTTAAGTGAGAAAATATGTTTATTGCTGTAAATTTATAAAAGTTGAGGGAGCTTTATGTCATTGTTCAGCTATTAACATTTAACTTTAACTGGTTTCAAAGTTTTGTATTTATAAAATTATTTTTGTCAATAAAAAATTTACATTAAACTTTACAAGCTTCTACAAATGGCTTACTGAAAAATCAAAACACAACATTTAATTATGAGATAATAATAAATGAATAAGATAATTGAAGTAAACAAGGCAGAAACATAACACCGGTAACATAGTGGCACATTGGGTTAGAACTGCTGCCTCACAGTACCAGGGACCTGTGTCAATTCAGACCTTGGGCGCTTGTGTGGTGTTTGCACATTCTCCCCGTGTCTGCATGGTTCAGACCGTTGAGGAGTAGCATGAGTGGGACTGGAATGGAAGCAGGGATATGAGGAGCAGAGTTGAGACTGGGGGCACCAAGGTGGTTGGGGGATGTGGGAAGAGGGCCTAATGGCAGGTGGGCAACCCGTGAGGTGACTGGGTGAGAGATCACATTGGAGGTGTGAAGGGTGGGTGAGGGGGTGCATTGAGTGACTGGAGGTGGCAGAATTACCCTGGCTCCGCAAGGTATCTCACTCATATTTTGACGGTATTGCTGCTGCATCCTCTTCTGCAGGGAGGTGGGACTAACTAAAGCTGCAATGCCCTCCCAGCTGGGGGTGGTCATCCTGCTGGTGGGTCACTTCCTGGAGTGCGGCTACAGGACATCCCGCCTCTGCGGGACTCCATCCAGAACTCTGGTGAGGGCTCCCACCAAGAATCTTGGTACATGTTTCTTGGCTGCCATTTCCTCAAATGGATGTGGAACAAGTGCTGGGTAGTGCTGAGAAGGCGCTTATATGGAGCTCCCCAGTGATTGCAGTGATTACGTTTCCCTGGGGCAAGTGACTCTGCGGGAGGGCGCCAAGAGCAGCGTGTGCTTCATCTGGTGAAAAATACTTCTGCTTGAGAGACTCAAAATTCCAAGAGAAATGGATTGGCACCGTTTTTCTCACCGGAACTGACACGTGTCAATTTATGGTAAGATTCTGCCCAGGGACTCTCTGGCATTTAGAAAAAAATATAAGGCCAATGAAGTTTTCATGCAATTGCTTTCAGCCAGCTGTGGGCCTGCGTGAGGATCACTATGGAAAAGTTGGCACACTGCTATCACTGGGGAGCTCTCCACTGCAATCACAGCGAGAGGGACCAGGGTTCAATTCCAGCCTTGAGTTTATTCCGGGTGCTCCCGTTTCCTCCCACAGCTCAAAGATTCGCATTAGGTGGATTGGCAGTGCTAAAGTTGCCCCTTTGTGTCCAAAGGTTAGATAGGGTTACAGAGTTACAGGGATAGGGCGGGGTGTTTGCCAAGGTCTGGTACTCTTTTGGAAGGTTGGTGCAGACTCGATGGACCGAATGGCCTCGCTGCATTGTAAGCATTGTAAGGGTACAGTTGAAGCTAGTCAGAAATGTCCTTCATAAATTCATTTTCTTTGGATCATGTGCTATGTGTTGAAAGAACAAAGAACAGAGCTATTAAGAAAATCCATTACAACGGAACAGTTTTATTTATGGGAAATACATGCAAAAATTGCAACATCCAGATATTAACACCTAATCATCAGCTTGAAGATATGTTACGCTTGTTTTTTGTTTGCTTTAAATAGATGGCTGTAATGTGAAATATGTCACTGCTCATGTTGTTAAACTTTAACACCAATGATGCACAACATCGCATCTTAAAAATCTATTAAAGAGACAGCTCTGACTTCTCAACCAGAAGTAATTTGCTCATCAGAAATGTGCTCTAAAGAAGCTATACAAAACCATTGCAGACTAATTCTAAATTTATTTGTTTTGCTTAGTTTAACAGTTGTAGCTCGTGCTGCGACTGTCTGCTCCTGTGTATGAATTAATGTGTAAATAAGACCTACCAGATAGCTTTGGACTGTACAAATTGGTCTCGAGGTATATTGTCTTCTGCCATTTGGAAAGGACAGGAGGATGTGATGAGAATCCACATATTGAGTAAATATATCCAAATTGGAGGATGGTTGTTAAATCTGGGCTTGGTAAGTGATAATGTCACAAATAAGGATGAAAGTTTTGGTTCACAGGAAACCTGTGCAAATGGCGGGCCTCTGAGATAAAGTCCGATTTTAACGCTAGCGTATCTACAATAAACATAAATTTACGATTTAGTAAACAGAAGGTCTGAAAATTGTCATCAAGGCAGACTGACTTTCCTCCAAATTTTATGCATTGACACATCCAGGTCAGGGTTTTCATATCCTGGAAGGGTCGGGACCCGATGTGGGTGTGATTTAAAATTTTTAGCCCCATGATGCACTATCAATTACTACAAAGACGAGGGTAGTGAATAATCGAGGTTTTACTGAGCTGTGATGTGTGGCCTCCTGCAGCTGCTCCCAGAATGGGAGCAGCTCTGGTGAGCACACACATTTATACTCCACCTACTGGGCGGAGCCAGCAGGCAGGGATCTACCCCTGTACCTCTAGTACAGGGGCCTTACCGTAATTCCTCCAATATACAGTTACTTACAGTTACTACATCTAATACACAGTTAGTGGTGACTACCACACCCCAAAGACTGTTTCAGCATTCCAATGCCTACAGGACGTTTTGAAATGTTCAAACTGCTGGGGGAATATAGGAGTGGGGGGGGGGGGGGGGGGGGGGCAGCTGCGGAGGAATAGGAAGGAGAAGCTTCTCACTGGCAGCTAGCAGTTCATTCAATTCCTTCAGCGGTTTATGAAGAGGCTGGGTCATTTGAGAATGTAATTTGAAAAGCTGATTTTGGCATACCTGAACAGCCTGGTTCATGTTAGTGCGTGGCTCTTGGGCTCACTGTGGGGCGAAGGAAAGTTTTTCATTTGATGGATGAAGTCATAGAGCCCCTCGGTTAACCTCTACTGGAACGTGTGCATTACCTCTGTTTGGCCTGGTCGCCCTCATCCCAACTGTTTGCTTTCTTCAACAAGGCAATGGCAGGCCCCAGAGTAATGGCTGGCAGCTCCCACCTCCTGGAGGTGTTATGTGTCCTGGTTGTGCTGAGATCTCCTCCTGCCAATTAGGGCATTTACATTCAAATTGCTTCATGTTAGCAATGCAGTTGAGGATCGGGGTCGAGATCCAGAATTGGGTCCTGACTATGCTTTTAAAATCTGGAAAAGTGATGTGTAAATTATGACCTTTTATTGATATGTGCAATTGCTACATTGGCCAGAAACTTAACTCGACCGATCATAGAAATATTAACAGCAGGGCAGAGGTTATGAAGCTTACAGTGAGTTACTCACCTCCAGACTCCCCAATGCCTGTCCACCATCTACAAGGCACAGTTCATTGTGCAATGGGATACTCTCCTGGATGAGTGCAACTTCAAGACGTTCACCACCATCCAAGACAAAGCAATCCCCTTGATTGGCACCTTAGCCCCAACTTTAAACATTCACTCCCTCCATCACAAGCACAATGGCAGCAATGCGTACCATATACAAGATACACTGCAGCATCATGCCAAGGGTCCTTCAGTAGCACCTTCCAACCTGCGACCTCCACCATCTTGAAAAACAAGGGCAACAGATGCATGGGAACACCACCTCCTGCAAAGTTCCCCTTCAAGCTGCACATCATCCTGACTTCGAACTGTATCACCGTTCCTTTACTTTTTCTGGGTCATAATCCTGGAACTCCATTCCTAACAGCACTGTAGGTATATCTACAACCACCTACATCATATGAACTACAGTGGTTAAGAAGGTGGCTCGCCACCACCTTCTCAAGAGCGATTAAGGAAGTGCCATAATTAATCGTCTTGTTAATGACACTCACATTCCATGCACAAATAAGTAGATTCCTGCGTGATTGTGCCCTTCAAACACAAATACATATTATTTTCTCCTGGAAAGGGGTCAAATACCAGTAAATATAACTCGGATTTAGGATCTTCAGCTGGGATTAAGTTGGATAATCATTCAAATATCCGATAACTACTTGAGAATTGTGAAATAGTTTACTGGATCTGTTTATCGTAGCGGCAGTGTTATTAGACCAGAAACAGTGGTTAATATAATGGAAAGGGGGTGAACACTTCCGGTCGGCAAGCGGAGTGGTCGCACGGAGAGGGGCTCCTGCAAGGTAACGAAGTCGGGGCCTTTCTCTCCGCAGCGGCAAAGAGCAGGGACGGGAAGGGAAGGGAAGCCCCCCCCCAACAAACCTGTCGGCGGAGGATCTTCGGCGGCGGCAGCAAGAGCGGTTCAGTGGCGGCAGGTCCACCACCCCGCCCCCCCCCGTCTACCCTCAATGCAGGGAGAGAACACGAGAGGTGATCGTCTCCCTGGACGCAGAAAAGGCCTTCGACAGAGTCGAATGGAAATACCTCATAGAGGTACTGGAGTGGTTCGGGCTTGGAACAGGGTTCACCGCTTGGGTAAAGCTCCTATACAACGCTCCCATGGCGAGCGTACGGACCAACGATACCAACTCCCAATACTTCCAGCTGCACAGGGGCACCAGACAAGGATGCCCACTGTCCCCGCTGCTGTTCGCACTAGCAATCGAACCGCTAGCAATCGCGCTCAGGGCAGCAAAACATTGGAGGGGGATCCGAAGGGGAGGCAGAGAGCACAGAGTCTCACTCTATGCAGATGATCTGCTCCTCTACATCTCGGACCCACAAAGCAGCATGAACGGAATCATCGCGCTCCTGAAAGAGTTTGGAGCCTTCTCGGGCTACAAACTCAACATGAGCAAAAGCGAGATCTTCCCAGCACACCCGCAAGGGGGGGAGGGGGGGGGGGCAGCACTAAAGGGGCTGCCGTTCAAACAAGCCCGACACAAATTCCGCTACCTGGGGATCCAAATAGCCCATGACTGGAAAGGAATCCGGGGGGGGGGCTAGCCCTCCCGAATCTACAATTCTACCACTGGGCGGCAACAGCCGAGCGAGTAAGGGGATGGATCCAGGAGCCAGAAGCCGAGTGGGTGCGTGTGGAGGAGGCCTCCTGCATGGGGACCTCCCTCCGGGCCCTCGCCACGGCAGCACTCCCATCCCCACCCAAAAAACACTCCAGCAGCCCAGTGGTGACAGCCACACCCCAATCCTGGAACCAACTGCGGCAGCAATTTGGCCTGACCAAAATGTCGGACAAGGCTCCCATCTGCAACAACCATAGGTTCACACCAGCACTGACTGACGCCACCTTCAAAAGGTGGAGGCAGGACGGGGGGACACTGATAGTCAGGGACCTATACACGGACGACAGGATCGCAACACTGGACGAACTGACAGAGAAATTTTGGCTAGCCGGGGGGAACGAGCTACGGTACCTGCAGCTCAAAAACGTCTTACGAAAGGAGACAAGGATGTACCCACAACCGCCACGACAGACACTACTGGAAGACCTACTGGACGCAAGTATCCTAGAGAAAGGGAACTGTAGCGACATGTATGACCGACTGGTAGAAAGGGACAACACCGTACTGGACGCAACAAGAATGAAATGGGAGGACGACCTGGGGATTGAGATAGGGTGGGGACTCTGGAGCGAAGCACTGCATAGGGTCAACTCCACCTCCACGTGCGCAAGGCTCAGCCTGACGCAACTAAAAGTGGTACAGAGAGCCCACTTAACAAGAAACTGTATGAGTAGGTTCTTCCCGGAGGTGGAGGACAGATGTGAACGGTGCCAAAGAGGCCCGGCCAACCACGCCCACATGTTCTGGTCTTGCCCCAGACTTGTGGAGTACTGGACAGCCTTCTTCGAGGATATGTCCAAAGTGGTGGGGGTGAGGGTGGAGCCATGCCCGATAGTGGCGGTCTTCGGGGTTTCAGACCAGCCAGATCTATTCCTGGGGAGGAGGGCGGACGCCCTTGCCTTTGCCTCCCTGATCGCCCGCCATAGAATCCTGTTTGGCTGGCGGTCAGGAGCACCGCCCAGAGCTGCAGACTGGCTGTCCGACCTCTCGGATTCTCTCCAAATGGAGAAAATCAAATTCGCCATCCGAGGGTCAGACGACGGCTTCCACAGAACGTGGGAGCGATTCATGCAATTGTTCCGGGACGTGTTTGTGGCCAACGAGCAAGAGGAAGAATAGTTGGGTGCCCAAGAATCAGGGGAAAATGGACGGGAATCGGGGGAAGGTAGCCGGGGAGGGGGGGGGGGGGGGCTACGGGTTCGTTATGGGGGTTTGATGGCAAGCTAAGGCCCAAAACCAAACTGTAAATAAATGCCTATAAACATGTGCCTCGGCCATATTGGGGAATGTAAAATATGTAAACGGGCTAAAGGGGGGAGGCCACAGTTGTTACTATGAAGATGCTTACCTGTGAATATACATGTTAATTTTTGCGTGTTTTTTTTCCTAATAATTTGTAATTTGTTGGATATAAAATATGAAAACGCAATAAAAAACATTAAAAACAAAATATATAATGGAAAGAAAATAGTATCAATGTTATTCTAGACCTGAATGAAGACTAGATATCCAGATCATTTAAGGATGAAAATTAATGGCCCGAGGACTCATCCCTTCACATTAGAATTGACAAAATTGTTTCCAAATATTCAGTTTTATTTTTTTAATAGACATTGGCCTGGAAATTTGGTCACACAGCATATGCACTCCAACACCAAAATTACGTTCAGCGATGGGGCGGAGAATCCCCATTTTCCCACATGAAATCAGGACCTGCGCCGATTCGAAGATTCTCCGCCCCCCCCCCCCCCTGAAAAGCGGCGTACACGGGGAGTACGCCGCGCAGAGTATACACCACCTGAGGCCATTGCCTGAGGTCCGCCCCGCTATTCTCCGCCCCCGACTGGCTGAATTCCCGACGGCGTTTTTATAATGTGATCCCAGCCATTCAGGAATCTTGCGTGGTGGATGCAGACTCAGTCCGTGGCTGTCACAGTTGGGGACGGGCCGATCAGAGGCAGGGCGGTGGCCTCATTCGGGACTGGCTTTTAATGTGCCGGCGTTCCGGATTGGGCACGCGGCTGATCGGAGGCACTATTTCTGCGGTCCCAGGTCCGCAGTCTGAGTCAGCCATAGAGCACAGTCCGGCCGCTGGAGGCCGCCACCATGCGCATGCACGCCCTCTGATCGGAAATGCAGGGGCAGCATTGACAGTTGGAGCTGCGAGCTCCACAACATCTGCCTGCTCACCCCCTGCAAGGCAATGAATCTGTGGCTATCTGACGGCAGTTTCTCTGGTGTAAAAGACCACCATTTTCACGACGATGAGGGGGCATAGTCCCTGAAACAGAGAATCCAGCCCCACATGATTCTCAGGGACCAAATGGTCTCTTATCCTCCAATATGGTGGACCAAGAAGTGCAGTCTCATATTCAGATGAAAGTGCTCAACCTGTCACTTTGTTAAGAACCAAAAAAGATAGATGTGCAGTGCCCCAACCTGAAAAAAAGGCCTTATTCCTTATGCATGTGTAAATAAAGGGTCTAGTTCCTGTTCGAGACCCCTGCTGTGAGCTTGGTTGATTCCCATCAACCCCTCACATCTTCTTCCCAACACAAGGACCCTTAAATCGGTGAATATTTATAAAAATTAGGGTGCATGCAGTGTTGGAACCCAGTGACAAACACCACTCAACTGAAGATCCTTGGCATGAAATTGCTTCAGTCTTCTCAGAGTAACAATGCATAAACTTAACATGGGTATAGGAATGTACTGAAATGAGCTGAAGTCCCATCCAAACTTAAATAATGATTATTAAAAACTTGCCAAAATGACCTGTCCACTCCTAAACATCACAATGCCCATCACAGGAACTTACGAAATAGGAACAGGAAAAGACCATGTGCCCCTTGCACATGTTCCACCTTTCAGTCGCCTCATGGCTGACTTTCAATTTCACTTCCCTGCCCAATCCCCCATATCCTCCATTCCAACCTAGACTATACTCAACAATGGAACAACCGCAGCTTCTCTGGGGTACAGAATTCAAAGATTCACAATCTAAGGGAACGCATTTCTCCTCATTGCAGTCCAGGTCAATCCCTTATATAAGAACATAAGTACATAAGAACTAGGAGCAGGAGTAGGCCATATGGCCCCTCGTGCCTGCTCCGCCATTCAATGAGATCATGGCTGATCTTTTGTAGACTCAGCTCCACTTTCCGGCCTGAACACCATAACCCTTAATCCCTTTATTCTTCAAAAAACTATCTATCTTTACCTTAATGAAGGAGCCTCTACTGCTTCACTAGGCAAGGAATTCCATAGATTCACAACCCTTTGGGTGAAGAAGTTCCTCCTAAACTCAGTCCTAAATCTACTTCCCCTTATTTAGAGGCTATGTCCCCTAGTTCTGCTTTCACCCGCCAGTGGAAACAACCTGCCCGCATCTATCCTATCTATTCCCTTCATAATTTTAAATGTTTCTATAAGATCCCCCCTCATCCTTCTAAATCCCAACGAATACAGTCCCAGTCTACTCAACCTCTCCTCATAATCCAACCCCTTCAGCTCTGGGATTAACCTAGTGAATCTCCTCAGCACACCCTCCAGTGCCAGTATCTCCTTTCTCAAGTAAGGAGACCAAAACTGAACACAATACTCCAGGTGTGGCCTCACTAACACCTTACACAATTGCAACATAACCTCCCTAGTCTTAAACTCCATCCCTCTAGCAATTAAGGACAAAATTCCATTTGCCTTCTTAATCACCTGTTGCACCTGTAAACCAACTTTCTGTGACTCATGCATTAGCACACCCAGGTCTCTCTGCACAGCGGCATGCTTTAATATTTTATCGTTTAAATAATAATACCGTATGCTGTTATTCCTACCAAAATGGATAACCTCACATTTGTCAACTGTGTATTCCATCTGCCAGACCCTAGCCCATTCACTTAACCTATCTAAATCCCTCTGCAGACTTCCAGTATCCTCTGCACTTTTCGCTTTACCACTCATCTTAGTGTCATCTGCAAACTTGGACACATTGCCCTTGGTCCCCAACTCCAAATCATCTATGTAAATTGTGAACAATTGTGGGCCCAACATGGATCCCTAAGGGACACCACTAGCTACTGATTGCCAACCAGAGAAACATCCATTAATCCCCACTCTTTGCTTTCTATTAATTAATCAATCCTCTATCCATGCTACTACTTTACCCTTAATGCCATGCATCTTTATCTTCTGCAGCAACCTTTTGTGTGGCACCTTGTCAAAGGCTTTCTGGAAATCCAGATATACCACATCCATTGGCTCCTTGTTATCTACTGCACTGGTAATGTCCTCAAAAAATTCCACTAAATTAGTTAGGCACGACCTGCCCTTTATGAACCCATGCTGCGTCTGCCCAATGGGACAATTTCTATCCAGATGCCTCGCTATTTCTTCCTTGATGATAGATTCCAGCATCTTCCCTACTACCGAAGTTAAGCTCACTGGCCTATAATTTCCTGCTCTCTGCCTCGATGTCCTAGATTCCCCAAGAGAAGCAACTTTTCAATGTCTACCCCCTATCAGGCCCCTTCAGGATCTTGTCTGTTTCAATGAGATTGCCTCTCACTCTTCTGAACTCCAGAGAGTATGAACCCAATTTACTCAGCCTCTCATCACTGGACAATCCTCTCATCCCAGGGACCAATCTAGTGAATCTTCGCTGTACAAATGTAACCTTTCTCAGATATGGAGGCCAGAGCTGGTATCATGTGATATTAGCAGTGGCAATGGAGATTGTAATGAACTCCAATTGGCTTTATTGGTTGGCCAATTGGAGTATGAGCTCCCTCAATGACAGCTCATTGAGGGGGCCCATATAATCACCTGTGTAGGCTTTGTGAGCCAGTCTTAAGTTGACTGGACTGCTAGCAGCACGGTTTATAGCTGCTCCTGTAATATCGTTATTGTAAATAAATATTGGTGTGGTGACGGAACTCCTGCCTCCTGTGGATTACTACAGTGGCGACGAGGTAAACTAAGAATTTTGCAGAGATCAGCTGCCGCACTCAGAGGGTAAGCCTTGCCATTTTAAAAATGCTGTTTTTTGGAAGGTTAGAGGCATTCAACCCGGCTATTGAGGACTGGTCCCAGTATGTGGAGAGAATGTGTTACTTCTTCCGGGCAAATGATATACTGACGGATGAAAGGAGATGGCTTATCCTGCTGTCGGCGGCGGGCCCTCAGCTTTCGCCATTATACGTAGTCTGACTTATCCCGATGTGCCGGACACGAAAACTTTCCAAGAATTAACGGAATTGGTGAAAGAGCACTACGACCCAAAACCACCCCTCATTTTGCGTAGGTACAGATTCTACACAGCAAAGCGGGAAGACAGGGTATCAGTCACAAATTTCTTGACCCGCCTGAGAAGGCTGGCGGAAAAATGTGAGTTCGGCCCAACGCTAAATGAAATGCTTCGGTACCGGTTAGTGTGTGGTATAAGCGACCTCACAGTACAGAAACGCCTGTTGGCGGAAACGGAGATAGACTGCAGGCAGGCGTTACAGCTCGCACTGTCCCTAGAAAAGGCAGCAAGTGGGGCGCAGGAACTACAGGGCACGCCAATGGAGGTAGATACCTGTGAGAGGGACTACCACAACGGGTCCTGCTACCAGATAGCCGCTCTCAGGAAAAACCTGAGGAATAGAGGGAAAAAGGAAAACCCCAGAACTGCCCCCAAGTCTGCCAGGACTAACTGGAGACAGAGGGAAGTACCGACTGAGGCTCCCCCAACAGAGAAGGACCGTTTATGGCACCAGACAGAGTGGGGTAACAACGACATAAACCCTTAGAAGGAGGTGGCAAAAGAGGAATAGCAGGTGGGGACGCAGGGAAGTACACAACCTAGATGCCCCATCCTCCTCCGAAGGGGAACAATTATATAATATTGCAACGAAGAAAGCAGAACCCATTAGGATTATCCTACGGGTGAATGGGCGGCCGACAATAATGGAAATAGACATGGATGCGCCCGTATCAGTAATGGGAGTGGCAGCATTTAGAAAAATTAAAGATGGACTCCAGCCACTAAACCTAACAAAAACATTGACGAAACTTATAACCTACTTGAAGGAACCCCTGGAAGTTCTAGGCACGACTCATGAACCCGTGGAATATGAGAAACAATTGCTCAGGTTACCGTTGACGATAGTAGAGGGCTCCGGACCGAGCTTAATTGGACGGAACTGACTGAAAGACCTAAAATTAGATTGGATGATAATTTTCCAGAGTGGAAGCGGGCAGTTGAGTGGAGTACTCCAAAAATACCCGGAGGTCTTCCAGGAAGGTTTGGGGGAAATCATAGGCGCCAAAGCAACTTTGCACGTGGACCCAGAAGCCCTTCCGAAATTTTGTAAGGCCAGGCCGGTACCTTTTGCATTAAGGAAGAAAGTAGATGACGAAATAGAAAGGTTACGGCGCGACGGCATTATCAGACCAGTACAGTTCTCGGAATGGGCAGCACCGGTGGTACCAATTTTGAAGCCAGACGGCTCGATACGTCTCTGTGGAGATTTCAAACAGACAGTAAACAAATACGCACTGCTGGACAAATACCCAATCCCGAAAATGGACAACCTATATGCCAAATTGGCAGGTGGGCTTTTGTTCACGAAACTGGACATGAGCCACGCCTACCTGCAGTTAAAACTGGACAAGGGCTCCCAGAAGTTCGCTAAGATCAACACCCTGAAGGGCCTTTTTCGTTATACTAGGCTACCTTTCGGAGTGTCATCAGCCTGCGCTATATTCCAGCGTACGATGGAAAATATTCTACAGGGACAACCGCAGGTGGCGATTTATTTGGACAATGTCTTAATCACGGATAGGACAAACAGGGAACACTTAAGGAACCTGGAGGAAGTGCTCAGGCGTTTCGCAAAGGCAGGCATACAGTTAAAAAGGGAAAAATGTGTTTTTCTGGCCCCACAAGTGATGTACCTGGGATATAAAGTAGACGAGTCAGGCTTACACCCATTAGAAGACAGAGTAAGGGCAATAAAAGAAGCCCCAGCTCCCACCACGGTCCAGGAGTTACGATCATTTCTAGGGTTGATAACCTATTATGGAAAATTTATTGAAAATAGGGTGTTCATCCTAGAACCCCTCCACCAGCTACTAAAAAAGGGGCAAGAATGGAAATGGTCCACCCGCCAAAACCGAGCATTTAGGGACATTAAGGAACAGCTGTCATCCGAAAATGTCCTAGAGCATTATGACCCAAGGAAGGAGTTGGTGGTCACTTGTGATGCATCCCCCTACGGGGTAGGAGCCGTCTTAGCCCATAGAGGAAGGAATGGGGAAGAACGGCCAATAGCCTATGCTTCGAGGACCTTGGCGATGGCTGAGAGGAAGTACGCCCAAATTGAGAAGGAAGGACTGGCGGTGATATTCGCAGTAAAAAAATGTCACCAGTATATGTACGGGCGGAAATTCACCATAGTGACGGACCATAAGCCGTTATTAGGGTTATTAAAAGAAGACAAGTCAATACCCCCGATTGCATCAGCTAGAATCCAACGCTGGGCGTTGCTACTGGTGGCATATAGATACGTTCTGGAGCACAGACCGGGAACGCGAGTAGCACATGCAGATGCTTTGAGCAGATTTCCCCTCCCGGACACTCCGCCGTAAGTACCAAAGGTAGAGGAGACAGTACTGACTCTAAATTTTTTGGACACCCTACCAGTAGACGCACAACATATTCGGTTGTGGACGCAAAAAGACCCAGTTTTAGCCAAGATGAAGCATTTACTGCTAACAGGGGAACTGGAAAGACCAGTGGAGCCCCAGATGCACCCATACTGGAGCAGAAGGGACCAAATAACCGTAGAAGACGGTATCCTATTATGGGGAGCCTGGGTAATCGTAGCTCAGGGCCGTCAGGCAATCTTAACCGAGTTACATCACGGACACCCAGGGGTGTCTAAAATGAAGATGCTAGCTCGAAGCTACGTTTGGTGGCCAGGTTTGGACACAGACATAGCAGCCTTGGTACGCCGGTGCCAGGACTGCCAACAGGGGCAAAGAGTGCCACCAGCGGCGCCATTACACCCGTGGGAATGGCCAGGCAGACCGTGGACCTGCCTGCATATTGACCACGCCGGCCCTTTCATGGGCTCAATGTTTTTGGTGATAGTGGACGCCCACTCCAAATGGTTGGACGTCCACCAGGTAAACACGGCAAGCACAGCATCGACAATTGAAAAGCTTAGGGCCTCGTTTGCAACACATGGACTTCCGGAGGTATTGGTGTTGGACAATGGAACGGCATTCACAAGTGGGGAATTTGGAAAATTCCTGAGGGAAAGCGGAGTCCGTCACATCAAAACGGCCCCTTACCATCCAGCGACCAACGGCCTTGGCAGAGAGAGCGGTCCAGACACTTAAAGTGGTACTCAAGAAGCAGCCGGCAGCGTCAATGGACACAAAGCTCTCCCGCTGGCTGTTTGATTACAGGACCACACCGCATTCCACAATGGGCATACCGCCAGCTGAACTCTTAATGGGAAGGCGGCTGCGAATGAGGCTGAGTCTCCTTTTCCCAAATTTAACGGGGAAAGTGGAGAAACAAAAGGAGGCCCAACGCAGGGGGCATGATAATAGTCGGCAGCAGAGACATTTCCAGGTGGAGGCACCGGTTTGTGGCAAGAATTATGGGAATGGACCAACGTGGCTCAAAGCCACGGTAGAGTCCCAAACAGGGCCCATATCCTATGAGGTTTCAATAGGAGGTAAGGTGCTGGAGAAACACCTAGACCAAATAAGGGCAGCGGGACCACACCTGGAGGCAGGCGAAGCAGGAACGCCTCGACCTGAGATAGCCCAGACAGAAAGGATACCCACACCCCAGCCCCGAGCAATTTCTCCAGACTCCGTCATCCAGTCATCAGAGTCGGAGATGGACATACTCGACGAGGCCACCGCGACACCTCTCCCCGAGGAGGAGGAAGAACAACTTCCAAGGAAGTCGTCAAGGAAAAGACGGGCACCTATAAGGTACACTCCGCCCACTTCGGAGAACGACCCGGCGGACGACACAGAGGTGACAGACCCAGACATGAGGAGCAGGAAGAAGCTCAGAGGAATTCCAGCTGGCAGGAATTCCTCGGACCTTGGGGGGAGGGGTGTAATGAACTCCAATTGGCTTTATTGGTTGGCCAATTGGAGTATGAGCTCCCTCAATGATAGCTCATTGAGGGGGCCCATATAATCACCTGTGTAGGCTTTTTGAGCCAGTCTTAAGTTGACTGGACTGCTAGCAGCACTGTTTGTAGCTGCTCCTGTAATATCGTTATTGTAAATAAATATTGGTGTGGTGACGGAACTCCTGCCTCCCGTGGATTACTACAGAGATGATACCATCTTTTTGATTAAAGGACAATGCAGGGATTTCTCGTTTACAGATCAGAGCAGGATTTCAACAATTAGCATCAGTGTCAATTTTAAAATGCATGCAAGCTTTAAAGAAATCAAATGCACTTCAGCATATAGGTCTTAATGCGCTCTCTCCAAAAGTGCAGGGTGATTAAAAGCATTTTGTATGCTGGAAATGCAAATTAAGAAGTCTAAACATAAATTAACATTCTGATAACAAACAAATATTTCTACGATAGGAGATTCCTCAGGTCATATACAAATAAGAGACATGAAGCTGTGCGAGGTCCCTCTCCTAATTAGCTTTTCAAGAAGCTCTCATACCCAAAGGCTAAGGATCCCTTATGTTATTTCATTAACACACACAGTACTTAAGGACTAGATATAGTGTGTGACTCCCTGGAGAGTTTCACATTCCAGAGGTAATTAGGATTGAAAAGACAACATACTGAATAGTTTTTTCCTGGGCATTTAAAAACTATAATTGTACAGCCAATCCCTTTACAGTGCATCCAGCTTGTTCAAAAGAATACTCACTCAGCAAGAATATAACTTCATGAAGAATCAGACTTAAATTAAAGATTAAAGCTTCCACCAGCTACACATTTTATAATAGTGCTTAATTTCCACATTGTCATATTTTATTGGACTACCTCTTTTAATAACAAATCATTATTTCACTATTTCTTGTGTTCTTTGGCAAAGTCATTTCCAGACAGTGCGAATCCATTTTCATGTCCTCCAGGTGCAAAATAAAAATAGTGCTTCAATATGAGAATGATGACTTCTGGAGAAAATAGATGTACTTTTTTCTTTTGCTGATAGCTTCGAAAATCTGTGACAAAGATGAAACTGTGTAGAGGGCCAATGTTTTGTGAGTGAAGTGTTTGTGTGGCAGCTGGCAATTAAACAATCTTTTTAATGAAACAACTGTGCTCTGTTCACTATTTAACAGTCAAAAATAAAGTTTGCATACTTTACACCCATCATGAAGTATTTTTCAGGGGTTGGATTGATCTTGTAGTTAAAATTTAAATGCCGCTCATGATTTTTCTGTAACCTTTCTTCTCGCACATTGCATATTTTTTCCAAGCACAAGATTAATTATGAAGAGTCTCTCGCTTTCACAGTGAAATGGATGGTTGGCTGCTGATTATGTGTCTAATGATGGGATGCATATGTCAGATGGAGTTGGATTGTCTGGTTTAGGTGAATATTAAATTGATGCTAATATTGCTCATTGTCATCATTGAATTGCTACAAGACCACACCAACAAGATGTATGCTTGGGGACAGTTTAAAACGGATTGTTTCGCTTTTGGGCATAGAATTTGACAGCCAAGAAAGATGTCATTCAGCCCACTTTACCTGCTCTGATTCTTTGGGATGGCAATGAGGGCAGAGATATGCTCCTCCTGCAGGATGTAGGAGCTCAGGGAGAATACCGTTGTCCCAGATGACGGCACCTGCGGGAGGTGCACCCGGCTGCAGCTCCTGGGAGACCGAGTTCTGGAGCTGGATGCACTCAGAATCATCCAGAATGCTGAGCACTTTATAGACAAGAGTTTTAGTGACCTAACGTGCAGGAAGAGAGTAGCTGGGTGACCACCAGGAAAGGCAAAGGGAACAGGTAGAGAGTGCAGGAGTCACCTATGGGCTTTCCCCTCGTAAACAAGTATACCATTTTGGACACTGTTGGGTGGGATGACAGTTGAAAGCTGCAGCAGCCAGATCTGTGGCACTGTGAGTGGCTGTGGGGCACAGCGGGTAAGGGTAAAGGTAAACAGGACCGTAGTGATAGGAGACTCGATAGTTAGGGAGACAGACAGGAGATTCTGTGGCCGCCAATGTGAGTCCAGGATGGTGTGCTGCCTCCCGGGTTCCAGGGTCAAGGATATCTCTGAACGGCTCCCCCTCAAGGGGGAGGGGGAACAGCCAGAGGTTGTTGTGCACATTGGCACAAATGACATCAATAGAAATAGGGGTGAGGTCCTGAGCAGTGTCTATAGAGAGTCAGGTAAAAGGTTAAGAAGCAGGACCTCGAGGGTGGTAATGTCTGGATTACTTTCAGTGCCATGTGTTACTGAGGGTAAGAACCAAGAATATGGCAGATGAATGTGTGGCTAAAGAATTGGTGCAGGGGCAGGCATTCAGATTCTTAGATCATTGGGATCTTTTCTGGGGCAGAGGTGACCTCTTTAAGAAGGACGGGTTGCATCTGAACTGGAGGGGGATCAATATCCTGGGGGGCAGATTTTCTAGTGCTACATGGAGGAGTACTCCATGTGTTACTGAGGAGTAACACCTCCTCAGTATGTAGTAGATTGGCAGGAGGGTGGGATCCTCAGCAGCAGGGAAGCAAATGAGGGGCTGAATGGAGATGCAGTACTCAGCAATGGCAAGCTGAATAGACATGATAGGCAGGAGCGTGGCAAGGAGCAGGGAAAACCTGTTGGAATAAATTGCATTTATTTCCAGGCATGGATAGGTACGTGAGACTGGGATATTAAAGCCATAAGTGAAACATGGCTAAGGGAGGGACAGGACTGGCAGCTCAATGTCCCAGTGTGCAGGTGCTTTAGGCAGGACAGAGGTGGAGGAAAGAGAGTGTCATAATATATACCATATATCATGGTGCAGACACACACTGATGGACACACACAGGGACCAATCAGCATGTACAAACACCGCAGCCAATCACCAGTTAGAACACACACACTATAAAGGCAGAGGGCACCACGGTTCCCGCTCATTCTGGGTGCTGCCTCTGAGTGTAACAAGAACTCATCCAGCCCAGCACGGACTCACAACACGTGCTGAGAGAATCAACTGGTTCGGACAAGGCTTAGGTCTCTAGTTTAAGTTGGCATTATTTAGACCCACAGTCATCGTGTGTTAGTTAGTTAGAATTAGTTAATAAAATTGAGTTGAACCTTTATCTGTGTCGGAAGTGTCTGTTCATCTCTCAAGCCTACACAAGCCAACACATCAGGGATGAGGGGGAGTTGAATTTTTGATTAAGGGGAGCATCACGGCAGTAGTCAGAGATGAAATAACCGAGGGATCATCCAGCGAGGCTTTGTGGGTGGAACTAAGAAATAAGAAGGGGATGGTGACCTTATTGGGGTTGTACTATAAGCCCCCAAATAGTCAACGGGAATTAGAAGAACCAATATGCAGGGAGATTAAGGAGTCTTGCAGGAGTAACAGAATTGTCAGTAGGGATTTTAATTTTCCTAACATATATACATAGACTGGGACTGCCATAGTATTAAGGGCTTAGATTGGGTGGAATTTGTTAAGTGTGTTCAGGAAAGTTTCCTCAGGCAGTATGTGGAGGGTCCTACTCGGGAAAGGGCAAAACTGTGACCTACTCTTGGGAAATAGGGCAGGCCAAGTGACTGAGGTGACGGTGGGTGACTACTTTGGGAGCAGTGACCATAGTTCTATTAATTTTCACAAAAAAAAATAGTTCTATTAATTTTCAAATAGGTTTGGAAAGGGATAAAGCTGGTCCATAGGTGCAAGTTCTAAAATGAGGTAAGGTGAATTTTGATGGAATTAGACAGTAGCTTGCAAGGGTTGATTGGAGTAGCTTATTTGAGGGTAAAGGGACCTCCGGCAAGTGGGAGGCCTTTAAAAGTGAAAGAGTTCAGGGTCTATACGTTCGTGTTAGGGTGAAGAGCAAGGCTGGCAGGAGTAGGGAAATATGGATGACAAAACATATTGAGGTTTTGGCCAGGAAAAAGACGGAAACATGGCTCAGGTATAAACAGCTGGAATCAAGGGATTCCTTGGAGGTCCATAGGGGATACAGGAGTTTACTCTAGAAGGAAATTAGGAGAGCAAAAAGGGGGTATGAGGTAGCTCTGGCAGAGAGGATTAAGGTGACTGCAAAGAGATCCTTATATATATTAAAGGAAAAAGAATGACTAGAGACAGAATAGGACCCCACAACGACCAAGGTGGACATATATGTATGGAACTGCAGGAGATGGGCGAGGTTCAAATTAATATTTCTCCTCTATGTTTACCGTGGAGAAAAACATGAAGACTTGGGAACCTGGGAAGGTTAGTGGCGATCTATTGGGGACTGTTTGCATTACAATAGAGGGGGTGACGGATGTATTAAAATGTATGAAAGTGGATAAATCTCCTGGCCCTGACCAGGTATATCGAAGAACACTGCGTGAAGCTAGAGAAGAAATTGCGGGAGCCCTGGCTGAGATATTTGCATCATCGTAAGCCACAAGTGAGGTACCAGAAGACTGGAGGGTAGCAATTGTTGTGCCCTTATTTAAGAAGGACTGCAAAGAAAAACCTGGGAATTATAGACCCGTAAGCCTAACATCTGGGCGGCATGGTAGCACAGTGGCTAGCACTGTTGCTTCACAGATCCAGGGTCCCAGGTTCGATTTCCGGCTGGGTCACTGTCTGTGAGGAGTCTGCACATTCTCCCCGTGTCTGCCTGGGTTTTCTCTGGGTGCTCCGGTTTCCTCCCACAGTCCAAAGATGTGCAGGTTAAGTGGATTGGCCATGCTAAATTTCCCTTTAATTTCCAGAAATGTTGGGTGGGATTACTAGGTTAGGGGGATGGGGTGGAGGTATGGGCTTAAGTAGGGCGCTCTTTCCAAGGGCCAGTGCAGACACAATGGGCCAAATGGCCTCCTGCTGCATTGTAAATTCTATGAAATCTGTAGTGGGTAAGTTACTAGAGAGGATTCTGAGGGATAAGATATCCAGGCATTTGGAAAGACAGGGGGCGGAATTCTCCGATCCCGCGCGGAATCGGGAAGGCCGTCGTGAACTCGGCCGAGTTTCACGACGGCCTCGGAGGCCACTCCTCGCACCCTATTCACCACCCCCCCTCCCCCCAGGGGGCTAGGAGCGGTGCTCCGTAAATCTCGGCCGCCGGGCCTTGACGCTTGCGCGGCTGACGTCACGATGGCTGACGGCTCCAACCCGCGCATGCGCGGTTGCCGTCTTTCCCTCCACTGCCCCGCAAGACGTGGCGGCTTGATCTTGCGGGGCGGCGGAGGGGAAAGAGTGCGTCTCTTGGAGACGCCGGCCCGACGATCGGTGGGCACCAATCGCGGGCCAGTCCGCTCCCGAGCACGGCCGTGGTGCTCACTCTCCTCTCTGCCCCCCACAAGCCACAAATGGAACTTTAGCACCCATGTTCACGACGGCAGCAACCAGGTGTGGTTGCCGCCGTCGTGAACCTGTCGGGGACATCAGGCCACTTGGCCCATCCGGGCCGGAGAATCGCCGGTCGCCGTGAAAAATGGCGAGCGCCGATTCATCCGAGCGGGGGGTGGGAGAATCACGGGGGGTGCCAGGGTGGCGTGTCGTGAGTCACCCGGCCATCCCGGGATTCTCCCACTCGGCATGGGGAGCGGAGAATCGTGCCCAGGGTTTCATAAGGAGTAGTCAGCATGGCTTTGTGCATGGGAGATCATGGGCAGGATTCTATCATCCCGGGGCTGGGCCCCCTGGCGATTCTTGGCTCAGGATGGGCCGAGCGGCCACGGAAATAAAGCCGAGTCCCGCCGCCGCCGTTCACACCTCTTATCCGGCGGGACCTCGGCGCGGATGCATCCGGGGACAGCCTGGTTGGGGGGGGCGGGTGGTCCGAACCCCGGGGGGGCCTCCGCTATGGCCTGGCCCACGATCAGGGCCTACCGATCGGCGGGCCGGCCTCTTGGACTAGGGGCCTCTTTTGTTCTGCGCTGGCCCCTGTAGCCCTATGCCATGTTGCGTCAGGGCCGGCGCGGAGAAGGGGGCCACTGCGCATGCGCAGACCCGCGGTGCCCATCTGATGCCGGGGATCGGCAGCTGGAGTGGCGTGGGTCACTCCAGTGCCGTGCTGCCCCCTGTAGGGGTCAGAATTGCTGCTCCTGAGGGCATGCTGACGCCATCGTGAAACGAGACGCCGTTTGCGATGGCGTCAACATTTCGCCTCAGGATCAGAGAATCCCGCCCCATGCCGTACAAATTTGTTAGAGTACTTTGATGAAGAGACCAGGAAGGCTGATGAGGGAAGGGCGATAAATGTTGTCTATGTGGACTTCAGTAAGGCCTTTGATAAAGTTCCACGTGGTAGGCTGCTCTGGAAGGTTAGATAACATGGAATCCTGGGAGAGCTAGCAAATTGGATATACAATTGGCGTGATGGTCGAAAGCAGAGGATAATGGTGGAAGGGTGCTTGTCGGACTGAAGGCTTGTGACTAGTGGTGTGCCTCACAGTCAGTTTTGGGCCCAATTGCTGTTTGTTATCTATATGAATGATTTGGATGAAATTGTACAAAGCATGATCAATAGGTTTGCAGATGGCACCAAAATAGGTGCTATTGTAGACAATGAGAAGGTTATCAAAAATTGCAGCAGGATCTTGATCAGCTGAGGAAGTGGGCCTAGAAGTGGCAAATGGAGTTCATAGAACATAGAACATAGAACGATACAGCGCAGTACAGGCCCTTCGGCCCTCAATGTTGCACCGACATGGAAAAAATCTAAAGGCCATCTAACCTACACTATGCCCTTATCGTCCATATGCTTATCCAATAAATTTTTTTATGCCCTCAATGTTGGCGTGTTCACTACTGTTGCAGGTACGGCATTCCACGGCCTCACCACTCTTTGCGTAAAAAACCCACCTCTGACCTCTGTCCTATATCTATTACCCCTCAATTTAAGGCTATGTCCCCTCGTGCTAGCCACCTCCATCCGCGGGAGAAGGCTCTCGCTGTCCACCCTATCTAACCCTCTGATCATTTTGTATGCCTCTATTAAGTCACCTCTTAACCTTCTTCTCTCAAACGAAAACAACCTCAAGTCCATCAGCCTTTCCTCATAAGATTTTCCCTCCATACCAGGCAACATCCTGGTAAATCTCCTCTGCACCCGTTCCAAAGATTCCACGTCCTTCCTATAATGAGGCGACCAGAACTGTACGCAATACTCCAAATGCGGCCGTACTAGAGTTTTGTACAACTGCAACATGACCTCATGGCTCCGGAACTCAATCCCTCTACCAATAAAGGCCAACACACCATAGGCCTTCTTCACAACCCTATCAACCTGGGTGGCAACTTTCAGGGATCTATGTACATGGACACCGAGATCCCTCTGCTCATCCACACTACCAAGAATTTTACGATTAGCCAAATATTCCGCATTTCTGTTATTCTTTCCAAAGTGAATCACCTCACACTTAGAACATAGAACAGTACAGCACAGAACAGGCCCTTCGGCCCTCAATGTTGTGCCGAGCCATGATCACCCCACTCAAACCCACGTATCCACCCTATACCTGTAACCCAACAACCCCCCCTTAACCTTACTTTTTTTATTAGGACACTACGGGCAATTTAGCATGGCCAATCCACCTAACCCGCACATCTTTGGACTGTGGGAGGAAACCGGAGCACCCGGAGGAAACCCACGCACACAGGGGGAGGACGTGCAGACTCCACACAGACAGTGACCCAGCCGGGAATCGAACCTGGGACCCTGGAGCTGTGAAGCATTTATGCTAACCACCATGCTACCCTGCTGCCCCTGAAATTTTTTTTGCTTTTTTTTAAAAAAAAAAAAAATTAAACAACAGAACTTTTATTGCCATCGACTCTAAACAGTCACACTAGACTCTTCCTCATTTCAATAGCAACAATTTGCTCTACTATTTGGTACACAAACTGTTTTCTCTGTCTCGGGCCTTAAAATAAGTTTGCAGAATAAAGTATAAAGCGCTGGGCTCTCCACTTACTTTTCTGAAGAGTGCACAACATTTCACCGATATTAGATGTAACATTTGGATTCTAAATTACAGAAATACATACAAGTAATAACTTCTCCACATTAAACTCCATTTGCCACCTCTCAGCCCAGCTCTGCAGCTTATCTATGTCCCTCTGTAACCTGCAACATCCTTCCGCACTGTCTACAACTCCACCGACTTTAGTGTCGTCTGCAAATTTACTCACCCATCCTTCTGCGCCCTCCTCTAGGTCATTTATAAAAATGACAAACAGCAACGGCCCCAGAACAGATCCTTGTGGTACGCCACTCGTAACTGAATTCCATTCTGAACATTTCCCATCAACTACCACTCTCTGTCTTCTTTCAACTAGCCAATTTCTGATCCACATCTCTAAATCACCCTCAATCCCCAGCCTCCATATTTTCTGCAATAGCCGACCGTGGGGAACCTTATCAAACGCTTTACTGAAATCCATATACACCACATCAACTGCTCTACCCTCGTCTACCTGTTCAGTCACCTTCTCAAAGAACTCGATAAGGTTTGTGAGGCATGACCTACCCTTCACAAAACCATGCTGACTGTCCCTAATCATATTATTCCTATCTAGATGATTATAAATCGTATCTTTTATAATCCTCTCCAAGACTTTACCCACCACAGACGTTAGGCTCACCGGCCTATAGTTACCGGGGTTATCTCTACTCCCCTTCTTGAACAAAGGGACCACATTTGCTATCCTCCAGTCCTCTGGCACTATTCCTGTAGCCAATGATGACCTAAAAATCAAAGCCAAAGGCTCAGCAATCTCTTCCCTGGCTTCCCAGAGAATCCTAGGATAAATCCCATCCGGCCCCGGGGACTTATCTATTTTCACCTTGTCCAGAATTGCCAACACTTCTTCCCTACGCACCTCAATGCCATCTATTCTAATAGCCTGGGTCTCAGCATTCTCCTCCACAATATTATCTTTTTCTTGAGTGAATACTGACGAAAAGTATTCATTTAGTATCTCGCTTATCTCCTCAGCCTCCACACACAACTTCCCACCACTGTCCTTGACTGGCCCTACTCTTACCCTAGTCATTCTTTTATTCCTGACATACCTATAGAAAGCTTTTGGGTTTTCCTTGATCCTACCTGCCAAATACTTCTCATGCCCCCTCCTTGCTCGTCTCAGCTCTCTCTTTATATCCTTCCTCGCTTCCTTGTAAATATCAAGCGCCCCAACTGAAACTTCACGCCTCATCTTCACATAGGCCTCCTTCTTCCTCTTAACAAGAGATTCCACTTCTTTGGTAAACCACGGTTCCCTCGCTCGACCCCTTCCTCCCTGCCTGACTGGTACGTACTTATCAAGAACATGCAATAGCTGTTCCTTGAACAAGCTCCACATATCCAGTGTGCCCAACCCTTGCAGCCTACTTCTCCAACCAACACATCCTAAGTCATGTCTAATGGCATCATAATTGCCCTTCCCCCAGCTATAACTCTTGCCCTGCGGGGTATACTTATCCCTTTCCATCACTAACGTAAAGGTCACCGAATTGTGGTCACTGTTTCCAAAGTGCTCACCTACCTCCAGATCTAACACCTGGCCTGGTTCATTACCCAAAACCAAATCCAATGTGGCCTCGCCTCTTGTTGGCCTGTCAACATATTGTGTCAGGAAACCCTCCTGCACACATTGTACAAAGAACGACCCATCTAATGTACTCGAACTATATCTTTTCCAGTCAATATTTGGAAAGTTAAAGTCTCCCATAACAACTACCTTGTTACTTTCGCTCTTTTCCAGAATCATCTTCGCCATCCTTTCCTCTACATCCCTAGAACTATTAGGTGGCCTATAGAAAACTCCCAACAGGGTGACCTCTCCTTTCCTGTTTCTAACCTCAGCCCATACTACTTCAGAAGAAGAGTCCCCATCTAGCATCCTTTCCGCCACCGTAATACTGTCCTTGACTAGCAGCGCCACACCTCCCCCTCTTTTGCCCCCTTCTCTGAGCTTACTAAAACACCTAAACCCCGGAACCTGCAACAACCATTCCTGTCCCTGCTCTATCCATGTCTCTGAAATGGCCACAACATCGTTCAATACAGATAAGTGTGAGGTGTTGCATTTTGGAAGTCAAATCAAGGTAAGACTTTCACGGTGAATGGTAGGCGCTTAGGGAGTATCGTGGAACAGAGCGACTTTGGAGTTCAGGTGCATTGTTCTCTAAAGGTGGAGTCACAGGTAGATAGGGCAGTGAGGAAGGCTTTTGGCATACTGGCCTTCATCAGTCAGGGCACTGAGTATAGAAGTTGGGAAGTTATGTTGCAATTGTACAGAACGTTGATGGGATATTGTCTTCAGTTTTGGTCGCCTTGCTATAGGAAAGATGTTATTAAGCTGGAGAGAGAGCAGAAGAGATTGACAAGGATGTTGCCAGGACTCAAGGGACTAAGTTATAGGGAGAGATTGGACAGTTTAGGACTTTTTCTTTGGAGTGTAGGAGACTGAGGGGTGATCTTATAGAGGTGTATACGATCATGAGAGACATGGATAGGGTGAATAAACTCAGCCTTTTTCCAAGGGTTGGGGAATTGAGAACTGGAGGGCATAGGTTTAAGCTAAGAGGGAAAAGAATTAATGGGAACCGCAACCTTTTAATCAGAGGGTGGTATATGTACCACTGCCAGAGGAAGTGGTTGAGGCTGGGACATTGACAACATTGAAAAGGCATTTGGACAGATACATGGATAGGAAAGGTTTAGAGGGGTATGGGCCAAATGCAGACAAATGGGGTCTGCTTAGATGGGCTTTCCGGTTGGCATGGATAAGTTTGGGCCGAAGGGCTTGTCTCCGTGCTGTAGATTCTATGATTCTATGAATCCACAGCTTGTGCAATTTTCTTTCCTTCGAGTATTTATCCAATTCTTTTTTTGGAAGTTACTGCTGAATTTGCCTCCACTGCTATTTCAGGCACTGTATTCCATGTTGTAATAATCATTTCACTTTTGATTCTTTTGACAATTACCTTAAGTCGTTAAAAGGAACAGAAAACTAGGGTAGCAATGAGTCCGAAGGTGGCAATTTCGGGGGTTTCGGAGGTCCCGGGAGTCCAGGAGGAGAAAGAGGCCGACGTCTTGGCCTTTGCTTCCCTAGTAGCCCGGCGACAAATACTGGTGGCATGGCGGGACTCAAAGCCCCCAAAGTCTGAAGTATGGCTTTCGGATATGGCAAGCTTTCTCGGGCTGGAGAAAATTAAGTTCGCCTTGAGAGGTTCACTGTCAGGGTTCACTCAGAGGTGGCAGCCAATCATTGACTTCTTCGCGGAGAATTAATCATCAGCAAGGGAGGGGGGTGGGGGGTGGGAGGGGAGTGGTTAGTGTAGCGTAGAGTAGGGGGTTGCTAAGGCAGCTTCTTGCGAGAGGGGAGCCGGTGCTTGCATTATGTCTTATTTGCTTTTTGTACACTACGGTATAATGTTGCTGTTTTACATGCCAAAAATATCTCAATAAAATTGTTTATTTTTAAAAAAGGAACAGGAAGCTGTGAGCCATTAGAAGAGCCTCTTCATGGGTAAGAGCTCAATATTTAATCAGTGTTCAATAGTATAATTGGCTCTGGTTTTGAGGGGGTGTTTTTCATTACTTATCATCAAAATCAACAATTGCAACTTCTATGGGCATGATGGGTTTTGACACGTAACTCAGCATTAGATAAGTGATCAGCAGGCATCGATTCATTTCATCTGATGCCAACTCAATTTCATAATTATTTTGCGCTTTTTACACAAGTTTAATATATCCATGAATGGATGCAGCAAGATCACTTTAATTTGATGCTAGTTCTAAATTAAGAATAATTACCTCATGTGTCGATTAATAAATATAGTTGTTACCCTGCCCTGCTGTTACTAACTTACAAAGTGTTAGTCTTGTACTTGCAGTCTTTCCTCTGAGTGGGAACATCAAGGGTCCAAGTCTAGCTCAACCTAGGCTGCCATTTACAGTACTAAGGGAGGGCTGCAAGTATCAAAGTGCTGTCTTTCAGATTAGAGGCCATACTGAGTTCCCCATCTTCCCCTTCGGGGGGGGATATAAAACATTCAGTGACAGGACAATTCTCCCTGGTGCTCCAACCAACATTGATCCTTCAAACAAAAGATGACTAAGCCATTTATCCCATGACACATTGTGGGACCTTGCTGTGTGCAAATTGGCTGCCGCATTTCCCACATTACAATAAGTACCTCACTGCTTATGTACTGCTTTGAGAATCCCGAGGTCACAAACGTACTCTATAAATTATTTATTTATCTCCGTGCTCCACAATAGACTACGACACGTCTAACACCATTATCTTCCCTCATCCCTGTATCACGCCCCTACAACCACACACATTGTCCAAATGCAGATATCTCTTCCACCTCCTCCTGTTTTACTTCCTGACCTTTCAATTTCCTTTGCCAGGCATTACATTTGAAAACTGTTCGACATAAAAGTATGCATCCCTATTAAAGAAAAGCCAAGGCGCAAATAAATGTACGGGCAGACAGGTAGAGCAGAGAGACATCACTCAGAGAGACAAGGGCATAGATTCATCTAAACATCAGGTCAAAAACAGATCACCACAAAATAGAGGCAGATAGATAGAGAAAGAGAGATATAATTGAAACAGACAGATCAATTCAAAAAAAGACTTCAATCACAGGCACAGACTTGCATCAGATAGACAAAATGGTAACATATCACACACACACACACACAACACACAGAAAGCTACATTGAAAACACGTACAGTCCAAAGTAGTTCATATCTGAATCCCATAAGCAATGTAAATGTGTATCATTGTCTTTGCCTTGTTATGGGCCAGGGTTTAGAGAACCCCAAAGTGTATCATGGAGTTCACCTGACTCACAACTTTTAATAGATTGTGGTATGGGGAGCACATGGCCCACTCTACAGGTGTGCTACAGCAGAAATGGAAAAGTACTTTTTAAAGAAAAAACAATGTTTATTCTATGAACTCAAGTTAAGCTTTTTGAAAAATACAGTGAACATCTTAGCAACCATCAACTCAAATACAACCCCCATAGAATACAGCACTAAGTAATCCTTAATAACTTCCCAAACAACATCCAGAAGACAGACAAAACACCTTTCAACAGAAGCACATTAGGTTTACATTCACTACTGAGAACATTTATAATTCTGAATTCACCAAATGATCAAGAGATAGTCTTTTGATGGCAGAGAGAACAGCAGTAAACCTGGTTGGTCTGGCTTCAGCTGCAACACTGAAAATGAAACTAAAACACACCCTGCAGCAAACAACTTGAAATGAAAGTAAAAAGCTGACAGACAGCCCAGCTCCACCCACATGCTGACATCACTGCAGTAACATGAGCAGCCAAACATTTCTTAAAGCGACATTCTCATGACAGCATATATACACAATTCCTGGAAGTGTCACACTTCTTTCATAATTTTCCTGTCAAGCCAATTTCCAACACAACTTCCATGTTATGCCCAAAGTAGACTCTACCAATACCTATGACCTGGTAACACGTCTTTTGATTCAGTCTTCCCAGCTTTTGCCTCCAGGGAGGTTGGCATTGTGGTCTCTACCAACAGCCCACTTAGTCTCTTGTTTCCAGTTCTTTCACTCGCACCTCATTCGGCTATCCTGAGACCACATCAGCAAATCTCTGCAACCTGCATCTTGACCTGGATCCACAATGCTGTTTGATGGAATCACCAGATAATTCCTTCAAAGGTGTGGAGCCCTTTTGAAACATTGCCAGCATCTCCACATAAAGGGAAGTTGCATTCTGATGGTGACAACCCCAAGTTGCTTTATGTTAGTTAAGAGATAGTCAAGCTTTTAAAAGTCCTAAGCCCATTTAAAGCCAGCTCCCAGTCACTGTCAGGGGTACAGCTTTTTTTCTGCAACTGTGATTTCCTAACATTTTTTTCCATTCTGGCTGGGCATCCTTTATTACCTCAACAACAGCCAGTATTTAAACAGCACCCTTTACCTTTTTTAGCTGGTATAGCTCAGTTGGCTGGACAGCTAGTTCGCGATGCAGAGCAAGGCCAACAGCACAGGTTCAATTCCCATAATGGCTGAGGTTATTTATGAAGGCCCTACCCTCTCAACCTTGCTCCTCGCCTGAGCTGTGGTAATCCTCAGGTTGAATCACCACCAGTCAGCTCTCCCCCCTCAAAGGGGAAATCAGCCTACGGCCATCAGGAACTCTGGCAACTTTACTTACTTACCTATCTTTTAAATATTGTAATACAGTTTACTACTTCATGCCTTTCATTGCCCAAACCCCACTCAAGCACCAATGCCTTCCTTTCCATTCCTATTTCCTCCGATCACCTCATGCTGCTTTTCCGTCGTATGATTTTGACTATCTCCCCACTTTTTTCCACGGCCTCCCACTGCCCTTTCTCCGCATCTCTCCCATTCCCTCCCTTTCTCGCTGCCTCCCACCTTTCTCATATTCCTCCCCTTTTCCCATTCTGCTCAGTTCTCTTAAGCTCCATACCCACACCCATGCCTTCTGCCATACTTCCACCCTTTCTCCAGCCTCCATGTACCCTTGACTTTCCCCACGTTCACCCCTGCCAACCTGCCCCCGACACAACCCCATCACGCTGGTGCATCTTGCAACACCTTTCAATTTCCAGTGCCCCCATATTGGTTAGCAACCCGTCCTCACCATCACTCTTACATCTCACACAACTCAGTGTTCTCACCCCATTTCCCAGTGCTGTTGGAACACTTGATTACCTGCACCATCTTCCTTTGTGTCTTGGAATTTAATAATAAGCGATGGAAAGGAGCAGGGGCACGTGTGGAAATCTGCACAAGTCATTGAAGGCGACAGGGCAGGTTACTAAGGTAAAGGAGATCCTGGGCTTTAAAAAGCCCTTCGCCTGAAGAAGGAGCCGTGCTCCGAAAGCTCGTGTTTGAAACAAACCTGTTGGACTTTAACCTGGTGTTGTAAGACTTCTTACTTTAAAAATAGAGGCAGAGGGTACAAAATCAAGGAAGTTATGTTGAACCTTTTTTAAAAGATTGGTTTGGCCTTATCTGGCGTTTGAGGCCAGCTCTGGGCACCACATCTTTGGGAGGATGTGAGGGCATTGATGAGAGTGCAGAAAGGTTTGATGAGAATGGTCCCAGGGATGAAGCTTCAGCTACGAGGGTGGATTGGAGATGCTGGGGTTGAGAGGAGATTCAATAGAAGGGTTTGAAATCATGAGGGGTCCAGATGGAATAGAATGGGAGAAACAATTCCCGCTGGTGGAAGGATTGAGGACAAGAGGTGACTGGTTTAAGGTGATTGGAAGAAGACCCAGAGGCAACACGAAGAAAGAGTGTGTAAAAGATGTAATTCAATCATGGATTTCAAAAAGGAATTAGATAATTGTCTGAAGAGAAAATATTTACGGGACAACAGGAAAAGCGCAAGAGACAGGAATTAGTTGAATTGCTCTCGCAGAGTGGTGGAAAGGACACAATATGCCCGATTCAGCGGCCTCACCACGCCAAACTTGGTGTCTGGATGAGACTGTTGAATCCCGCTAGAGGCCTCACGATATTTGCAACCCCCAAAGTGTCGTGCGAGATTCAACAGAATCTCGTGAGGTATCACAATCTGGATCTCATCCTCACTGGACGTGACACAGATCAGCATATTTAAATGAGCCACATGGCTTATTGAAATATACGTTAGCCAGGGCACTGTTTAGTACTGGTCCATACAAACATGAGCCAGGCGTAATGCATCTGGGGGTCTCCCAGGCAATGGAGACCCCTGGGTGGTCGGGGACAGGACAGGGTGGCACCCTGGCACCCAGGAACCTTGGCACTGCCAGCCTAGCACCTTGGCAGTGCCAGAGTGCCCAGGTTGCACTGCTAGGATGGTCGGGTGTCAGGCTGGCAGCAAAAGGGTGACCAGTTGCCAGGTTGACAATGCCAAGGATCGGACTCGGGGTGGCCTTGCCAGGTAGGGGAGGGTAAGGGGGGTTCACGGGGGCCTTCCCAAATGTGTCTGGGGGGGGTCAAAGATTAGGGCAGCCTTCCCAACTAGCACCCCGATCTGTGAGGGCCTTTCTTTCTGGCGAGCTGGCTCTTGCTCACCTGCAGGAAATCCCTCTAACTGCAGCCTCGGGGGAGAGAAACTCCCTGATGCCCAAAAAAATGGCAAAGTGCCATTGAACAGAAAAATGTTTCTTGGAGCTGCAGCCGCCGAGAAACACCCTACTAAACCCGCCCGAAACCGCACTTCAATGTTTTTCGGGTAAATGGCAGCCAATAGGTCGAGAGGCCGCCTTATGTTTTGTAACCGTTCTATCGTTCTAAGAAGGACCCTCCAGTGAAGTTTTACTGAACAACATGAACAGCATTTATTGCAGTCTCCGTTCTCCCAGCATCATCCAATTTGTCTGAAATGGCTGCCGCATTCAGTGTGCTGTCTGGGTGCTCAGCGCATTACTAACCAGTCATTGCTGAGAGAAAACCTCCTTTATTTCAGACATGAATTTACCTTTTACTAATTTGACCCATATCCTAATGTTGCATTCACTTTGAAGTATTTTTTTTCTGGATTTACTTTCTTCACATACTCATTCACATGTGTAAGATTACCTCCTCATCATTTCCTGTCAATGTTGATAGACCCATGCCCACACGTAAATTTGGGGACATGGTGGTTTTTAAGGAAGCCTTGAATACAATTTTTGGAGTACTTTTCCTTCATAAAAGTGAATTTGTTTTAATTTACCCTCTTCTTTGGTTCTCCCCTCTTCATTCTATCTTTATTTCTTTTCCTCTGTTCTTTTCAGATTCAGGGCCTACTTTATTTACGTTGACACTAAAGCAGAAAAAGAAGACAAAAGAAGCAGAACTATAGGAACAGGGGGAAGCCATTCCATCCTTCAAGCCTGTTCTGCAATTCAATCAGATCATGACTGATCTGTGCCTCGACTCCATTTGCATGTCCTTTGATCCAGATGTTTGGTACCATCATCTGACAAAACCTTATCAAGTTCCGGCCCCGAAATTTCAATAGAAGCAGCATCGAGATTTCCATCACCCTTTGTGGGAAAGGCGCTTCCTGCTCTCGACGTTAAATGGCCCACCTCGAGATTAAAGACGAGGTGAGGGAATACAATATGTGAGAAAGGATTAAAAGTGAGGCATCCGCATCCCATTTTGGCAGCAGCTGCGGGAGGCTACACATCTCCGCTTAATAAAGCCTCGATTACTCTCTACTCTTGTCTCATCGTAATTGATAGTGCATCAATTTATTAAGCAGAGATTTTACAACGATGGATCTCCGCATCAAGCCTGATCGCTTGCAGCTGCACCCTCAAGCAGACAACGCCAAGTCGGCCTTCGCACATTGGCTAGCCTGCTTTGAAACCTACATTGGATCTGCGACAGAACCACCCTCAGAGGCACAGAAGCTCCAGATCCTGTATACGCGGCTGAGCTCCCAAAACTTTCCCCTCATCCAGGACGTGCTTACCAACGCTGAGGCCATGGCGCTACTTAAAGAGAACTACACTCAGCAGACCAACAAAATCTACGCCAGGCACCTCCTGTCCACACGGCATCAACCCCCAGTGAGTCTGTGGAGGATTTCTGGCGTGCCCTGCACCCCCTGGTGAGGGACTGCGATTGCCAGGCCATTTCGGCCGTTGAAAATTCCGAACTCCTAATTAGGAACGCTTTCATTATGGGCATAGGGATGGCGTACATCCGCCAGCGCCTCTTAGAAGGGGCTACCCTCGACCTCGCGACAGCCAAGAAAATCGCGATTTCACGAGCGGTCGCCTCCCGTAATGTACAAGCGTACGCCCCCGACCACGCGGCACCTGCCTCCTGGACTTCATGGAGCCCACCAGCGAACACCCCATCGTGGACCCCACCAGCGACCGCCCCCGGCCAACCCCAAGCCTGCGTCGCGCGGCAGCCAACCAACCCCGGGGGGCCCAAGTGCTACTTCTGCGGGCAGTCAAAACACCCCCAGCAGCACTGCCCGACGCGGAGCGCGCTCTGCAAGGCCTGTGGGAAGAAAGGACATTTCGCTGCTGTGTGCCAGCCCGCTCGACAGCTGCTGTAACCAGGCCCATTGTCCCTGCACCCCCCCACGTGCGACCCGTGGGCATCGCCATGTTTGTCCCCGCAAGCCATGTGCGGCCTGTCGGTGCCGCCATCTTCCTTGCCTCAGACCACATGCGGCCTGTGGGCGCCACCATCTTCCTCGCCTCAGACCACATGCGGCCCGTGGGCGCCACCATCTTCCTCGCCTCAGACCACATGCGGCCCGTGGGCGCTGCCATCTTCCCCCCATCAGGCCTCGTGCGGCCCTTGGGCGCCGCCATCTTTAATGCCGTCCGACATGTGCCGCCGCCATCTTCCCCGCCTCAGGACCCCTGCTCGGCGGGCACCTCATTGGGCCGCTCATCGCCTGCAACCGCCACCGACCAGCCAGGGGCCTTACAACATCAGCCACGCCTCGCCTCCATCACAATCGACCAGTCCTGACCGCACACCCTCGCGACCGCGTCGACGACAGTAAAGGTCGATGGGCACAAGACATCCTGCCTTCTTGACTCCGGGAGCACGGAGAGCTTCATTCACCCCAACATGGTAAGGCGCTGCTACCTCGCGGTACACCCTGCCAACCAGAGAATCTCCCTGGTCTCCCAATCCCACTCCGTGGCAATCCGGGAGTACTGCACCGCCACCCTCACCATGCAGGGCGTAGAGTTCAGTGACTTCCGTCCTCCCCAACCTCTGCGCTACCTTGCTAATCAGCCTGGACTTCCAGTGCAACCTCCCAAGTCTAACCCTGAGATTCGTGTGCCCCTACTACCCCTTACTGTCTGCGGCCTCACGACCCTTAAGGTCGACCCGCCTTCTCTGTTTGCAAACCTCACCGCGGTTTGCAAACCCGTCGCCACCAGATGCAGATGGTACAGTGCCCAGGACATGACCTTCATAGATAAGATGATCATAGAATTTACAGTGCAGAAGGAGGCCATTCGGCCCATCGAGTCTGCACCAGCTCTTGGAAAGAACACCCTACCCAAGGTCAACACCTCCCCTTATCCCAATAACCCTATATCCCAATAACACTATGGGCAATTTTGGACACTAAGGGCAATTTATCATGGCCAATCCACCTAACCTGCACATCTTTGGACTGTGGGAGGAAACCGGAGCACCCGGAGGAAACCCACGCACACACGGGGAGGATGTTCAGACTCCGCATATACAGTGACCCAAGCCGGAATCGAACCTGGGACCCTGGAGCTGTGAAGCCATTGTGCTATCCACAATGCTACTGTGCTGCCATCAAGTCTGATGTCCAGCGGCTGCTACGGGAAGGCATTATTGAGGCCAGCAACAGCCCCTGGAGAGCCCAAGTGGTAGTTGTGAAAACTGGGGAGAAAAACAAGATAGTCGTTGACTACAGTCAGACCATCAATCAGTACACGCAGCTCGACGCGTACCCCCTCCCATGCATGTCTGATATGGTCAATCAGATTGCACAGTACCGGGTCTTCTCGACAGTGGACCTGAAATCTGCCTACCACCAGCTCCCCATTCACAAGGTGGACCGCCAGTACACCGCGTTTGAAGCGGACGGCCACCTTTACCACTTCCTTAGGGTTCCCTTCGGCATCACTATAGGGGTCTCGGTCTTCCAACGGGAGATGGACCGAATGGTTGACTGGTATGGACTGCGGGCCACCTTCCCGTACCTGGATAACGTCACCATCTGCGGCCACGACCGGCAGGACCACGACGCTAACCGTTCCAAATTCCTCCACACCGCCAAACTCCTCAACCTAACCTACAACAAGGAGTAATGCGTGTTCAGCACAAACCGCTTAGCCATCCTTGGCTATCTGGTGCAAAATGGAGTTCTAGGGCCTGACCCCGATCGGATGCGCCCCCTCATGGAACTCCCTCTCCCCCACTGCCCCAAGGCCCTCAAACGATGCCTGGGGTTCTTCTCATACTACGCCCAGTGGGTCCCAAATTATGCGGACAAGGCCCGCCCACTCATTCACTCCACCGTTTTCCCGCTGACGTCCGAGGCTCACCAGGCCTTCAACCGGATCAAGGCCAACATCGCCAAGGCCGCGATGCACATGCTCGATGAGACACTCCCCTTCCAGATCGAAAGCGATGCATCAGACATCGCTCTGGCCGCCACCCTCAACCAGGCAGGCAAGCCTGTGGCATTCTTTTCACGCACCCTCCATGCCTCTGAAATTCAGCACTCCTCCATCGAGAAGGAGGCCCAAGCCACCATAAAAGCTGTGTGGCATTGGAGGCATTACCTGGCCAGCAGGCGATTCACTCTCCTCACTGACCAACGGTCGGTAGCCTTCATGTTCAACAGCACACAGCGGGGCAAAATCAAAAATGATAAAATCTTGATGTGGAGGATCGAGCTCTCCACCTACAATTAAGAGATTTTGTATCGCCCCGGGAAGCTCAACGAGACCCCCGATGCCCTATCCCGAGGTACAGGTGCCAGCGCACAAGTGGACCGATTCCGGACCCTACATGACGATCTCTGTCACCCAGGGGTCACCTGTTTCTTTCACTTCATAAAGGCCTGCAATCTGCCCTTCTCCATTGAGGAGGTCAGGGCTATCACTAGAGACTGCCAGATCTGCGCGGAGTGCAAACTGCACTTCTACCGGCCAGATCGGTCGCGCCTCATGAAGGCCTCCCGCCCCTTTTAACGTCTCAGCGTGGACTTCAAAGGGCCCCTCCCCTCCGCCAACCGAAACGCGTATTTCCTTAACGTGGTCGACGAATACTCCAGATCCCCTTCGGCGCCCTATGCTCCGATTTGATGTCTGCCACTGTTATTAAAGCCCTCAACACCATCTTCGCTCTGTTCGGTTTCCCCGCCTATATCCACAGCGAACGGGGATCCTCCTTTATGAGCGATGAGCTGCGCCAGTACCTGCTCAGCAAGGGCATCGCCTCGAGTAGGAAGACCAGCTACAACCACCGGGGAAACGGGCAGGTGGAGCGGGAGAATGGGACGGTCTGGAAGGCCGTCCAGATGGCCCAAGAATCCAAGAATCTCCCAGCCTCCTGCTGGCAGGAGGTCCTCCCTGATGCCCTTCACTCCATTCGGTCGCTACTTTGTACTGCGACTAATGCAACCCCCCATGAATGTCTCCGTGCCTTCCGCAGGAAGTCCACCTCCGGGGTTTCGCTCCCAACGTGGCTGGCAGCTCCAGGACCCGTTCTCCTCCGCAAGCAAAAGAGGGTACAGCTACTCCATGCAAACCCGCAGTACGTCCACGTGGCGTGCCCTGACGGCCGCCAAGACACAGTCTCCCACAGAGACCTGGCACCATCTGCATCCCCCCCCCCCCCCTCTGCCCCGGTGCCATCCTTCCTCCTCCCAGTGCACCACACCACAGCCCCCACTCCAAGACGATCTGTCCTCCCCTTAGTCCCACCTGGGGATGAAGATGAGCTCTACACGCTCCTGGAGTCACCGGTGACCGAACTGACGCCTGCATCACCACCGGGACTGCGGCGCTCACAACGGAGGATCAAGGGACCTGATGTTAACCTATGCATGTAAATAGTCTTCCACTACCCCTGCTGGACTCTTTTTTTAACAGGGGGTGAATGTGGTAGTCGCCACTGTTGTATATATATTACATATGAGGTGTAATACGGTAAGGCTCCTGTACTACAGGTATGGGGGTAGATCCCTGCCTGCTGGCTCCGCCCAGTAGGCGGAGTATAAATTTGTGGGCTCACCGAGCTGCAGCCATTTCAGCAGCAGCTGCAGGAGGCTACACATCTCTGCTTCATAAAGCCTCGATTACACTCTACACTCGTCTCATCATAATTGATAGTGCATCACACATCTGCCTGGAAGAGCAGTAGCTGGGATGGAGAGAAATACACAGCAGGTCAGCAGCGTATCTGAAAGTGACAGACAGGTTTATGTTTCTGCTGGGACCTTCATCAAAGCTGCTGCAGGTTTGGTGAAGGGTCCCACTAGGCACAGTGTTAACCTATCTTTCTCTTTCAATGCTGACTTGTTTGTAAATAACTCAACGAGAGATTTTTACTTTCCACTTTGCCAAAAGAAGCATTAATGTCAAGAAGGGAATCGTTGTAAATCATTGGAAGGATGCCCTGGGGATAAAGGAGAGAGGGGAAAAAAAGGATAGAATGAAACACAAATTAAAATTGACAGTTGTTTCAGATCTTTGTGGCGATTGGCTTTAGTTCCACGCTACCAGCCATATTTAACAAAGACATTTCTCAGAACATATTTCCCTGATAATATTAATTAAATATTAATGGGTTTGTGCTTGAAGTCTCTTGCATTGTTCAACGGGCCAGATTATTTTAATATTGTTTACGATAGTCAATTGGAAGGTGATGCACTATCAATTGACCACAGAAACGAGGTTGTAGTCCGAAACCGAAGGCTTTAATAGACAAGATGTTTCCCCAGCAGCTCAGATACAGAAAGGAAGCTGTGGGGAATACACAGACTCTTATACCCCGCTTTACAGGGTGGAGCTACCTTACAACTTTAACCAATGGGCAACTAGTGTTACATACCATTGGGCCAATGAGCATCGAGCCTTCTCCACCATTGGTGTCCCGGCATTGCTAGTTACCATAATACCTCTAGTCATACTACCACATTCACCCCCTGTTGAAAAAGAATCTGGCAGGGGGTGGTGGCGGCTTGGTTGCCCGACCATTACTGGTGGTCCACATCGCTTGAATAGCATACTGGTAGTATGACTAGTATTGAGGTACTGCACTACTCTCGTACTGCATCTGCCCACTGGCCCATAACCACTTACAAAGACATAATACAGATTCGCAATTTCACAATTGGCCATGTACATGTCACATTAAAAGTCTATATACAGTTCATAGCGACACAATCAGATGGTCGGCGGCCTTGGTTGTCCTTTGCGATCGACGGAGCTTCAGCGGAGATGTCGGTGGAGGTGCAGGCGTCTCTGACTCCGGGAGCGTGGATCCAGTCGCCATAGCAGCTTCAACACCACTAGATGGCGCTGGCGAACGTGGCCGGCCCGGGGAGGGGGCGTCCAGACCTCCAGATGGCGCTGGTGGGGAGGTTGACTGACCAGTGAAGGGAGCCTCTGTAGAGTGACGCTGTGGGCGGTGGGGTCGAGGCAGGGCTGGCGGGAAAAACGGTTGTCCAGGGCAGGGGGCGACAGTGAGGTGCGCCGGTGGGGGGAAGGGTGGGGCTGGTGGCGAGGGTGAGGGATGAGATCCAGCGGGCGCCAGGTCCCGTAGGGAGACCGTGTCTTGTCGGCCATCGGGGTACTCCACGTACGCGTACTGGGGGTTAGCATGGAGTAGATGGACCCTCTTGACCAATGGGTCCGACTTGTGCGCCTGTACGTGTTTCCGGAGCAGGATGGGCCCGGGGGCTGCCAGCCAGGTCGGGAGCAAGGTCCCTGAGGAGGACTTCCAGGGGAAGACAAGGAGACACTCGTGAGGTGTTTGATTAGTTGCAGTGCAGAGTAGAGACTGGATGGAGTGGAGGGCGTCTGGGAGGACCTCCTGCCAGTGGGGGACCTGGAGATTCCTTGACTGTAGGGCCAGGAGGATGGTCTTCTAGACCATTCCGTTCTCCCTCTCGACCTGTCCGTTACCCCGGGGGTTGTAACTGGTCGTCCTGCTCGAGGCGATGCCCCTGCTGAGCAGGAATTGACGCAGTTCGTCACTCATAAAGGAGGACCCCCTATCACTGTGTATGTAGGCGGGGAAGCCGAATAGGGAAAAATTGCTGTGGAGGGCTTTGATGATGGTGGTTGTGGTCATGTCGGGGCAGGGGATGGCGAACGGGAAGCGGGAGTACTCGTCAATCACGTTGAGGAGGTACGTGTTGAGGTTGTTGGAGGGGAGGGGACCTTTGAAGTCTATGCTGAGGCATTCAAAGGGACGGGAAGCCTTTATCAGATGAGCTTTCTCCGGGCAGTAGAAGTGCGGCTTGCACTCCGCGCAGATGTGGCAGTTTCTAGTGATTGTCCTGACCTCTTCGATGGAGTAGGGCAGGTTGCGGGTCTTTACGAAATGGAAGAAATGAGTGACCCCCAGGTGGCAGAGGTCCTTGTGAAGGGCTCGGGGGCGGTCCACTTGTGTGTTGGCACATGTGCCGCGGGATAGGGCATCAGGAGGCTCGTTTAGCTTCCCGGGATGATACAAGATCTCACAGTTATAGGTGGATAATTCGATCCTCCACCGCAAGATCTTATCGTTCTTTATCTTGCCCCGCTGTGCATTGTCAAACATGAAAGCTACCGACGATTGGTCGGTGAGGAGGGCAAACTTCCTGCCGGCCGGGTAATGCCTCCAATGTCGCACAGCGTCTACTATGGCCTGTGGTTCCTTCTCGACCGAGGAGTGGCGGATTTCGGAAGCGTGGAGGGTACCCGAGAAGAAGGCCATGGGTCTGCCCGCTTGGTTGAGGGTGGCTGCCAGAGCTACGTCAGGCACGTCGCTCTCGACTTGGAAGGGGAGGGACTCGTCGATGGCGCGCATCGTGGCCTTTGCAATGTCTGCTTTGATGCGGCTGAAGGCCTGGCGGGCCTCCGTCGACAGGGGGAAAGTAGTTGTTTGGATAAGAGGACGGGCTTTGTTGACGTAGTTGGGGACCCACTGAGTGTAGTAAGAGAAGAACCCAAGGCAGCGCTTCAGGGTCTTGGAGCAGTGAGGGAGGGGGAACTCCATAAGGGGGCGCATGTGTCCGGGTCGGGGCCTATCATTCCATTTTGCACTACGTAGCTGAGGATGGCTAGGCGGTTGGTGCTAAACACGCATTTATCCTTGTTATACATTAGGTTCAGGAGTTTTGCGGTCTGGAGGAATTTGCAAAGGTTGGTGTCGTGGTCCTGCTGATCGTGGACGCAGATGGTGACATTATTGAGATACGAGAATGTTACCCATAAACCGTATCGGTCGACCATTCGGTCTATTTCTCGCTGGAAGACCGAGACCCTGTTTGTGACACCGAAGGGAACCCTTAAGAAGTGGTAGAGTCACCCATCCGCCTCGAACGCAGTGTACTTACAATCACTCGCGCGGATGGGGAGCTGGTGGTAGGCGGACTTTAGGTCTACAGTGGAGAAGACCTTGTACTGCGCGATCCTGTTGACCAGGTCGGATATACGGGGTAGGGGGTACACATCCAGTTGCGTAAACATGTTGATGGTCTGGCTGTAGTCGATGACCATCCTGTTCTTGTCCCCGGTCCTTACCACCACAACTTGAGCTCTCCAGGGGCTGTTGCTAGCTTTGATGACCCCTTCCCTCAGGAGCTACTGGGCCTCGGACCTGATGAACATCCGATCCTGGGCACTGTACCGTCTGCTCCTAGTGGCGACGGGTTTGCAATCCGGGTGAGGTTTGCAAACAGGGAGGAGGGATCGACCTTGAGGGTCGCAAGACTGCAGACAGTGAGGAGGGGTATAGGGCCACTGAATTTAAACGTTAGACTCTGAAGATTGCACTGAAAATCCAACCCTTGGAGTGTGGCCGCACAGAGGTGGGGGAGGATGTAGAGCCTGTAATTCCTGAAGTCCCTTCCCTGGACCGTGAGGTTCGCTGTCCTTTTATTTTAACTGAATGGGAGCCAGAGGACAGGGAGATTTTTTGATTGACGGGGTGGACAGGAAGAGAACAGCGCCTTCTCGTCTCAGGGTGTATAAAGCTCTCCGTGCTCCCAGAGTCGAGTAGACAGGATGTCTCGTGCCCGTTGATCAGTACCATCACCGTTGCTGTGGAAAGAGTGCGGGGTCGAGACTGGTCCAAGGTCACCGATGCCAACCGTGGCAGGTGTTCAGAATCATCATCAGGGGGTGTGTGGTCACCCGTGTTGGGGTCCTTGGAGCCGATCCAAGATGGCGGCGCCCACTGGTCGGTCGTACATGGCTGAGTGTGGACAAAATGGCGATGCCCATCCCCCGCACGTGGCGTCGGCAGAGCAAGATGGCGGCATCCGGAGGCCCCACGTGGCGCTGGAGGAGGAAGCTGGCGATGTTCGTGGGCTGCACGGGGCCCGTGGAGAAGGTTGGAGCGGCGATCGACACTCGCCGCTGGGATCGCAGGGACCGCCCGGACCTGGCAGACCACCATGAAATGGCCCTTTTTGCCGCACCCCTTACACATTGCCTAACGGGCTGGGCAGCGCTGTCGGGGGTGTTTCGCCTGCCCACAGAAATAACAACGGGTCCCAGTGGGGGTGCCGGGGCGTCTCGCAGCGCAGGCCTGAGGCGATTCAGAGTCCGCTGAGAATTCCGCGCTGCCCAGGGGCCGCCGCGCGGTCGGGGACGTAGGATCGGGCGTTTCGGGAGGCCACGTCCAATGAGTCGGCGAGGGCCCGTGCCTCCTTGAGGCCCAGAGTTTCTTTCTCAAGCAGTCTCTGGTGGATTTGTGGGGACTGCATATCTGCAACAAAAGCGTCCTGGATCAATAGTTCAGTATGTTCGTTAGCCGAAACTTGTGGGCAGCTGCAGTTCCTCCCTAGCACGAGGAGCGCACGATAGAACTCGTCTAGTGACTCACCAGGGCTCTGCCGTCTCGTTGCCAGTAGGTGCCGGGCGTAGACTTGCTTTACTGGGCGGATATAATGTTCTTTGAGTAGTTCCATTGCGGAATCATAGTCAATAGCATCCTCGATGAGCATGTAGATGTCTGGGCCCACTCTCGAGTGCAAGATCTGCAGTTTCTGCTCCGTCGTAGGTGTGCTTTCTGCCGTGCCGAGGTAGCCGTTGAAACATGCTAACCAGTGCTTAATGGTTGCTGCTGTGTTAGCCACGTGGGGGCTGAGTTGTAGACACTCCAGCTTGATGCGGAGCTCCATCCTTTAAAATCTTGTCTATTAAATTGATGCACTATCAATTGACCACAGAAGCGAGGTTGTAGTCCAAAACTGAAGGCTTTAATAGACAAGATGTTTCCCCAGCAGCTCAGGTACAGAAAGGAAGCTGTGGGGAACACACGGGCTCTTATACCCCGCCTTACAGGGCGGAGCTACCTTACAGCTCTAACCAATGGGTGATTAGTGTTACATGCCATTGGGCCAATGAGCAGCGAGCCTTCTCCACCAATGGCATCCCGGCATTGCTAGTTACCGTAATACCTCTAGTCATACTACCACAGAAGGTCAAAAAATGGAGCTTCAAAAGCAATACAAAAGGACTAAAGGATAAAAGAATAGCTTTGAAAACTGGTTCTGCTGTTGCCAACTTAGTACGAGGCCAGTTACTGCCATGGTAATTGCTAGTATGTTCTCTGCTCTATAATAAAAATTAAATCTGCTCCACTTGATCTGCAGCCACCAATTCCTCCCCTGAAGGTAGTAAATTGTGCTGGATTACATTTCCATTGGCACCTCATCCAAGTGCGAAACCAGACACTTAAATGTGGACAGGCTGTTCAAGGCTGAGAGGAGGGATTCCTTGTTGACTGGCCGTGTGCACTTTAGGATTTGTGCTAATTGGTTAAGAGAGTGGGGATGGAAACCAACGGAGGCTCAAAAATGAAAGATTTTATTCATGCAGGGCATTCACAAACGAGTGAAAATCGCACCAAGGAAATACGCTTTGCAGAGCAGTGACTATTAGGCAGGCAAACATAAGATGAAATATGGCAACACACAACTAGCCCAGTGATCAGCTGACTCCAAGATAGAATTTGGAAGCTTCCTGGTCGATATGGCTGAGTACCACACCAAACTGAGCTGCTAGCTAGGAAGCCATCAGCAAATAATTACTTCTCCATAGTTTCCTTTTGCTTCAGACAATTGAGTTGGCACTATTTCACAGCTGATCACATGCTCACCTCTACAGGGTCTGCATTGACATCGACAAATACCTTGTGCCTGCAATTGTGCAATGAAACTTCCTAATTTTGTCTATGCCTATTAACTGTGCTATAGTGGGCTTATAATCAGTAATGCAAGCTTATTTATAATTATAGCATTTATTATGATCCCATAAGGCCAGACTTTTTATATATTGGTGGAAACATCCATAATGAGAAATAGTGCATGTTATGACAACCGAGGTTCTGCATCCGATTGAAATCAATCAGAAATAGAGCCTTTTGGGTTTTATCAAAACTCCATTCACATTCCTGGGGTGTTCTGCCCAGCAGGAAACATTGTTAGCACGTCTAAAATAATCTAACTGCAAAATGTTTCATTTTCTTCCCCCAGTGACTGTTGCTAACAAACTCCTTGTGTTAGTTTCCTGTTTTAAACACCCCATTACTAGTGCAGTGATAAATCATTTTAAAACTTGACATGCTTATACTAGGCCTGGCCGTCAAGCTATCTACAATGGCTCTTGACAAATCCATTCAACAATTCAAACTGATACGGTTGATATTGATGTCACACTAAAAAAACCATAGACAAATTAAGTCCTAATGCAACAGAACGTTGCATGCATTCAGCAGCAAGCCTTTTGTTGCGTGACATCCACAAGTGGCAAATGCAGCATTTGCACTCTGGTGTCCCCAGCAATCATTTATAACTGTCAGTAGCTGCGGGAAATGTGACAAGTACTGATTACAGCAGTACAGAATATCCATTAGGGATAGAAGATATAAAATATGGCTGCATATAAAATTTCTACAACATGAAATGTAAAAAACAAATTCAAGCATTTTGTAGGCCTGCACATTACTCCCGCACTCTTTCTAAATTTTCAAAATAAATATATGCGTCCACACAGAGATAGATTGATTCCTAGCTCACAATTTCCTGCTTGTGATCGCTATTTTAGAGAGGTGACCTAATGGAACAAACTGTCATCAAATACAGCAAATGCTGACTCAGTCAAAGAATTCAGAAAGAAATTGGGCTGCTTCCTAATGCACCAGGGAACAAATGGATATGGCTTTGGCAGTGAAGCCAGAAGGAAATTAAATGCTTTGTTGGGGTCCAGAGCCTGTATATGAATGATGGGACAAGCAGGTTAAGCTGAATGCCCTCTTCTCATTTCTAATTCTTTACGGCCTGCCCTGATGTGTTCAGATTTCCAGGCTGCAGTGTAAAGTGTCGGGGGGGGGGGGGGGGGGGGGGGGGGGGGGGGGGAGGTACCTGCCTCCTGCATTGCTGAATCTTTTCTGATAATTCAATACTGCATAATTGCCAAAATTGCGCCACGGTTTAATTGTGAAGACTTGAAAAATAAATTATGGCTGCTCATGCATTCCAGGTCACGTAGCCTATTGTCACTGAATGATTTAAAAGCTCACCTGTGCTATAATATTTAGAAACATTTGGATATTTTACTTCCCAAATGTCATTTTCATTTCTATCCCCTATTTCTGTAGCTCTTTATGCCCTCTTCACTCCTTCCGGTTCAATCTTGGTAGCAAGTATTAGTAAATTTGCTGATCTGAGCTGTTGCTCCAGTTCTGAGGGCACAAACATAAATGGGCCTGCTTCAGCGGTCTCGTCGTGCATGACGTGGTGTTGGAACGAGGTCATTGAATCTCAGGGGAGGCTTCTTGCAGAATTTGCAATGCCTCGCCAGATTCCATTGAATCCGCGAGATGTTTCGAACTTCGCGAATCTTGCTGGGCGAGATCCAGGTCAGCATATTTAAATGAGCGCTCCCCCTGGTGCTCCCCCTAGCACCTAGGCACCTTGGCACTGCCACCCAGGCATGCTGGCAGTGCAACCCGAGAGCCAAACAGAGCATGATGTTTGCGGCCTGCAGCATTTGATTTCTTTAAGCTCATTAAAATATGCTAAGCCCATTAGAAACTGGAGTCTCTGGGCGTCCAAGATTTACTGCCCCTTCAGACGCAGCGTGAGGCTGTTGAGAACCATTCCAGGCTTCCAAAAGTGAAAACCAGATGCGATGTCCACGCTGGGGGGGGAAACTTGAAAGCCAATAGGGCCCCCACGTGGTCGGGGGCAGGGGCGGGTCAGAGTCCTGGCAGTGTTGGGGGCAGTGCCAAATGTCAGGGTGTGAGTGAGGTCATGGCCATGAAAGGGGTAGTATTGAGTGGGGACCTGAAGGAGGAACTTGGAGGAAGTACCTGAAAAAGGGGGGGGGGGGGGGGGGGGGGGGGGGGGGGAATTTCGGCTCAGTTCGCATAAAATGTTAATTGGTCCACTTAACAATGCCCCACGGGCTTCACGCTGTAAATGATGGCCCCGCCGGCTGATTCGCCGGGACTGCACTCGCCAGCTTCCCATTAACAAGGGATAGCAGCACTTAAACCGCTCGTGCACAGCCAACCCCACACAGCTCCCAACAATGCCACCAAGGAACACAGCTGGGGGAACTGTAGCATCCCGTGCACACTAACTTTTTTCCGTGTGCTTATCCAGCCTACATGTGACTCCAGATCCGCAGCAACAGGGTTGATATCTCACTACCCTCTGAAATGGTCCAGTAAGTCACTAATCCAATCCATCACCACCTTTCTCAGTGGCAATTAGGGATGGCAATAAAATGGCAGCTTTGGAACGGATGTCTATAAGCTGCGAATAAATACTTTTTTTAAATGTGACACACTTATGTGTGAGAAACAGGAGCAGTTGCTCGATCGACCTGCATTACGTTAATACGTGCCAAGCCGAGCCTGATGTTTCTGATCTGAAAATGTGAGATGATATAACTTTGCACAGCATGGAACATCAAAATGGTCAGTCGCTCAGCGGGTGACCCAGATTACAACTCATGCAAATCATTGGCTTTTCAATTTTCTTTTAGATCTGTTCAACTTTATATTTTTGTATGATAATTGTGTTCTCCCTGTGATCTCAATGTAATAAGGGCAGGGCAAGGGAGCGGCAATGAGCCCGAAGATGAAATGAATGATCTCCAACCCGAAGCACATCACTAACCTCATTACTATAATTAATTGAGCTACATTCTTAATTCCTCGGCTGGCAGTCAATCTGCAGGCTCGCCTGCCATTCAAATGAACCTTTTCTCAGTTGGTTAGGGTTTGGCAAGTTCCCAGTGAGGTTCTTCGATAGAATTCCACATGGGCGCAGCATTCCATACCAAAAGGAAGGAATAAACGGTTACTCTCTAACTCATTTTACAATGAGTTTGCCAATAGAAAGTGGGGGCCAATTATTGGTGAGCTTCAACATCCTGAGGAGACCCTGGAGGAAAATGATCGCGTCAGTGCAAAATGTATCAATGTTACAAAGATTAACCTTCCAAACCTACTCGGCTTGAATGACAGTTAAGAAGCAATCATATCTCCTTCCACTTCTAAATACGGTCACATAGCATCAGAATCCCAGATTCCACTCTTACTCTGCATCATTAGGTGAAAGCATTTCACCAATGGAAACATACAGGAGTAAGAATTTCTTCCAAACTCAGAGTTTGCTTAGATTAGCTGTACTGTCACACCACACCTTTGCTAATAAAATCTGCATGGAGCAGAGGCCTGAGCCTAGTCGGCACACAGTTGCGACATTTTCTTTTAGGAATGTGGGTGCACTGCCAACGGAACAAGAGAATCCCAACCAACGCAAGCCAAATGTGTTACTCTGATACATAACAATTAACCATTCCTAATTGCCCTTGAGACAGTGGTGGCGAGCTGAATATTATGACTTGTTTACATTGTTGTGGGTAAGGATGACAGATTTTGTTCCTGAAGTGACATAAGTGATCCAAATGGGTTTTTACAACAGCCCAGCAGTTTCATGGTCACCATTATTTCTCGTAGCTTTTTATTAAATGAAGATTTATTCCCAGTGGTGGGGTTTGAACTCATGCCCCTGGATTATTTGCCCAAATCTCTGGATTACTAGTCCAGGTATATAACCACTAAGCTCCTCTATATTGTAGAATTATGACACATGGGTCATAATTATGGGTCCTGACGTTCTGCGGGCACGGGAATATCTTGCAGCGCGTTGGGGGTCCTGGCTCGTGGGCAGGGGCTTCCTCCACAAAGCCATCCGAGATGCCAAGAGAGACTATCAAACCAAACTAGAGTCACAGACATACCCTCGGCGGTTATATAACGGGCTACAAAGCGAACCGGAGCCGTATCTCCAGCAGCAGCGCACCCCTCCCCGATGAACTCAATGCATTTTATGCTCGGTTCAAGCAGGCAACCAATAATCCGCTGTCGAGTGCCGCAGCAGCCCATTACTCACCCATACCCACCATCACAGCTTCCGAAGTCAGATCGGCCTTCCTGAAAATGAACCCTCGGAAGGCAACGGGCCCGGATGTGATTCCTGGTCGTGCACTCAGAGCCTGTGCAGACCAGCTGGCAGAGGTGTTCATGGACATCTTTAACCTGTCCCTACTCCACTCCGAGGTCCCCACCTGCTTCTAGAAGACCACCATCATACGAGTGCTAAAGAAGAACCAGGCAACGTACCTCAATGACTACTGTCCGGTGGCCCTGACTTCAGTCGTAATGAAGTGCTTCGAGTGGTTGATCATGAAGCGCATCACCTCCATACTCCCAGAACGCCTTGATCCACTGCAATTCGCATACCATCACAACAGGTCCACAGCAGATGCCATTTCCCTGGCCCTACACTCATCCCTATAGCAGCTCGACAACAAGGACTCCTACATCAGATTTCTATTTATTGACTACAGCTCTGCCTTCAACACCATAATCCCAGCCAAGTTCATATCAAAGCACCAAAACCTAGGACTTGGCTCCTTACTCTGCAACTGGATCCTTGATTTTCTGACCAACAGACCACAATCAGTAAAAATGAACAACAACACCTCCTCCACAATAGCCCTCAATACTGGTGTCCTGCAAGGCTGCGTAGTTAGCCCCCTACTCTACTCCCTGTACACACACGACTGCGTGGCAAAATTTGGTTCCAACTCCATCTACAAGTTTGCTGATGATACGACCATAGTGGGCCAGATCTCGAATAACAACGAGTCAGAATACAGGAAAAAGATAGGGAACCTAGTGGAGTGGTGCAGCGACAACAATCTGTCCCTCAATGCCAGCAAAACTAAAGAGCTGGTCATTGGCTTCAGGAAGCAAAGTACTATACACACCCCTGTCAGCATAAACAGGGCCGAGGTGGAGATGTTCAATTCCTAAGGGTACACATCTCCAAAAATCTGTCCTGGTCCACCCACGTCGACGCTACCACCAAGAAAGTACAACAGCGCCTATACTTCCTCAGGAAACTAAGGAAATTTGGCATGTCCACATTAACCTGACCAACTTTTACAGATGCACCATGGAAAGCATCCTATCTGGCTGCATCACAGCCTGGTATGGCAACTGCTCGGCCCAGGACCGCAACAAACTTCAGAGACTCGTGAACACAGCCCAGTCCATCACACAAACCTGCCTCCCATCCATTGACTCCACCTACACCTCCCACTACCTGGGGAAAGTGGACAGCATAATCAAAGACCCCCCTCCCACCCGGCTTACTCACTCTTCTAAATTCTTCCATCGGGCAGGAGATATAGAAGTCTGAGAACATGCACGAACAGACTCAAAAACAGCTTCTTCCCCGCTTTTACCAGACTCCTAAATGACACTCTTATGGACTGACCTCATTAACACTACACCCTGTATGCTGCATCCGATGCCGGTGCTAATGTAGTGTATTGTGTACATTGTGTTGCCCTATTATGTATTTTCTTTTATTCCCTTTTCTTCCCATGTACTTAATGACCTGTTGAGCTGCTCGCAGAAAAATACTTTTCACTGTACCTCGGTACACGTGACAATAAACAAATCCAGTCCAATCCTGAAGGAGCTATGTATAGACCAAAAAATTCTAAAGAAAATAATATACACGATGCACTGCTTGTTTTCATTTGCACCCCAAGTATCCCATGTCCCTCTCTGAGTAAGGTTGCTAATTACTCATTAAGTTGTAATAATAATTATTAATTATTATTAATAATTAGTAATAATTAATTACTATTAATTCTAATAGTATATTATAATTATTTTTATTATAATTAATTATAATAGTATAATAATAAACAATAATTAATCATTAATAATAAGGTTGCTCATTACTGCTACTCCAGGACTAATTTTATTCTTTGGTCTCAAACCCACTCGCAACTGAATTGAGATTGTCCAAACTTTCTTGACGTGCGATTCAACAGCTCGTGGAAAAGAAAGCTTTTCACCCCCCAGCAGTTTAGGTTGGAGTAAAGCTTGCAAGGTACATGTCTGCTATATCCAGCTCATTGTATCAGCAGAACCTCAGAAGACAAAACAGAATTCTGTTGCATCCTTGCTGATGAGCCGTTCTTACTTTAGAGGCACATGGAATTCTGGAAACATTTCTACACAAATTTGCAACATGTTGCAACTTTACGCTTTGCAAAATATAGGTATAGACGTCACTTTGTCATATCGTTGCCTTCACACCTAGTTTCCTTGTCCGACTTTTAATTTTAAAATGTGGGAATATTTTCTTCTTTTCCTTGGGAGGAACCTTAATAAGTCAATTTATATGTTACCTGTCTAGAGGTCTTGTGGTGCCATAGGTAGCGCCATAGGGTCATAGGGATTTATAGCATAGAAAGAGGCCCTTCATCCCATCATGCCTGCTCTAGCCATCAAGCACCTATCTATCTAATCCTGTTTCCTAGCACTTGGTGCATAGCCTTGTATGCCATGACATTTCAAATGCTCATCTAAATGCTCTTAAATGTTGCGAGGGTCCCCGCCTCTACCATCCATTCAGGCAACGAGTTCCAGATTCCCACCACCATAGGACCCCTCCAGTGCAGAATGAGGCGACTGACCCTCCAAAAGAACACTCTACCTAGGCACACTTCCCCACCCTATACCAATAACCCTGTACATTGGTCATGGTCACCCCACCTAATGTAAACATCTTTGGACACTAAGGGGCAATTTATCATGGCCAATATACCTAACCTGCACATCTTTGGACTGTGGGAGGAAACCGGAGCACCCGGAGGTAACCCACACAGACACGGGGAGAACATGTAAGCTGCACACAGTCACCAAGCCTCAAATCAAACCCAGGTCCCTGACACTGTGAGGCAGCAGGGCTAACCACTCTGGGTGAAAACATTTTTTTCTCAAATACCCTCTAAATCTCTTGTCCCTTACCTTAAATCTATGCTCCCTATTGACCCTTCTACTAAGGGATAAAGTTTCTTCCTATCCACTCTAAATATGCCCTCATAATTTTGTTACATCTCACTCAGGTACCCCCTCAGATTTCTCTGTTTCAAGGAAAACAACCCCAACCTAACCAGCCTCGGTTCATAGCTGAAACATTTCAGCCCAGACAACATCCCGGTGAGTCTCTTCTGCACCCTCTCTAGTGCAATCCTTTCTATAGTGCAGCAACCCGAACTGCACATAGTACTCTAGCTGTGGCCTATCCAGCCTTTTATACAGCTCCATCAAAACCGCCCTGCTTTTATATTCTCCCTGTCTCTGAGCCAGAAGCGCTGGGTTCGATTCCCACCCGAGGACTTGATGGCCAAGGATGGTGTGTTCATAACGTGGTCAAACAAGTTAATTGAATGTCAACCTGGATATCCTTCCAACACATCAGTGGCTGGTGGTAAGAGTGGGGGAGACGCCTGATCAGCCACCCTTGATGCGGAGTGTCGCCGCTCAAGCTATAAGCCCCAGTGACACACTCGTGGCCTCTTTCAGGAATGACTAACTATGAAAACAGACAAAAGTTTGCCTTTGTGCACCACAAGGTGTGGGAAGAGAATTGGAGTATGTGACCAGTAGTAAAGCTCCTCTCGTGTACCTCTCTCAGATAGTTAAGTAGCTGCTAACCAACACTTGTGAAGTGCTCAACATTGGATTATGATAGCTTTAAGAAAATACCTTACAGCCACAGGCTCTACCTGCAATAAGAAAGCATCATGCTTTGGCCTCACAGATTGTTTACTTCATTGGACTAAACTGGAAGTCTGCTGGTGGATGAATTTCAAAAATTACCTGCAGTAGATCTGTTCAAGGATGCAGAAGTATTGATTCGCAATAACTGCCGACCAGGGATGAACAACAATAAAGGTTTATTGATAATACGGAGCAGCCCCTACATGCTGTGTGTCTACCTGCATCCAGGGGAGAACTCCCGCACTCCCAACATGTATTTCCTTTTGCACCCGTGTCATCCCAGCATCCACGTGACCATCCAGTCTATAAAGGAATTAACTAGCTAACTCCATGCACCAAAAGTATGCTTCCAACATAATTAAACAATGGCTGTTCGGATGATGATTTCACGTTTGAAAAGAACATTTTATTGGAAATAAACTTTGGTTGAGATGGGTACATAACCAATGAAGGAACTGGATCAAGAATGCCTCAGTTGTTTAACAAAAACGTTTTTGCAATTAAATTTAATTTACGACAACCGTTCCTAATTATCCATCTGTCCTGATAGGCAGAGGAAATCGAACACAATTTCTTCTGGCACACACCAATTCACTCTTGGAAAGGAGAGAATGGAAAAGTGGGATGGAGAGTGCGAGAGAGAGATAGAGAGAGAAAAGGAAAGTGCACAAGTAAATCAACAATCAAATTACTGTGCATAGGGTGAAATACAGAACAAGATAACAAAGATGCACGTCAACACGAGAAATATTAAAACCGTGACTCTGCCTGTGCCATTTTACCCACAATGCAGTCACAATCACATCCAATGTGCTGTGGTCTTGGTCATTATAACCTTCTGCTCAAAGGGATTTCCACTTTTTGCTTCTATTTGTCATTTAACACACTCTTAGTTTGTTCTGAAGTAAATTTATTTGACCCCTTTTCTCAAGCTTGTTTTGATTTCCCTCAGACCCTGGGCAGGATTCTCCAACAACCCAGCAGGTCGGAGAATCCCCGGAGGGCGGCACGAATCCTGCCCCGACGCCGGCTGCCGTATTCGCCGGCGGCAGTTTTTGGGTGGGGGCGGGGTTCACGACACACCAGTCGGGGGCCGTTGGCAGTGCCCCCCCCCCACGACAATTTTCCGGGACCTGATGGGCCGAGCGGCCGTTGGTTTTGGCCAGTCCCGCTGGCGTGTATTAGACATGGTCCCACATGGCGGGACCTGGCAGGTAGGTCGGCTGGGGCGGTCCTTGGGGGCCGCAGGGGTTCTACCCCAGGGGGGGGGGTGTCGCCCCAGATGAGGCCCCCATGGCGACCTGGCCCGCGATCGGGGTCCACCGATCTGCGGGCGGGCCTGTGCCGTGGGAGCACTGCTTTCTTCCGCGCCGGCCCCTGTAGGGCTCCGCCATGGCCGGCGCGGAGAAGACACCCCCCCTGCGCATGCGGCAGAATATTCCGGCGTGTCCACGCATGCGCAGGATCACACCACCCTTTGGCACATGCGCGGACTCACGCAGTCCCCTCAGCGCCAGCTGGCGGGGCGCCAACCCCTCCAGCATCCACCTAGCCCCCGGAAGTGCGGAGGATTCCGCTACTTCCGGTCGGCCCGATGCCGGAGTGGTTCATGCCGTTTTGGCGCCGGCGTTGGGCCATCCCGCCGACTCCGGAAAATCACGCTGCCTATTTATTAACAGTGTCTCGTTAATCTCTAACCTTGACTGATCATCACAAAGCAAGACAAAGTTCGATTCCCCTCTTCTGAACATCCAAACTTACAAATTAGGAGCAGGAGTAGACCATCTGGCTCCTCAGGACTGCTCTGCTATTCAATAAGATCATGGCTGATCTGAGTATGGCCTGAACTCCAGTTACTTCCAACCTCCTGCCATTTCTCCCTTGTATGTCAAGAATGTATCAAATTCAACCTTAAAAATATTTAATGACCCTGCTGCCATCACTCTCATGGAGAAAGAGTTCCACTGACTCACGACCCACTGAGAGATAAAGGGGTAGATTCTCCATTGCCCACCACGGCGATTGGGTTTCCCGATCGGGCAGAGAATGGAGCACCCTATGAAAAACAGGTTTGATGCTGCAATCCTTCAGAGGGCCACCCACTCTGCATTGAGGAATCCACCGGGCAGGCATTGGTGAACGTTTGCCCACGCTTGGCCCTGAAGCAGTGGACCCTGAGGTTGGTCAAGGGGGTCAGTGCATCGGAAGGCCCCCCTCCATCCCACAATATAAATCCTGTCCCATCACTGGTAAGTAGGGGCATCCTCCCTCCCCACCACAGGAATAACGGGTTACCCGTCACCCCCCACAGCGCACAGGCATGAGTAACCCAAACCCCTTCCCCACAAATGCCCCACTAACCCCCATCAGACCCCCCATCAGAGATCCCCATCAGAGACCCCCCCATCAGAGACCCCCATCAGAGTCCCCTATCAGAGACCCCCATCAGACCCCTCGATCAGAGATCCCCATCAGACCTCCCCATCAGAGACCCCCATCAGAGACCCCCATCAGAGACCCCCATCAGAGTCCCCTATCAGAGACCCCCATTAGACCCCTCCATCAGAGACCCCCATCAGACCCCTCCATCAGAGATCCCCATCAGACCCCTCCATCAGAGATCCCCATCAGACCTCCCCATCAGAGACCCCCATCAGACCCCTCCATCAGAGACCCCCATCAGACCCCTCCATCAGAGATCCCCATCAGACCTCCCCATCAGAGACCCCCATCAGAGACCCCCATCAGAGACCCCCATCAGAGTCCCCCATCAGACCCCTCCATCAGACCCCTCCATCAGAGATCCCCATCAGAGACCCCCATTAGACCCCTTCATCAGAGATCCCCATCAGAGACCCACATCAGAGACCCCATCAGAGACCCCCATCAGAGACCCCCCCATCAGAGACCCCCCCATCAGAGACCCCCATCAGAGACCCACATCAGAGACCCCCATCAGAGACCCCCATCAGACCCCTCCATCAGAGATCCCCATCAGAGACCCCCCCATCAGAGATCCACATCAGAGACCCCCATCAGACCCCCATCAGAGACCCCCATCAGAGACCCCCATCAGAGACCCACATCAGAGACCCCCATCAGAGACCCTCATCAGACCCCCCATCAGACCTCCCCATTAGAGACCCCCATCAGAGACCTATATCAGAGACCCCCATCAGACCCCCCCATCAGAGATCCCCATCAGAGACCCCCATCAGAGACCCCCCCATCAGAGACCCCCATCAGAGACCCCTATCAGAGACCCCCATCAGACCCCTCCATCAGAGATCCCCATCAGACCTCCCCATCAGAGACCCCCATCAGAGACTCCCATCAGAGACCCCCATCAGAGTCCCCTATCAGAGACCCCATTAGACCCCTCCATCAGAGACCCCCATCAGACCTCCCCATCAGAGACCCCCATCAGAGACCCCCATCAGAGACCCCCATCAGAGTCCCCTATCAGAGACCGCCATCAGACCCCTCCATCAGAGACCCCCATCAGACCCCTCCATCAGAGATCCCCATCAGAGACCCCCATTAGACCCCTTCATCAGAGATCCCCATCAGAGACCCACATCAGAGACCCCATCAGAGACCCCCATCAGAGACCCCCCCATCAGAGACCCCCATCAGAGACCCCCATCAGAGACCCACATCAGAGACCCCCATCAGAGACCCCCATCAGACCCCTCCATCAGAGATCCCCATCAGAGACCCCCCCATCAGAGATCCACATCAGAGACCCCCATCAGAGACCCCCATCAGAGACCCCCATCAGAGACCCCCATCAGATACCCACATCAGAGACCCCCATCAGAGACCCTCATCAGACCCCCCCATCAGACCTCCCCATCAGACCCCCCATCAGAGACCCCCATCAGAGACCCACATCAGACCCCCCGATCAGACCACCTCATCATACCCCCCATTAGACCCCCCCATCAGAGTCCCCCATCAGAGACCTCCATCAGAGACTCCCATCAGAGACCCTCATCAGACCCCCCCATCAGACTTCCCCATCAGAGACCCCTATCGGAGACCCACATCAGTTACCCCTGCCTGAAAGCTGAACAGCAGCCCAGCAGTAGAGTGAAAAATCACTGCATTTCACTTACCCTTCCCTAACATCTGCTGCCTCAGACAAAAGTGTTTAAAGCAGCAGCTGTGCAAATGTCAGAGGCTTCTTCCGAAACCCAAGTACATTTGAAAGGGCTTCAAATCACTTGACAGCCTTTGAAATGCAGAACTCCTATTCAATTTCACACAGCAATATGCTATACTAGCCAGCGATTGGCTGTTCTATTAGTCAAGAGACAGATGCTTGATGGGTGGTTTATCTATCTTTCCCTTCACATTTTAATGCATCTCAAGTACTCTGCTTTGATGCTAACCACAATGTTTATAAACAATTTTGTTATTATTGACAGGTCCTCATCAAATCAAAAGGAGTTAAGTGCTTTCTGTTGTGAATACGAGGAACTGAAAGCACTTTTTTCTGAGGCAGCAGATGTTAGGCAAGGGTAAGTGGAAATGAAATAGGCCGGGATTCTCCTGGAATTGGCGGGGCGGCTCGTACCGGCGCCAAAAGCGGCGTGAACCATCCGGTGTCGGGCCGCCTGGAAGTTGCGGAATCCTCGCACTTCCGGGGCTAGGCCAGCGCTGGAGGGGTTGGCGCCGCAAACCGGCGTCGAAGGGCCTCTGCCGTCCAGTGCAAGTTGTTGCATGTGCAGAACCACTGGCGTGCTTCCTGCGTATGTGCAGGCGGTTTCTTTTCCGCCCTGGCCATGGCAGAGCCTTACAGAGGCTGACGCGGAGGGAAAGAGTGCCCCCACGGCACTGGCCTGCCCGCAGATTGGCGGAACCCGATTGCAGGCCAGGCCACCGCGGGGGCCTCCCTGGCCCCGCCCCCCCCGCGCCACCCCCCCCGAGGACCCCGCTAGATGGCCGATAAGCCGGGTCCCACCGGGATGGACCATGTCCATTTCACGCCGGCAGGACTGGCCAGGAACGGGTGGCCACTCGGCTCATCGGGGCCCGGAGAAGTGCCGGGGAGGGCCACTGCCAATGGTAGCTGGCATTGGAGCGGTGGGGCGGGATTCACGCCGCCCCCCCGGCGATTCTCCAACCCGGTGGGGGGGTCGGAGAATCCCTCCCATAATCTTTCACCTAACATCTTGGACTGCTCTTCAGTGTTCAAGCAGGGATGACTGATGGGGTCGCTGTTGATGGTCTCTGATTGGGATTCTAATGGGGTCTATGATGGGAAGTCTAATGGGGTATCTGGGGTGAAATTCTCCGACCCCACGCAGGGTCGGAGAATCGGCCGGCGGCGGTGTTATTCCCGCTCCCGCTGGGTTTTTAAATCTCCGACCAGCCAAAAACCGGCGTTGTGCAAATCCCGCCGGCAGCCTCTGAAAACAGCTGGCGCCGGCGGGATGTCATTATATTTTTAGTTTCACCAAATCTCCGGCCCGGATGGGCCGAAGTCCCGCCGACGTGGCCACGGGTCACGTCGGCGAAAAACAAAGTACCTTTAAAACGGCGTCAACCATTGATGATGGTTGACGCCGTTCAGTTACCAATATCGAGTGCGGGGGCGGGGGGGAGGACAGTACCAGCGCTTGTGTCACAGAAGATTGGTTTACAAGTGCAACAGGTGATTAAGAAGGCAAATGGAATTTTGTCCTTCATTGCTAGAGGGATGGAGTTTAAGACTAGGGAGGTTATGTTGCAATTGTATAAGGTGTTAGTGAGGCCACACCTGGAGTATTGTGTTCAGTTTTCGTCTCCTTACTTGAGAAAGGACGTACTGGCGCTGGAGGGTGTGCAGAGGAGATTCACTAGGTTAATCCCAGAGCTGAAGGGGTTGGATTATGAGGAGAGGTTGAGTAGACTGGGACTGTACTCGTTGGAATTTAGAAGGATGAGGGGGGATCTTATAGAAACATTTAAAATTATGAAGGGAATAGATAGGATAGATGCGGGCAGGTTGTTTCCAATGGCGGGTGACAGCAGAACTAGGGGGCATAGCCTCAAAATAAGGGGAAGTAGATTTAGGACTGAGTTTAGGAGGAACTTCTTCACCCAAAGGGTTGTGAATCTATGGAATTCCTTGCCCAGTGAAGCAGTTGAGGCTCCTTCATTACATGTTTTTAAGGTAAAGATAGATAGTTTTTTGAAGAATAAAGGGATTAAGGGTTATGGTGTTCGGGCCGGAAAGTGGAGCTGAGTCCACAAAAGATCAGTCATGATCTAATTGAATGGTGGAGCAGGCTCGAGGGGCCAGATGGCCTACTCCTGCTCCTAGTTCTTATGTTCTTATGTTCTTATGTTGTGGGGTGGTGGGGTGGTGGGGGGAGAGTACCCGCCGTTGTGGGGTGGTGGGGGGGGGAGAGAGAGAGTCCCCGGCGTTGGGGGGGGGGTGGTCCCGGCGTGGGGGGGGGGGGGGGTCCCGGCGTTGAGAGAGAGAGAGGGGGGGTACCGGCGTTGAGAGAGAGGGGGGGCAGCGTTGGAGGGGGTAGTGGTGGTGGGACGGCATCAACGCACCGTCGCCCCCCCCTCTGCACGCCGCTGCCCCCACCCCACCACCACTACCCCCTCCTCACCACCCCTACCCCCCTCCTCACCACCGCTACCCCCCTCACCACCACCCATACCCCCCTCCCCCTCCCTCTGAAGGCCGCTACCCACACACCCCCCCTCCCTCTCAAGGCCGGTACCCACACCCCCCCTCCCTCTGAAGGCCGGTACCCACACCCTCCCCTCCCTCCCTCTGAAGGCCGGTACACACACCCACCCCCTCCCTCTGAAGGCCGGTACCCACACCCCCCCCTCCCTTTGAAGGCCGGTACCCACACCCCCCCCCCCTCCCTCTGAAGGCCGGTACACACACACCCCCCCCTCCCTCTGAAGGCCGGTACCCACACCCCCCTGTCTCTCCTCCTCCCCCCCTTCCTTCCTCCTCCCCCCTTCCTTCCTTCCTCCTCCCCCCTTCCTTCCTCCTCCCCCCTTCCTTCCTCCTCCCCTTCCTTCCTCTTCCCCCCCTTCCTTCCTCCTCCCCCTTCCATCCTCCTCCCCCCTTCCTTCCTCCCTCCCCCACTCTTTCCTCCCTCCCTCTTCCTTCCTCCACCCCCTTCCTTCCTCCTCCCCCTTCCTTCCTCCTCTCCCCTCCTTCCTCCTCCCCCCCTTCCTTCCTCCTTCCCCCTTTCCTTCCTCCTCACCCCTTCCTTCCTCCTCCCCCTTCCATCCTCCTCCCCCTTCCTTCCTCCCTCCCCCACTCTTTCCTCCCTCCCTCTTCCTTCCTCCTCCCCCTTCCTTCCTCCTCCCCTTCCTTCCTCCTCCCCCCCTCCTTCCTCCTCCCCCTTCCTTCCTCCTCTCCCCTCCTTCCTCCTCCCCCCTTCCTTCCTCCTTCCCCCTTTCCTTCCTCCTCACCCCTTCCTTCCTCCTCCCCCTTCCTTCCTCCTCCCCCCTTCCTTCCTCTTCCTCCCTTCCTTCCTCCTCCCCACTTCCTTCCTCCTCCCCCCTTCCTTCCTCCCTCCCCCCTTCTTTCCTCCACCCCCTTCCTTCCTCCCCCCCCTTCCTTCCTCCCTCCTCCCCCCCCCTTCCTTCCTCCTCCTCTCCTCCCGCCGGTACCCGTCCTCTCTCTCTCAACGCGCCACTACTGCAGCGCATTAAAATGACACGTATCACGTCGGTCCGATGCTAGCCCCTCCGGGAACGGAGATTAGCGGCCTAAAAGAAGGCCCCGACGCCGGAGTCATCTGCACCACTTTTGCTGGCCGGAAATCGGCGTCACGACGGTCCGCGGAGAATTTCGCCCCTGATGTGGGTTTTTGATATGGATCACTAAATGGGGGGGTCTGATGGGGGGAATCTGACTGGGGGAGGGGTCTGAATGGGGGGTCTGATGGAGGGGTCTAGTGGGGGTCTATTGGGGTCATGTGGGGGGGCTGTTGATGATCTGACAGGGAATCTGATGGGGTGACTGCTGGATTGTCTGGTGGACGGTTTGATGAGGGTGAATGATAGGGTTGACTGATTAGAGGGTCTAATGGGGGGTTTTGATCGGGGGTTCTGATGGGGGTGACTGATGGGGAGCTGTGGGCTCATGGAGGGAGTCAGTGGGGAGGGGGGAGGGTCATCCTCATCCATGTGTGATATGGAGGGGTGACCCACTATTCATGTGGTGGGAGGGGAGGATACCCCTACTTGTCAGTGGGTTAGGGGCACAGGATTTCCATTGACGGGGAATCAATCTATCTCTTTCTCAAATCTATTTTGTTTGCTTGCTTTTGCTAAATCGCCATCTTTCTTTTGTTTAAATCACTCAGTCATTTTATACTGTGCATTATGATTTGAAGAATTGTAACTGAATGAAAACTCAACGACTGTATTCGCTAAAGACAATCAATCTGACCTAATCGTGTATTGACAAATAAAGTTTACCTGTGGCACAAGCTGATAAACAAAATTCAACTGAACTTTGCCAAAAAGCACAGACTTGACCTCTGTTATTTGGGAACTAAGAAGGGATAACGGATATCCAGGGTTCTGAATAGACACAGAGATCCATCAGCTGGATTCTCTGTCGCATTGGGAACTCTGCTGCCACTGGCGGATAATGCAGCTCAACAATTGGACTCAGTAATCTAAATATGTGGCTAGATTCTCCCAAATTGGGGCTATGTCCCCACGCCGGTGTAAAAATGCTGGCGTTGCACTCCCGAGTTTCCTCAAAAAAAGATAAACTGATTAAATGCCCTGCAGGGGGCTAGCAGGGACCCAGAGTGATTCCTGCCTCTTTAAAAAGACAACAGAAAAGTCTTAAGCACATTTTCCCACATCATACTCCATCTGCTATATTTTTGTCCACTCGTTCAACCTATCTGTCCATCTGCAAGCTTTTTACGTCTTCTTCACAACATACGTTCACAACAATCCCTATCTTCAGATGAACTCTTGAAACACCATAGCACATAAAGCTATGGCCAAATGCTGGAAAATGTGATTAGGGTAGATAGGCGCTTGATGGCATGCTATCTTGGTGTCACCTGAAAATTTAGCTGCCATACCTTTGCTCCTTTCATCTAAGCCATCAATATAAATAGTAAAAATGTGAGGCCCCAGCACAGATCCCTGCAGCACATCCTGCCAATTAGAAAACGATCCTTGAAGACCTGTTGGAATTGCAATGATGAGGAGGAATCCCTTTCAGTATTGAGTGATCTCTTGAAGGCTGAGACCCTAGAGAAGGATACAACCTTCCCACTGATGAAAGCAGCTTAAGACGTCTCTAATGTCTTTTTAGAAGAATTGGCTATGCTTTTAGTGGTTGAGCAGCATTTAAATCTTAGATTCACTGAATCTACCAATGTGTTACATATTTTATGAAAAGTCTTCCACAGAGGATGTTTTCCCTGAGTCCAGGTAAGATTCTAGAGAGGATCACACTGCTAAAGAGCTGGTATGTTAAGTCTCCGAGCTTTTTTCCCAAGGGCTGAAAATACTGAAGGAAATACTGAAGGAGATTGAAACCCCCAGAACTGCAACTTGGGGAGCGGAAGAGTAAGAGTTGGAGTTGAGTAGAATCTGTAGTTGTAAAAAGGGAGTTACAGAAATGTACTGTAAATAATTAAAGACTTCCATCTTACTGTTAAAAAAGGAGGATAGCATACTTGGAAGAGGTGTAGTATAAAGGATTAATAGACGGCATATGGTAATGTGTGACGTAGATGTTGATGTATCGCTGACATGAGTTCGTGATGTGTTAGACTCCCTGAGAGAGGTTGGGATCATGCAAAAGACCCTGTGCCTATTCAGTAACCTGTTTCTATGTTGTACGGATAAATCAATGTGAAGCAGATACCAGAATAGGTCTACAGTCTGCCCAAGAATCAAGTCCCACACCTAGACTCCAAGAGAGAAGGGCCCGAGCTCAGAACAATTTGGTTATGGTTCTTTTCCTTATTCTCCGTTTATGCTTCTCTCCCAACTCTAATATTTAGAAGGTGAAGTGAGATGCATTTTCTATTCCTGCTCCATGTATGTGAACTGTATTCAGCTCTTCCAGACAATGCCTTCAACAAAACCTTACCCGATTCCATTGAAGTCAATGGAAAATAAGGTTGGGCCTGTCATGATATGTAGACATGCAGATAATGATATACAGACAGGCAGCTAATGAACACAGAGAACAGGACATGACCAATGAGCAGGTAGTACACTCAGGTGTGGTATCTCACTATAAAAAGCACAAGGCACTCACACTCCACCTCTTTCCACTGATGAACATCTACAGAGTGAGTCAGGGTGTATGTACAGTATCACACCTCCAGCACGTGGCTAAGAGATAGTCTGGTTCAGTCAGACAGAGTAACCACACTTAGGTTAGCAAAGAGTCTAATTCATAGAGAACTGTGCTAACTGTGCTGCTGGTTCAATAAATCAGATTGAACTAACTTCACGGTCTGGAGTATCTTTTGGTTAAAGCTGCATCCAGTTGCAGCCTGTGTTATCCCAGAGTACATAACACAACAGGGCCGGGTGTAAACAGGGCCGGGCCGCTGATCCATTGTAAGTCGCTTTGAGTGACGGCCGAGGACCATTTGTGCCCTCTGAGTACAGATCTGCACAAGCTGGCCACTCTTGTTGTTGTTACAGCCCACCCTGATATGCTGCAAAGGCCATTTTGTTCCTCTTGATTCCATCAGACTGGGTCCAAGTTTTCATTTTCCTGGTCCCCTTGATGTTTTCCACTGACGCATGTGTGCAGTCTAAAAGATATTCTGATGTACAAAAAAACCCAATGGGCATGAATGAATTTGAGGCTGCTGCAGCTGTGACACACTCTAATCCCTCGGCACGCCTGGAGCAGGTTCCATGTGTCTAACTTATTGCATGAAGATAATTAATGAGCTTCAATCCAATGCCTGAGCTGCAATGTATTTGAAAATATGTGACACTGTTAAAAATGGTTCTTTCTGAAATGCTTCCCTCATATTTACAACTATCAGCTCCTTGTTAAATCATATCATTAGTGTGTCACTGTGGTGCAATTGATTCAACTGCGCACTTGTCTAAAATAAACTATAATTGAACGTTTACAATGCGCCAGGCACAGGAAAACTGTATTCCACACTAAATAAAATATTATCATTAAATTATTTTGCTTCTTTAATGGCACTTTATACAATTCATCTGAATTATCTGCAATGCTGCCACATTGATATTGTTACTGAGCAGTACTGTGTCATTCGATGAATATTAAAACAATGTAACTACTGGCTATGCTGACAGGTTGCAATTTTGTTTTTTGCCCTTTCACTCATGACCATTCTGAATGTGGGCTCATTTATGTTTATACACTGCTCAGAGTTGGGCAAGATAACCCTGTGGGATCTTCTCAGGATGACTCTGAACAAGTGAAGAAGAAAGATTGGCATTCATATAGTGTCTTTCCTGACTATCAGCCATCACAAAGCACTTCACAGCCAAAGGAGTGCTTGTGAAGTGTAGCCACTGTTGTAATGTCGGAAAGGTGGAACCAATTTTCACACGGCAAACTGTCGGAAACAGAAATTTGATTATAGAGTTGTTTTACAGCACAGAAAGAGGCCCTTCGGCCCATTGCGTCTGTCAGCCATCTCTTCCAATCCCATTTTCCAGCACTTGGCTTGTAGCCTTGTGTGCTGCAGCATTTCAAGGGTTCATCTAAATGCCGCTTATATGTTGTGCGAAATGTTCCTGCCTCGACCACCCTTTCAGGCAGTGAGTTCCAAATTCCCACCACCCTCAGGCTGAAAACAATTTTCCTCAAATCCCCTCTAAATCTCCTGCCCATTACCTTAAATCTATGCCCCCTGGTTGTTGACCCCTCTACCGGGGGGAAAGTTTCTTCCTATCTAAGCGATCTAGGTCCCTCATGATTTTGTACACCTTGATCAGGTTCCCACCCCCCGCCCCCAACCTTCTCTGCTCAAAAGAAATCAACCCCAGTCTATCTAGCCTCACTTTACAGCTGAAAGGCTTCAGCCCAGGCAACGCCCTGATGACCAGACCATTTGTATTTGTTATGTTGATCGAGGGATAATGCGCCAGGCCATTAGGGTTAGCGCCCCTGCTCTTCTTTAAAATCACATCATGTGATCTTTTAAATCCCTCTGAACAGAGGTGCAGGCTCTTGCTTGAACATTTCCCTTGTAAAATGGCTACTCCAACAATGCAGCATTCCCTTCAGTACGACACTAGTCTGGCAGCCTTGGTTTTTGTGCTCAAGTCCCGGAGTGGGTCTTGGACCTGGAACCTTGCTATTCAGAAATGCGAATGTGACAAACTGAGCCACGGCTTATAGAAGGAGCCTTTTTGCACCAATTCTTTTTCATTTGTTCAATGTGCAATCACAAGGCAGATTCGTTCCTGCTGTCTACCCGCCTTTACCAAATGTTTGCTTCACTTGGTTGTGAGTACATAATGCAGCTAAACATTTCAGTGCCTCACTGACAAACTGGGTGGGAAGTGGCCCTGAACTGTTCATTAATGATCACTTAAAAGGCTCGAATGAGCAAGGGCGAGCTTGTCATCTTGGACCCACGTCCTGCCTCTTTAAAATCACTGCTAGGCTGATAGCAGAAGAGTAGGTGGCAAGAAAGGCACCTGCAAATATTTACTGGCACCAACCACACACACCCCGCCCCTCCCCCCGCCCCCAATCTGAAACCCTGGCAGCTGGGGACCATGAAATTCTGCCCTATGAAACTAATACCAAGATAAAAATATCCCCCATGTGTTCAAGGACTGTGTGAGGAAAGTCAGAAAGGAGACTGACAAGGTACTGACTTATTTGGTTCAAGAACACATACCTGAGGGCATTACTTAATGACATATTCTTGCAGACACCAGGCGACACTGAGTAGTTGCCACATGAGCTATCCACATAAAGGAGAATAAATCTATTCTGGCAGCATCTGTCATGATCCACCTAGAAATACAGTCCTGTTCAGGCCAAATTGTCTTTGGCCTGAGGGACATGAACTCAAGGATAGTGGCAGATGGTCTGGGGAGAGGTGCTAGATGTTGGGTTACACAGCCATTTACTGAGAATTTACATTGGAGAATTGAAGGCTGTGACAATGGATTAACTGGCCCAGATCAAGGCCGGCCAGTTCATCTGGGTGAACACCACACTATAACTCAATCGACAGTCTAAAGAAAGCAGCTGTCATGAAACTCTTAATGGGAAATGCATTTTAACCCTGTGTGTTCCTTTTGCTTGCTCCACTTGATCTTATGGGATACTGTGCAATGCAATTAATTAAATTAATCTTAATTATTCCAAAGATAATTTTAGACATCATATGACATTGCATTTACTATATTTGAATATGTAATATGAACTCACTACACCATCAAATCAACCTGACATTTGAAATTCATTAGTAAAATAGATTTCCAATCGTCTGAGTTCTATTATCTAAATGGCTGCCATCATCTAAACTCAAATATTTGTCTCGTGTGCTCTGTGCTAAGGTAATGATACTGATCCTTACCTAACGTCTTCATTACTCACAATGCTATAACGTCTTCCAAATGGTTCTGAAAGTCTGAAATCTTCATTACGTCTGCAAGTATCAAAACCGATGTTGCAGAATGATCCAGGAACTTAAAGTTCGTAACACAAATCGGGTAAGTTTTTTTTTCTCCCCATCACCATCAGCTTCCAGCAGCTTGATGAGCCACCGTGCCTCATATTACAGAATGAATGGCACAGAGGCCTAAGTAACACAGTGTTGCAATTTCCAATCGCCGAGTGAACTGTTTCCCTCTTCATGGCCAATTCCAGAAGCAGAATGTGACCCTTAGAAACAGGGGGCCGCATTCTCCATTCTGGAGAGTTAGTGTTGACGCTGTTGTGAAAACTGTGGGGCTGGATTCTCCGCATCCCGATTCCAAAATCGCGGCCAGCGCCAGGGCGGAGAATCCAGTTTGACGCCGTAATCGGGCCCGGGGCCGGTTCGGTGATTCTCCGGGATTCAAAAATCGACCTTATTGTGGCGTGCGCCGCATTACCAGGGGGCCATTGCCAGAGGCCGGCTCAGCAATCCTCCCCTCCCGACCGTGTGGAACTAACCTGCTATTGCCGGTCGGGATGCTGGCCTGGCGGCTGCGGACTCAGTCTGCGGCCGCCTTGGTCGGGGGTGGGTGGATTGGAGACCGGGGAGGGGGCCTTTTAGGTGGCTGGAGATTTAATGTGCGGGGTCTGAGGCTGATCGGGGAGTCTCTTTCTTCAATCCAGTTCCGCAGGCCGAGTCCACCATGGAGCATGGCGCGGCTGCTGGAGGCCGGAAGTGCGAGGGGCCCCGTATCTGCAGCAAAAGCTGCAAGATTCACTCTGGGCCCCTGCAGGGCTATGAACTCATTTCACTTTTTTGCAGGAATTTCAGGAGTAAAACTCCACCGTTTGTACGCCGGCATGGAGACATAGGGCCGGAGAATTGCCGCAACCCCACCATGCCGCCCCGACGCCAGCGCATGATTCTCCGAGGTGCGGAGAATCGGTGCTATTTGCGCCGGCGCATTTGTTGCTGCGCCGGTCGCGGGCCGCAGTCCGCAGTCGGGCCGTCGATTCTCCAGCCCGGATGGGCCGAGCGGCCGCGGGGAAAGTCCCGCAAGCGCCGTTCACCCTTGGTCGCTGCCGGCGGGAACTCTGTGCGAAGGATCGGGTGGTGTCGTGCGGGGCGGGGAAAAGCGCTCTTTTACCCGGTGGGGGGAGGGCCTCCAATGGAATCTGATCCGCGATCGGGGCTCACCGATCGGCAGGCCGGCCTCTCCCTCCCGGGCCTACTTTGTTCCGCTTCCGGCCCCAGAACCCCCGCGCCATGTTGCGTCAGGGCCAGAGCGTTCCATGAGTCTACCGTGCATGCGTCGGTTGGCGCTTCACCACTGTTCATGCGTGGGTTGGCGCCGCCCCCAGTCTGTACCAGGATGTAAGGCTGGAGTGGCGTGAACCACTCCAGCGCGTGCTGGCCCCCTATGGTGGCCAGAATCACTACTGCCCGCGCCCATTTTGCACCATCATTAAACGCGACGGCATTCACAGCAGCGCGGACACTTAGTCCCACGATCGGTGAATCGCGTCCTGAGGGCGGGATTTTCCTGTATCCAGCGGGCGGGCCATACCGGCGCCAAAGAGTGGCGTGAACCACTCCAGCGTCGGGCCGCCCGGAAGGTGCGGAATCCTCGGAAGGTGTGGAGTGGTTGGCGCCGTGCCAACCGGCGCCGAAGGGCCTCTGCCGGCCGGCGCGAGTTGGCGCATGCGCAGGAGCGCCAGGGTGTTCCCAGAACCGCTGCCGTGATTCCTGCGCATGCGCAGGTGCATTCTTCTCCACGCCGGCCTGTGTAAAGCTCCGCCATGGCTGGCGCATGCAGCGACTCCCCCAGGCGATTCTCCGGTTCCCTATGGGCCGAGCGGCCGCCCATTTCCGGCTGGTCCCGCCGGCGTGAATTACACAAGGTTTGTACCGGCACGATCTGGCGTTGAGGGCGGCGTGCGGCGTCTTCGGGGGTGCGCGTGGGGATCTGGCCCCGAGGAGTGGGGGGGGGGGGTGGGCACGGTGGTCCGGCCTGTGATATCAGGCCCACTGATTTGCGGGTGGGCCTGTGTCATGGGTGCACTCTTTCCCTCCGTGCCGGCCTGCATGGTGGGCAAATCGGTGGGCCTGATCACGGGCAAGACCACCGTGCCCCCCCCCCAGGGCCAGATCCCCGCGCGCACACCTCGGCCTGCCCACTCCTTTCTCTGGTGCATCTGGTGGGCAGCGGGTAGAACAGGGCGGCACCACACTACCCGGGGCGCCCGAGGAGCAGCCGGGCCAATCCGGGACACTCGCCACAGGGCAGGAGTCACAGGAGGCCACCTCCACTGCTGCTATACTGTCTGGGGAACCACAAGGGCATAGTGGTACGGTCCACGAGGCAAGAAAGTTAGACACCAGTTAAATTGGCAGGGGTGCAGGGCACAGTTTAGATATAGGGGCCAGGGCACAGACTGCAGATTATTGTTCAGAATAAACACACGTTCACACCATTAAAACCAGCCTAGGTGCTCTGTCTGATGGGTGTGGGGCTGGGGCGGCCAGTGATGGCCATTGGGAGTGAGGGGTGGTTGACGGGTGAGGCTCAGTGGGTGGACCGTGTACACCCCCCTCTCCCACGTCCCTTTACTCCTTTACAGCTATTCGGCAGGACCGTGTGATGGACTGGCCAGGTCGCATGCAGGGATCACCCAGGTGGAAGGTGCTACTGTTGGCATGCGTCAGACATTGTCTAACGATGTGGAGCATGGAGCTCATCGCAGAGCGGGCTATCATCATCCTCCATCCCATAGACCAGACCCGCTGTCACTGCCAACCCAGTGCCTCCAGCTCGTAGTGCAGCAGGTATTTTTAATGGAGGGGGTGTGCATGCGGGTGTTCTGGTGGTGTGGGAGGTGAGGGGGTTCGGTGGTGTGGGAGGTGAGGGTGGTCGGTGGTGTGGGAGGTGAGGGTGGTCAGTGGTGTGCGAGGTTAGGGAGGTCGGTGGTGTGGGAGGTGAGGGTGGTCAGTGGTGTGGGAGGTGAGGGTGGTTGGTGGTGTGGGAGGTGAGGGGCGTGGGTGGTGTGGAAGGGAGGGTGTCCGGTGGTGTGGGAGGTGAGGGTGGTCGGTGGTGTGGGAGGTGAGGGGGTTCGGTGGTGTGGGAGGTGATCGTGGTCGGTGTTGTGGGAGGTGAGGGTGGTCGGTGGTGTGGGAGGTGAGGGTGGTCGGTGGTGTGGGAGGTGAGGGTGGTCGGTGGTGTGGCAGATGAGGGTGTTCGGTGGTGTGGGAGGTGAGGGAGGTCGGTGGTGGGGGAGGTAAGGGTGGTCGGTGGTGTGGGAGGTGAGGGAGGTCGGTGGTGTGGGAGGTGAGGGTGGTCGGTGGTGTGGGAGGTGACGGTGTTCGGTGCTGTGGGAGGTGAGGGTGGTCGGTGGTGTGGGAGGTGAGGGTGGTCGGTGGCGTGGGAGGTGAGGGTGGTCGGTGGTGTGGGAGGTGAGGGTGGTCGGTAGTGTGAGAGGTGAGGGTGGTCGGTGGTGTGGGAGCTGAGGGTGGTGGGAGGTGAGGGTGTTCGGTGGTGAAGGGGTGTGGTATTGTGGTGTCTGTGCCCCTGGCCAGGAACCCCCTCCCCCCTAGTTGGTGAAGCATGTCTCGATTAGTGTGTGCCATGCGCGCTGGTCCTGGCGATAGCGCTGTGCGGCCTCCCGTGCCTGGCCAGCCTCCATGTCCCATTCATTGTCCCCCATCCCCTCATGATCCTGGTCTGACGAGGCCTGCCCTTCCTCCTCATCCTCCTCCAGCACATCGCCCCTCTGCTGGGCTATATTGTGGAGGGCGCAGCAGACCACCACAATGCGGCTGACCCTCCAAGCCTCGTACTGGAGGGTCCCTCCAGAGTGGTCCAGGCTTCAGAAGCGCATCTTCAGGATCCTGAAGCACTTCTCGACAACACCCCTGGTCGCACAATGGGAATCATGTAGTGGGTCTCCGGGTCGGTCTGTGTAGGTGTCATCAGCCACGACCGCATGGGTAATCCCTGTCGCCCGGCAACCAGCCCTGCAGCCGGGAGGGGTGTCCCGCGAACATGTCGGGGATCACCGATTGTGCCAATATGAATGAGTCATGTACACTGCCCGGGTACCAGGCACAGACGAGCAGGATCCACATCTGGTGGTCACAGACCACCTGAATGTTCATGGTGTGGTACCGCCTCCTGTTCGTGAACAGCGGCCTGTTATCCGCTGGTGGCCGTAGGGTGACATGCACTCCATCGATTACCCCTGGACCTGGGGCATCCCGCGACGGCAGTGAACCCTGCTGGCCGGGCATCCTAGTGGGTGCGGTCCACAGAGTACTGGATGTAACGCTCTGCCAGGACGTAACAGCGCAGATGCACCTATGCACCGATGTCTAGGAGATGCTGGACAGCTCCACTCGGTGACTGGAATGACCCCGTTGTGCAGAAATTCAATGAGACCGTTACCTTGACGGCCTCCGGGAGCAGGTGCCCTCCCCCATTCCCATGCGGTGCCAGGTGTGCCATCATGTGGCAGATATGTCTCCCTGTTCATCCGCAGTATCCTCCTGCATGCCCGGTCCAGAAGGTCCTCAAAGGACATGGGGTTGCGGTATGTGCGTGGCTTCATCCGGCGCCTCCTTGCCTCTCCCTCCACCTCCTCCTCCTCGGCCTGTTGGGTGGCTGGCTCTCCAACCTGAGCGGCTGCCACCTGCCCCTCTGCAGCCCGCCCCTCTGCTGCAGCCTCCACCTCCTCTCTGAGCCGCCCCCGCTCACGCTGCCTCTGGGCTGCATGCAGGGCAGCCACCGTCGCCACGGCGGCCAACTCCGTTCGTTGATGACCGAATGCTATAATTATCTGCAGGGGTTGAGAGGAAAACATATTAGCATGGCGCATACACCCGTGCCCAACCAGGTACCATGGGCTGCACGGTGCCCCGTTTGTCACCACGTACCCCAGCTACGCATGCCCCCCCACCACTCCACCCTGGCCCCGTCGGTGCCCCCGGTCCTGGTGCCCGTCCCTGCTGCCAGGTGCACCGTTTGATGCCACTGGCCTTTCTGGGGGCTTCCGTCGGCGTGACCCTGGATGGTCTCCCGGTGGGTGGGATGGTTGTTTGCGGGGGGTTGGGGGGGTTGTAATCCACCCATACGGTCGTTCTCTCTGTGTCTACTCATGGGCCGGGTTGGGTGGCGAACAAGATGGCCGTCGTAATGTCGGAGTCTCCCCAGCTGCTCGGCCTGTACCCCCCCTTCACCGCCTCCCCCACCGGCACTGGCAGGCCACCCACCCCCCCTCCTCCCGCAGAAAGCACGGCCGGAGTCTGATCCTGGAGCCCACAGTCCCCCCAAGCCACCTCCTCTCGCAGCCGCCTCAGCCAGCACGCCAGCTTCACAGTGGATTTTGTTTATTGTCACGTGTACCGAGGTACAGCGAAAAGTATTTTTCTGCGAGCAGCTCAACAGCTCATTAAGTACATGAAAAGAAAAGGAAATAAAAGAAAATACATAATAGGGCAACACATGGTACGGAATGTAACTACAAAACACTAGCATTGGGTGAAGCATACAGGGGTGTAGTGTGAATGAGGTCAGTCCATAGAAGGGTTGTTTCGGAGTCTGGTAAGCTTCATGATTTTTTAATAGCACATTAGAAACACGCCGTCGGGAAATGGGTCCATCCGAGGCACAGAATCGCTGAGGCCCGGGTGAATCTGTCATCACGACCGATAATGAGATGCATACTGTATGTCTGGGCCGCGCGGCGGGCACCGTAATTTCAACGATTTCCAGGGTCCGGAGAATGCCGATTCAGCGCAAAACCAGCGTCAGGCCCGATTTCGGCGTCAGAGCCGATTCTCCGACCGATTGCGTTTCGTGATTACGGCGTTGTCCCGCGGAGAATCCAGCCCAGGGGTTTTTATTTTACAGATGTGTATGATCCGTGGGGTTAATAATAACTGTACGTTAAGTCACTTGTGAACTGGATTAAACATACCTTGTGCATTGATACCACACAGGATAAACTAAACATACTTATTGCTGATAACCTGGCCAATGAAGCACAGGAAAAATATGCATTAATGGAGAGCAAACTTCAGGCCAATAACAACAGCCTGCATTTATATGGCACCTTAACAAAATAAAATGAGCTACGGCGCTTCACAAGAGCATTTTGAAACAAAACGTGACAATGAGCCACATGAGGTGAGGTTTGGCCAAAGGGCTAGGTTTTATTGAGTGCCTTAAAAGAGGACAACGAGATAGAGAGGTGGAGAGGTGCAGGGAGGGTATTGCAGAATCATTGGCTCAAGCAACTGAAGATACCACTAATGGCTGAGCAATTTTTACACAAGAGATCAACATTAGAGGAGCCCAGATATCTCAGACAATAACAGTAGCAATTTACGATTCCTTTCATGGCTTCATTACCCATTTTCATAATTCCTTCAAAAATATTTAAGAAGAACTTTGGAAAAGAACGAAGTCAGTAGTTGAATGAATTTGGCCTGACTCATCCCATAAGACCATAAGACATAGGAGTGGAAGTAAGGCCATTCGGCCCATCGGGTCCACTCCGCCATTCAATCATGGCTGATGGGCATTTCAACTCCACCTACCAGCATTCTCCCCATAGCCCTTAATTCCTCGCGACATCAAGAATTTATCTATCTCTGCCTTGAAGCCATTTAGCGTCCCGGCCTCCACTGCACTCCGCGGCAATGAATTCCACAGGCCCACCACTCTCTGGCTGAAGAAATGTCTCCGCATTTCTGTTCTGAATTTACCCCCTCTAATTCTAAGGCTGTGCCCACGGGTCCTCGTCTCCTCGCCTAACGGAAACAGTTTCTTTGCGTCCACCCTTTCTAAGCCATGTATTATCTTGTAAGTTTCTATTAGATCTCCCCTTAACCTTCTAAACTCCAATGAATACAATCCCAGGATCCTCAGCCGTTCATCATATGTTAGACCCGCCATTCCAGGGATCATCCGTGTGAATCTCCGCTGGACACGCTCCAGTGCCAGTATGTCCTTCCTGAGATGTGGGGCCCAAAACTGGACACAGTACTCCAAATGGGGCCTAACCAGAGCCTTATAAAGGCTCAGTAGCACTTCGCTGCTTTTATATTCCAATCCTCTTGAGATAAATGACAACATTGCATTCGCTTTCTTAATCACAGATTCAACCTGCATGTTTACCTTTAGGGAATCCTCGACTAGCACTCCCAGATCCCTTTGTACATTGGCATTATGAATTTTCTCACCGTTTAGAAAGTAGTCTATGCTTGGATTCTTTTTTCCAAAGTGCAAGACCTCACATTTTCTCACATTGAATTGCATCAGCCATTTCCTGCACCACTCTCCCAAACTGTCTAGATCCTTCTGCAGCCTCCCCACTTCCTCAGCACTACCTGCCTGACCACCTAACTTCGTATCATCGGCAAACTTTGCTAGAATGCCCCCAGTCCCTTCATCCAGATCATTAATATATATGGTGAACAGCTGTGGCCCCAACACTGAACCCTGTGGGACACCGCTGGTCACCGGCTGCCATTCCGAAAAAGAACCTTTTATCCCAACTCTCTGCCTTCTGTCAGACAGCCAATCCTCAACCCATGCCAGTAGCTCACCTCGAACACCATGAGCCCTCACCTTACTCAGCAGCCTCCTGTGTGGCACCTTATCAAAGGCCTTTTGGAAATCCAGATAGACCACAACCACTGGGTTTCCCTGGTCTAACCTACTTGTCACCTCCTCAAAGAATTCTAACAGGTTCGTCAGGCACGACCTCCCCTTACTAAATCCATGTTGACTTGTTCTAATCCGACCCTGCTCTTCCAAGAATTTAGAAATCTCATCCTTAACGATCGATTCTAGAATTTTACCAACAACCGAGGTTAGGCTAATTGGCCTATAATTTTCCATCTTTTGTCTTGATCCTTTCTTGAACAAGGGGGTTACAACAGCAATCTTCCAATCGTCCGGGACTTTCCCTGACTCCAGTGATTTTTGAAAGATCTCAACCAACGCTTCCGCTATTTCTTCAGCCACCTCTCTCAGAACTCTAGGGTGTAGCCCATCGGGGCCAGGAGATTTGTCAATTTTAAGACCTTTTAGCTTTTTTAGCACCATCTCTTTTGTAATGGCAACCATACTCAACTCAGCCCCCTGACCCTCTATAATTTTTGGGATATTACTCATGTCTTCCACTGTGAAGACAGACGCAAAGTACTTATTAAGTTCTCCAGCCATTTCCTCGTCTCCCATCACTAGCCTTCCGGAATCAGTTTGAATTGGCCCAATGTCTACTTTGGCCTGTCGTTTGTTTCTTATGTATTGAAAGAAACTTTTACTATCATTTCTTATATTACTGGCTAGCCTGCCTTCATATTTGATCTTCTCCTTTCTTATTTGTCTCTTTGTTAACCTCTGTTTGTTTTTGTAGCCTTCCCAATCTTCTGATTTCCCAGTGCTTTTGGCCACTTTATAGGATCTCTCTTTTTCTTTGATACATTTCCTGACCTCCTTTGTCAGCCATGGCTGTCTAATCCCTCCCCGGATAATCTTTCTTTTCTTGGGGATGAACCTCTGTACAGTGTCCTCAATTATGCATACAAACTCCTGCCATTTTTGCTCTACTGTCTTCCCCACTAGGGTCTGCTTCCAGTCGATTTTCGCCAGTTCCTCTCTCATGCCCTCGTAATTACCTTTATTTAACTGTAACACCATTACATCCGATTTTGCCTTCTCTCTTTCAAACTGCAGACTGAACTCAACCATATTATGATCGCTGCTTCCTAAGTGTGCCCTTACTTTAAGATCTTTTATAAAGTCTGGTTCATTACATAGCACTAGGTCCAGAATAGCCTGCTCCCTTGTGGGCTCCATGACAAGCTGTTCCAAAAAGCCATCTTGTAAGCATTCCATGAATTCCTTTTCTTTGGATCCACTGGCTACGTTATTTACCCAATCCACCTGCATATTGAAGTCCCCCATGATCACCGTGACCTTGCCTTTCTGACATGCCTTTTCTATTTCCCGGTACATGTTGCGCCCCTGGTCCTGACCACTGTTAGGAGGTCTGTACATAACTCCCATTATGGTTTTTTTTGCCTTTGTGGTTCCTCAATTCTACCCACACAGACTCCACATCATCCGACCCTATGTCGTTTAGTGCCATAGATTTAATTTTGGTCTTAACTAACAAGGCAACCCCACCCCCTCGGCCCACCTCTCTGTCTTTTCGATAGGTTGTATATCCTTGGATGTTTAACTGCCAGTCCTGAACCCCCTGCAGCCATGTCTCCAATGTTATTTGGCCCTGAGTTGCAATGCATGGAGCACAACACAAAATATGCAAATGTCTTCCTTCTGATCCGACCTCAGAGGTTTAAATGAATACTAGGCCTGCATGGCATAGCTTTGGCATTTTCCTATGACATTACACATGGGAATGCAAGGGCAAGTGTTCTCGAAGTCTGGGTGACAAATGAGAGAACAGAGGGTAATTGAACCATTGACAATTAGGAGGAATTCAGTCCCAAGCTTAAAATCATGGGATAGATCTTATGCAGTAGTGCAAAACAGGTGCTAGTGAGTTAAAAGATTTACATCTCTCCTGATTTTACTTCATTGGTGACAACAAATTCTCACGTACTAGATTATTCTATCTTAACAATTCAAACACTTCCAAATCAACTATTCTATTATGTAAATTGAAATCTCACTATGACAAAGTAATAACTCATATTTCATTAAATATATTTACAGAGATCTTGCATCTGACAGCGACAGCAGTGTGGGGGTCAAAATCTTATAACATCGTTATTTTTATCATTATGTAACATAAAATTACCAACTATATAATGTCCTGTTCGGTAAAGGCATGTCCCATTCATAACTTTAACCATGGATTACATTCAGTATATTTTCTGGACCTGTGTTTTATTTAAAAACGGACATTAACAAATTGGCTAAGATGGTTGCCAAGGGACAGGTGACTTTGGCAATTTCTGCATGGACAAGGGATTAGCTCATTGCAATGTCAGCCGACTTGTGACAATAAAGATACTTGAAAAAAAAATCTTGAAGTTATTGTGAAAAGCCCCAAGTTCCCAAATTCCGGCACCTGTTCGAGTACACAGAGGGAGAATTCAGAATGTCCAAATTACCTGATAGCACGTCTTTCCGGAATGTAAGAGGAAACCGGAGCAGCCGGAGAAAATCGACACAGACACGGGGAGGACATGTAGACTCCGCAGAGACAGTGACCCAAGCTGGGAATTGAACCTGGGACCCTGGTGCTATGAAGCCATAGTGCTAACCACTGTGCTACCAGATCTATGCCTTTTTAAAAGCCTGGAAATTGTTACATTTTAAAAGTTTCCATGGCCTGTTCCTTTTTTCACAGTCCACCAAACAGAGCATTGACATAAGAAAGTGACTTGCTTCATGGCCAGCTGAACGTTCATCGTTTCAAAGGAATCCTGCAATAATCCTGATAAACAACTCCAACTATTAAACACAACTTCGGAATAAAAATGATAACTTCAAAGCCCTGCAGTGACTATTTTTTTTTACAACCTGATGTGACCATCAATACACACGAGACGAAGATTAGAAGTGAACAGTGGTTTTAATAAGCTAGATCTGTGCCTGCCTGCGACTGCTCTGTACTGAGTGCCGCCTACAGGCTGCAGATCTATATACCTCCCCCGAGGGGGCAGAGCCACAGGCATACAATGTAATGCAATACCATAGTGAATGGTAGCAGTAAAACATTCACCACACAACCCAACCAAATGTGTGAACTATAAACTATTCTTTTGTGTACAACTTATAAACGTGTACCATCCTCTTGAACAATATCTTTCTTAAGTGTGTGCATGTGTGAGTAACGTAGCTTTTTCGGTGAAAACGTGAATAAGTAATCTTCGTTAGTTAAACCCACAAATACTTACAGCTACTATTTAAATTAGTTGCGCAGACTCTGCGGAGCTAAGAAACACAAACACTTTTCTTTTCAAAAAACATACTGATTACAGACGGTAGGGAAAAGGATACAAGAGTTTCAGCCCTCTCCCATGACCCTGCCTCCAAAAAGCATGGGCAGAATCCTCCGTTCAGCAACACCACAATTGCAAAGCACTACTGAGCGGAGAATCATGCGGGAGCCGAAAATCGTGGCCGTTGCCGAGTGCCCGACAGAATGCCATGCTCCGGTGCCTCAACAGCGGCGTCAATGTATTTCACTCCATACGTACAGTAAATGGCGTTGGGATATCATTAATGGGCCTGACCCGGTATTCTCCGGGGCTTCTGCGATGCTCCGCCTCCACCAGGAGGAATTACCGTCGGCGAGTTTCACGTGGTTTTAAAAATCGGTAAACAGGTGGCTGCTGAGGGAGAGAGGAGATAGGGCATTTTCCTAGAAACGAGACCGTGGGCTGTTGGTCCAGCCGCTTGCATGGCTGGCTGGTGGGGGGCATCTGCCAGGGCCGGCAGGCGGGGGGGGGGGGGGGGGGGGAAGGAGGGGGGGGGGGGAGAGGGTGGGGGAGCAGGGGGGGGTGACAAGGGGATGGGCCATGGCATTTGGGTGACCCCTCGGACCGGGATGGTGTCCAAGCACATAGTTCCATTACCTCGGCCTGCAAGGCAGCCATCTTGCTGCACACCCCATGACCGCCCATCGTGGCCCGTAGATGCGCAGAGTGACACCGGCCATATGGATGCACCCACTCCACCCCCCCACTCCCAACCCCTAACTCCACCACACCTCCACCCCACCCACAACTGGACTCCACCCACCACCGACGCATCACACGGCCCATCTCAGTGGGAATGCCCACAGTAGCCCCTACGGAAGGGCGCTTAATGGGGGGCCACAGACGGGCATGGGTAGAACCAGCCACGGATACCAATTAGGCAAAGGGTGCAGTACGGAAGGCGGAATGCTGGGAGAACTAGCGGAGGTGGGTGTGGGAATGGGAAAGGAGGGAGGATGTGGAGGAGGGGGACATGCAGGGGCAGGGGCTGCAGTGCTGGCTGGAGTCACCATGTAACCCACTGGAGCAGGTTTGGCACCGGGGTACTCACCATGCTCATTTGTCTGCCTTTCACCCCCTGCACACAATGGACTTCAGAATTCAACCAGGAATGGTGGCCTTCATCCTGACCACCGCAGCCCTGCTGCACTGAGGCTGTACGTGCAGGAGCTGTTGGAGGAGGATCTTGCAGCAGTGGAGCCTGCACCACAGGAACAGGAGGCAGTTGGTGAGTGATGTACCATCAATGACCACGAGATGAAATGGTGAAACTATTGAGGCTTTATTGCACTAGATGTTAAGCCTCCTGCAGCTGGAACTAGAATGGAAGCAGCACAGGAGAGTATACAGCTTTATACAGCTCCTGCTGGGAGGAGCCAGCAGGCTGGGATTTACTGTATTAACTGTGGTACAGTGGCATTACCGTAATACACGTAGTGTGTGACCAGTGATGTTTACCACATTCACCCTCTGTTTAAAAAAAAGTCCAGCGGGGGTGAAAACAACGTTAGAGGTTGAGTCTGTAGGGGGCTTTGACCCTCCGCCACGATCGCCTCAGACCTGGTTGTACTGTGGGCGCCGATGTGGGTACCTGCGTTGTCCTCTCCTTCACTCAGTAATGGATCCGGTGAGGGAACGGATGCTGCTGGGTTGGGGGCTGCGGTGAGGGTCGCTGATGGGAGGGTGAATGGCGCAGGGGAGGGGTAGGCAACCGGAGGGGGAGGGGACGGTACCAGGTCAGGGGTGGTGGTGGTTGTGGGTGGGTAACCAGTGGTTGTTAGGTCCCGGAGGGAGACTGTGTCCTGTCGCCCGTCATGGTGTGCCACATAGGTGTGTTGTGGGTTTGCATGGAGGAGGAGGACTTTTTCGACAAGGGGATCAGATTTGTGGCTCCTCGCATGCTTCCGAAGGTGGACGGGCCCAGGAACTGTCAGCCAAGTTGGGAGCGAGATCCCGGAGGTGGACGTCCTAGGGAAGGCAAACACATGTTCGTGAGGGGTCTCATTAGTAGCAGTGCACAGGAGCAACCAGAAGGAGTGGAGTGCATCAGGGCAGACCTCCAGCCAGCAGGAGACCGGGAGATTCCTAGACCGAAGGGCCACCAGGACGGCCTTCCAGACCGTCGCGTTCTCCCTTTCCACCTGCCCGTTTCCCCGGGGATTGTAGCTGGTCACGGTCCTGACCTCCTCGATGGAGTAGGGCACGTTGCGGGCCTTGATAAAATGTAAGAACCGGGTGATCCCCGGGTGGCAGAGGTCATTGTGGAGAGCCCGGAGTCGGTCCACTTGTGCGCTGGCACTTGTACCACAGGATAGGGGGGCATCTGGGGGCTCATTGAGCTTCCTCGGGCAATACAAGATTTCGTAGTTATAGGTGGAGAGCTCGATCCTCGACCTCAAGATCTTGTCATTCTTGATCTTGCCCCGCTGTGTATTGCTAAACATGAAGGCATCCGACTGTTGGTCAGTGAGAAGAGTGAATCTCCTGCCGGCCAGGTAATACCGCCAATGTCGCACAGCTTCAACAATGGCTTGGGCCTGCTTTTCGACAGAGGCGTGCTGAAGGGTGCAGGAGAAGAAAGCCATGGGTCTGCCCGCCTGGTTGAGGGTGGGAGTCACTTGGTTGAGGGTGGCAGCCAGACACACGTTCGATGCATCGCTCTCCACCTGAAAGGGGAGGGTCTCGTCGACCGTGTGCATTGTGGCTTTGGCGATATCCGCCTTGATGTGGTTGAAGGCTCGGCGGGCCTCAGCCGTCAGGGGAAAAACTGGATTTGACGAGTGGGCGGGCCTTGTCTGCATAATTAGGGACCCACTGGGCGTAATATGAGAAGAACCCCAGGCATCGTTTCAGGGCCTTGGGGCAGTGGGGGAGGGGGAGTTCCAGGAGGTGGTGCATGCGGTTGGGGTTCGGCCCTAGGACTCCATTTTCCACAACGTAGCCAAGGATGGCTAAGCGGGTTGTGCAGAAAACGCATTTCTCCTTATTGTAGGTGAGGTTAAGGAGTTTGGCGGTATGGAGGAAATTTCAGAGATTTGCGACGTCGTCCTGTTGGTCGTTATCGCAGATGGTGACATTATCTAGGTACGGGAACGTGGCCCGTACTGGTCAACCATTCGGTCCATCTCTCTCTGGAAGACCGAGACCCCATTGGAGACGCCGAAGGGAACTCTAAGGAAGTGATAGAGGAGGCAATCTGCTTCGAATGTAGTGCATTGGCGGTCCTCCGGGCGGATGGGGAGCTGATGATAGGCGGACTTCAGGTCAACTATGGAGAAGACTCGACACTGCGCAATCTGATTGACCATGTCAGATATGCGTGGAAAGGGGTACGCGTCGAGCTGCGTATACCGGTTGACAGGCTGGCTGTATCAGACCATGTGGTCTGACTTGTAGTCGATGACCATCAGTGTTTCTCCCCAGTCTTAACTACCACCACTTGAGCTCACCAGGGGCTGTTACTAGCCTCAATGACCCCCCTCCCGCAGAAGCCATTGGACTTCCGACCTGATAAAGGTCCTGTCCTGTTTACTGTACTGTCTGCTCCTCGTGGCGAGTCCGTGGTGAGGTTTGCGAAAAGGGTCGTGAGGCCACAGGCGTGAGAGGGGACAGGGGTCCGCCGAACTTCAGAGTAAGGCTCTGGAGGTGGCACTGAAAATCGAGACCCAGTAACAGGGCAGCACAGAGGTGGGGGAGGACGTAGAGTCTGAAGTTGCTGCACTCTACGCCCTGTACGGAGAGGGTCGCGATGCAGTACCCCGGATTTGTATGGAATAGGTTCCGGAGGCCAGGGAGCTTTTCTAGGTGACGGGAAAAACCGGGAGGGAGCAGCGCCTTACATAGAACATAGAACATAGAACACTACAGCACAGTACGGGCCCTTCGGCCCTCGATGTTGTGCCGACCTGTGAAACCATCTGAAGCCTATCTGACCTACACTATTCCATTTTCATCCATATGTCTATCCAGTGACCACTTAAATGCCCTTAAAGTTGGCGAGTCTACTACTGTTGCAGGCAGGGCGTTCCACACCCCTACTACTCTCTGAGTAAAGAAACTGCCTCTGACATCTGTCCTATATCTACCACCCCTCAATTTAAAGCTATGTCCTCTCGTGTTGGTCATCACCATCCGAGGAAAAAGACTCTCACTGTCCACCCTATCTAACCCTCTGACTATCTTATATGTCTCTATTAAGTCACCTCTCAGCCTTCTCCTCTCTAACGAAAACAACCTCAAGTCCCTGAGCCTTTCCTCGTAAGACCTTCCCTCCATACCAGGCAACATCCTAGTAAATCTCCTCTGAACCCTTTCCAAAGCTTCCACATCCTTCCTATAATGTGGTGACCAGAACTGCACGCAGTACTCCAGGTGCGGCCGCACCAGAGTTATGTACAGCTGCAGCATGACCTTGTGGCTCCGAAACTCAATCCCCCTGCTGATAAAGGCTAGCACACCATATGCCTTCTTAACAGCCCTATTAACCTGGGTGGCAACTTTCAGGGATTTATGTACCTGGATGCCGAGATCTCTCTGTTCATCTACACTACCAAGAATCTTGCCATTAGCCCAGTACTCTGCATTCCTGTTACTCCTTCCAAAGTGAACCACCTCACACTTTTCCGGATTAAACTCCATCTGCCACCTCTCAGCCCAGCTCTGCAGCTTATCTATGTCCCTCTGTATCCTATAACATCCTTCACCACTATCCACAACTCCACCAACCTTCGTGTCATCTGCAAATTTACTAACCCATCCTTCTACACCCTCTTCCAGGTCATTTATAAAAATGACAAACAGCAGTGGCCCCAAAACAGATCCTTGCGGTACACCACTAGTAACTGAACTCCAGGATGAACATTTGCCATCAACCACCACTCTCTGTCTTCTTTCAGCTAGCCAATTACTGATCCAAACTGCTAAATCACCTTCAATCCCATACTTCCTTATTTTCTGCAATAGCCTGCCGTGGGGGAACCTTATCAAACGCCTTACTGAAATCCATATACACCACATCAACCGCTTTACCCTCATCCATCTGTTTGGTCACCTTCTCAAAAAACTCAATAAGGTTTGTGAGGCATGACCTACCCTTCACAAAACCGTGTTGACTATCGCTAATCAACTTGTTCTTTTCAAGATGATTATAAACTCTATCTCTTATAACCTTTTCCAACATTTTACCCACAACCGAAGTAAGGCTCACAGGTCTATAATTACCAGGGTTGTCTCTACTCCCCTTCTTGAACAAGGGGACAACATTTGCTATCCTCCAGTCTTCCGGCACTATTCCTGTCGACAAAGACGACATAAAGATCAAGGACAAAGGCTCTGCAATCTCCTCCCTGGCTTCCCAGAGAATCCTAGGATAAATCCCATCTGGCCCAGGGGACTTATCTATTTTGACATTTTCCAAAATTGCTAACACCTCATCCTTTTGAACCTCAATTCCATCTAGCCTGGTCGACTGAACCTGAGTGTTCTCCTCGACAACATTGTCTTTCTCCAGTGTAAACACTGACGAAAAATATCCATTTAACGCTTCCCCTATCTCCTCTGATTCCACACACAACTTTCCACTACTATCCTTGATTGGCCCTAATCTTACTCTAGTCATTCTTTTGTTCCTGATATACCTGATAAGGGTTTTCCTTGATCCTATCCGCCAACGACTTTTCGTGTCCTCTCCTCGCTCTTCTTAACTCTCCCTTTTGGTCCTTCCTGGCTAACTTGTAACTCTCAAGTGCCCTAACTGAGCCTTCATGTCTCATCCTAACATAAGCCTTCTTCTTCCTCTTGACAAGTGCTTCAACTTCCTTAGTAAACCACGGTTCCCTTGCTCGACAACTTCCTCCCTGCCTGACAGGTACATACTTATCAAGGACACGCAGTAGCTGTTCCTTGAAAAAGCTCCACATTTCGATTGTACCCATCCCCTGCAGTTTCCTTCCCCATCCTGTACATCCTAAATCTTGCCGAATAGCATCATAATTGCCTTTCCCCCAGCTATAATTCTTGCCTTGCGGTATATACCTATCCCTGCCCATTGCTAAAGTAACATAACCGAGTTGTGATCACTATCACCAAAGTGCTCACCTACATCTAAATCTAACACCTGGCCGGGTTCATTACCCAGTACCACATCCAATGTGGCCTCGCCCCTTGTTGGCCTGTCTACATACTGTGTCAGAAAACCCTCCTGCACACACTGTACAAAAACTGACCCATCTATAGTACTCAAACTATAGTATTTCCACTCAATATTTGGAAAGTTAAAGTCCCCCATAACAACTACCCTGTTACTCTCGCTCCTGTCGAGAATCATCTTTGCAATCCTTTCCTCTACATCTCTGGAACTATTCGAAGGTCTATAGACAACTCCCAACAGGGTAACCTCTCCTCTCCTGTTCCTAACCTCGGCCCATACTACCTCAGTAGACGAGTCCTCAAACGTCCTTTCTACCGCCGTAATACTTTCCTTGATTAACAATGCCACCCCCCCCCCCCCTCTTTTGCCATCTTTTCTGTTCTTACAGAAACATCTAAATCCTGGAACCTGCAACAACGATTCCTGTCCCTGCTCTACCCATGTCTCCGAAATCGCACAACATCGAGATCCCAGGTACCAACCCATGCTGCAAGCTCACCCACCTTATTCCGGATGCTCCTGGCGTTGAAGTAGACACACTTCAAACCAGTGTCTTGCTTGCCGGTACCCTCTTTCGAACTTTTAACCCTATCCCTGACCTCACTACTCTCAACATCCTGTACACTGGGACTACAATTTAGGTTCCCATCCCCCTGCTGAATTAGTTTAAACCCCCCCCGAAGAGCACTAGCAAATCTCCCCCCCAGGATATTGGTACCCCTCTGGTTCAGGTGAAGACCATCCTGTTTGTAGAGGTCCCACCTACCCCAGAATGAGCCCCAATTATCCAGGAAACCAAAACCCTCCCTCCTGCACCATCCCTGTAGCCACGTGTTCAACTCCTCTCTCTCCTTATTTCTCACTTCGCTAGCACGTGGCATGGGTAACAACCCAGAGATAACAACTCTGTTTGTTCTAGCTCTCAGCTTCCACCCTAGCTCCCTGAATTTCTGTCTCAAATCCCCATCTCTCTTCCTACCTATGTCGTTGGTACCTATGTGGACCACGACTTGGGGCTGCTCCCCCTCCCCCTTAAGGATCCCAAAAACACGATCAGAGACATCACGAACCCTGGCACCTGGGAGGCAACACACCAACCATGAGTCTCTTTCGTTCCCACAGAACCTCCTGTCTGTTCCTCTAACTATGGAGTCCCCAATGACAAGTGCACTGTTCCTCTTCTCCCATCCCTTCTGAGCAACAGGGACAGACTCTGTGCCAGAGACCTGTGCCCTATTGCTTACCCCTGGTAAGTCGTCCCCCGCAACAGTATCCAAAACGGTATACTTGTTATAGAGGGGAACGACCACAGGGGATCCCTGCACTGCCTGCCGGTTCCCTCTCCCTCCCCTGACGGTAACCCATCTACCTTCTTCTTTTACCTGAGGTGTGACTACCTCCCTATAACTCCTCTCAATAACCTCCTCCGCCTCCCGAATGATCCGAAGTTCATCCAGCTCCAGCTCCCTAACGCGGCTCTCGAGGAGCTGGAGTTGGGTGCACTTCCCGCAGATGTAGTCAGCAGGGACACTAGAGGTGACCCTTTCCTCCCACATTCTGCAGGAGGAACATTCAACTGCCCTAGCCTCCATTCCCACTGAACTAACTTCCCAACTACTGAAAAACAAAAATAAAAAACTTGTTAGTTTAGAAATTCGACGGACAGAACTTTTTTTTTGGTTAGAGGAGGAGGATGGGTGGGAGACACTACTTAAGTAATGTTTTGGGTAAAGCTGTCACTCGAGAACAGCCCCTTCACAAACCACCTTCAACTTACGCTGACCGCACTGCATGTATGCAAATCTCCCCGGAACAGCCAATCAGAAGCTCTGCTCTGCTGCCCTCTGCTGGATGCGTGCCTTCCGTCAAACTCCTCGGGTCACTTGTGCAGGTGCACTTTCAACTTACGCTGACCGGACTGCACGTATGCAGATTCTCCCGGAACAGCCAATCAGAAGCTCTGCTCTGCTGCCCTCTGCTGGATGCTTGCCTTCCGTCGAACTCCTCGGGTCACTTGTGCAGGTGCACCTTCAACTTACGCTGACCACACTGCACGTATGCAAATCTCCCCGGAACAGCCAATCAGAAGCTCTGCTCTGCTGCCCTCTGCTGGATGTTTGCCTTCCGTCGAACTCCTCGGGTCACTTGTGCAGGTGCACCTTCAACTTACGCTGACCGCACTCCACGTATGCAGATCTCCCCGGAACAGCCAATCGGAAGCTCTGCTCTGCTGCCCTCTGCTGGATGCTTGCCTTCCGTCGAACTCCTCGGGTCACTTGTGCAGGTGCACCTTCAACTTACGCTGACCGCACTGCACGTATGCAAATCTCCCCGGAACAGACAATCAGAAGCTCTGCTCTGCTGCCCTCTGCTGGATGCTTGCCTTCCGTCGAACTCCTCGGGTCACTTGTGCAGGTGCACTTTCAACTTACGCTGACCGGACTGCACATATGCAGATTCTCCCGGAACAGCCAATCAGAAGCTCTGCTCTGCTGCCCTCTGCTGGATGTTTGCCTTCCGTCAAACTCCTCAGGTCACTTGTGCAGGTGCACCTTCAACTTACGCTGACTGCACTGCACTGCACGGATGCAAATCTCCCCGGAACAGACAATCAGAAGCTCTGCTCTGCTGCCCTCTGCTGGATGCTTGCCTTCTGTCGAACTCCTCGGGTCACTTGTGCAGGTGCACCTTCAACTTACACTGACCGCACTGCACGTATGCAAATCTCCCCGGGACAGCCAATCAGAAGCTCTGCTCTGCTGCCCTCTGCTGGATTACCGTAAAGAGTGGATGAAACTCTCTGTGCTCCCGGAGTTGAAGAGGCAGGTCGCCTCATGCCCGTTGATCCGTACTGTTTTCGTAGTGGTCGCGAGGTTGTGGGGCCGAGACTGATCGAGGGTGATGGAGGCGAGCTGCGGAAGTTGGTGGGAGGGCTGAGCGGCGGTGGCAGAGGTATCGGCGGGCCGTGAACAGCTAGGCGAGCAGGGGTCCTGAGGCGCAGTCCAAGATGGCTGCAAAGATGGTGCACGGGGTCCTCATGGCGGACGATATCCAAGATGGCGGTGCCCACGGGCCGCACGTGGCGGGCGGCAGCGAAGGTGGTGGCGCCCCTGAATCGCATGTGGGGAGTGTAGCGATACTGGGCCTGGAAACGGCAATGACCGATCGGGCCTGGCAAACGGAGACAAAGTGGCCCTTCGTGCCACACCCGTTGCAGATCGCGCTCCGCGCTGGGCAGCGTTGCCTGGGGTGCTTGTTCTGGCCACAAATATAGCATTTGGGGCCTCCGGAGTTAGCTGGCTGCAGCGCGGCACAGGCTTGCGGCGTACCCGGGTCAGAAGATGGTGGGGCCCATGACGCCCACGAGGGTGCCGCGCAGTCGGAGGTGTAGGACTCTAGATTGCGGGAGGCCACTTCTAGGGAGTTAGTGAGCTGTAGTCTCTGTGAGGTCGAGTGTACCCTCTTCCAATAATCGCTGGCGGACGGAATTGGATTTAATGCCCGTGACATAGGCATTTCTGATCAGCAGTTCCGTGTGTTGGGCTGCCGACACCGCCTGCAATTACAGTTCCTAGTAAGTATCCACAGAGCACGCAAGAAATCATCCTGAGACTCCCCCGGGAGTTGCCGTCTCGTGGCCAGTAGGTGCCTGGCGAACACCTGATTCACAGTCTTGATGTACTGTCCTTTTAGTGATGCCATCGCTTCCGTGTAGGTGCGCGCATCCCGAATCAGGGGGAAACCTGTGGGCTCACCTGTGCGTAGAGGATCTGGAGCTTCTGTGGGTCTGAGAGGGTTTCTGTGGATGCTCCGAGATATCCTTCAAAGCAGGCTAGCCAGTGCTCGAAGGTGGCTGTGGTGTCGGCTGCATAAGGGTTCAGCTCCAGGCGATCAGGCTTGATTAAGACGTTCATCTCTAAACTTCTAGTGCAATAAATTGATGTACCATCAATCACCACGAGATGAAATGGTGAAAATATTGAGGCTTTATTGCATTAGATGTTAAGCCTCCTGCAGCTAGAACCAGAATGGAAGCAGCACAGGAGAGCGTACACTTTTATTCAGCGCCTGCTGGGAGGAGCAAGCAGGCTGGGATTTACTGTATTAACTGTAGTACAGTGGCAGTACCGTAATACACGTAGTGTGTGACCAGTGGTGTTTACCACAGTGAGGATGATGAGCTGGCCGCCCAACATGTCGAGGAGGAGGTGGGAAGGAGACACTGCATCAGCCCTCATGTGTACCGGCAGCACTTGTCATAAGAGGACCTGCCAGACCGGGTAAGTCGTCAAAGACTCTGACTGAGCAGGCGGACAGTGCAGCATATCTGCCGGATTATGGTGCACCTGGAACGCAGGGGTTTGGGGGAGAACTCCTGCGCCCTGTGGCTGTCAAGGTGACGGTTGCCCTTAACTATAACGCCATGGGGTCCTTCCAGGCGGCGAGTGGGGACCTGTGCAGAATCTCACAGACCTCGGTGCACAGGTGCATCCGTGCTGTCATGGCGGGCCTGAAAGATGCCCGATCCGCACAATATGGACTGAGTCCACCAGGATGCCCGGGCAGCGGGGTTCACGGACATCTCCGGGATGCCTCAGGTCCAGGGGGTGATTGACAGGATGCATGTCCCCCTATGAGCATCGGAGAATGACGGACCGGTCTTCACAAACCAAAAGAGGTTCTTCCACTCGATGAACATACAGTATTTAGTGTGCAACCACGGGATGCACGTCATGCAAGTTTGTGCCCTCTGGTATAGAGCAGGACAGTCTCCCACATTGTGTGGCCTACTGCATCCTTAACAACATTGTGCAGCAAAGGGGTGACATGTTGGAGGAGGAGGATGAATGCCAGGCCTTCTCCGACGAGGAGAATGTGGATAGCGCCAGGAATAAGAACATAAGAACATAAGAAGTAGGAGCAGGAGTAGGCCATCTGGCCCCTCGAGCCTGCTCAGCCATTCAATGAGATCATGGCTGATCTTTTGTGGACTCAGCTCCACTTTCAGGCCCGAACACCATAACCCTTAATCCCTTTATTCTTCAAAAAACGATCTATCTTTACCTTAAAAACATTTAACGAAGGAGCCTCAACTGCTTCACTGGGCAAGGAATTCCATAGATTCACAACCCTTTGGGTGAAGAAGTTCCTCCTACACTCAGTCCTAAATCTACTTCCCCTTATTTTGAGGCTATCTCCCCTAGTTCTGCTTTCACCCGCCAGTGGAAACAACCTGCCCGCATCTATCCTATCTATTCCCTTCATAATTTTAAATGTTTCTATGTTTCTATTTTTCTAAATTCCAACGAGTACAGTCCCAGTCTACTCAACCTCTCCTCATAATCCAACCCCTTCAGCTCTGGGATTAACCTAGTGAATCTCCTCAGCACACCCTCCAGTGCCATTATGTCCTTTCTCAAGTAAGGAGACCAAATCTGAACACAATATTCCAGGTGTGGCCTCACTAACACCTTATACAATTGCAACATAACCTCCCTAGTCTTAAACTCCATCCCTCTAGCAATGAAGGACAAAATTCCATTTGCCTTCTTAATCACTGTTGCACCTGTAAACCAACTTTCTGTGACTCATGCACTAGCACACCCAGGTCTCTCTGCACAGCGGCATGCTTTAATATTTTATTGTTTAAATAATAATCCCGTTTGCTGTTATTCCTACCAAAATGGATAACCTCACATTTGTCAACATTGTATCCCATCTGCCAGACCCTAGCCCATTCACTTAACCTATCCAAACCCCTCTGCAGATTTCCAGTATCCTCTGCACTTTTCGCTTTACCACTCACCTTAGTGTCGTCTGCAAACTTGGACACATTGCCCTTGGTCCCCAACTCCAAATCATCTATGTAAATTGTGAACAATTGTGGGCCCAACACGGATCCCTGAGGGACACCACTAGCTACTGATTGCCAACCAGAGAAACACCCATTAATCCCCACTCTTTGCTTTCTATTAATTAACCAATCCTCTATCCATGCTACTACTTTACCCTTAATGCCATGCATCTTTATCTTATGCAGCAACCTTTTGTGTGGCACCTTGTCAAAGGCTTTCTGGAAATCCAGATATACCACATCCATTGGCTCCCCATTATCTACTGCACTGGTAATGTCCTCAAAAATTTCCACTAAATTAGTTAGGCACGACCTGCCCTTTATGAACCCATGCTGCGTCTGCCCAATGGGACAATTTCTATCCAGATGCCTCACTATTTCTTCCTTGGTGATAGATTCCAGCATCTTCCCTACTACCGAAGTTAAACTCACTGGCCTATAAATTCCTGCTCTCTGCCTACCTCCTTTTTTAAACAGTGGTGTCACGTTTGCTAATTTTCAATCCACCAGGACCACCCCAGAGTCTAGTGAATTTTGGTAAATCATCATTAGTGTATCTGCAATTTCCCTAGCCATCTCTTTTAGCACTCTGGGATGCATTCCATTAGGGCCAGGAGACTTGTCTACCTTTAGCCCCACAAGCTTGCCCATCACTACCTCCTTAGTGATAACAATCCTCTCAAGGTCCTCACCTGTGATAGCCTCATTTCTATCAGTCGCTGGCATGTTATTTGTGTCTTCCACTGTGAAGACCGACCCAAAAAACCTGTTCAGTTCCTTAGTCATTTCCTCATCTCCCATTATTAAAACTCCCTTCTCATCCTCTAAAGGACCAATATTTACCTTAGCCACTCTTTTTTGTTTTATATATTTGTTAAAACTTTTACTGTCTGTTTTTATATTCTGAGCAAGTTTACTCTCATACTCTATCTTACTCTTCTTTATAACTTTTTTAGTAGCTTTCTGTTGCACCTTAAAGATTTCCCAGTCCTCTAGTCTCCCACCAATCTTTGCCACTTTATATGCTTTTTCCTTCAATTTGATACTCTCCTTTATTTCCCACGATATCCACGGTCGATTTTCCCTCTTTTTACCGTCCTTCCTTTTTGTTGGTATAAACCTTTGCTGAGTACTGTGAAAAATCTCTTGGAAGGTTCTCCACTGTTCCTCAACTGTTCCACCATAAAGCCTTTGCTCCCAGTCTACCTTAGCTAGTTCTTCTCTCATCCCATTGTAATCTCCTTTGTTTAAACACAAAACACTAGTATTTGATTTTACTTTTTCACCCTCCATCTGTATTTTAAATTCCACCATATTGTGATCGCTCCTTCCGAGAGGATCCCTAACTATGAGATCATGAATCAATCTTGTCTCATTACACAGGACAAGATCTTGGACCGCTTGTTCCCTCATAGGTTCCATTACATACTGTTCTAGGAAACTATCGCGGATACATTCTATAAACTCCTCAAGGTTGCCTTGACCGACCTGGTTAAACCAATCGACATGTAGATTAAAATCCTCCATGATAACTGCTGTACCATTTCTACATGCATCAGCTATTTCTTTGTTTATTGCCTACCCCACCATAACGTTACTATTTGGTGGCCGATAGACTACTCCTATCAGTGACTTTTTCACCTTACCATTCCTGATTTCCACCCAAATGGATTCAACCTTATCCTCCATAGCACCGATATCATCCCTTACTATTGCCCGGATGCCATCCTTAAATAACAGAGCAACACCACCTCCCTTACCATCCACTCTGTCCTTCCGAATAGTTTGATACCCTCGGATATTTAACTCCCAGTCGTGACCATCCTTTAACCATGTTTCAGTAATGGCCACTAAATCATACTCATTCACGATGATTTGTGCCATCAACTCATTTACTTTATTCCGAATACTACGAGCATTCAGGTAAAGTACACTTATGTTGGCTTTTTTTTACCTCTGTTTTGAATCTTAACATCTCCAGTTTTATTCCTTTTAGTATTATTGGGCCTATTCACTGAGCTCCCCTCAGTCACTGTACCTTGTACTGTCGCAGGGTATGGAGCCCAGGCAGACACTGGAGGCCGCACAACGTGTGGGCTTGGCCGGCGGTAGACGCATTCTGTCCCATTCCCACAACTCCTCCTACCCCCAGTGGAAAACCCCCTCCCATGACCACTCTCCCTGCACCAACAATCCCCCCTTCCGCAATAACAGTGTGTCAGGTGCATGGGATGGAGGATAATGACAGCCCACTCTGTGAAGAGCTCTGGTGCTCCACATCATTTGACAATGTCTGCCTCCTGCCCACGATAGCACTTTTGACTGTCCACCTGGGTGGTTCCTGCATGCAAGCTGATCATTCCATTTCAGGGCCCCTCCGAACCCTTGGGGTGGCGGAGGTAGGGATGGAATGTGGTGAGCGGGGTGGGTGATTTGGGTGGAGAGGGATGGGAGTGGGCCAGGTACTGGGGCGGTGAGTCATGGCTGAAATGGGTGCCCACCTCCTACGGGGAGACAGACAGTGCAAAGTGTTAGGCAGTCTGACACGTGCAGCACACGAGGTGGGCAGTTGGTGGCCTTGGTGTCCATGGCTATGGTTGGCTGCAACAATTTTGTGCCAAGTACATGGACACAGGGTGTCCCCCTCAGGATCAGAGTGGCCTGGCTCAGTCCGCCATTGCTGCAGTATATGTTTTAAATGCACCCCTTTGGTGCTACTTACCGGCCCCTGGCTGCTCACACTGCTGACTGCTGGCTGTGTCCTTTCAATGCTCAGAGAGTCTTTGGTCATCAGGGAACCCACCCAGGCCATCACACTGGAAACCTTTATACTCCAGCTGTTTCATCAACGGGTTGGGCGTGGCCATGCTCAATCATGGGCCCGTCATGTGTTTTTTTAATAATAATCTTTATTGTCACAAGTAGGCTTACATCAACACCGCAATGAAGTTACTGCGAAAAGCCCCTAGTTGCCACATTCCGTCGCCTGTTCGGGTACAAAGAGGGAGAATTCAGAATGTCTAAATTACCTAACAGCATGTCTTTCTGGACTTGTGGGAGGAAACCGGAGCACCCGGAGGAAACCCACGCAGACACGGGGAGAATGTGCAGACTCCGCACAGACAGTGATCCAAGCTGGGAATCGAACCTGGGACCCTGGCGCTGTGAAGCCACAGTGCTAACCACTGTGTTACCGAGCCGCCCATATTGATCCCCCTGAAAGTGGCCTGAAAGTGGTGGGTGGAGACAGGTGGTTAGTGGCTGCCAGACAAAATGGCACCCCAATTTGCGAGGAGCCTTTCAGCTCGCCAGCTGGAAATCCCTCTCGGTGCGGCCTTGATGGGGAGAAACCTCCGAGGTCAAAAAATACAGCAAACTGCCATTGGATAGTGGGATGCTTCTTGACACAGCAGCCATGATCTGCCAGTAAAGTCTTGGCTGTTTTATTGTGAATTTGGTTTTAGGGATGAGTGTGTTGCTGGCTAGACCAGCGTTTATTGTCTAATTCTAATTGCCCTAGAGAACGTGGAGTTGAACTACCTTCTCGAATATAACCGGCTGGGTCACTGTCTGTGCGGAGTCTGCACATTCTTCCCCGTGTCTGCGTGTGTTTCCTCCGGGTGCTCCGCTTTCCTCCCACAGTCCAAAGATGTGCAGGTTAGGTGGCTTGGCCATGCTAAATTGCCCTTAGTGTCCAAAACGGTTAGGTGTGGTTACTGGGTTACAGGGATAGGGTGGGCTTAAGTGGGGTGCTCTTTCCAGGGGCCGGTGCAGACACGATGGGCCGAATGGCCTCCTTCTGAACTGTAAATTCTATGATTCTATGATTCTATAACTGAAAGGTTTACTCGGCCATTTCAGAAGAACCAACCACATTACAATAGGGTTAGATTCACATTTAGACCTGACCAGCTAAGGACAATAGATTCCGTCCCTCAAAGGATATTAATAAACCAGAAAGATTTTTGCCATTAAGGCTCCTCCAGAATAGTTCAGGCAATGGAACCAATGCTTATGCACCCCAATGGTCTATTCACTGACATTTTGTGTGGCAGCATAGCTGTCCTTATAAGCATGCTGCCCACATGGACATGGGTTATGCATTAGAGTCAGGATCCAGGTGGTCAGTGGGCACCTCTTATTACCCAGTAGCCACCCTATGATTTCTTGTGGAAGCTCAGATATTGATGGTAGAGCAGATTGGCAGAGAATTAAACATCAGGATAGCTTCTGGGATACCTGGCATTGACTTGCTTGATGCAGAATGGTTGGACACCAACTGGACTTTGAGGGAGTGGAACCCTCCGAACCTAAATGCAGCATCTGGGCACGAAGTCAAAGGCTTTGCACCAAGGGGAAAGCTGGTACAAAGAACAAAGAGAGGGACAGCACAGGAACAGGCCCTTCGGCCCTCCAATCCTGCACCGACCACGCTGCCCGTCTAAATTAAAATCTTTTACATTTCCTGGGTCCATATCCCTCTATTCCCATCCTATTCATGTATTTGTCAAATGAATGCACACTCCACCTGCATCTCTCTGAAAAGAGGGAATGTAACCTATTCCCCTCTTTTTGCATTTAAAACATTGGTGATGTTCCTTATACAAACTGTGGACAGTGAACTGGGAGAAATTGGAGATTTTGCCTGCTCCGGAAGGCTGATGCAAAGAAGCTCCTGGCCTCTTGCAGCAAGACCATACCCCCTCACCACCCACCTCTCTGATTAATTTATTCACACCTCTGCCACTCCCCACTCACTGTCCATCATGCTACGAGCCAATGGGGATTGAAACTACAAACCAAATGGCTGGGAGAAAGTGGTCTGAGCAGAGCCCCTTGACATCACAACTAACCTCTTCACACCACTCCCTATAGACTTCAATAGCTTCCGACTATCAGCATAAACCTACACTTCCAATAACTCATCAACGGCCAGTCAAAATTAATCAGCACCTAACCAGAAAATAGTCGATCTCTTTAAATAGCACTGGTAGTTGGGGTTGGGGGTTTCTGCTGCTGGCTGCATACTCTGCTATACAGGGTTAAAATAGGCCATTAGCTGAAACACTCAGTTTGGAAATGGCAGTCCCGGGGTCAAATCAGCATTGCAAACGAACTGAAGTCACAATCTGCCTACTCTGCAGATTTCTGATGCATGCTCCTAATGCCAGGGCTAATGCACTTGCAAAATGGCGTCCGCACCGCTCACACCAATGGTGTGCACAGCAGTCACCATTTTACACACAAAGAGCACCCATTGTTCTACAAAAATGGGTGCTGTGCAACGGAATCACGCAAAATGGACAATTAGCCCTTGTTGTAATGTCGGAAGCGTGGCAGCAAATTTACATAGAACTAGGGCCCCCAAACAGCAATGGGATAATGATAGGGTAATCTGTTGGTTGACATAATGCTCACCAAAGAGACACAAATGAATAAAAACAGGAGAATTAAAGGAAACAGAAAGAGAGTTAGTTTGGTCAAATAATTCAGCAACAAGACTAACACACAACAAAGCCTCATTCCTTTGGCTGCACCTCCTGCATCTTTCCTTTGACCATCCTGTTAAATTCAAATCCAGGATTAAATTGGTATCTTACACCTGTTCTTAATTTAATGTGTTTGCTAAAAACTGCATATTGTTTCATGACAGGAACAGAGATCTGAAGAAAAGGGCATTATAATAGAAAGGTACATAGAGCAATGCTATTTATACATCTTTAAGTTAACATTCAAAGCTATATATTAATGTTGCATTCTTGGAAAGTTTATCCTGTTCAAAGTCCCTGGGAATATTCACGGTAGAGAAACAAAATCCAGAGTGCAGCAGGGATCCTGATAATAGCTCACTTTAAGCTGGACCAGCTGTCTCCATAGTGACCTGACTGACATTTTGCTCCATCTGCAAATTGCTGTCAAAGGTTATAATCAAAGAGAAAGTAGTGGGGGTGGGGGGTGAGGGAACAGAGCCTTGCCCAATTTTGAAGCTCTGGTCAAGTCAAAGGAAAATTCCTACAATTTATCATCTTCTGCGGTGTTTTTATTAATCACATCAGAACAAGTATTTTGTTGTTGACAGCTGCAGACATGAAATGGAGGGCAGAATCATTAAAATGTAGTTCATTAAAGCTTCATTACCCAATTAAAAGCTGAATATGAAAGTCCTCGTCGGGTTCTTATTGCATTTACTGTAAAATACTGACAAAAACAGCAGGGAAAATTCAGCACCGTGGAGAGCTGAAATTATGCTTGTGCCACTGCTGGGGGTTGAGTGAGTCAATATATACTCGCATGTTTCCACCATTAGAGAGAGAGAGAGCAGCCTCCCTTTTGTTAGCTCACCTCGAGTGCAATCTCAAACTATCAAAGTAAAGGTCAAGTTGCATAAAAGTGGTGCAGTTGAAGTTCACGGCAGAGGTTCAGCTTGAAGCCTGCAAAATAAACAGCAAATTTCCGCGAACTTCCACCTCAGACAAGTTGCAGAACGTCACACACAAGTTGTATTGGTGTGGCACCAAGGCGATCTAGATGTTTCTATTTTATTTCTCTTTTCGAACAGCGATGTTCAATGGCATTGATCACTGAATTGCATGGGTTTACATCAAAACTGATGTGCTTTAAAGTCTGGTTCAATTTAAACACATTCTAATCAAATAATAAAATTCTTAAACGTTCAGCTCGAAAGGTGCAATAATAAATTTTGCCCTTTTGGTCTTCACATTCAAATTACAGAGGAAACTATTACCCACTTTCCTCTCAGCAGTGTGGTGCTCACCAGATAGTGCCCCCGAAGCCTGACTACTAACCCACTGAGGTGCGTGTATCTGTGCGGCTGGAGGGTGGGGATAACAGCTGTGCCGCGACTATAACAGTTGCATCCTCGGGGCTCTCCTCCAAGGTGTTCTCCTTGGAGTCAGGAGAGGGGGGAACCCGGGATGGGCCGGTGCCGTTGGCTGGAGGACCCGCGGGAGAATGGACATGTGGTCAGTGGGAGGGATGGGTCAGTCAGTAAGGCAACAACAACTCACGGGTGGAGCCCTGTGGTTCCTCACCTCTGTGGCATCCGCCAGCCTCCACGTGGGTGACGATCTGTCCTCAGCTACCTGTGTCACCTCCAGGGCATGCTCCTCGAAGGAGGTGAGGATTCTTAAGTCCAGGACCCCTCTGCCAGTCTGGGCCCTCTCCTGATGGTTATGGGAGAGCTTTTCCTGAGGACACACAGGGAGGGCATCGTTAGCTACATGCATAGTTCACAGTGGTGGGAGGGGGGAGTGAAGTAGGAGTTTGGGGGAGTTGAAGGGGAAGGGGATGAAGCAAGGGCTGGGGGTCACATAGGCAGTTGGTGGGTGGATGCTCCCTTTGGGGGGGGGGGGGGGGGGTGGGGGGCGTTGGTGTCTCCTCTCTCGTGCTCCCCAGTGTAGGTCGTTGACTTTCTTACGACACTGAAGGCTAGTCCTCCTGGTCACTCTGCCCGAGCTGACAGCTGCCGCCAGCTCATCCCAGGCAGCACTGGCCGCCCTGTGGCTGACTCTCCGGGACCTCAGGGGAACAGGACATCCCTCCTGGCCTACACCGCGTCTAGGAGTCATCCCAGGTCAGCGTCCCTGAATCTTGGGTCCGATCTCCTGGGCGCCATTATTGCAAGCTGGCTGGGGTTGGCTGAGCAAGTGCTGCTTAAGAGCTGCTCGACCTTGTTAGCAGGTGGCTGGAGAGCGCGGTTTCGGCAAATCAGCTGCCGAGACTTTATTTGCGCTGAGAGGCCTCTTTAGATGAACCAATTAATGTTGAATCGCGTTTCCGGCCTTGCTGGGCCGAGAAACCGGAAACTCACGGCAATTCCCGTTCGCTACTACACTTAGGAATTTGTCCGGAGAATTGCGCCCACGGTCACTAAAGCTGGGAAGATTGGACTTGGAACGTTCAAGAGGCACCAAATGAAGCAGTGCAAATGTCTCCGAGGGTTGTATGGCTGGAGGAGGCATCTAAGGCCAGGATGTGCAAGGCCTTGGAGGAAATGGAAAACAAGAGTGAGAATTTTAAAATTAAAATGGTTCTGAGATTCTGCATAATTTGTAGGAGCCCTTTAAGTTCTTGGAGGGGGGTGGCGGACAAATCTTCCAAGGAGACATGACTGAGGTTTCCATGGGAACACTGCTCAGTTCATCATCAGTTCGCCTGAACATTCATTGGCAGCAGGTGTAGATTATGCTCTAGTCTAGGGTTTCCAAAAGACCCACTGTGCAAGAGGAAGGCATTGAATACTCTGACCAGGCAAACAGGCAGCTCTTGAAGAAGCTGCAGGATTTGGCTGCTCTACCTTGGCCAACTCACACATGCCCTGTTGGAATGGTGTGGAGCCACTCTGACTTTCTGGGCCTCCACTGGCCACATGCCTCTGATGCACCAACCGCCTGGCCCAAGTATGACAATGCACCAGTTCCCAAAATTCAGAACAAGCTGGACAGGCACCAGCACAGACATACAATGGTTCCACTCTGTTGAACTTGCATTCTCTGAAAGAACATCCAGGGTCTTTGACAAGTTTATTCGATATGCTTTTAAATTTCTTTGTTAGTGCTTTACAAACCTCTCATCTGAATTTCTCGATAGGATACATTGGTTTTATTCTCATTCCATTGGAGACGTTTGTACAGTTTTGGACGATCACACTGTTTTGACCCCAGTTGTTCAGTAAGTTTACCTATGCATATGCTAAGCAGTCTAGACCCTGCCAAAAATCTCAGGATTCATTCCTTTGCTGGTGTCACATTAGTTATGTTGGAGGCATGATCGGATATTGCTGTTTATCTCAGCACCTAGTGTTAGGGCTACTGTTCCTATTTGCAATACAACAGTCTCTGCAAACAACATTCCTGTTGTTAGGCCACCCCAGGCAAGTGCGGCAGCAATTCAAGCCCAATTGCCCCGAAGTTGCAACATAAGTGAATTAACCAGGAATTCTCATAAACATTCATGAAATCTTTGGCCGTTGGCTGACCAGTAATTATAGTCACCAGGTCTGTAAATGTAAACATGATTACTGTTTATTTATAACAAGATTAATGGTAAAATATGCAGCAGATACAGTTGGTTGAATATTAATAAGTACCTAACTCCTACTGTAACATGCTTCCACCTCCCCCCCCCTCCACCCTCTACACATACACACACACACACACACACGCAAGACATACAAACACAGAGGGCGGGGAGGGAAATAATGTAAATAAAAGAGAAAAGAGTCTTTGCTTCAGGTGATGGGTTCTTGCAGAGTCCTTGTTTCATCAGACTCTGCTCTCAGTTCATGATCTGCCTTCAGGCCCTGTTTTCAGGAATCCAGCACCCACAGGCTTAATGGAGAACGGGAGAGATCGCTGGATCTTTTTTGAAGAGGCTTAGCAGCAGTTTTCTGGAGAGGGTTTTGCTCGATCTGTTACCCCCACTGCCTAAAGCCAAAGTGAAATTAAAAGATAACCCCATGGCTCTCAGAAATAGTATAGGATAATACCCAATCACCACCTGTTACCGGGCAGAGAACAGCCTTCTGGGATCATTCCATTTGAACTGAAAGCACAGGCCATCGCTTTCGTCTGCTTGAATTAAAATGGACACATGTCCATAAATCATCCACGGCACAAAAGTGTAATGGCAAAACTATAAGAAAGGGGAAACAAGGAATAGACAGGGCATAAAGAAGAAGGAACGGGAAGGATCCTTACACTGTGCGGGTTAAGACATAAAATGGGGTACCTTTCAATTAGTGTTAGTGGAAATTTGGCAATATTGGACTGACCATCCTGCCCAAATTTCCTTTCTATTGAACCCAATGGGGTGTGATATGGGCTGTTGACCCAATACTGCCTGTTTCTTGCCCCACCCACCCCAAAGCTGTAGATTAACCATCTGAACACCCTGTCAGCATCCACCTGTGAGCATAGTCACATGAACAACAAAGTGTAGCGGTGCCCTGAGCACTATTTATCTGTATCCCAGGGAACAGCGGACAATATTGGGAGAGGGTGGGATGGGCGGAAAGGGGAGAGGAGCAAGATGGTGGAAAGGAAAATCACGGCTCCTGATTGATGCCTGAACAACAAAAATAAGTAGCAGCTGTTCTGTTCCAACACCTAGATAACTAATGCTAGAAGGAAGTGTCAGGAAATGGGAGGCAGGAAATCCTGCAAGGTGAGATGTATTTTTCTTCTTGGTGCTCAATATGACTGACAAAAATAATTTGGTGATCAGGCAGTATGATGTTTTGGATGTGTGTTTGAATTTTACTCATATTAGGTGGACACACTCACAGAGGGCAGCAGCAACATCGAGGCGTGTGGCACTGTTTGAGACTGAGTCAGAGCAGTGCGAATGTGGATTCAAACAAATACAAAAAGTGCTGGAAAAAAACAGCAGGACTATCAGCATCTGCGGAGAGAGGAAAACAGAGTTAACATTTCGAGTCCATATGACTCAGATTCCAGCCTCTATAGTATTTTGCTTTTAATAAACTTGGACGCAGCTGTTCTCCAGTTCATTGTTGAAGCAGCTGTCCTCACAGAAATTGCATCAGGCTATTTTTTTTTTTGAAAACAGTAACTGTTTCTCTTTTCCACTTTCACCCAACAAAATCTCAACATTTAACTGTAGGTTTGGTGGGTGAATGGAACAGTCTAATTTTTAATATTCCAATGCTGTGTGTCTGTCAGCCGAGAGTGTGATCCACAGGTAAACAATAGGCTGAGGGAGATTAAAACAGTCCGCAGGCAAAGAGGGGAGTGAAAGAAGACCATTAGCAGAGAAAACAAAATTGTCTTTGAAGGTTTTGGAGGTCAAATTGAAGGACAGGATCATTTGGAAAGGCTGAGCAATCTTCCCTTGCTCATATTTCTGTGTTGAATGGGATGTTCAGACAATAATTTATAGTCATTTCTGAAGCATAAATAAGGAAGCTTTGAGGATTGACTGAATGTAAATAGGGCTGTAACTAACAGTAACAATAATTTACGAAGGTATACAGTTCCAATTTACATGCAAATGATTCATTACCTCATATTTTATTCAGTGTGAAAATACTAGCTCAGAAAAAATAGAATAATGGGTACTTGGCAGCAATCACAAAGACCTATTCTGATATCCTCATATAATTAAAATAGGTTCATAGCTGCGAGAACTCATTACATAAAATCTATCTTAGCACGGACTCTTCTTCATCTTTGTTTAATCTTGTGGGGGAAACGTCTGCCTAAATTCTCTGAACCCCAAGGTGATAAAAGAAAATTTCAGAACATTCATTCACTTCCTATCTCCACCGTTCAATCCTAGCCTTGAGCAGACATCTATCCCTCTCCGCAGCACTGGAACATGCTGTAGGCCCAAATTTAACTCTATGCCAGTGAATGGGTTTTGAGTGAGATAAAATTCCATATTTTTGTCTCACAATGGAGTTGATCATCGATTATAACCATGGCGTCCAATTCCATATGCCGCAGTTGGCAACACTCTTGGCTCTGAGTCAGAAGTTGTGCAATCAAACTCCAGTCCAGAAGCACACAATCTAGGCCCACAGTTCAGGCCCAAGTCTGCTCCAATATTGGAAGAGCACCCATAGCAGTGGTTGCTAAGCTGCTTTGTCCCTGTTGTGCAAGAGAGTTAATGGACTGAATTGTGGGGGAGTGGGGTCGTTGACTGTAAATTGTCAACATTCAACATCGTTATCATTCTGCAACTGACCACCACTTCAGGATGACTGGTATGCGCAGATTATGGTGGAAATCATGAAATCACGTTTTTGATCTGTCACTCAGTGCTCCACTGCATGTCTGCTGTGTGGTATATATTTGTATATATTGGAGTAGTGCAGAGTTCATTCCAGCTTCTATGAGTGCAACATTTACAGTGTTTTAAAATGTCTGCTCCATGCAGCTCTGACTTCCAGTTCCTCCAATAGTTTGCTTATTTTCCCTGAGTCCACAGCCAGGCTTATCCAATCAAGCACAGTCAGGAGGAAACAGACTTATATGATCAAACAGAGAACAATGCAGCCATTGAACATTTCACCGTGGACCCCTGCAGAGCAAGCAATCATTGAAATTAGTGAGAATTTCAGCTTTCTGGCTGCCACACCACTGTTCAAAGCCCCTTAAAATGTTGTTGGGTGTGGATTCAGTGGGTTTTTAACAGCAATGCGATTAATAGCATTTGATGAACAGGGGCTGAAAAAAACTTCATAAACATGGTGTGCTGTTAAATGATTGGTTAGTAGATTTTCTTAAGCAAGGGGGGGGGCAGCAGGTGGTGCAGTGGTTAACACTGGGACTGTGGCGTGGAGGACCCGGGTTCGAATCCCGGCCATGGGTCACTGGCCATGTGGAGTTTGCACAGTCTCCCCATGTCTGCGTGGGTTTCACCCCCACAACCCAAAGATGTGCAGAGTAGGTGGATTGGCCACCGCTAAATTGCCCCTTAATAGGAAAAAAAATAATTGGGTACTCTAAATTTAAAAAAAAAGATTTTCTTAAGCTAATATTTTTTTAATGCTAATTAAAAATTGTTTTTCAGAATATTTGAGCTTCTCCTTCACCCCTTGTGTATGCTCATTCTTTAACTTGCTCAATGTAAAAAAAAAAGTAAATTGATTTCATTGTTTTTGGTTCCCTGTTTGTGTAACTGTTCAAATCCTTTCATGCGATTGGCTGTTTGGACAGTGTGTTGACACCATTGAGCTCCACAGTGGGAATCCCATGTTAAGAACATTGCAATCAGCTTCAGTTCATTGCATGGCAACAGAGATTAAATTCTCCGCAGGAATCGCTAGATCTCTCAGTGAGACCTTGTTAATGTTCAGCACCCTAGCTTTGCCACTGACTTCATTGCATTTGTCTACATACCAGTGATTGAAATGATTGCATAGGAAATCATCTGTGATGGATCGGTCCAGGAAATGGGGTCAGCAGCAAGGCCAAAGGTGCTGTGGGTTGGGGGGGGGGGGGGGGGGAGAGGGGAGTGTCAGCGCAAGGGCAAAGATCCTGGGGGTGGAGGATGTCAATAGCAAGGGCAATGGTTCTTATCGGACCCTACCCTTCCTGATGATGGGGCCCTCAATCAAGCATTGGGTGCCTTTGAAAGAGGCCCTTTGTCCTTCTTTGCTCCCCAGAAGCAGGCAATCGCAATTAATTACGCAGCAAGTATTTTTAAAAATGCATACATGTATTGTAAATTAATTTTGCACATGTTGCATGCTAGAAAACACACCGTACCAGCCTTCCCCAACAGGCGCCGGAATGTGGCGACTAGGGGCTTTTCACAGTAATTTCATTTGAAGCCTACTTGTGACAATAAGCGATTTTCATTTCATTTCATTTCAGATATATACACATGTCTGAAATTGAAGTTTTTGGGACTTAAACATCCTTTAATATGTGATGTTAAAAACTATTTAAGGAACGACAATATGAAGATAAATGCTAGCTCTTAATTTTATCGCCTTTTGGTCATTGTGTATCTGATATCCAGTATTATCAAAGCTTATTTATAGCTTCACAATACGTTTATCAATCGAACCTTAAATGGTGTATAACCAGAAGGATAAACCTGTTCTATTGCCAAGTCAACAGGTGGCTCCATTTTGGATTGGCAGACCCTCCTCAGTTTTAAATGTCTGAAATCCGTCTAATACATGGTGCTTCTGTCAGGCTGGTAGTTAAGGATATGTACAGACAAGTGATGCAGTGCTAACTGATTGGTGAGATAATCTTTCATTTATTCTGACTTTTCTAGCATTTGCAATAAAAGAATAGCTCAAAGCTGTGCTGCAGACTGATGGTCAATTGGTAACAGCATGTTTCAGACAGTGTTGACACCAACTTTCCACCAGCTGTAAGCTGGTTGTCACCATAGGCCTCATTTACACCCTCAGATTCTCTATCTTGGAGCAGTTAAGTCAACGGAAATGTATGATGTGTCTGTGAACCTGTTCAGCATGTCTCTTAAAGGCAGTGAAGACTTATCACTGTTGTCCGGACAGTTTCCTAACTTGGGTATTAGCCTGCCCAGAGTGTGGTTAATTCTTCCCAATTGCAGAGTGAGCATAAATAGCATCAATGGTAAATCTGTTACTTATAGCTTGATATCTTGAATGGAGGCAGAGATCAGAAAGCCAAAAGGTTATTGCCGAATCCGCTAAAGCAGCACACATGGATCATCCAGGTAGAAAACAAAATATTGATACTATTGATTCACAATATTACACTCTCCACTCCCCGAAAGGCATCCTCCATGACTTGCTCCCAGGCACTTAAGCCCAATCTCCATACAATTAACAGGAGTGATTCCTTATCCAGCAGCCTCCCATGATCTAACCGCCTCCCCAGCAAGTGGTCACGCCGGCACCGATTAGTACACCATTTTAAAAATGTAAAGCTGGCAGAATGGTTGCTGAGGAGAGCCGAGGAGGTGAGTAGCCATATTCACTCACAGCCAATGAATCCGGGGGTGCTGGGGTTACTGCCCCGCTGCTCAGCCTCTGTCAGGGAGGTCCACCATCAGGGTAGGAAGATTGTGGAGCAGGGGGGGTGGCTTCCCATCGCCTTGGCTGGGGTGGGGTCAGGGAGGGGGGGTCTCAGTACCCGCGTGTCCACCATGCCAACGTCTGGATTACGTGGTTCCATTTCAGGGGCAACCCCAGCCTCAGCTAGCCTGCCACCGACCACCCATAACTCCCATTAACCGTGGAAGTCTCTGGCCGCGCGGCTGAAAGCTGAAGCTAAAACAAAATTGATAATCATAGTAAAGTGAGCAAGGGGCAGCACGGTGGTGCAGTGGGTTAGCCCTGCTGCCTCACGGCGCCGAGGTCCCAGGTTCGATCCCGGCTCTGGGTCACTGTCCATGTGGAGTTTGCACATTCTCCCCGTGTTTGCGTGGGTTTCACCCCCACAACCCAAAGATGTGCAGGCAAGGTGGATTGGCCACGCTAAATTGCCCCTTAATAAAAAGAAAATAGTTAAGTGAGCACTTCACGCATCCCAAGTGGATCCCGTGGGTGAGCGGGCCATGTAGCAAGTGGAAGTTATTGCCGAGCATCCCAATCAGACCGCGATGCCTGCACAATGCGGGTGGCAACCCCATGGACACAGCAACCAACATCCAGTGACTGGGCCCCAGAACCAGGAACACCTCCGCAGCCGGAGGGTGGATGAGTGCACTGGGGAGGGGACCTGCGTCCTGTCCATGTAATGTGATGTGCAGTTATCTGGAGTACAAGGTGGGGGGTCCGGGGAACAGGGCCCCCCCGCTGTGGCCAGGGGAGGGTTTGTCGGATGGCAAGGGGTCTGGGGGGATGGGGGACATGGAAGACCCCGCTGGTTGTATAGTCTCACACCCGCTCCAATTCCTTACAGATATTACAATGTATGGACGATAACCTGGACCCCATGAAACTTGCCCTAGTGGTCCTGCTGGCAGATTGGCCGGCCAGGTGCCGGAGGAGGCGATGGCAGCAGCATCGACAGAGGCTCGAGGTGGCAGCCCATGTGCAGGGCTCCACCCACACCGATCCCCATCAGGCCAGGGGAGACCCAGAGGGGGAGGCCCGCTACGGCCCAGGATGTATAGGTGTCACTAGTCGTTCGAACAGATGATGGACAGCGTGTGCCACATCACAAGGGGGCGATGCTGTATCTGTGCCATGTCCTGGCGGACTTGACACCACGTGGAGGAGGAGGCTACTTGCCAGTGGGCATCAAGGTCACCGCAGCCCTGAACGTCCATGCCTTGGGATCATTCCAAGGCTTGAGTGGGGACTTGTGAGACATCTCGCAAGCTGCAGCCCGCAATTGCATCTGCCGGGAAGAAAACGACTTAAACTTTGACATGGACCAGGTCCAACAAGATGCCCAGGCAGCAGAATTCTCCATCATCACCGGGATACCCATATCCAGAGGCTAATAGATGGCATGTATATCACCTTGTGCTCAACGTGCTGTCTGGAAGGGTGCTACATCCCTGGAAGGGATTCTACTCCCTGAATATCCAGCTCGTTTGTCAGCACCACGTGAAGATAATGCACATGTGTGTACACTTCCTAGAGAGTGTGAATGACAGCTACATCCTGAGACAGTCGGACATCCCCAGCCTCTTTGAGGACCACCCCAGGATGTTCGGTTGGCACTTGGTGGAGATGAGGTACCCGCTTAGGACATGGCTAATAATACCAGTAGAAAGGCTGCTGACCGATGTGGAGACCCGATACGAGGCCATCTGGTTTGTCATTGAACGGTGTATCGGACTCCTCAAAATGTGGTTCGGATGCCTCGACCACTCTGCTCCTCCACCTTGTGGTGGTCTCTGGTGTCCTGCAAAACCTGGCAGAGCATCAGGGCGATGTGTTGGAGATGGATGGGGAGAAATATGTAGCCACCTTCAAGGAGGAGGATGAGGACGAGGAAGCGCCGGACCAGGAAGGGCTGTGGGAGGACCCACAGGACAGGCCGAAGGATGGAGTACAGGCGGGAGCGGCCAGATCCGGCAAGCCCGGAGGGCCAGAGAGGCCTCAACTTGGTCGGTTTACATAGGATGTGGCCTCATCCATCATTCTCCCTCTTCCTAAACACCCCCCCTTTCCTGCATTCCTCCCTCCATCCCTCTGCCTTCCCCGTCCCCCCCTTCACCATCCTTCTCCCCCCCGCACTTCTTCCCCCCCTCCCCCGCCACCCCACACACAATTTGCCACCTCCCAAGGTCAAGTGTCATATCACTCCAGAGTGATCGGACCATGTCAGCACTGTCAACGGGTCACTGTCGGGGGCAGAGAGATGATGATAACCCCCGCAGAGAGCTGAGCGCTGGTGCTCTTCATTCAATGCCATAGCTTGACCCCTGCGTGCCTGCCGAGTGCTCGCTCACACCCATCATTTGAACATGGTGTGCCGAGAGGGTAAGGGGGCTTGTGGGGAGAGGGGTCTTCATGTCAGGGGAGACGGGACATGGGATTGGTGCTCAGCCCAGATAGTGGAATAAAGAGCCAGAGGCGTCATTTTGGTCGAGGTCAACAAATTTTAATCATTAACATAAATTCCCCCCACTGCCCCATTCTCCCGAAGGTACCGCCCCACTCTCCCCACCTCTACCAGAACCTCCCACCACCCTTTCCCCCAAACGCACCCTCCCCCTTACCCCCTTACTCCCTACCCCTCCCTCCCCCCGAGTGCCCTCTCAGTGATCCTCAATGGGCTTAGCCTTCCGTGATCTACCGTTGAGTCTAGGTGTGTACCCAGGATGCACACCAGAGCTGGCGGCAGCCTTCTGCTTACTGCGTCCCATGGCTTTTGATGCCCTTGGCGAATGTCCTCTGGGGGCTCAGGGGCCAGATGGCCCCGGCTCTTGACAGAGGCACATACCCCGCTGTGTCGCACTGGACCGGATGCTGACTACAAGACGTGCCGTTCTCAGGGGGTGGAACTGGTTGCCACTCTGGGTTGACACCCAGCGCCCCCTGCTCCAGGTCAGTGCCCATAGAGCCCTGGGGTTCAGCTTGGAATGGAGGGACAGCTAGATTGAGCCGCGATTGCCCCTGCGTCACCAAGCTCTGCCAGCCTTTGCAGCTTCCCTATGTCTGCACCATGGTAGTGACATCCTCGCGAATCTCCTCAGCGACCGGGACATGCTCTGGAGTGCCTCGGCAATGCACACCTAAGATTGATATGCCCCCACCGCATCATCAAGGTTCAGACCTGGTACAGGGTGAGGTCCCCCAGTGACTGGGACACGCTGTTGAGGTGCTCAGACATGGCCATCACTGACTGAGTCATGCCTTGGACACCTCCACTCATTCTGCTGGCATTGTGCACCAGGTTCTCCACTGCGGTCGCCAAACTTGCACTGTTGGCCTTGGTTCCCCGCATTGATGGTGCCATCTTCAGCGCCTGTAGCCTCTGGGACTCCTCCAATCGGCTATGGACTTGCTGGAGTGTCGCCGACATCCCCCTCTGAATCTCACGGCCGCACCCTATCATCTGCATGAGCTCCGGGTAAACCTGTTCCAGAGGCTCAGCATCTGGCTGGGACCTAGCTGGGTCCTGGGACCTCCGACTGCAGTCGCACCTGGGCATTCCTGCCGCCACCTGATGCGCATCTGCAACTGTGAGGTTCTCATCAAAATGTGCCCCAGAAGCCTGATCACTCCGTTGCCCAGTAAGGTGTGTGTCTCTGTGCTGGTGGGGGAGGTGGGGATGACAGCTGTGCCACGAAAAGAGTGACAACCTCAGAGCTCTCCTCCGAGGTGTTCTCTTGGGAGGCAGGAGGCAGGGGAAACCACCCCGGATGGGCTGTCGCCATCAGCTGCAAGTTCTGCGGGAGAATGGACATGTCAGTGGGAGGGACGGGTTAGTCTGTATGGCATTAACAACTCATGTTTGACTGTTCATCTGAATTAAAGAATCACAGAATACTACACTGCAGAAGAGGCCCTTCGGCCCATCGAGTCTGCACCGACGCATGAAAGGCCCTGACCTGCCCACTTAATCCCACTTGCCAGCACTTGGCCCATAGCCTTGAATGTTATGGTGTGCCAAGTACTCATCCAGGTACTTTTTAAAGGATGTGAGGTGTCCCGCCACCCTCCCAGGCAGTGTGTTCCAGACTGTTACCACTCTGGGTAAAAACATTTTTCCTCAAATCCTCCCTAAACCTCCCACCCCTCACCTTGAACTTGTGTCCCCTCGTAACTGACCCTTCAACTAAGGGGAAACAGCTGTTCCCTAACCACCCTGTTCATGCCCCTCATAATCCTGTACACCTCAATCAGGTCACCCCTCAGTCTTCTCTGCTCCAGAGAAAACAACCCAAGCCTCTCCAACCTCTCTTTATAATTTAAATGTTCCATGCCAGGCAACATTCTGGCGAATCCTCTCTGCACCCCCTCCAGTGCAAAGACATCCTTCCTGTAATGTGGTGACCAGAACTGCACACAATACTCCAGCTGTGGCCTTACCAAAGTTCTATACAGCTCCAACATGACCCCCCTGCTTCTACACTCTATGCCTAGATTGGTAAAAATGAGTGTCCCATATGTCTTTTTCACCACCCTATTAACCTGCCCTCCTGCCTTCAGAGATCTATGGACAAACCCGCCAAGGTCCCTTTGTTCCTCGGAGCTTTCCAGTGTCAGACCTTTCCTAGTATACTTCCTTGTTAAATTATTCCTTCCAAAGTGTAGCACCTCACTCTTTTCAGGGTTATATTCCATCTGCCACTTGGATTGGATTGGATTGGATTTGTTTATTGTCACGTGCACCGAGGTACAGTGAAAAGTATTTTTCTGCGAGCAGCTCAACAGATCATTAAGTACATAGGAAGAAAAGGAAATAAAATAAAATACATTATAGGCCAACACAAGGTATACAATGTAACTACATAAGCACCGCAAATAGTGCGACCACATTAGCTGTTCTCCAGTCCTCTGGCATCTCACTTGTGGCCAGAGAGGAATTGAAAATTTGGGTCAGAGCCCCGGACATCTCCTCCCTCGCCTCCCACAGCATCCTGGGACACAGTTAATCCGGGCCTGGAGATTTGTCCAATTTTAAACCTGCCAACACCTCACATACCTTGTCACTCACTATGATAATTTGTTCAAGTATCTCACAATCACGCTTCCCGAGTTCCATAGCTGTCTCCTCATTCTCTTGGGTGAAGACAGATGTGAAATACTCATGGAACACTCTACCAATGTCCTCTGGCTCCACCCACAAATTTCCCCCTTGGTCCTTAATGGATCCCACCCTTTTCCTGGTTATCCTCTTCCCATTGATATACTTACCAGAATATCCCGGGATTTTCCCTAATTCTCCAGCCACAGCTTTTTCATATCCCCTCTTTGCTCTCCAACTGATTTCTTAAGCTCTAACCTGCACTTTCTGTACTCCATTAATGCCTCGGCAGACTTGCAACCCTTACACTTGCTAAAAGCCCTTTTTTTCCTTCTTATCATATCGTGAATGTCTCTGGTCATCCATGGTTCTCTGGGTTTGTAACACCTTCCTATTACCCTAGAGGGAACATATTGGGCCTGTACCATCCCCATTTCATCTTTGAAGCCCCCCACTTCTCCTCTGTAGATTTCCCCACAAGTAACTCATTCCGGTCTACATTGGCCAGATCCTGCCATATTTTGTTAAAATCTACTTTCCCCCAAACCAAAACCTTTTTTTGCAACTAGTCTATTTCTTTGTCCATAACAAATTTAAATTGAACCATGTTGTGGTCACTGTCACTAAAATGCTCCCCCACCAACACATCAACCACCTGTCCAGATTCATTCACCAGAATTAGGTCCAGCACTGCACCATCCCTTGTTGGATCCTCTACATATTGAGCTCAAAGGTTCTCCTGTATCCATTTTAAGAACTCTACTCCATCCAGTTTCCAGCATGGAATTGGGACCGGCGGCGGTTGCTCAATTCTCTGGCCCCTGAAAAGCGGCGTACTCGGGGAGTACGCCATGCCGCGTATCCATCACCTGCGGCCATTGCTGCGGCCATTGCTTGATGCCCGCCCCACTATTCTCCACCCCCGACCGGCTGAAGTCCCGACAGCGTATTTCTAATTTGGTCCCAGGCGTTCGGGAAACTCGTGAGGCGGCTAAGGACTTAGTCCGCGGCAACATGGTCGGGGCACACCGATTGGAGGGCAGGGAGACCTCATACAGGACTGGGCCTTTATTGAGGGGGCGGTCCGGGTCAGGCGCACGGATGATCGGGGGCACTATTTCCGCGGTCTGAGTCCACCATAAAGCGCGGCGCGGCTGCTGGAGGCTGTCGCCGTGCACATGCGTGGCCTCTGACCCTGAAGTGCGGGGGGCTGATCTGCAGCTGGAGCTGCGAGCTCCAACACGGCTCCCTGCTAGCCTGCAGGGCTGTGAATCTGTGGCCTTTTGACGCCAGTCTTTCTGCTGTAAAATACCACAGTTCTCACAACTGCGTGGGGACATAGTCCCTGAAATGGGGAATCCAGCCCATCATCTCTCCTAACTGTAGTGACTGCCTCCTTAACTAATAATGCAATGCCTCCCCCTCGTCTACCCCCTCCTCTGTCTTGCCTGAAGATTCTATATCCCAGGATGTTGAGCTGCCAATCCTGCTGCTCACTCAACCATGTCTCTGCAATAGGTATTATATCATAATTATATGTGTCAATTATCGCCCTTAACTCATTCGGTTTATCTTTAATACTCCTAGCATTAAAGTAGAGGCCACCCAGCCTTGTCTTACTCCCTTGAAGCATACTACCACTGTATTCCCTCTGACCTGATTGCGTTTCTATGTTATACTGTGTCCCTATTCTGCTATCAGTCTGCATCCCCTCCCCCTGCCAAACTAGTTTAAAGTCTTCCCAACAGCACCAGCAAACCCAACAGCAAGGATGTCAGTCCTGCTTTGGTTTAGATGTAGACCATCCCATTTATACAGGTCCCACCTTCCCCCAAAACGGACTCAATGATCCAGGAATCTAAAACCCTCCCTCCTGCACCAAATCTTAAACCACGCATTCATCTGTGCTGTTCTCCTATTCCTGTAATCACTAGCATGTGGCATTGGGAGTAATCCAGAGATTACAACCCAAGAGGTCCTGCTCTTTAGTCTATTGCCTAACTCCCTGAATTCTTGATGCAAGACCTCATCCCTCTTTTTACCTATGTCGTTGATACCAACATGTACTATGACCTCTGCCTTATCACCGTCCCCCTTCAGGATGCTCAGCAGCCGTTCAGTGTCATCCAAGACCCTGGCACCAGGGAGACAACACACCATCCTAGAGTCTGTTTCACGACCAAAGAAGCGCCTGTCTGTGCCTCTGACTATGGATTCCCCTATGACTATTGCACTTCTGCGCTTTGACCCTCCCTGCTGAATAACAGAGCCAGCCATGGTGCCACTGCTCTGGCCGCTGCTGTTGTTTTCCCCCGATAGGCCATCCCCCTCAACAGTTTCCAAAATAGTATCCTCAGCTACAGCAGAGCAAGTCCACTCTCTGAATATTTGAAAGTTATTAAGCAAGGGGAAAAAGCAAAGAGCACCACTTCCCACGCTGCAGAGAATTCGCACTCTGCTTCAAATTCCTACGTTTGAAGCTTAAATCTCACTCTGCCTGTGGCCTCATTCTGCCTGTGGCCTCACTCTGCCTGTGGCCTCACTCTGCCTGTGGCCTCACTCTGCCTGTGGCCACTCTCCCGCTGCATGTGCGCAAAGCTCATTGGGCGGGGGCCGGTGGATGCTCATCTCTGCACCGTGCAACGTCCTCTATGGTGGCCACTGATTGTTTTTTGGCCAACCCCACGACCTCCAGGGCCCGTTCCTCATAGGGAGTGAGGACTCTGATGTCTGGCACCCTGCCGTCCATCTGGGTCTACTCCCATCTGTTGTGGGCCAACTTTTCATGCGGGGACATAGAGGGGGCATCGTTAACCGCACGTGTGGTTCATCGCGGGAGTGTGGGGAAGGTGCTCGAGGGTTGGTGGAGGGGGCTTGGGGAGTTTGGAGAGATGGGCCATAGAGGGTGGGAGAGGTAGGGAGTACGGGGGTGGGGAGTATGGGGGGAATGAGGCGGCATGTGTGGCACTGCTGGACATGGGTGGGCCCGGGCACGGAACGGTGCTGGGCGGGCATGGGTGCCAGGTGCATTCTTCAGGGAGGAATGTCGGGGGTCTGGTGCTGACTCACCCAAGTGGCCCGGTGGAGGTCGTTGACATTCTTGCGCCATGGGTTGTCGGTCCTCCTGATCACGCTCCCTGAGCTGACTGCAGCTCCCATTCCTCCCAGGTGACACTGGCTGCCCTGTGGCTGACCATCAAAGACCCTCAGTGGAACAGGGCATCCCATCTGGCCTTGACCGCTTGAAGTAGTCAGCGCAAGTCGGCATCCCTGAATCATGGGGCTGGTCGTCTCGGTGGTGTGGCTGGGAGCTCAGTGGGGTTGGCTGTGCACGAGCGGTTTAAGTGCTGCTCTCCCTTGTTAGCAGGGAGCTGGCTAGTGCAGTCTCGGTGAACCAGCCGGCGGGACCATTATTTGCAGCGTGAAGCCAGTGGGGCATTGTTAAGTGGACCAATTAAACTTTTATAGTGTCATGTGAGAGTACCTTTAAGAAATGGATGTTTATAAATGGGTATGTACATAAATATCTGTAGTGAGAGTACCTTTAAGAAATGAGTGTTTATTACTGCAGTGATGTCAGAGAGTGGGTGGAGCTGGGCTGTCTGTCAGATTTTTACTTTCGTTTTAGGCTTTAGCTGCAGGGTGTGTTTTAGTTTCATTTTCAGAGCTGGATAGCTGTAGTCACAGCCAGAAAGGGTATTAGTCTCTCTCTCCCTCTGTAATCTAAAAACTATAAATCGATCCTTTGGTGATTTAGAACTAATAACTGCTCTCAGTAGTAACTTTAACCTGATGTGCTTCTGTTAAAAGATCTTTTTTAAGTCTTATGGATGTTAAAAGGACAGCTTAAGAATTACTGAATGTTGTATTCTTTGTGGGTTGTATTTGAATTAATGGTTGCTGAGATGTTCACGGTATGTTTTAAAAAGGTTAACTTGAGTTCATAGAATAAACATTGTTTTGCTTTAAAAAATACTTTTCAGGGCAGCACGGTGGCCTAGTGGTTAGCACAGCTGCCTCACGGCACTGAGGTCCCAGGTTCGATCCCGGTTCTGGGTCACTGTCCGTGTGGAGTTTGCACATTCTCCCCGTGTCTACGTGGGTTTCACCCCCACAACCCAAAAATGTGCAGAGTAGGTGGATTGGCCATGCTAAATTGCCCCTTAATTAGAAAAAATAATTGGGTACTCTAACTTTATATTTAAAAAAAATACTTTTCCATTTCTGCTGTACCACACCTGTAGACTGAGCCGTGTGCTCCCCATACCACAATCTATTAAATGTTGTGGGTCAGATGAACTCCATGATACACTTTGGGGTTCTCTAAACCCTGGCCATAACAATAGCAGTGACGGCCTTGTGGGGCTGAGCGTTGGGTATCTTGCGGTAGTTCCCACTCGCTACCACACTTAGAAACCTTTTGTAAAATTGTGCTCACAATGTAGGGATGTTCAGAGATCAAATAAACATGCCGAGACAGCTGCAATGAGTTAGATTTCGAACAGGGAATATAACCTCACAGTAATACTTGTATGGAAGAGCAAGAAGAACATAAGAGGACCAGATTTTTCATTTCCGTGCCGCGAATCCGCCTCCACATTCATGGTGCTGTGAGGTACAATTTGCACGGGGTCGTGATCTTAATGACCCCGAGATGGATCTTCCGCCCAATTAATGGTGGCGAGGGGGGGATGCGGAAATGGAGGCAGGACACCGGGGAAGTGTTTGCCGTGATTTGCTGAGGTTACTCTCTCTGTGTGGTCTTAATGTAAATGAATGGATGTTCATCTTCAAAAGTGACCAGGACAAATGGAGAGCTGGGACTCGGGAATGGATAAGAAAAGGTTGGCTAATAACGTTTAATCACTGCTCAGTAATGTTTCCTCCAAACTGTCACTTTTTGTTTTGCATTGTATCAAACTGTTGCTGCCCCCGTTACCACCAGGTTGTGGCCGAAAAGCTTCAGAGAACTCTTAACAACCACCCTTGGGAGGTCAGAATGTGAACTCTTAATGAGCTCCCTAATGACCGCAAGCTAATGAGGTGGGTGACTTCCTCCCTCTCCCCAAGCTCTCCTCCATCCTTGGGAAAATTATTAGAGGGGGGGGGGATGGAGGCAGCAGACAACAGGCGCACAGGCTACAGGCTATTTGATTGGTTATCCCACCTCCGATCAGGACATGAGAAGCCAGCCTTGAATATTTGTACGTTGATGAACACTCAGTACTTACCATCAAAACACACATGTCCTGTCATGGCCTTTAACTTTTTTAAACAATCTTCTGCATGTATTGAGTACTGCTAGCCCATAAGCTGCCCTTGCAGATGCTCCCTTTCCCAAAATTACATTTAAGATCCTCATCTTTCTCTTTAAATCTTTCTATAATCTTGCTGGGCGGGGTTAGTTTAGATGGTTAGCATGTGTTTCAGATTAGCGGCAAGAGCGTGGGTTCGATTCTGGCTGAGGTAGACTTGGACCTGCCTCCTGACAGTGGAAGACAATAGCAAACCACCACAGACAAACAAAACTGCCAAGAAAAACAGCTCAGGGTGCAGCACCACCAATGAGCCAAGGACTTGCCTTCAGGCAGAATACACAGGAAACTTGATCTGGTTATATCATTCAAATCTCCTCCAGCTCCTTAACACTGCCAGAACAATTCAATTCTTAGAACCTGACCTTTTGCACACCTCTCTCTTTGGCTCACTGGTGCCTAGGTCCTACCGCTATTTATTCAATAAAGATTTCTCTTCATCACGCTTATCTTTCCCTATTTACCTCAGAGTATTTCATTAAAATGTACATTGCGATGTTTCCTTTTAAATTAAAAGGCTCTCCAGACACAAGCATTTCTTGTTACTGCTTTGAACTTGAGGATAGAAATGAATAGGTTTTCTTGAGTCAGTCACGCATTTGCAAATCTAACAGACTTCCCTGAAAAACATGGAGCATCTAAAAAAGGTCATTACTGTCACAAAATCAGAGAGAGAGCTCATTTGGCCCCACTGTGCATCTGGAAGCCCCTGGCAGAGCCATTTAGTAAATCTTCAACTCGTGAGTAGCCTGCGCAGCACCGGCACCATTCCTGCACGATGTACGCCTTAGAGGAAACATTGTTCCCCATTTTCTTTTCCCTTCGTGCATTATTGAGTATACTTCAATGTAGACAAATGTTTGTTTTTTCAAGGATTGTGGGTTGTGCGGAATGGTTGGGAAAGTGGTGTTGAAGTATATCAGCCGTGATCATATTAAATGGTGGAGCAGACTTGAGGAGCTGTATGGCCTACTCCTGCTCTGAGGTTCTTGTATTGTAGGAGCAAGTCAGTACAACCCCCCCAGAGGGTCGCCCACTTTGTGGTGGTCGGCTGTGCCCTCCACAACCTGGCACAGGAGCGGGGCAACGTGCAGGAGGTGGAGATACATGTGGTCACCTCCAAGGAGGAGAATGAGGACGAGAAGATGCTGGACCCAGAGGGGCTGGAGGACGACCCTGGGGAGGACCCGCAGGACCAGCTGGAGGGTAGAGGACAGGCGGCAGCTGCAAAAGTCCGGCAAGCCCTGAGGGAAAGGGAGGTCCTCATACTTACCTGCTTCACATAGGATGTGGCTTCATCGGTCATCCCTCCTCTCTCCAACCCCCCCCCCTTCCTGTCCCCATCTCCATGCTTCAACCTTCCCTCCCTCCATCCCCCCCTCCCTTTACCCTCTTCCCCCCGCCCCCACCCCCCACCCCCACCCCATCCCCGCAATTCCTCATCCTCCCAGGGTCTCTGTAACATCACTCCAGTGCGTTGGGGCTGCGTCTGCACTGTCAGCGGTTGAGGCCAGGGGATGATGATAACCGCTGAGAGCTGGGCACTGGTGCACCTCATTCCATTCCATAATCTGACCACTGCCTGTCTGCTGAGTGCTCGCTCATACCCCGTCACCTGCATGTGGTGTGCCGGGCTGGCAGGTCTGGGAAGAGGCATCCAGGGCCTCCGTGCCCGGGGAGATGGGGAAAGGAATTTGTGTTCAGCCTGCATTGAGAAGGAAAGTTCCAAAGATGTCATATTGGTCGAGGGGAATGATTTTTATTAATTTACCAATGTGTCCCCAACTGTCCCAATCCCCCCATGGTGCCACCGCCACTCCCTCCGAGATAATCTAGTCTTCTCCTCCACCATACCCAACACCTCTCCCATCACCCATGGCACCTCCCCATGCAATCGCAGAACGTGTAACACCTGCCCCTTTGCCTCTTCCAAGCATCTGCACTGTAAATTCTATGATATCTTAACATCCCAGGCCCAAAACACCCATTCCAGGTTAAGCAGTGTTTCACTTGCATTTCTTCCAATTTGGTCTATTGCATTTGCCGATCCCAATGGTGTGTCCCCTATATCAGAGAAACCAAACGCAGACTGGGTGATCACTTTGCTGAGCACCTTTGGTCTGTGCGTATTCAGGACCCTGACCATCCCGCTGCTTGCCATTTCAACACAAGACCCTGCTCCCATGCCCACATGTCTGTCCTTGGCCTGCTTCAATGTTCCAGTGAAGCTCAACGCAAACTTGAGGAACATAGAACATAGAACAACATCTCATCTTCCGGTTAGGCACGCTACAGACATCTGGTCTCAACAACTTCAGATGATTAGCTCTACCCCCACCTTGACCCATTTGTTTTCATCCCATTTCATTTTAACTGTCTTTTACCATTTCTTTCTTGTCTTTCTTTATATACATTTAACTCCCCCTATCTTATTCCCCTTTCCTTAACTTTTCTTCCCTTTTCTTCCCCCTTCCCCTCCCCCCCCCCCACATCTCCATCTGTCACGGTTCACCCTCTGATGTTAGTTTCTCTGCTGTTTGGCCTCTCACACCTTTTGTTCTCTCTGGGGACTGCCATTAGCACCCTGTTCCCTTGATTCCTGTGGCTGGGTCATTTGGACGCAAACCGTTAGCTCTTTTCTCTCCCTACAGATGCTGCTGAGATTTGCCAGCATTTTCTCTTTGGTTTCAGATTCCAGCATCCGCAGTAATTTACTTTTATCCATCTAACAGTTTCCTGACGATACGATCATAGTGAGTCAGATCTCGAACAACGACGAGTCAGAACACAGGAGATAGAGAACCTAGTGGAATGATAAAGTGACAACAATCTCTCCCTCAACGTCAGCAAAACTAAGGAGCTGGTCATTGATTTCAGGAAGGAAAATATGGCATACATCCCTGCCTGCATCAACAGGACCATGATGGAAATGGTTGACGGCTTCAAATTCCTAGTAAGAAGTCTTACAACACCAGGTTAAAGTCCAACAGGAAGAAGCTGTGCTCCAAAAGCTAGTTATTTGAAGCAAACCTGTTGGACTTTAACCTGGTGTTGTAAGACTTCTTACTGTGCTCACCCCAGTCCAACGCCGGCATCCCCACGACAAATTCCTACATGTGCGTATCACCAACAATCTGTCCTGGTCCACCCACGTCGACACTACGACCAGAAAAGCACAACAGCGCCTATACTTCCCCAGGAAACGAAGGAAATTCGGCATGTCCACATTAACCCTTACCAACTTTTACAGATGCACCATAGAAAGCATCCTATCTGGCTGTATTACAGCCTGGTATGGCAACTGCTCGGCCCAAGACGTAAGAAACTACAGAGAGTGGTGAACACCGCCCAGTCCATCACACAAACCTGCCTCCCATCCATTGACTCTGTCTACACCTCCTGCTGCCTTGGGAATGCAGGCAGCATAATCAAAGACCACTCCCATCCGGGTTATTCTCTCTTCCAACTTCTTCCAATGGGCAAGAGATACGAAAATCTGAGAACACGCACCAATAGATTTAAAAATAGCTTCTTCCCCGCTGTTAGTCGACTCCTGAATGACCCACTTATGGACTGAACTGATCTCGTCATACATCTTCTCTACCAAGTAGTACTCTGCACACCTTATGCTTCTCCTTATGTCTATGTATTTACATTGTGTATTTATGTACGTCCTATGTTTTTTCATGTATGGAACAATCTGTCTACACTGTACGCAGAACAACACTTTCACTGTACCTCGGTACACTTGACACTAAATCAAATCACGTGACAATAAATCAAAGCGGGCGTCCTCTGGGGGTCTGGGGCCAGAAGGCCCCGGCACACTTGCCGGTGGCACATGCCCCGTCGTGCCGCACTGTTCCGGGTGCTGACACCGGGATGCGCCATCGTCAGTGCAGCGAGTCTCGGGGGAGCAGGTGACCGCAGTTACCACTCCGTAGGGTGGCTCCAGGTTGGCACTCAGCACCCCCTCCTCCCAGTCGGTCCCTATAGGACCCTGGGGTTCACTTCGGGATGAAGGGGCAGCTGGATTGAACCCCAGCTGCTCCTCGTCATCTGACTCTGCCAGCCCTGACGGCACCTCAATGCAGCATGGTATTGATGCCCTCGGCAACGCTGCTTTGTGACTGGCGCATGCTCTGGAGTGCCCCGACAATGCCCATCTGTGACTGGGACATGTAGCCCCGTGACCGGGATATGGTCTCCGGGGCCTTGGCTATGCCCAGCTGAGACTGGGAAATATTCCGCAGAGCATTCGCTCTACTCATAGTGGACTGTGAGACCACCCCTAGCAGCTGGAACATGCTCTCCAGGGCCTCGGCAATGCCCATCTGAGACTGGGACGTGCACCGCAGCACCTCATCAAAGTCCACCTGGTGCTGGGTCACGCTCCCTAGCGAATTGGACATGCTGTTGAGACGCTCAGACATGGCCATCACTGACTGAGCCACACCTTGAACACCATCACTCAAGCTGCCGATGTCGTGGACCAGGCTCTCCACTGCGGTTGCCACCCTAGCAGTGTTGGCCTCAGTTCCACGCATTTCCGGTGCCATCACCCCAAAAGGGCTGTCTCCGTTGGATGGAGATCCTGCTGGATATTGGACATGTGGTCAGTGGAAGGGATGTGTCAGTCTGTATAGCATTAACAACTGATGTGTGACTGGCCATCTAGGTGGAGGCCTGTGGATCCTCACCTCTGTGCCATACACCAACCTCTACGTTGGCTATAGGTCAGTCCTCGGTGACCCCTGCAACCTCCAGGGCCTGTTCCTCATACAGGGTGAGGATCCCGGTGCCTGGTCCCCGTCGCCCGTCTGGGCCATCTCTCATCTGTTGTGGGCCAACGTCTCCTGCAGGGACACAGACAGGCGTCGTTCATCGCAGGGGTGGGCATGGGGCTGGGGGTCTGGTGCCAACTCACCCATGTGGCCCAGTGGAGGTCGTTGATCTTTTTACGGCACTGGGTTCCGGTCCTCCTGGTCACACTCCCCGAGCAGATAGCTACTGCCACTTCCTCCCAGGCAGCACTGACTGTCCTGTACCTAACCCTCTGCCACCCTTGGGAGAACAGGGCATCCCGTCTGATCTCCACTGCATCCAGCAAAATTCCCACGTCAGCATCCCCGAACTGTTTGGCTTGTCTCCTCGGAGGCATGGCTGTGAGCTGTGTGGGGTTGGCTCTGCAGGATGGGTTTAATTGCTGCTCTACCTTGTTAGCAGGGCGATGGTGAGCGCGGTACTGGCAAATCAGCTGCCGCGACCAATATTTGTGACCTGAAGCCCATGGGGCCTCATTAAGTGGACTTATTAATGTTTTATAGCGGTGACGACTTCACCGGGGGAGCGTCAGGTGCTCACGGCAGTTCCCGCTCCCTACCGCACATCGAAACCTTTCCGTTAAATCATGCCTATTGATTCAATCCAACTTTATGAGAAAATAATTCCTGAGAATTGGCACAGCAAGGCCATTTTGAAATACTCGTTGACAGATTGGAAACAGGTGCAAACTCTCACTTGAAATACTAGTATTGAACTTTATTCTCCATCCAACAATTCTGAAACAAAAGCAATTCAATTTGTGCTGAGAAAGACTTCCTCAACTTCTCATTCAGAACGGCACTCAGTCCAGGAGTAAGAAAATGACCTCAAACTGCAGAGACCACAGTGCTAAAAGGAATTTCAGAACCATTTGCAATCCTTCTGTTATCTATTCCAAGATATAATTGAAGCCATAAGCGTATCTTAGCTGAAGGCAGCTCCATATGTCCCAGTGGACAAGAAATGAAAGACATGAGAATTTAAGATTCTTTTGAGGCTGAAATGAGGAATTGACTAAGGAAAGAGGTGTATGAAAGGGAATTTGTAACTCAAGATAATTCCCCCTCTTGTTGTGACATGCCTGTCATGGCGTTTCCAAATCCAAATGTAAAATAATGATGATCAGCAAACGTCCGTCATTGTGAATCGCAGCTTACGTTTGCATTGCAGCCTCAACGGCAGGAGGAGGAGACTGACATGTTAGCTGTCTTGCATTTTTCCTTTTAACAGTGGCACTTCAGTACTTCAGCACAAAAGTCATGTCTGAGACTCCAGTGCAGTACTGAGGGAGTGCCACACTGTCAGAGACACTAAGCCGAGGCCCCGTCTGCCCTGTCAAGTGGGGGTCACAGACCCCGTGGTACTGTGAGGGGAGGTATGTCTGATACCTTGGCCAATGTTTATCCCTCAAACACCATCACTAAAATGAGATTAGTTGCCGATTTTAGCATTGCTATTTGTGGGAGCTTGCTGTGCACTGAAATTACAACAGTGACTATAACTTCAATAATACTTCACTGGCTGGAAAGTGTTTAGGTTTGGCCATGGACACGTGAAGCAGTATATGGATGTTAGTCTTGCTTTTGCATCACGGCGGACAAGCAACGCTAAGTCTCAGGATGGTGCCTGGATATTAAAGTTTGTGACATTATTTCAGATTTAATTCAGTCAGCAAGTTATAAACTATGGGCTGGATTCTCCGGTCCCCCAGCCGCCTATGTCTCAGTGGCGCCCCTGGTGGTGGGATTCTCTACTCCTGCCGCTTGTCAATGGGATTTCCCATTGAAGCCACCCCACGCCACCAGGAAACCCATGGATAGGGGTGCGCTGCCAGCTGGAACGGAAAATCCCATCGAATGGAGAATTCGGGCCAATATGTTTTATTTTTATGTAACCTCAATAAATTCCTAAGTCTTAATTTATAGTGGATAATGCATATCTAAGTCTGCCATGCTGTAATTATAGCCTCCTGACAGTGGTGGCAGTGTAGTATCTTTGGTTCATGGAGTCTAATTGCAATGAAACAAATTTACATATGCAATTAATAATGTGGACATTGTAATCTATCCTGGAGAAAGTAAGAGTTTCAATATATTGCCTCATAATTTGCTGTCAAAATAACAGGGAGGCTAATTCCCTGGCAGCAGGGTAGCATGGTGGTTAGCATAAATGCTTCACAGCTCCAGGGTCCCAGGTTCGATTCCCGGCTGGGTCACTGTCTGTGTGGAGTCTGCACGTCCTCCCCCTGTGTGCGTGGGTTTCCTCCGGGTGCTCCGGTTTCCTCCCACAGTCCAAAGATGTGCGGGTTAGTTGGATTGGCCATGCTAAATTGCCCGTAGTGTCCTAATAAAAGTAAGGTTGGGGGGGGGGGTTGTTGGGTTACAGGTATAGGGTGGATACGTGGGTTTGAGTAGGGTGATCATGGCTCAGCACAACATTGAGGGCCGAAGGGCCTGTTCTGTGCTGTACTGTTCTATGTTCTATATTCTAACTGTACTCACTATTATTTACGTGCAAATGCGACACCAACTTCACGCTTGAGCAGACATCCGCTTAAATGCAATTAAATGTTGCTGTTGAAGTTGCATTGTTTCACCGTTAGCTGTGTAAAAAATAAATCTTGGTGTTGGACCCACCATTGAAAACATTGAATGCCACAAAGTTGTTGCACTTGTATTAAGGTGGCTGATGTGGTGGACAGGGATTTCCAAAAGGCATTTGATAAAGTGCCACATGGTAGGCTTGCCAGCCAGGTTGAAGCCTAAGGATTAAAAGGACAGCAGCACGGATACTGAGTTGGCTGAGTGGCAGGAAGAAAGTACTCATGAACTGTTGTTTTTCGGACAGGAGAAAAGTATACAATGGGGTTCCCCAAGGGTTGGTACTAGGGCACCCGTTTTTCTCCACATATATTTATGAACTAGACTTGGGTGAACAGGGCACAATTTCAAAATTTGCAATTGATGCAAAACCTGGAAGTATTATGAATTGTAAGGATGATAGCGGTAGACTTCAAGAGGACATAAATGGGCTGGTGGAATGAGTACGGAGTGAGAATATTTGGCTCCGAGGAAAACAAATGTAGTTTTCATAGAATCACAGAATTTACAGTGCAGAAGGAGGCCATTTGACCCATCGGGTCTGCACTGGCTCTTGGAAAGAACACCCTACTTAAGCCCACACCTTCACCCTATCCCCGTAACCCAACCTTTTGGACACTAAGGGGCAATTTAGCATGGCCAATCCATCTAACCTGCACATCTTTGGACTGTGGGAGGAAACTGGAACACCCGGAGGAAACCCACGCAGACACGGGGAGAAAGTGTAAACTCCACACGGCCAGTAACCCGAGGCCGGAACTGAATCTGAGACCCTGGAGCTGTGAGGCAGCAGTGCTAACCACCGTGCCACCCATGTTTTAAGGGATTTATATTTGTATTGGTAATCATTAGAAATAAGGTGCAGTTTTAAGTGGGTTTAATTTAATGTTTTGTGGAAGGAAGGGTAAAACCTAGTTAGATTTGTTCTAGACAAAGATGTTTGGCTCAGTTGGTTCAGTTTCAAATGGGTTTATATTGTGCTTAGAGAAGGCTATGGTGTGAACAGTAATTAAACCAGCAGAAATATGTGGTGTTACGTAGAAACTGGAGGTCCTTTCAAGGTAGAAAGGTTTTTTGTGATTAGTTTAGCTGAATTTGCAGGGAGTTGAAGGACACCAGGGACTGGGCATCTCTCAAGTCTGCCAGGAAAAGACTGGATAGGACAAGAGCTGCAAAGAGGCAGGCTTCCCAAAGAACCAGTTACATTAGATAACGAGGGAATTGGGACAGAAAGAGTGTCTTAAGGTGACTGAAGTTAAGAGAACAGAGACAAAAGTATGGTTCAGATGAATTCAAGGAAGAGTAAACAAAGTGTTCTGAGTTAAATAGACAATTGCAGCATGCATATTTAAAGTGGAAAGCAGACTTCAGAGGTAAATCAAAAGTTTGATGTCCTTTTCATAGTCTGGGAATTAAGAGTAAAAGCAATTGTGAACCATTTGTCTGGCAGTCAAGACAAAGAAATATTAAAGGCGTAGAACCTAGATACTAGATTCACTGTTAAAAGTAGAGCGGAAGCTTTGTTCAAAAGAGTCATTTTTAAAACTGGAACGGGATTTCAGAATGCAAACCGTAATGTAAAGCATTTTTGTGAAAGAAGTTCTTGAAGCTTGTTTTTAGGAGTGGAGTATGGAAACTCACATGTGACAATAATCTGGGGGGTTTCTGAGGAGAAATCCACAGACACTTACTTGGGTATAGAGGGCAATGTGTATTTGACCACAGCCAATCAACGTGGCTAAAGGAGCTTTGTGTGAATGAGAACATTGTAGCTTCAGGGGTACTTTGTAATTCATATAATCTTAAAATCTGTGTGTAATTGTTGAGATAAGGGGGGAGTGAAGAAGTATTGTATTTAATTCAATTTTTTCAAGTTTAATAAATGTTTTTTTCTTGTTGTTAAAACTAATTTGAGGTCCTGTGACTGTTTCTCCATGTTTTATTTTAAAAAGTAAAAGTTACTGGGTGGGATTCTCCAGTTCAGAGACTAAGCGCTGACACTGGTACAGAATTGGTGGACTTCTATGACAGCCAGTCCCGGAGAAATTCCGGAACTGTTCATGGGCTAGCACTGACGCCACGTGGAACATGAGCGATTCCAATGAAAAACGGATTCACTGGGATCGCGATTAGCACTCGAGAGGCTGACAAGCTGCAGCCGCATATTAGCACTCAACTCCCCACACACTCATCGCAGCAGACAAGATGGCACTGGTTGTGCTGGAGCACGCCCATCCTGTTGATGGGTCGGCTGGGGCCAGACGGCACCTAGGGGGTGGTCTGGGGGAACACCCATTCGACCTGTGGCACTAAGTTCACAGTGGGCAGTCAGAGGCGTGCGCATCTGCAAGGCTACTTTGCTGGCTGTGGCAATGATGTTCAGTGCCCGTCCACTCTGACATCACGGCCCACCACCTGGTCACCTCCTGCTATTCTCCCTGGTTTGCCAGAGGCAGCCCGGCCAGCGGTACGACTGTCAGCAAACTGTGGTGATGATGTACACTTTTCGTACCCCTCATTCTCCCTCAGCAGCCACGGCACCTCTTCCCCGATTTTCAAAACCACAAGTGAAACTTCCCGTTGATAATTCCTCCCGGTGGAGAGAGGGCATTGAGGCGGCTCTGGAGAATACCGGATCAGGCCCATGTTTATGTGGACCAGTACTAAACAGTGCCCTGGTGATATCTTCCGGTGGCGTCTATTGGGCCCTGGGCGTCGGGAGAATCCTAGGGAGGCAGTGCGGTGGTAAATATGATTTCTTGAGGTATGGCTTTATTAATGATGCCAATGCAAATCAGGATGCAAAGCCCATGTGTGTTATATGCAGGGAAGTACTGGCGAATGAATGTTTAAAACCCTCAAAACTTCAAAAGGCTTTTGAAGACTTAGCATGACGAGTATCATGTGAGAGTACCTTTAAGAAATAGATGTTTAAGCAATGTACCTTTAAAATATTTAAGAAATGGAGCAGCTCATATTACTGAAGTGATGTCAGAGGGTGGGGGGAGCTGAGCTGAGCTCACTTCTGTTTTTGGTTTCAGTTTTGCGGAAAAGAGCTTGGGTGTGTCTGTGTTTGCAGTGAGCTGGATCTGCTCTGATCTCTGCCATGAAAGACTATCTCTGAATCATTTGGGTGATTTAAACTCATAATAGTAATGTCTTTAACCTGATGTGTTTCTGTTTAAAGGTATTAAGTCTCTTGGATGTTTAAAGGAACAACTGAAGGATTATTTAGTGTATTATTTTCGGGGTTATCTTTGAAGTAAGGGGTATTAAGTGATCCAATGTTTATTTAAAAGGTTAAGTTGAGTTCATGGAATAAACATTGTTTTGTGTTTAAAAACCCACGTGTCCATAATTGTGATACCACACCTGGAGAACAAGTGTGTGCTTCAAAAGCAACAATACATTAAAGGGGGAGGTTGGTTGAATTCCATGATACATTTCGGGGTTCTGAAAATGCCGCTCCTATAACACAAGTTAGAGGACAAACATCTTGATTTTTTCCAAAGGGTGCAACGAGAGCTTAAATCATCAGCTGGAATCCTTAGCAAAAGTGTAACATTGAATGTCAAAGCAAGTGAGATTGTGAGAACAAAGCAAGTTCATCTGTCGCATTAAAGATAAGCGAAAATGGTGAGTTGAATAGGTCGGCCGGCATGGATTGAAAAGGTTGACTGCACGGGTCGCGAAGGTCAGCCGACGTGGCTCCCAAAGGTCGGCCGGCGTGGGTCCCGAAGGTCAGCCAGCATGAGTCACGAAGGTCAACCGGCATGGGTCCCAAAGGTCGGCCGGCGTGGGTCCCAAAGGTCGGCCGGCGTGGGTCCCAAAGGTCAGCCGGCGTGAGTCACGAAGGTCAGCCGGTGTGGGTCCCGAAGGTCAGCCAGCATGGGTCCTGAAGGTCAGCCAGCATGGGTCCTGAAGGTCAGCCAGCGTGAGTCACGAAGGTCAGCCAGCATGAGTCACGAAGGTCAGCCGGCGTGGCTCCCAGAGGTCGGCCGGCGTGGGTCCCGAAGGTCAGCCAGCATGGGTCCCGAAGGTCAGCCAGCGTAGGTCACGAAGGTCAACCGGCATGGGTCCCAAAGGTCGGCCGGCGTGGGTCCCGAAGGTCAGCCAGCGTGAGTCACGAAGGTCAGCCGGTGTGGATCCCGAAGGTCAGCCAGCATGGGTCCTGAAGGTCAGCCAGCGTGAGTCACGAAGGTCAGCCGGTGTGGATCCCGAAGGTCAGCCGGCATGGGTCCTGAAGGTCAGCTAGCATGGTTCCTGAAGGTTGGCCTGCGTGGGTCCTGAAGGTCATCCAGCGTGATTCACGAAGGTCAGCCAGCGTGAGTCATGAAGGTCAGCCGGCATGGGTCCTGAAGGTCAGCCGGCGTGGCTCCCAAAGGTCGGCCAGCGTGGGTCCTGAAGGTCAGCCGGCATGGGTCCTGAAGGTCAGCCGGCGTGGCTCCCAAAGGTCGGCCAGCGTGGGTCCTGAAGGTCAGCCGGCATGGGTCCTGGAGTTCGGCCTGCATGGGTTCCGAAGGTCAGCCAGCGTGAGTCACGAAGGTCAGCCGGCGTGGCTCCCAAAGGTTGGCCAGCGTGGGTCCCGAAGGTCAGCCGGCATGGGTCCTGGAGGTCGGCCTGCGTGGGTCCCGAAGGTCAACCAGCATGAGTCGCGAAGGTCAGCCGGCGTGGTACCGAAAGGTCGGCGGCATGGGTCCCGAAGGTCAGCCGACGTGGCTCCCAAAGGACGGCCGGCGTGGGTCCTGAAGGTCAGCCAGCGTGAGTCACGAAGGTCAACCAGCATGGGTCCTGAAGGTCGGCCTGCGTGGGTCCCGAAGGTCAGCCAGCGTGGGTTCCAAAGGTCGGCCGGCGTGGGTCCCGAAGGTCAGCCAGCGTGGGTCGCGAAGGTCAGCTAGCATGGGTCCTGAAGGCTGGCCGACGTGGGTTGTGAAGGTCGGCCTGCGTGGGTCGTGAAGGCTGGCCGGCGTGGGTCGCGAAGGTCGGCCTGCGTGGGTCGTGAAGGCTGGCCGGCGTGGGTCGTGAAGGTCGGCCTGCGTGGGTCGTGAAGGCTGGCCGGCGTGGGTCGTGAAGGCTGGCCGGCGTGGGTCGTGAAGGCTGGCCGGCGTGGGTCGTGAAGACTGGCCGGCGTGGGTCGTGAAGGTCGGCCGGCGTGGGTCCCAAAGGTCGGCCGGTTGGTAAAAGTGGGTCCTGGGAAAAAAGGTTTGAAAAACACTGATTTAGAGCTGGTCTATTCTTTCAAAGTAAGAAGCTCGAGACAGCAGTTCCTTAGAATCATTACTCTTTATTCACAGCTACTCTGTACCTGTGCACGGAGGTGGAACTTTGCCTTTTTTCAGATCTCTATCACACGTTACATCACTAATTACATCAGCATCATGTATGCTTCTGATGTTAACCTTTGGCCTTCAGTGGAGGAACCTTCTGATATCTGAATGCAGTTCCCCCTATAAAATGCACATGCGTGAATCCTGACCTGGGCTCATTCCCTCCCCCACCACTGGACTTCTGGGTGTGGGTCTCGTCTACCATTTTTGCAATGACGGAGTGCGAATTTTGATTGTTTACACCCCTCTGAAGTGCCTCGGCCTCAGGGTTGGATGTAAACATTTAGACAGTCTAATTGGACAGTTAACTTTTGCTATCAGTTATTACCTCGCTTATTTTTTTTCATAACTGTCATTTAATTGTTACTTTCACTTAATTCTGTTTTAGATTCTGTTGCTTAAATACTTGCTTCCCACCCTTCCTCTTCATTCAAAAGGAAACGTGTGTAAATAATTTCACTCTATGTCAAAAGAAAAAGAATTCTTTGTGATAAAACACTCTTTGATAACACAAAATAACTCAAGAAAATTCTACAGTATTGCAAAAACCATAGTTTTAAAACTGTATTTAAACTTAATTTCTCAGGGCAGCAAGGTGGCGCAGTGGTTAGCACGGCTGCCTCACGGCGCCGAGATCCCAGGTTTGATCCCGGCTCTGGGTCACTGTCCGTGTGGAGTTTTCACATTCTCCCCGTGTCTGCTTGGGTTTTGTCTCCACAACCCAAAGATGTGCAGGGGAGGTAGATTGAACACGCTAAATTGTCCTTTAATTGAAAACAAAATGAATTTGGCACTCTAAATTTTATTTAAAACATTTTTATTTCTCAACATAAAGGCTTGGATTCCTGATTTGGGAGAGTGTTGCCACTGGGAGACGTGCGTGATTCGTTTTCCCGTTGGAGTGTGCTATACATTCAGCAATTCGGGATATTCAAATGGACCAGCACCATGCCCACGTGAATTCAGAGCAATTCCCACTGCCGTCTGATTTGCTGGGTTCACAATTAGCGCTGTAGAGCAGACAAACTGGAGCAGCTTATAAACACTCCAATCCCCTCACACTCTCATTCCAACTAAGAAAATGGCACAAAGGAGCCCTTCCGTCTGATTTTGGGTAAATGAAGATGATAGAATGCTGGACACAGTGGAGGAGAGGAATAAATCCTCTTTGCCAGGGTGGTCACTGGTTAAAGCATGTGGGATGGCACGATAGCACAGTGGTTAGCACTGTTGCTTCGCAGCGCCAGGGAACCAGTTCGATTCCTGGCTTGGGTCACTGTCTATGCGGACGGTCTGCACGTTCTCCCCATATCTGCGTGGGTTTCCTCCAGGTTCTCCAGTTTCCTCTCACAAGTCCCGGATGACGTGCTTGTTAGGTGAATTGGACATTCTGAATTCTCCCTCTGTGTACCGAACAGGTGACTAGGGGATTTTCACAGTAGCTTCATTGCAGTGTTAATGTAAGTCTACTTGTAACACTAATAAAGATTATATAAAGCTAGCTATTGAAAACAGGGCCTGGGAGGAGGTGGCAAAGGGGGTCAGTGATGCCAGCCTGGCCATGAGGACTGGAATCCAGAGCTGTAAAAAGATGAATAACCTCCTCAGGGGACCACCTCTATGCCTCTGGCATCACTCCCGTCCCTCACTCCTCATATTACCCGGCCTCATCGACATGCTGGATCACCTCAGTTTCTAGTGCTGGCATGAAGGATGGAACTGGGGTTGTCGGTTTCACCTCTTCTTGGTGTGCTGGAGCATCAGTGACTTGCTCTTCATCACTTGAGATGACAATGCTCTCTGGCTGAGCTAATCCAGGCACTGGGTCACCTTGATCAAACTCGTAAATGTGCGAGTGGTCTGTGGAGCAGCATAATGAGATAGTCATTAGGTCACCCTCAAAGTCAGTGTTAGAGTTGTCTACTATTGCAATCTCCACGTCGCCGTAATCAGCATCTTCATCTGTGTCGTCCCCTTCGTCATCGGTGTTATCGACTGCTTGGGGGTAATTTGCCACAGCTGTGTCAAGGACTAGTAACAAGTTGCCACATACCACCGAGACCAGTTTTTCCAAGATTGGGACGACTTCTTGCATCTCTGGTTCAATCAATGGCTGATCTTCTGTTGTATCAGCAGCTTCAATATCTAAGTGCGCCATCTCCAAACTCCCACTCTCCAGAGTCCAGCGCGGTCTGGGCGTCCCCGTGACCACCTCGTCACTGCTTGCAGATCGGAGCCCCATCTGTGCTGCTGGAGAAGAGATGTACAAGTAGCTCATAGTGTTTGTCATCCGTCTCACCTTCCATTTCATCACTTTCTGCAGCATCGGCGACAATTTCAAGCAGATATTCAGAATAATCGTCCTCAAATTCAGCATCATTGTCAGTGATTTCACCTGAAAAATATACCTTTGCATATGGAATTATTTGTTCATGAAAAAGAGCGGCAAGTTCAGGATCAGCCTTTTGTTTGGCCGCCGAAGCTTGGCTTAAAATTCCATCCTGTGGAACTTCAGTGGGACTGAAGAAATTGAAGAACAATTCATTTGAAAAAGTTCTTGACACTGTTCTTGGATTGCTTCGACTTGTGAACTTTGATTTCGTTCGAATTGCTCTGATTATTATATTTTTGCTCTCCCTCCAGTCGATTGTGCAGCCGATGATTTGTGATTCAGCAAAGAACGATTTCAGCAGCCCTGAGTCCAACTGATACACTTTAGTGATCACCTCATTTGTGAAATGCTCATTCGGCCCACATGTAAACTCCAGAGTGAAGTTTCATGACTCCCCATGTTTTGTCCATTTAACACTCACATCTCACCCATGCTGTAATATGGGTTCATCATGATCTCGTATCATGCCGCTGAGCCTGTGCACATTCTTAAAGACTGTTACTGTCCCCTTGTCTGATTTGTCGATCTCCACTAGGATTTCTTCTAAATCCTCATACACCGTGCACACCGTAATGCCTTGCAGTGATTCACTGTCAGGTGACCAGCCATTCTCCAGGATATTTAGCTGCTCGACTAGATTCAGGGATTCACATGATTTTACCCCAAGTATTGAGTCCACATGCATGTCTACAACGTGAAAGTGAGAAAGAGTATTGGCTGCTTCATGCCAGCCACTGAGAGGATGATGCACCGTCAATTACCACAAGACGAGAATAGTGGAATAATTGAGGCTTTATTGAGCAAAGATGTTGTGCCTCCTGTAGCTGGAACCAGAATGGCTGCAGCGCTGGAGAGCACACACTTTTATACGCCGCATGCTTGGCGGAGACAGCAGGCAGGGATTTACCGTTGTACCCTTAATATACGGGCAGTGCCACAATACATTATATATGCCACTAATGGTGACTACCACAGAGGACTAGTTCACAAACATCAAAGGTCTCCAGAGTTTTTGTTCCGAAGTCTATCATCAGCCCTTGCTGATCAGTGAAGTCCCGCTGCACGTTTAGCTTTTGCAAAGCATGTCAACTCACAAGGTTGGCCGTCGTTTAGGGTCAAAGTCACAACGGATGAAAACATCATTCAGCATTACCATCGATTTGAGTACGGACGTACAGGTTTTCGGAATGTTCTTATTATCTTCATTCTTTGTTATGATTTTGTTTTTATCTTTGTTTCTCAGAGTGTCCTGGATTCTCTCTGTGATGAGACAGATGAAAAGCTGTTCTTCAGTGTTTATCTCATCTACTGTATGCACCGCTTGTGCATGGTCCATGGTGGAACGCGCAAAACATTGTTTTGTAAAGTGCCCAACACGGCCGCACCTGGAATAAACTTTTCCAAAGGCCGGACATTGCCATGGGGCATGTTGAGTGCCACACCTTTGTCACAAGATGGCGGTGGCGGCTCTTGTCGGCCACTTAAAATGGACACCAGCATTGAGACCATGGACTGGATTCCCCGTTTCTGGGACTATACGGCGGGCCTTGTCGGCAGTTGGATCTGTGAGCTCCACAATGGCTGCCTGCGAGCCCCCTGCAGGGCTGTGAATCTGTGGCTTTTTAGCAGCAACGTGATTCGCTTTTGATCAGGCTGGGCTTGTAGGCCTAGGGCCGAAACATAATGTTTGAACTGCTGTTTGAACAGCCGCCAGTTCTAATCTACATTACCGGACATCTGAAGCTGGTGGGGGGGCTCTCAGTCTGTCCATCTCAAGCTTCAGCATTTTCTTACGCATTGAATCACCTCAGGCTGCAGTTCACCAGATCGGTCATCAAGCCGAATGCCTAACATTGTCATTGCCGTCGCTCTCATAAATCTCCAGCACTCATGGTACAAAATTGTGTTTGGTCTTTTGCACTTTATGTAGGAATCCACCAGACACTTCAACTTGTCCAAACCAGAGTATTTTATTGAGTCTTGTGTGTTAAGATAGCAAACTGATACAGGGCACGTTATAATGGAGTCTGCAAACTACACATCTGGAACTTGCACCTAGCACTGACCATTCACATGTGCGTCGTATCACCTGCTCAATCTTCTTCTGAAGATGGCCGGATGTGGTCTCCCCTGATAGCGGAGTCATGCGTCACATGACCTTGGTATGGAGACCAAGGTGTGCCTATACCGCCACCTACTGATTGGAGATCGCACAGCTTCCAACTATGATATAACCGATAGGCATATCACCACAAACAGGACCCAGGAGGAGGTGGCAGAGGCGGTCAACGATGCCAACTGACCATAAGGACTAGATCCAGTGCTGCAAAAAGTGAATAACCTCCTCAGGGCAGCTCGGGTGAGTCACCACCTCTGTGCCTCTGGCATCACTCCTGTCCCTCACTCCACACATCACACCCCACTCCCCTTGAGGCCAACCACACCCCACCTGTCTGCATGTCCCTTACATCCCACCCTCCACCAAATCCGAACACCTGTATTGTCTTTTTTATCCAGGAGCGTTGCACACACATGCCACCAGCTACAGACCTCCTGAACTCAATCTCAGCTTCTTACTGTGTACTTTTTGTGTCCCCTAAGATAAGGCAGCCCATAATAGGTGCAAGCCAAAAGTCTGAAGAGGCATCCCTGAACTGCATGTCCACACCCATGTGGAGGAGAGGGCAATACAGCTATAGGACAAGGCTGAGGAAAGGGCAGTGGCTGTCACGGCAACCAGCATGCAGCAAACGAGAGAGAGCCCAATGCAATGCTGATGTCCCTATAGCAAGTGAGTCACCCATCTCCCACAGACCATTCCATCCCAAGATCTTACCCTTTCTTTTGTCTTTTATCCTGCAGGACCACCATCAGAGGAGGCCGGGCTGTCCAGGATGGCTGCACCCCAGCCACATCCCCAGCACACCCTGAACACCAGGTGTCACCTGCACTCTCCACCATCGCATAGGCTATCACCTCAGTGGATATTTTAGTGAAGAGCTTTCTGCTTCACCTTCTGCTGCGCATTTCACACATGCTGCAGCACATCAGGCGGAACAAGGGAGTCCCGAGGAATCGGATGGTCGGAGCATTGCCCGATCCCAGGGTACAGCTGTGGTCTGGACATGTGCCGTGCTTATGGAAAGGATAATCCCATCAGTGGTACAGATGCAGACACAGAGCCAGGATTTACAGGAGTGGGTGTCAGCAACTTTCCAATGCCTGCAGCTGTAGCTGGAGGGGTCTAATCGCCTTCAGGTGCAGGAGGTGGTGCCAACAATGTGTGGTACCCAGGTGTGGTAGTATGACGAGGGGTATTACGGTACCTAGGAGTATGAGCTGCCATTGTTGCAGAGGACTCGCTGCCCATTGGCCCAGGTATTCATGTGCCTCTCAGCCGATTGGCTGAGAGGAAGGTAGCTCCGCCTACAAGGCGGGGTATAAGAACTCGTGTTCCCCGGCAGCCAGCCATTCCTCTGTACGTCTGCTGCCGGGTCCACTTCTTGCGCATCAAAGCCTATCGTTCGGACTTCATCTACGTCTCGTGTCCATTGATTGTGCATCAATTTAATACGCAAGGTTTGAAAGGATGGAGCTTCGCATCAAGCCGGAGTTTCTTCGACTCAGCCTGCATGCAGCAAATGCAACAGCAGCATTTAAGCACTGGCTGGCTTGCTTCAATAGCTACCTGAGTACAGCCGAAAACGTCCCGACGATGGAACAGAAATTGCACATCCTCCAGTCGTGCGTTGGCACCGCCATATACACGCTCATAGAGGACACGACAGACTACGACGCGGCTATGGACTTACTTAAAGGACATTTCATACGGCCGGTGAACCAAGTCTATGCTCGGCCCTTACTGGCCACGAGGCAGCAAATACCTGGTGAGTCTCTGGATGAATTTTACCGTGCCGTCCTCGTGCTGGGGAGAAACTGCGGCTGCCCTTAGGTGTCTGCTGCCGAGCATACCGAACTTCTGATCAGAGACGCCTTCGTTGCAGATATGCAGTCCTCGCAGATCCGCCAAAGACTGTTAGAGAGAGAAACTTTAAGCCTCACGGAGGCACGGGCCCTCGCCTCCTCCCTAGACGTTGCAAATCGGAACGCTCGCGCGTATGCCCCCGACTGCGCGGCGGCCCCCTGGGCAGCATGGATCGCGACCTCCCTCACCCCCACGGACACTGCATGTGGGGAACGGGCGCTGCCATTTTGTCCACCCCCCACCATGTGCAGCCGACGGGCGCCCCCATCTTGGATCAGCACCTAGGACCACGCGAGTGACTACTCCCTGCCTGATGACGACTCGGAGTTTCTGCCACAACTCGCCTCAGTCACATTGGATCAGTGGCAGCCTCGCACTCTATCCACAGCGACCACAAAGATCCTCCTCAACAGCCACGAGACAAGCTGCCTGCTGGACTCCGGGAGCACAGAGAGTTTCGTCCACCCCGCCACGGTAAGACGCTGCGCTCTTCCTGTTTACCCGATCAAACAAAAAATCACTCTGGCCTCCGGTTCGCACTCGGTACAGATCACGGGTGCTGCATAGCGGACCTCACGGTCCAGGGGAGGGACTTTAAAAACTACAAGCCATTCGTCCTTCCTCACCTCTGCGTGGCAGCACTCCTGGGGTTAGATTTCCAGTGCAACCTCCAGAGCTTAACTTTCAAATTCGGCGGCCCTATGCCCCCCCCCCTTACTGTCTGCAGCCTCGCGTCCCTCAAGGTCGATCCCCCGTCCTTGTTTGAAAACCACACCCCGGATTGCAAACCCGTCGCCACCAGGAGCAGACGGTACAGTGCCCAGGACCGGACCTTCATCAGGTCCGAAGTCCAATGGCTTCTGAAGGAAGGGGTCATCGAGGCTAGTAACAGCCCCTGGCGAGCACAAGTGCTGGTGGTAAAGACCGAGGAGAATAATAGGATGGTCATAGACTACAGTCAGACCATCAACAGGTTTAAGCAGCTGGATGCGTACCCTCTCCCACGTATCTCCGACCTGGTCAACAGGATCGCGCAGTACAAGGTCTTCTCCACGGTGGACCTAAAGTCCGCCTACCATCAGCTCCCCAACCACGCAAGTGACCAAACGTACACTGCGTTCGAAGCGGACGGGCGGCTCTACCACTTCTTAAAGGTTCCCTTCGGTGTCACGAACGGGGTCTCGGTGTTCCAACGAGAGATGGACCGAATGGTCGACCAATACGGTTTACGGGCCACCTTCCCGTATCTCGATAATGTCACCATCTGCGGCCACGATCAGCAGGACCACGACACCAACCTCCAAAAATTCCTCCGAACCGCAAAACTCCTGAATTTGACCTACAACAAGGACAAATGCGTGTTTAGCACCGACCGTCTAGCCATCCTCGGCTACGTAGTGCGTAACGGAGTAATAGGCCCCAACCCGGAACGCATGCGCCCCCTAATGGAGCCCGCCTCCCCCACTCCCTCAAGTGCTGTTTGGGCTTCTTTTCATGTTACGCCCAGTGGGTCCCCAATTACGCCAACAAACCCGTCCACTCATCCAATCAGCCACATTCCCCCTGTCGATGGAGGCCCGCCAGGCCTTTAGCCGCATCAAAGCAGATATTGCAAAGGCCACGATGCAAGCTATCGACGTGTCCCTCCCCTTCCAGGTCGAGAGCGACGCGTCTGATGTAGCTCTGGCAGCCACCCTCAACCAAGCGGGCAGACCCATGGCCTTCTTCTCCCATACCCTCCACGCTTCTGAAATCCGCCACTCTTCGGTCGAGCAGGAAGCACAGGCCATAGTTGAAGCTGTGCAACATTGGAGGCACTACCTGGCCGGCAGGAGGTTCACCCTCCTCACAGACCAATGGTCAGTGGCCTTCATGTTCGACAACGCACAGAGGGGCAAGATAAAGAACGACAAGATCTTGCAGTGGAGGATCGAACTGTCCACCTACAACTACGACATCTTGTATCATCCTGGGAAGCTGAACGAGCCTCACGATGCCCTGTCCCGCGGCACCTGTGCCAACACACAAGTGGACCGCCTTCGAACCCTCAACGCGGACCTCTGCCACCCGGGGGTTACCCGCTTTTTCCATTTTATAAAGACCCGCAACCTGCCCTACTCCATCGAGGAGGTCAGGACAGTAACTAGGGAATGCCACATCTGCGCGGAGTGCAAACCGCACTTCTACCGCCCCGAACAAGCACATCTGATAAAGGCTTCCCGCCCCTTTGAACGTCTCAGCATGGACTTCAAAGGTCCCCTCACCTCTACCAACCGCAACACGTACTTCCTCAATGTGATTGACGAGTACTCCCGCTTCCCGTTCGCCATCCCCTGCCCCGACATGACCACAACCACCATCATTAAAGCCCTACACACCATTTTCTCTCTGTTCGGATTCCCCGCCTACATACACAGTGATAGGGGGTCCTCCTTTATGAGTGACGAGCTGTGTCAATTCCTGCTCAGCAGGGGCATCGCCTCCAGCAGGACGACCAGTTACAAACCCAGGGGTAACGGACAGGTCGAGAGGGAGAACGTTACGGTCTGGAAGACCATCCTGCTAGCCCTTCGGTCCAGAAATCCCGCAGTCTCTCACTGGTAAGAGGTCCTCCCAGACGCCCTCCATTCTATCCGGTCACTTCTCTGTACCTCCACTAACCAAACGCCTCACGAACGCCTTCTTGTTTTTCCCAGGAAGTCTTCCTCAGGGACCCCACTCCCGACCTGGCTGGCTGCCCCCGGGCCCATCCTGCTCCGGAAACACGTGCGGGTGCACAAGTCGGACCCGTTGGTCGAAAGAGTCCAGCTACTCCACGCGAACACACAGAACGCATATGTGGAGTATCCCGACGGCCGACAGGACACGGTCTCCCTCCGGGACCTGGCACCCGCCGGATCCCGCCCCCCCCCCCAGGCGCCAGCCCCCCCAACCCCCCCCAACCCAAACTTCCCCCGGCAGACGCGCCCCCCCCGGCCCCACCGACACCTACACACACGCTGCCTAATGGACAGGATGACCCTCCCCCGGCCTGGCCCCTGCTAACGCCGAATAGGGGTACGGACACAGCCGCAAGAACAGGATCATCGCTCCCGGAGTCACGGACGACCACTACTCCAACGTCTCCGGCACAGTTCCGCAGGTCGCACAGGACGTCCAAGGCAGCCGATCGGCTGATCGAATCCATGTGAACTGTTGATGGACTCTTGTTTTTGCTTGTTCTCTATTTTTTTTTCTGTCCCCATTTCCCAAACTGTACATAGTTACTGTGTTCTGTATTTTGTAAATAGTTGCAGGCCAGCGGGCAGCCATCAATGAAATGGTACTATCTAACATCTCTAGTCATACTACCATTCTCTCACATACTCACGGGACACGCAACCCCCGCACCCCCCCTCCAGGTCCGCGTTCCCCGTACCCCCCCCCCCCCGGTTCCTTTCTCAACAGGGGGTGAATGTGGTAGTATGACTAGGGGTATTACGGTATCTGGGAGTGTGAGCTGCCATTGGTGCAGAGGACTCGCTGCCCATTGGCCCAGGTATGTCATGTGCCTCTCAGCCGATTGGCTGAGGAAGGTAGCTCCGCCTACGAGGCGGGGTATAAGAACCCGTGTTCCCCGGCAGCCAGCCATTCTTCTGTCGTCTGCTGCCGGATATACTTCTTGCGTATTAAAGCCTATCGTTCGGACTTTATCTACGTTTCGTGTCCATTGATTGTGCATCACCAGGCAAACACTGACCAGGTGGCATCTGCAGTGAAAGGCCTGGTGCAAAAAGTCAGAGCCATGGGTCAAGATGTCCAGGGCTTGGGACACACTGTGGTTGATGGCTGACGTTCAGGACAGGAGAGCCCAATCACAGACGGACATGTCCCAGGCCCACATGGATATTGCTATGGTGCCCCAGAGCTTGGCCCAGTCACAAAGGGTCATGGCAGAGGGCGTCAAGCTCATTGGCCGGACACTGAGTGACCTTAACCTGTCACAGGTGGAGATATCACAGGCACAGAGGGACATGACCAAGGCATTGAGGGACATGTCCCAGTCTCAGTGCTCCATGGCTGAGAGCAACTGTGGCCATGGCTCAGACGAGAGTGGACCTCCAGCACTGGCAACACCGGGTGTTGGTGGTACCTCCGGAGCTCACTCTGGCCTCACCTCCATCCCATGCAGTAGCCTGGGGACCATTGAGCACCCTGAGGGTGGAGGCAGTGTAAGGGCCCGTGTCGATTTCTCCCGTAAGAGAGGTGCTGGAACACCTCAGCCCTTCCGAATCTTCCCCTCCTGACACTGGCACATCTGATAGGCAGCAGGCAGAACAAGGTGGCACGTCTTCACCTGTGACACCTGAAAGTCAGCTGGGCAATTTCAGGCCCAAACCCTCCAGAGGATAGCCGCCAAGGGCATCACAGGTCAGCAGAGGAGACACGCAGCAGGCTGTCTTCACTTATGATGGACTGTCTGGGATAATCTAGAAGGAGCGGTAGGCTATGTACGATAAGAAAGTCAGACAACACTTGAGTTGGCAGGGGTGTAGCACATCGGTGATAGAGGTCAGGGCACAGCAATGCATATACTCACCATTAAACACTTGTGCACCAACGTCCAACCTGCCTCTAATCTCTGCCTGATGGGTGTTAGGAATGGACTGGGCCTTGGTGTAGACGATGTCGGGTAGGGGTAGGGTTGTGGGGAGGGCACTGGGCGGAGCAGGGTCCCCATGACACATGAAAGCCCCACATGGTGCTACTCTCAGTGAGAAGTGGCAAAGCTTGGGGACAGAAGTGTGAGCCTGCCTTGTATGACAACTTACCCAGTGAGTGAGCCCGAACCGTTCACTACCTCCTGGACCTGCCTTCAAGGATACCTGGGCCCGTGATGATGGATCGGCCATCACACATGCAGGGGTCACCCGGACGGACAGTGGATTGCGATTCAGCTGCTGGTGGCCAGGCATCTTAGTTGGCAAATCAGGAGGTGATGAGTTGTCCCGTGTGCGCCGGCCATGGGTCACATGTTGGGCGGCATGCCCTGCCAGCCTGGGCTCAATGGCCAGATCCTCCTGGACTCCCCCTTCATTGTCCTAATCAGATGAGGTTCGCCATTCTTCCTCCTCCTCCAGCATGGGGTGGCACGATGGCACATTAGTCAGCACTGCTACTTCACAGCTCCTGGTTCAATACTGGCCTCAGGTGACTGTCTGCATGGGTTTCCTATGGGTGCTCCGGTTTCCTCCCACAGTCCAAAGATGTGCAAATTAGGTGGATTGGCCATGATAAATTGCCTTTAGAAAGTGTCCAAAAATGTAGGTGGGGTTACTGGGTTTCGGGGATAGGGTGAAGGTGTGGGCTTAAGTAGAGTGCTTTTTCAAGGGCCTGTGTAGACGTGATGGGCCGAATGGCCTCCTTCTGCACTATAAATTCTATGACTTCTATGACAATGTCCGTGTTCTGCTGTGCGATATTGTGCAGGATGCAGCAGGCCAGCATGATCCTCAAGATCCTGCAGGGGTTGTATTGGAGAACGCCACCAGAGCAGACCAGGCATGGGAAGCGCATCTTGAGGATGCAGATGAATCGTCCAATGGCGCTCCTGGTTGTTGCATGGGCATTGTTATAATGCGTCTCCGCGTCCGTCTCGGGCCTCCGCACAGGCATCATCAGCCATGGTCTCAGCGGTTAACCCTTGTCGCCCAAGAACCAACCCTGCACCTGATGGAGCACCTCGAAGGTGCCAGGAACCTTAGAGTGAGCCAGGATGTAAGGCTTGTGCACGCTGCCTGGGCATCAGGCGCAGGCGTGCATGATGTGCAGCAGTTGGTCACACACCAACTGCACATTCAGGAAGTGGAAGCCCCTCCAATTGATGAAGGGCACCCCCTGATGAACCGATGCTCAGAGGGGGACTTGTGTTCCATCGATCACCCCCTGGATCTGGGACATGTTGGCCATGGTGGCGAAACTTGTGCCCGGGCATCCTGTTGGGCCTGATCCAGATTGAAGGAGATGGAGTCTGATGCCTGGATGCATAGGCCATCTGTCACAGCGTGGATGCACCTGTGTGCGGATGTTTGCAAAATTTCACACAGGTTCCTGCTCGAACTCTGGAATGATCCAGAGGTATAAATGTTCAGGGCGACCATCACCTTGAGGGCCGGTGGGAGCAGGTGTCCTCCTCCAAACCCCCACAGTGCACTGTCATATGGAACAGGTAGCACACAGTCTCGCTGGTTAGCCAAAGTCCTCGGCTGCACTGCCGGTCCGGCAGCTCCTTGAAGGAAAGGCGCCAATGGTACACACGAGTCCTTCTACTTCCTCCTCAGCCTGTTGGACGGCCAACACTCAAGCCTCACTGGCTGGCCCTTACTCTTTTGGGGCAGGCTCCTCTTGTGCAGGGTCCTCCTTGAGCTTGCCCTGCTCCTCCAGACTCTGTGCATTTGCAATGGCAGCAGCAGCCAAGTAGACAGCGAGCATTGCTGGCTATACGACAAAATCCATTCTCTGCACGGGGGAAAAGAGAAGACATATTCTCGAAATGAGTATTCCATTGACCATTCAAAGCCACCAGGTTACATGGTCACCCTGCGTTGTACTGCTGCGCCACCCCCAATACCTCCCCCCCCCAACTGCACCCCATCCCTCACCCAGCCCCCTTTATACATCACTGCACCCCTATACCCATCAGTGAATGGCACCGACCTGTAATATAGGGAACCTCTATCCTCACCACCCGTCCCTGTCAACAGGGGTACCGGTGGCTGCCGCAATCTGTGTCAGTGATAGGCTCTGTGGTCCCTGTCCTTTTTCACCCAGTGAGGTCTACTGTGCGTCTCCTATTTGGGTGGGCCGTGTGTTATCCCGCCTGCAGGATGCCACCAGGTTGTGTGGTAGAGAGGCGTCATGGCATGCCACCAATCACCTATATGCTTCGAGACTTTTGTGTGGCAGGCCCTACAGATGGGGTGAGCAGGAAAGTGTGCATCTGCTGGGAGCTTAGCTGCAGTGTGCGGTGGGTTCTGCGTGTGACACACAGGTTGTGGCAGAGAGCTGGTTAGGTTTTCTGGCTGGAGGCTTGGTGGATGGAAGCAGGGGCACATGCAGCGCTTGGAGACATCTCGTGATCTTGAGCGGTTGGTTAGCTGATACTGTCACTGTCCCTGAGAGGGGCAGTGTGCCAGGGAGGGTGCAAAATGCCATGAAGTATGTGCCCTTTATTTGGTGTGTCCTCTGCTATCCCCTGCTTCCCCTGCAGTGGAGCTGCACTTCTGATGGGTGCACTGAGGAGTGTCAGCACCTGGTGGGCGACTGATTCAGCTTGACCGCGCCCATAACCATGATACTGCTGGGGTCTGAGGGATTCCTGAGTGGCGGTCTGGGTGGGTTCGCAGATGTCTAGAGGCTCTCTGAACATTTACAGGACATAGAGTCAGCAGTGTGAGAAGCCAGGGGCCTGTAAGTAGCATCAAAGGGGTGCGTTGAAATCACATATTGTAAAAGTGGTGGTCTGAGCCAGACTGCCCCGATCCCGAGGGAGGCACCCCAAGTCCATGAATTTGACACCAAGTTGCACTTTGCTACTCTGCCCAGCCCAGGCAGCCACCCCCCAGCAACCAGGACAATCTTGGAGCATTGTTGAAGGTTCTCTTACCTGCAACAGCCATGGGCCCTGGCCCTGCTCGTAAATACTTGCACCAATTTGTGACTGCGTCACTTCCGCCTGAGAGGGGCGGAGCATCGCACGTGGGTGGAGCATAAAATGTCCAACCTGCTAATGATATTTATATCCATGCAAATGATGGTTTTGTATGGACCTGCCGGCGTGAGGCGCAAACTTTGATGATGCCACCAGCGTGTGACTGGAGGAGCATGGTGATGGAATATTCTCAGCCCAGAATGCAATTTTCACTGCAGGCGGTGGGAAATGCAAAATCCAGCCCAAAGAATTATGTGAGACTAATGTAGACATGACCATATAATTGCCACAAAATCTTCATACTCGTTTTGTAACTGAAATAAACCTTTAAACTAAACGAATAAATTTTACAAACATTTCCATTTAATGCAAAGCCACAGGAAGACACATAGCCAATAAACTATGTGGAAATATCTTATTTGTCCTTTTGTGTCAGTAATGCTCATTTGAGGTCAAAAAGGAAAGCTGTTCCTGCAACCTGGTAGATGGCAGTATAAGAAATTCAGAGTTAGAAACCTTCAGAAGTGAGTTATGAGTTTCTCTGGTCAGACAACATTTCAACTGAACCCGCGCCTCAATTCATCCTGTGCTCCTTAGTTCATTGATCTCTGCAATTGTGTGCATATATCCAGAACCTTCAGCAGCAGAGTCAACCAGTAAACCTGTTATGTACAGGTGACAGTAACTATGGTGAGATCAGAAACAACAAAGTCAAACAAAGGTCAATGAGTGAAATTCACTATAGCGCTTATTATTATTGAGTGACTCGGTTTTTTGCTCTTCAATCTCCATCATCCTCTTTGCTATGTTCCAAATAATTTACGTTTAATCAAAACTAGTCAAAACAGCGGGGATGTTTTCTTGTACTATCAAGTATTCTAGACCAGCAAAGGCTCCAGTCTATTCCCATATTCATTAATATGGGCTGGCAGCTATTTCATGGTTCCACAGTTGCTTCATTATAATGGCACAGGGATGTCATTTGGCTATTAGCAAATATTTTTCCTGCTTTTTCTCCCCCCCTCCATGTTTGAAGATAAATCGAGACCCTTAAAAATATCTAGGAGGCCTCGCACATCACTTCCCTCAGCCAGAAATGCAATTGCAGTTGACTGTAACCTATTGATTCATTAGATACACAATTATCTTCACTAATCAAGGGAGTAAAGATATTTCACAGCAAATCTTGGCAGACCATATAGAGCTTCACCATTACTGCCAAATCACTGCAGTGACATATTAACATTTCCATTCCGACATTCTATCTGCAGGAGGCTTGTTCAATTTTTTGATATATATTCCAAGTATATTAGATACTTCATCTAAAAGGATAATGAAATGAATATTTAATTGAATAATTGATGCTTTTTGTGGGAGGCAACACATTTCAGTTCTGTCTCAGATAGTCTCCTGGATTAAGCAACACCAGTCTCTCCTGTAAGAATACTCTGTATATGGGAGTTTTCCTTTACTGACCAATGGGTCTGACCCAGGAATGCAACATTGGGCTCTCTTCTTATTTGAACGAGATGTTGTGCCCTTTGTGTCTGCCCTCACCCTGCACTTCCCCAGTGAACTGATTTGTGAGTCAAGGCTGTAAATACTAATCATTAAACTGCTTTATTTTAAAGTCAACAAGGGAACTTACAGCAACTATTAATATCAAATCCATTAATTCAACGTAGCCTTGATATCTCTTTGCAAATAAAAAAACTAATGCGCCATGCCAGTTTGTTCCAGTTAGTAGGTTGAACTTACTGACGTTTTATCATTTAATCAGACTAAGGGCTGAACTTGGCCCAGTGAGCTCAACTCCTGTTGTTAACTGCCTGGGAATTATGTAACTCTCTCTCCGCAAACTCTACTGACTGACACTAAGTATGAGGGTGTTTGTTTTTTTGTGTGTGTCCAGAGGGAGTGGCAGGCGAGAGGAGGGCCTGAATGTAACCTCCAAACTGTTCTGGATTGGTCGATAAAGCTCTCAATTAACAAGCCACCAGTTGAGCTTCAGCAGACAGCCTGTGCTGTTGATGCAGAACAGCAATATCTTATGTGATTGGCTGACTAGAAACATAAAATGAGGTAACAGGTCATCTGGTGAAAAGTCACTGATCTGAAATGTTGATTCTGTGCCTCTTTGCACAGTTGTTGCCTGACCTGCTGCTGAGTGTTTTGCAGCAGTTTCAGTTTTTCTAGACAAGGACGTTATGGATATGTTTCAACAACCAGCTTCATTGTTGGAGCAGACCAGCATTTTCCAATGTTATAAATAGCTGCGAGGAAGCCCTGAGCCTGAGTTTTAATCAGAAGCAGTTTGTAGCTAAATACTGAAACCCATTCTTGGTCACAAATTCAAAAAATTCCTTGTTGAGACATAGTATGTACTTATTGATTGTGAAAGTACAAATAAAGATGTGATCTATCCCTTTTTGTAGTTTTAAAAACTCAATGTACGCGATCTACCAGCTGAGTTGCGCCCGAACAGGGGCACGAAGCAGCCGGTAGATGCCGGGATAGGCCTCTCCCGGGCTGCCTGCCAGCCATTACACCTTATGAGACCTAACCAGACCACGCGAGACATTGCAATCTGGATCCCGCCTCGCACAGTGAAGTCGGCTTAGAAATGGGCTTACCTCTGCCTCCACCAGATCGTACAGCCACCCGGTATCTCCTGGCCTGGCCGAGGAGACCCCAACTGTAGCCGATGAGTACTGGTCCCCATTAATGGAACGCTACCTCGGGGGTCTCCTAGGTGATTGAAGGCCCCCGGGTGGTCAGCCTCTCGGTAAGGTGGCATCCTGCCACTGCTGGGGCCACCTGGTCATCTTGACGATGCCACCCAGGTGCCAGCCTGGCACTGCCAGGGTGCCCCAGTGGCACTGCCAGGTTGACAGGGGCACTGCCAGGTTGACAGGGGCACTGCCAGGGTGGCAGACTGGCAGTGCCAAGGTTCCAGGCCAGCACTGTGCCCGCACAGGGGATCGGACCCAGGGGTGTCCTGCCCATATGTGGTGAGGTGCGAGGGGCCCGAAGGCCCCATGACAGGTGAATTCAGGCGTTGGTGAGATCCGGGGTTGGTGTCGGGGTCATGAAATCGGGGCGCCATTTAAATATGGCATCCCGATCCCTTCCTGCACTCAGGATCTCCGCTTGCCGGAGCTTCTCAGTACAGGAAAGGCGGCCAAGTGTGACCTCGGCGGGGTTTTCCCCGCTGGTGTACGAAAACAAGACAGAGTGCCGATAGATAGACCAACAGGAGTGACGCCGCTAATCCCGCCCAGAACAGAATTCTGTTTTATTTTGATTCCCTCGCACCCAAGGCTTCTACCGCGGACGCCACCCATTTGGTGTTGACCTGGGTTGCATGCATTGTCGGAAACGCCTCCTGCACCTGCAGGCACTGGAAGGTTGCTGTTCCTATGGTCCTCGATCCTACACCTACATCCCCAGCATTGATGGAACTACCCTTTCCAGAAGCCCAAGACCCATCTGCAGCTTGCCCCTGGGATCAGGCCGCTCTCCGACTGTCCACCACCTGGGTGTTTCCTACCACCACATGATCTACCACAGCATGTGTGAAGCACCAGATAGTGCCCCAGGAGCCTCGTCACTATAATTACCCTCCGAGGTGAGAGCCTCTGTGATGGTGGAGGGTGCCAGTGATGAAAGGTCAGTGTTGTCCCCGGACTGGTGCTCCAGGATGTTGCGGGGTTGTAGCTGGGGGTGTGGGGTCCCCGTCGGCCCGGCTTAACCTGCTTAGTCAGAAGGTGATCCTGCAAAACAAAAGACAAGACACATGGTGAGATCGTGGGTAGGTGTGGTGTGGTGTGGGGTGGAGGGGTGACTCACGTGCCATAAGGACATTGCAATTCATTGGGGGCTCATTTGGTTGTCCCATGCCAACCACCACCTGGGTGACTGCCCGCTCTTCCACCCCAACGACCAGGTCCATCACCTTCTGCTCCACGGCAGTCAGCGCCCGCAGGTCTGGCGGGCACCCTCCGGTCTTTTCCCGCACCCGGTGGTTATGAACCGTCTTCTTCTGGGAGACAGAAAATGCACAGTGTGAGACACATGGAAGTGGGCAGCATTTGGTTGCCGATGTGTGCAGATCACCCAGCCACTGCGGGTGGTACAGGTGCTGACTTGTGGTGCAGTTTGGGGTACAAGGGGGCTGCCAATGGCTGGGGTTCGGTTGACCTCTGTCGGGGGGGATGCCTGTGGGATTGGGGTGATGCCAGTGGCACAGTATGGGGTGGGGTGTTGTGGGACGAGGGTGGTGCCAGGGGGACAGAGGTGGAGACTCACCCGGGTGGAGGTTGTGCAGCTTCCTTCGACACTGCTCGTGGGGCCCATGGTGCTCACCGCCTCTGCCCACTTGCACCCAGGCTCGATTGACTTCTGCAGATGGCAGCCTCCTTCCCACCCCAGGGAACAGGGTTTCTCCTCCACGGCATCCAGCAGTATCTTCAGCTCTGAGTTTGTGAGGCGTGTTGCTGCTCCGTGGGGTGCCATCTTCATGGCCGGAATGAGGAGTGTGTGGGGAGTGGAGTGCTTATATACAACTCCAGCTTTTCAAGCCCTCCAGTGCCGATCCCAATACCAGCGAATTCCACGCCAGTGCACGTTGGAATTGCACTAGTTTCACGTGGCGAGAGTGCTGGTCCATTAGCATGTCCTGAATGGCTCCATCATGATTGGGAACATTCCCGATTCAGAGTCCCAGCATCAGCACTAAGTCTCTCAAATGGAGAACCCAGCCCCTTATATCTGTTTCTCTCTCCACAGATGCTGCCAGAACTGCTGAAAGTTATTGTTTTCATTTATTATAATTAAATATTAGTCGACCCACTCATTCGGTGCTGTGGTACAGTGCCCAGTTTTGATCATCAGACAGAGAAAGAGATGTGGTGAGGCCAGAGAAGGGCAGAGAAGAGGCATTAGTCCATTGCTGCAGAATGAGGGATTGAATCCTGAGGGAAGACTGAAGAAACCGGGGCTCTTTGGTCCCAATATTAGTTAATATTAGGGCAGCAGGGTAGCATGGTGGTTAGCATAAATGCTTCACAGCTCCAAGGTCCCAGGTTCGATTCCCGGCTGGGTCACTGTCTGTGTGGAGTCTGCACGTCCTCCCGCTGTGTGCGTGGGTTTCCTCCGGGTGCTCCGGTTTCCTCCCACAGTCCAAAGATGTGCGGGTTAGGTGGATTGGCCATGCTAAATTGCCCGTAGTGTCCTAATAAAAGTAAGGTTAAGGGGGGGTTGTTGGGTTACGGGTATAGGTGGATACGTGGGTTTGAGTGGGGTGATCATGGCTCGGCACAACATTGAGGGCCGAAGGGCCTGTTCTGTGCTGTACTGTTCTATGTTCTATGTTAATATTGGCAGCCTGGCACTGCCAGGGAGCCTGGGTGGCAATGCCAGGGGTTCCAGGTGGCATTGCCAGAGTTCCAGGCTGGCAGTTCCAGGGGTCAGGCTTGGGATGGCCTTGCCAATTGGAGGGGGATGGTGAGGGGTGCTTCCCACAGGCCTCAACTAGGTTCAGGGGTAAGGCAGAAAGGAGGCGGGGGGGGGGGGGGGGGGGGGGGAGTGGAGATCAGGGCTTCAGATCAAAATGGCGCCTGCTCTGGGAACAGCCGTTTCCTTGGGGCAAATTACCCTGTCAAATGTGCCCGACAGTGGACTTAGTTTGAAATCCATGGCATATCTGGTCATTGTCACATTGATTTTAATGGGAGCTTGCTGTGTGCAAACTAGCTGCCCCATTTCCTGCATTACATCAATGGCTACATTTCAAAGATAACTCATTGACTGCAAAGCACTCTGGAATGTTCTGAAGGGTGCTATACAAATGCAAATCTTTCATTCTTCTTGTTATTTTGTGTGATGCAATATTTAACTGAGAGCAAGCGAGAAGGTTATGTTGAGGGTGTTTCTGCGTTGCTTCTAAATCTACATATATCTTCCCAGCACTTCATGAACGCTGCAAGCCACTCAATGAGAAAAGTGAATCATTTCAAAAAATTGGTTCACTGGTTTTTAAAATTGCCAAGTCATAGAATGTGGAGGTGAGGTGTAAAGGGGTGCTTGGTGATTTTCGCAGTTAAAGGAATCTGTTGTCACCACTCTAGCCCTGCACCAACTTCTGTTACTTATCTTTTCTCCATGGCCTCTAAAAGTGGCATTTGAACTCCCTACTTACCCGAATAGAGCTATAAAAATGGAGCAATTGGTTTCTGCCAACAATCCTGCACTGCGAAGAAGGACCTAGAGGACAGGTAGACTCCATGTTTGCTGGGAGGGGGACGGGGAGCACTGGGTGGCAAGCGGTTGGCGTGGTGGTGGCACAACCATCAAAAAGGTGTGTTCAGTTAATCTGGTTCTGTGACATTGGCTAAGGAATAAATGTTGGGGGCACTGGGGGAATAACTGTTCTTCGTCTCAGAGTGCCGTGGGATCTTGAATACATGCATAAACTGGCAGACAACTGGCTTCATTTAATATCAGATGTGGAAGACAGCACCTCGAACCCCTGATCATTATTCAATATATGCAAGTGGTTACAACCCAACTGTTAATCCTTTAGTGCAGCTATCATTATACATCAACAACAGACAGTGCAATGACAGTGAAATAGTGCGATGAGCAAAAGAAGAAGCCTAGAAATTACTGCTGCAGACATTATTTTAATTGGATTAATGCCTCTGTTAAAATAGTGGAAGGGGAATTTGATACAAAGCACATTAAGCTTTTATAAATTAGCACCAATGACAGTATTTTCTCATCTAAAATATTGCAATAAAACTGACCCATAAACACCACAGCCAGCGGAGCTTGTTTTAAAAAAAAGTACACACATAGAAGTCATTCTAAGGGTGCTAACATCAAGTTTCAGATCTGACTCTTTGATGCACTATCAATTGTACGAAAGACTCGGATTGGTACAACAGAGGCTTTATTACAGTCAGATGCGTGGCCTCCTAATGCAGCTGGCAGAATGGCTGATCAGGAGGAGTCATGCATATTTATACTGCTCCTTGTGGGCGGAGCTAGCCGGCAGCGGCTATCGGCGAACCTGTAGTATAGGTACTACCGTACATCCCCTAATACAGGCACACACAGTTAACATTGTGGATCACCACATTCACCCCCTGTTAAAAATGAGTCTGGCGGGGGTGGCGTGGAACTATATACAGAATTGTGAATTATTTACAGAGGGGAGGGGAAGAAGTGTATGTCCATCTTGTAGTCGGTGCCCGTCTGAGGTTAAGCCTGTCTGGTGGTTTTACGGTTCGCTGGGAGCGAGGTAGCAGTGCTGGTGATGCCGGTACTGGCGATGTCGGCGCCGACAACGTTGGTGCTGACGGTGTTGGTGCTGGCCAGTAGTTGGATGACTCCGGGAGCGTGCCGAAATCTTCCTCGTCCTCTAGCGTGGGCAGGGGAAGGAGGGATGGACCTGGTGGAGCTTATGCTGGGAGCGCCGGGGGAGGGAAGGGTGGCGCGTGGGTGGGGAAGTGTGTGGGAGTGAAACCTGAGGGAGCCAGGCCCCTGAGTGAGACTGTATCCTGGCGGCCGTTGGGGAACTCCACATAGGCATACTGGGGGTTGGCGTGGAGCAGGCGTACCCTGTCCACCAAGGGGTCCGCCTTGTGGAGTCTGACATGCCTACGCAGTAGGACCGGTCCTGGAGCTGCGAGCCAAGTCGGGAGCGATACCCCGGATGTAGACTTCCTAGGGAAGGTAAATACACGTTCATGGGGTGTGTTATTCGTGGCCGTGCACACTAGAGACCGGATGGATGGTAGTGCATCCAGGAGGACCTGTTGCCAGCAAGAGGCTGGGAGGTTTCTGGACTGTAGGGCCAGCTGGACGGCCCTCCAACCGTCCCGTTCTCCCTCTCTACCTGCCCGTTTCCCCGGGGGTTGTAGCTTGTCTTCCTGCTGGAGGCGATAATCCCTGCTGAGCAGGAACTGACGCAGCTCATCGCTCATGAATGAGGATCCCCTGTCGCTGTGGATGTAGTCGGGGAAACCGAACAGAGCGAAGATGGATTTGAGGGCCTTGATGATGGTGGCAGACATCATATCCGGGCATGGGATGGCGAAGGAGAATCTGGAGAATTCATCGACCACACTGAGGATATATGTGTTGTGGTCAGTGGAGGGGAGGGGCCCTTTGAAATCCACACTGAGGCGTTCAAAGGGGCGGGACGCTTTCACCAGGCGCGCGCGGTCTGGCTGGTAGAAGTGCGGCTTGCACTCCGCACAGACCTGGCAGTCTCTGGTGACTGTCCGTACTTCCTCGACGGAGTAGGGCAGATTGCGGGCTTTGACAAGGTGATACAACCGAGTGACCCCCGGGTGACAAAGGCTGTCGTGCAGGGACGGAGTCGGTCTACTTGTCCACTGGCACATGTACCTCGAGAGAGGGCGTCTGGGGGCTCGTTGAGCTTGCCGGGGCGATACAAAATCTCGTAATTATAGGTGGAGAGCTCGATTCTCCACCGCAAGATTTTATCATTTTTGATCTTGTGAGGAGAGTGAATCTCCTGCCGGCCAGGTAATGCCTCCAATGCTGCACCGCTTCAGCGATAGCCTGGGCCTCCTTTTCAACAGACGAATGTCGAATTTCAGAGGCATGGAGGGTGCGGGAAAAGAATACCACAGGTCTGCCTGCCTGGTTTAGAGTGGCGGCAAGGGCGACATCTGAAGCGTCGCTCTCTACTTGAAAGGGCAGTGTCTCATCTACTGCATGCATCCCGGCCTTGGCTATGTCTGCTCTAATACGGGCGAAGGCATGTTGTGCCTCGGCCGTGAGGGGAAATTGAGTGGACTGTATAAGTGGGCGGGCCTTGTCCGCGTAGTTTGGGACCTACTGGGCGTAGTAGGAGAAGAACCCAAGGCAGCGTTTGAGGGCCTTGGGGCAGTGGGGGAGGGGAAGCTCCATGAGGGGGCGCATGTAATTATTGGGCAGCACGGTAGCCTTGTGGATAGCACAATTGCTTCACAGCTCCAGGGTCCCAGGTTCGATTCCGGCTTGGGTCACTGTCTGTGTCGAGTCTGCACATCCTCCCCGTGTGTGCGTGGGTTTCCTCCGGGTGCTCCGGTTTCCTCCCACAGTCCAAAGATGTGCAGGTTAGGTGGATTGGCCATGATAAATTGCCCTTAGTGTCCAAAATTGCCCTTAGTGTTGGGTGGGGTTACTGGGTTATGGGGATAAGGTGGAGGTGTTGACCTTGAGTAGGGTGCTCTTTCCAAGAGCCGGTGCAGACTTGGTGGGCCGAATGGCCTCCTTCTGCACTGTAAATTCTATGATATCTATGTGGTCGGGGTCGGGCCCCAGGAGTCCGTTTTGGACTACGTAGCCGAGGATGGCTATGCGGTTGGTGCTGAACACGCACCTCTCCTTGTTGTAGGTGAGGTTGAGGAGAGAGGCGGTGTGGAGAAATTTGGCACGGTTGGTGTCGTGGTCCTGCTGGTCATGGCTGCAGATGGTGACGTTGTCCAGGTACAGAAACGTGGCCCGCAGTCCGTACCGGTCAACCATTGGGACCATTTCTCTTTGGAAGACCGAAACCCCGTTAGTGATGCCGAAGGGAACCCTAAGAAATTGATAGAGGCGACCGTCCGCCTCGAAGGCAGTGTATGGACGGTCCGATTTACGGATGTGGAGCTGGTGGTAGGCGGATTTCAGGTCAATTGTCGAGATGACCCGGTACTGCGCAATCTGTTTGACCATATCAGATATGCGAGGGAGGGGGTACACGTCGAGCTGTGTGTACCGATTGATGGTCTGGCTGTAGTCCACGACCATCCTGTGTTTCTCCCCAGTTTTAACCACTACCACCTGGGCTCTCCAAGGGCTGTGCTGGCCTCGATGATACCCTCCCAAAGCAGCCGCTGGACTTCTGACCTGATGAAGGCCTTGTCCTGGGTGCTGTACCGTCTGCTCCTGGTGGCGACGGGCTTGCAATCCACAGTTAGATTGGCAAAGAGGGAGGGAGGGTCAACCTTGAGGGTCGTGAGGCCGCAAACGGTGAGTGGGGGTAGGGGCCCGCCGAATTTGAGGGTGAGACTCTTGAGGTTACATTGAAAATACAGACCCAGCAATAGTGCAGCACAGAGATTGGGTAGAACGTATAGGCAGAAACCGCTGCATTCTACGCCTTGGACAGTGAGATTGACCACACAGAAACCTCGGATCGGGACAGAGTGGGACCCGGAGGCCAGGGAGATCCGTTGGTTGGCAGGGTGGACCACGAGGGAGCAGCGCCTTACCGTGTCTGGGTTGATGAAGCTTTCGGTGCTCCCGGAGTCCAGTAGGAAGGAGGTTGCGTGGCCGTTGATTAGCACTGTCGTAGAAACGGTAGCCAGGTTGTGAGGACGGGACTGGTCCAGTGTCATAGAGGCAAGCAGCGGGTGGTCGTCCGAGGAGTCAGATGTTGAGCGACGGTGACCCGGGTCCAGCGTTCCAGTCCCAATGGGGAGACAAAATGGCGGCAATGGCGACGTGCGGAGGATCTGTGGGGGAGAAGATGGCGGCGCCCATGCAGCCCACGTTGTCGGGGTGGGGCAAGATGGCGGCGCCCATGGTGCGCACGTTGTGGGGGCGGAGCAAGATGGCGGCGCTCACGGGCCGCATGTGGACCTGGGGGGAGAAGATGGCGGCGCCCACTGGTCGCATATGGCCCCGGGAGCTGAAGATGGCGGCGCCCATTGTGCGATCAGCTGGGGGAAGGGAGTGAATGCGGGCGTGATAGCGGCGACTGCGCGGGCCTGGCACACCGCCGCAAAGTGCCCTTCTTACCGCAGGATTTGCAGGTGGCGGCGCGGGCTGGGCAGCGCTGGCGGGGGTGCTTCTGCTGGCCACAGAAGTAGCAGCGGGGACCCCCAGGGTGCGTGGTGTGGCGGGCAGTGCAGGCATGTTGAGCAGGAATGGCCCCAGTCGGGGGGGGGGGGTCGTCTGCGGGGTCCAAGAGGGGTGGGCCGAGCGGCGAGCGGGGTAGGACTGGACGTTGCGAGATGCGACCATCATGAAGAGCGCTAAAGCTTTCAACTCCGCTAGGTCGAGCGTGGTCCCTTCCAGCAGTCGTTGTCGGATGGGGTCCGACGCAATCCTGTCACGAATGCATCTCGCATGAGGAGATTGGAATGTTCTGTGGCCGTGAAGGCCTGACAGACACAGTCCCATACGAGTGGGATAATAGCCTGCCAGAAGTCTTTGATCCACTCACCAGGTAGTTGTACGCAAGTGGCGAGTACGTGCCTTGCGAAGAGTGTATTCGTCTTCTGAACGTAGTTCTCCTTAAGGAGAGCCATAGCCTCTGCGTAATACGGGGCATCCTGGATTAGCGGAAACATGCTGGAGCTCAACCTGGAGTAAAGCACTTGGATCTTCTGAGCTTCTGTCGGCATGGGGGTCGCAGTGTTGATATAGGCCTCAAAGCAAGCTAGCCAGTGATTAAAGTCCTTTCTGGCGTCTGGCGAATGCGGATCCAGCTGCTGGCGATCGGGTTTGATCCTGATGTCCATAATGCAGAAAATCTGACTGTAATAAATTGATGCCCTATCAATTGTACGAAAGACTCGGATTGGTACAACAGAGGCTTTATTACAGTCAGATGCGTGACTTCCTACAGCAGCTGGCAGAATGGCTGATCAGGAGGAGTCATGCATATTTATACGGCTCCTTGTGGGCGGAGCTAGCCGGCAGGGGCTACCGGCGAACCTGTAGTATAGGTACTACCGTACATCCCCTAATTCAGGTGCACACAGTTAACACAGTGGATCACCACACTCTTTGGATGAGATTACTACCTAGTAATCACTCCTGATATGGGGCGGGATTCTCCGACCCCTCCGCCAGGTCGGAGAACCACCGGAGGGGCGGTGTGAATCCTGCCCCCGCCGGCTGCCGAATTCTCCGGCACCGGGGATTTGGCGGGGTGGGGGGGGGATCGCGCTGGTCGGTGGCCGCTATCAGCGGCCGCCCCGGCGATTTTCCATCCCGCAATGGGCCGAGTGGCCGCCTGTTTACGGCTGGTCCCACCGGCGTAAATTAGAGTAGGTACTTACCGGCAGGATCTGGCTCTGCGGGCGGCCTCCGGGGTCCTCGGGGGGGGGGGGGGGGGGGGGGGGCGCGGGGGATCTGGCCCCGGGGGGGTGGCCTGGCCCACGGTCGTGGCCCACCGATCCGTGGGCGGGCCTGTGCCTGGGGGCAATCTATTCCTCCGCGCGGCTGCTGTGGACCTCCGCGATGGCCGGCGTGGATATGAACCCCCCTGAACATGCGCTCGGATGATGCAGCACACGCTGGCCCTCCCGCGCATGCGCCAATTCACGCCGGCCGGAGGAGGCGTGGCGCCAAGCCCCTTCCACGCCGGCCGGCGCAGCGCAAACCACTCCGGCGCCGGCCTGGCCCCTGAAGGTGCGGAGGATTCTGCACCTTCAGGGCGACCTGACGCTGGTGTGGTTCACGCCACTCCTTCGCGCCGGAGTTGCCAGCCCCGCCGATTGCCACAGAATCCCGCCCATGATGTCTGATATATTTAACAAGTTGCATTGCTTTTGTTAACCGAAAATTGATAAAATGTTGATGCTTAAATTTCATTAATGAACTGAATCATTTGAATGGTATTTTACATACATTGACCCCCAAAAATGACATTTTACATTTAAATAACGTGTCAAGGCGCTTCATAGGAGCATTATCAAACAAAATTTGACAGTGAGCCACAGAAGGAGATATTGAGGAATATCAGAGAGGTAGATTTTAAGTAATGTGTTAAAGGGCAGGTGAAACTCCGAAAGGTTTGGAGAGGGAATTACAGAACTTAGGGTCAAATGAACCAAAGGTACATCTGCCAATGGTGGAACAATGAAAACCGGTGATACCAGAATCTGGAGGAGCTAACAGCAATCGGGAGGAGTGAGGCTATATGGAGGTGTGTCACACTGGGAACAAATGTAGGTCAGCATTTCCAAGAAACTGGCTGAAAGGTGCTTGGTGAGAGTTAGGATAAAGACTATAGATCTTTGGAGGAGCTCAACTTTACTGAGGAGAGTGATGCATTTTGTGAGTCTAGAGGTAGCAAGTTATATGGATGAACATTTCAGGATCGGATGTGCAGAGTCAGATGCAAAAACCAGTAAAACCTGGAAATGGCTGGGACTGGTCCGAAATGCAGTTCATACAAGACCAGTGCGAACAAATATTCTGGAAGTGGAAGGAAGTAGGCTTGGTGACATGGTGTATGTGGGATTGATAGCTCATGTTAGTACCCTAAAGGATGCCATGTTGGAAACTCTCTGGTTAAGCCTCAGGCAGTGGCGAAGGAGAGAGATGGAGTTAGGAGCTACGAAATGGAACTAGTGGTGGAGACTGAAGTCAGTAGCTTCAGTCTTCCCAAGCAGCGGGTCGTAGGCGGTGCTGGGGTGCTGAGGTAGAGCTGGGTGTTGTCAGCAAACCTGTGGAAGCTGATGTGTTTCTGGATAATCTCACCTACAGGTAGTACATATATGAAAAATCGGAAGATGGATCCTTTGAGAACTCCAATGCAAGAACAGGAAGAGAAGTCATACCCAGTAATTCTTTGGATTGATGGAATGGAACCAGTTGAGGGCACTCTGGCTGCAACTGGATGATAGAGGCGAGGATTCGGAGAAGGATGGTGTGGTCAGCCATGTCACACGGTGCAGACAGGTTGAAAAGGGCGAGCAGGTTTAATTTACTCTGGTCACCGTCACATAGAACATTATTTGTGCCTTTATGGTAACGGCTGTTTCAATTCTTTGGCGGGCAGAAACGTTGAGTGGTTCAAATTAGAGACTGGATGTTACCTTACCCGCCAGGCGTGGTTTTGGCCATGGGTGGGGAGGGGGGGGGGGGGGGGGGGGGGGGGGGACGTAAAATGCGGTGGGTGTCAAATCGCCACCATCCTGCTTATCCCTGAACTGGTCCTCATAACTGGTACCCCATAATCAAGCACCTAAATCAGTGGCCCTGTCATCATTATGAATAAATATCATGAACAGGCAATTGAGCTTGTTAATAAGCCCAAATATGAAGCAGCCTATGCCATAATGTGGTTGACATGGTCAGGTGGACGATAGTGGGAAGTCATCCGTTTCCCCATCTGGGAGTAAAAATGTGGAAAGGAAGCGGAGGTGCATCCATTGGAGGAGGAGCCCTTTGAACATCGGGGACACCACTCCCATGATGATACCCCACTTTCTGCCTCCCCACCAGGCCTCCAAAATCTGTCCTCCAACCCCCCTTGTCACCCTCCCTAGTGAAGAGTAAAGGGTTAAGATCAGAAGCATACATGATGTTGATGTAATAAAGATGTTAGATTACATAAGAACATAAGAACAAGGAGCAGGAGTAGGACATTTGGCCCCTCGAGCCTGCTCTGCCATTCCATGAGATCATGGCTGATCTTTTGTAGACTCAGCTCCACTTTCCGGCTCGAACACCATGGGCGCGATTCCCCGCTGCCCACGACGGGTCAGAGAATAGCGGGAGGGCCTTCCCGACATTTTTCCCGCCCTCCCGTTATTCTCCCCCCCCCCCCCCCGCCCCCCCCCCCCACGGCCGCCCCACGACACGAATCGCTGCTCGCCATTTTTTACGGCGAACAGTGATTCTCCCCAGGTCGATGGGCCGAGTTCCCAGGCCTTTACGGCCGTTTTCACGAACGCAATCACACCTGCTCTCACCGTTCGTGAAAACGGCCGCAAAGTGCCGTCCCGGACAACCATGGCACTGATTGGAATGGCCGCACCACGGCCGTGCCAAGGGTGGCATGGGCCTGCGATCGGTGGGTACGATCGGTACCCGCGCACTATTTGTTCTTCCGCCGCCCCGCAGGATCAGTCCGCGGGGCGGCTGAGGGGCATGACGGCCCGCGCATGCGCGGGTTTGATGCGTCTGCGTGATGACATCATCCGCGCATGCGCGGGTTGGAGCCGTCCAACCCACGTATGGGCGGCTGACGTCATCGTGCGTGTCAGCCACCGTGACGCTTGGCACGTGGCCTTAGCAACGGTCGCTAAGCCCGCGATGCCGTGCTTCACGGGGCCGCGCTGCTAGCCCCGCCCGGGGGGGGAGAATCGGGTCCTGGGAGGGGGCGCGGAGGCTGCCGTGAAACACGGCCAGTTTCACGGCAGCCTTTACGACTCGCTGCATTTGCGGAGAATCGCGTCCCATAACTCTTAATCCCTTTATTCTTCAAAAGCTATCTATCTTTACCTTAAAAACATTTACTGAAGGAGCCTCAACTGCTTCACTGGGCAAGGAATTCCATGGATTCACAATCCTTTGGGTGAAGAAGTTCCTCCTAAACTCAGTCCTAAATCTATTTCCCCTTATTTTGAGGCAATGCCCCCTAGTTCTGCTTTCACCCGCCAGTGGAAACAACCAGCCCACATCTATCCTATCTATTCCCTTCATACTTTTATGTATCTATAAGATCCCCCCTCATCCTTCTCAATTCCAACAAGTACAGTCCCAGTCTACTCAATCTCTCCTCGTAATCCAACCCCTTCAACTCTGGGATTAACCGAGTGAATCTCCTCTGCAAACCCTCCAGTGCCAGTACGTCCTTTCTCAAGTAAGGAGACCAAAACTGAACACAATACTCCAGGTGTGGCCTCACTAACACCTTATACAATTGCAGCTTAACCTCCCTAGTCTTAAACTCCATCCCTCTAGCAATGAAGGACAATATTCCATTCGCCTTCTTAATCACCTGTTGCACTTGTTACCCACTTTTTGCGACTGATGCACTAGGGCACCCAGGTCTCTCTGCACGGCAGCATGTTTCAATATTTTATCATTTAAATAATAATCCCTGGCCATCTCCTTTAGCACTCTGGGATGCATTCCATCAGGTCCAGGAGACCTGTCTACCTTTAGCCCCATTAGCTTGCCCACCACTACCACCTTAGTGATAACAATCATCTCAAGGTCCTCAACTGTCATAGCCTCATCAGTCACTGGCATGTTATTTGTGTCTTCCACTGTGAAGACCGACCCCTAAAGTCTGTTCACCTCCTCAGCCATTTCCTCATCTCCCATTATTAAATCTCCCTTCTCATCCTCTAAAGGACCAATATTTACCTTAGCCACTCTTTTTTGTTTTATATATTTGTAGAAACTTTTACTATGTTTTTATATTCTGAGCAAGTTTACTCTCATAATCTATCTTTCTCTTCTTTATAGCTTTTTTAGTCGCTTTCTGTTGCCCCCTAAAGATTTTCCAGTCTTCTAGTGTCCCACTAATCTTTGCCACTCTGTATGTTTTTTCTTTTAATTTGATAGTCTCCCTTATTTCCTTAGATATCCACAGTCGATTTTCCCTCTTTCAACCGTCCTTCCTTTTTGTTGATATAAACCTTTGCTGAGCACTGTGAAAAATCGCTTGGAAGGTTCTCCACTGTTCCTCAACTGTTCCACCATAAAGTCTTTGCTCCCAGTCTACCGTAGCTAGTTCTTCTCTCATCCCATTGTAATCCCCTTTGTTTAAGCACAAAACACTAATGTTTGATTTTACCTTCTCACCCTCCATCTGTATTTTAAATTCCACCATATTATGATTGCTCCTTCCGAGAAGATCCCTAACTATGAGATCATTAACCAGATCTAGGACCACTTGTTCCCTTGTAGCTTCCATTACACACTGTTCTAGGAAACTATCGCAGATACATTCTATAAACTCCTCCTCAAGGCTGCCTTGACCGACCTGGTTAAACCAATTGACATGTAGATTAAAATCCCACATGATAACTGCTGTACCATTTCTACATGCATCAGTTATTTTTTTATTTATTGCCTGCACCACCATAATGTTCAATTGGTGGCCTATAGACTACTCCTATCAGTGACTTTTTCACCTTACTATTCCTTGGGCGGGATTCTCCGACCCCCACCCCGCCGGGTTGGAGAATCGCCGGCAGTCGGCGTGAATCCTGGCCCCGCCGTCCTCCTAATTCTCCCGCCCCACAAAATTTGCCTGGCGTGAGTCAAGCCGCCCGCCTCGGAGAACGGCACGACTCAATGGGTCCTGGGGCTGCCCGAACTCTCCGGCCCGCAATGGGCCGAAGTCCAGCCCGTTCTATGCCGGTCCCGCCAGCATAAATTACCGGCGGGATCTGGTGGTGCGGGTGGGCTCCGGGGTTCTTAGGGGGCCGTGGGGGGATCTGGCCCTGGGAGGTGCCCCCACGGTGGCCTGGCCCGCGGTCGGGGCCCACCGATCCGCGGGCGGGCCTGTGCCGTGGGGGCACTCTATTGTCCCGCACCGGAGGCTGTGGTCCTCTGCCATTCCAGGTGCGGAAGCGATTCCCTCTGCGCATGCGCAGGAATGACGCCAGCACGCGCTGGCACTCCCGCGCATGCGCCAACTTGCGCAGGCCAGCAGAGGCCCTTTGGCACCAGTTGGCGTGGCGCCAAGCCCCTTTCCCGCCGGCCGGTGTGGCACCAACCACTCCGGGGCCGGCCTAGCCCCTGAAGGTGCGGAGGATTCCGCACCATTGGGGCGGCCCGACACCGGAGTGGTTCACGCCACTCCACCCCGCTGGGACCCCCTCCCCGCCGGGTAGGGGAGAATCCCGCCCCTGATTTCCACCCAAATGGATGCAACCTTATCCTCCATAGCACCAATGTCATCCCTTAATATTGCCCGGATGTCATCCTTGAATAACAGAGCTACACCACCTCCCTTACCATCCACTCTGTCCTTCCGAATAGTTTGGTACCCTCGAATATTTAACTCCCAGTCGTGACCATCCTTTAACCATGACTGAGAAGTGAATGAAATTGGGAAGCAGAAGAAACTCTTGACCACAGGTAGACATCCAAATGTGTAAATATTTGCTGTAAAATGGGCAGCACAGTGGCGCAGTGGTTAGCAATGCTGCCTCATGGTGCCGAGGACCCCGGTTCAATGCCAGCCCCAGGCCACTGTCTATGTGGAGTTTGCACATTCCCCCCGTGTCTGTGTGGGTCTCACCCCCACAACACAAACATGTGCAGGGTAGGTGGATTTGCCACGCTAAATGGCCCGTTAAGTGGAACAAAAAATTGGAAACTCTAAATTTATAATAAAAACACATTTGCTGTAAATAAAGAGTAATGGTTTTGAGAAACTACTTGAGCAGCATTACTTTGGGAGACTAGACAATCAACAAAATCCCCATCTAGGCCCCAACCGCACAATGAAATATCTAGAGTGGCTGATCCCTTGCCACCCTAGAAGTCTAGGACTTACCTTAGTCCACAATCCACTGCCCTTCTTTTCTGAGCCTGCTTACCATTCCAGCAGTGCCACTACCACGTTCTGACACTGCTAGGACCACCAAAGTTGGCAGTCAATTAAATTGGCCATCAGCTCTTGAAGGAGAGACTTCTTCCCACTTAGGGAACGGATAGTCCACCTGCTGCTCATTTTAGCTGCAGGCAGTGTGTTATCGCTGTGGGGCGGCCTCTTTTTAATGCCAGTTGGTTTCCAACCCATTTTGGCAATGTGGAGAGGGGTGACCAGGACATCGCCACGCTCCAGTTCTGGCCAAGATGTGGGTTTGGGGTCTGACGCTACTTTTATGCACTTTAGGGAGGAAAGGGGAGGGGGTTAGAGGCAGAAACATGCAAGGACCGAGAGCTTAAGGTTGATTTGGAGAGAAGATGTCAAAGGATGCAGGACAGTATGTGAGAAGAAGGAACTCCTGCTTAGAATATCAGCTCTCATGGGGATCAGGAAGTGAAGGTGGGTGGTTAGCAGTTGTTGGCTGAAGAGTGAAGGGAGCCGGGGGTGGGTCTCATGAAAAAGAGAAACTCGGAGAGGGTTTGGTTCAAAGTATAAGCGGAAATGGAGAAAGAAGCAGTGAAACAAAGATCATCATTTTCAGATGGACCTCTATTCAGACAGTAACCGGCATCGCTGAAATCCTTCTTCACTGTAATTTTGCTATTTTTTTCGACTATCTAAACTGGCATATGCAGCATAATCTTCCAGGATTACATTAATCACATCCCACTGGATCCATTGGAGCATCTTAATGGGATCACCACAGTCAAACAAATGTATCTAACATATGGTCACAAACCCTGACGGAAACGTGAAAAACAACGAGGTAAATCGAGAATAAGAACTCAATAAAATGCTCTTAGTCATTCAAAGATTATAGTACATAACTAGTGATTAGGTTCATTATTCCTGTTCAGCGCTCTTTTCTGACTCATTGTTCAACCTCATGTGGTCTACTACAAATTATGCAAACCCACCTGCCCTCACACCCACCCCATTGTTTTAACTCACCAGGTCCACCTCTCCCCGCCCTGTTTCTCACTCGAAAGCTGTTCTAACCTCTGCACCCTCCCTCTTGTTTTAACTGGCCAGGTCTGCCTCTCCCCCGGCTGTCTCCCTCAGAGACTGTTCTCCTTTCCCCATTGTTTTAACATGCTGAGTTTGCCTCTCCCCGTGCTGTCTCCCTCAGACACTGCTCTCCTTTACCTTCCCCGCTCTTTGAACTCATCGGTCCACCTCTATCCATGCTGTTTTCCACTCTGAATCAGCTCTCCCTTCCCCTGCTATGTAACCATGTAATAAAGCAATCAGTGCCATTCAGTATGTAACACAGGGGAATAGAGAGAAATTGAAAAATGCTTCAGGCTGCGGGGTAATAGTAACATGAGGCAGCAGAGGATGGTACAGACAGGGAAAGCGAGGAAGGCATGGATATTCAGTGTGGGAGCAGAAGTATTGAATCCCTCCAGTGCAGAATGAGGCCATTCAGCCCATCGAGTCTGCACCGTACCTCAGAAAGGGCACCCTACCTAGGCTCACCCCCTGCCCTATCTCTATAATCCCACCCTATCCCGCAACTAAGGGGCAATTTAGCATGGCCAATCCATCGAACCTGCACATAGAATTTAGAACATGGAATAGTACAGCACAGTATAGGCCCTTCAGCCCACGATGTTGTGCCGACCATTTATCCTAATCTAAGGTCAACCTAACCTACACCACTTCAATTTACTGCTGTCCATATCTTTGGACTGTGGAAGGAAACCAGAGCACCCGAAGAAAACTGATGCAGACACGGGGAGAACGCGCAAACTCCACACAGTCACCCAAGGTAGGAATTGAACCCGGGTCCCTGGCGCTGAGAGGCAGCAGTGCTAACCATTGTGCCACCATACTGCAAATGATGCTAGGAGTGAGAGTGGAGTAGTGGAAGGTTGTTGATTCCATGATGATTCCATGTTGGCTGGATTATTAACTTTGCACTTGAACTTCCTTGGAGTGGCAATTTGTGTCAGATTACGGTTCTAATCCCAGTTACCTACCCAGAATCTTGTGGGACAGTATGAGGTAAATGTGTAGGACTTGGAGAGTGGCCTTGGTGGTGGTCAGTGGGGGAGGGCTTCTGGGGTGGTGGGGAGTCTGACTTCAGGATGGCCGGACCTCTGCCAATCAATCATGGCTGATATTTTTCTTATCCCCATTTTCTTACCTTCTTCTCATAACCCCTGATCCCCTTATTAATCAAGAACCTATCTATCTCTGTCTTAAAGACACTCAGTGATTTGGCCTCCACAAACTTCTGCGGCAAAGAGTTCCACAGATTCACCACCCTCTGGCTGAAGAAATTCCTCCTCATTTCTGTTTTAAAGGATCATCCTTTTAGTCTGAGGCTGTGCCCTCTGGTTCTACATTTTCCTACAAGTGGAAACATCCTCTCCACGTCCCCTCTATCCAGGCCTCGCAGTATCCTGTAAGTTTCAATAAGATCCCCCCTCATCCTTCTAAACCCCAACAAGTACTCCTCAACCGTTCCTCATAAGACAAGCTCTTCATTCCAGGGATCATTCTTGTGAACCTCCTCTGGATCCTTTCCAAGGCCAGCACATCCTTCCTTAGATATGGGGCCCAAAACTGCTCACAGTACTTGATGCACGATCAATTGCACAAAAGACTCAGATTGGTACAACTGTGGCTTTATTGCAGTCAGATGCGTGGCCTCCTACTGCAGCTGGCGAAATGGCAGATCAGAGGAGGTCACGCTGATTTATACGGCTCCTTGTGGGCGGAGCTACCCAGCAGGGGCTATTGGCGAACCTGTAGTACAGGTCCTACCTTACATCCACATTCACCTCCTGTTAAAAATAAGTGGCGTGGATCTATATACAATGTTGCAAATAATTTACAGTGGGGAGGGGAAAAAAATATCCATTTTGACGGTCCGGTGCCCGTCAGAGGTTCAGTCGATCCGGTGCTTTGACAGTTCGCTGGGAGCGATGTAACAGTGGTGGCGATGTCGGTGCTGGTGTCACCGACACCGGTGCTGGCGGTGTTGGTGCTGGCCAATAGTCGGATGACCCCGGGAGCGTGTCGGAACCTTCATCGTCCTCTTGCATGGGTAGGGGAAGGACGGATGGACCTGGTGGGCTTAATGTTGGGAGCACCGGGGGAGGGGAGGGTGGCGCGTGGGTGGGGAAGTGTGTTGGAGTGGAACCTGAGGGAGCCAGGTCCCTGAGGGAGACAGTATGATGGCGGCCGTCGGGGAACTCCACGTAGGCATACTGGGGGTTGGCGTGGAGCAAGTGTACCCTGTCCACCAAGGGGTCCGCCTTGTGGAGTCGGACGTGCCTACGGAGCAGGACCTGTCCTGGAGCTGCGAGCCAAGTCGGTAGCGACACCCCGGATGTGGACTTCCTGGGGAAGGTAAAAACACGTCCATGGGGTGTGTTATTTGTGGCGGTGCACAGTAGTGACCGGATGGAGTGTAGTGCATCAGGGAGGACCTCCTGCCAGCGAGAGGCTGGGAGGTTCCTGGACCGTAGGGCCAGCTGGACGGCCCTCCAAACCATCCTGTTCTCCCTCTCTACCTGCCCGTTTCCCCGGGGGTTGTAGCTGGTCGTTCTGCTGGAGCGATACCCCTGCTGAGCAGGAACTGACGCAGCTCATCGCTCATGAATGAGGATCCCCTGTCACTGTGGATGTAGGCGGGGAAACCGAACAGAGCGAAGATTGTGTTGAGGGCCTTGATGACGGTGACAGACGTCATATCGGGACATGGGATGGCGAAGGAGAATCTGGAGAACTCATCGACCACACTGAGGATACATGTGTTGCGGTCAGTGGAGGGGAGGGGCCCTTTGAAGTCCACGCTGAGGCGTTCAAAGAGGCGGGACGCTTTCACCAGGCGCGCGCGGTCCGGCCGGTAGAAGTGCGGCTTGCACTCAGCACAGACCTGGCAGTCTCTGGTGACTGTCCATACTTCCTCGATGGAGTAGGGCAGGTTGCGAACTTTGACGAGGTGGTACAGTCGTGTGACCCCCGGGTGCCAAAGGCTGTCGTGTAGGGCCCGGAGTTGGTCTATGTGTGCGCTGGCACATGTACCTCGGGAGAGAATGTCTGGGGGCTCGTTGAGTTTGCCGGGGCGATACAAAATCTCGTAATTATAGGTGGAGAGCTCGATTCTCCACCGCAAGATTTTATCATTTCTGATCTTGCCCCGCTGCGTGTTGTTGAACATGAAGGCTACCGACCGTTGGTCAGTGAGGAGAGTGAATCTCCTGCCGGCCAGGTAATGCCTCCAATGCCGCACAGCTTCAACGATAGCTTGGGCCTCTTTTTCGACGGATGAGTGCCGAATTTCAGAGGCATGGAGGGTGCGGGAAAAGAATGCCACAGGTCTGCCTGCCTGATTTAGAGTGGCGGCGAGGGCGACATCTGAAGTTCGCTTTCTACTTGAAAGGGCAGTGTCTCATCTACTGCATGCATCCCGGCCTTGGCTATGTCTGCTCTGATCCGGCCGCGAGGGGGAATTGAGTGGACTGTATGATTGGGTGGTCCTTTTCCGCATAGTTTGGGACCCACTGGGCGTAGTAGAAGAAGAACCCCAGGCAGCATTTGAGGGCCTTGGGGCAGTGGGGGAGGAGAAGCTCCATCAGGGGGCGCATGCTGTCGGGATCGGGCCCCAGAAGTCCGTTTTGGACGAGATAGCTGAGGATGGCTAGGCGGGTCGTGCGGAACACAGACTTCTCCTTGTTGTACGTAAGGTTGAGGAGAGTGGCGGTGCGGAGGAATTTAGCGAGGTTGGCGTCGTGGTCCTGCTGGTCATGGCCACAGATGGTGACATTATCTAAGTACGGAAATGTGGCTCGCAAACCCTTTGGAAGACCGAGACCCCGTTAGTGACGCCGAAGGGAACCTGAAGGAAGTGATAGAGCCGACCGTCCGCCTCAAAGGCAGTGTATGGACGGTCTGATTTACGGATGGGGAGCTGGTGGTAGGCGGATTTCAGGTCAATCGTCGAGAAGACCTGGTACTGCGCAATCTGGTTGACCATATCAGATATGCGTGGGAGGGGGTACGCATCGAGCTGCGTGTACCGGTTGATGGTCTGGCTGTAGTCCACGACCATCCTGTGTTTCTCTCCCGTTTTTACTACTACCACTTGGGCTCTCCAGGGGCTTTTGCTGGCCTCGATGATACCCTCCCGAAGCAGCCGCTGGACCTCGGACCTGATGAAGGCCTTGTCCTGGGCGCTGTACCGTCTGCTCCTGGTGGTGACGGGCATGCAATCCGCAGTTAGATTGGCAAAGAGGGAGGGGGGTCAACCTTGAGGATCGCGAGGCCACAAACGGTGAGTGGAGGTAGGGGCCGGCTGAATTTGAGGGTGAGGCTCTGGAGATTGCACTGGAAATCCAGGTCCAGCAATAGTGCAGCGCAGAGGTTGGGGAGGACGTAGAGACGGAAACCGCTGAATTCTACGCCCTGGACAGTGAGAGTGACCATGCAGAACCCTTGGATCGGGACAGAGTGGGATCCGGAGGCCAGGGAGATCCGTTGAATGGCGGGGTGGACCACGAGGGAGCAGTGCCTTACCGTATCCGGGTGTATGAAGCTTTCGGTGATCCCGGAGTCCAGTAGGCAAGAGGTCAAGTGGCCGTTGATTTTCATCGTCGTCGAAGGGGTGGCCTGGTTGTGAGGACGAGACTGGTCCAGTGTCATCGAGGTGAGCTGCGGGTGGTCATCCGAGGTTTCAGATGGAGAGCATCGGTGACCCAGATCTGATGTTCCAGCCCCGTGGGGAAGACAAGATGGCGGCGTCCGGAGGTTCTACGGGGAACAAAATGGCGGCGCCCATGGGGCGCACATTGCGGGGGCGAGACAAGATGGCGGCACCCATGGGCCGCATGTGGTCTGAGGGGGGGAGATGGCGGCGCCCACTGGCCGCACCTGGCCCTGGGAGGAGAAAATGGCGACGCCCACTGGCCGCACATGGACCTGGGAGGAGAAGATGGTGGCGCCCACTGGTCGCACGTGGCCCCGGGGGGAGAAGATGGCGACGCCCACTGGCCACACGTGGCCCTGGGAGGAGAAGATGGCGGCGCTCACTGGCCGCACGTGGCCCCGGGAGGAGAAGGTGGCAGAGCCCATTGTGCATTTGGCAGGGGGAAGGGGGCGATTTTGGGCGTGATAGCGGCGACTGCGTGGGCCTGGCACACAGTTGCGAAGTGGCGGCGCGGGCCAGGCAGTGTTAGCGGGGGTACTTCTGCTGACCACAGAAGTAGCAGCGGGGACCCCTGGAGTGTGTGGATTGGCTGGCGGCGCAGGCGTATTGACTAGGCAGGGCCCCAGCCGGGGGGATCGTTTGCGGGGTCCAGGAGGGGTAGGACGGGTGGGCTGCGCGGCGCGCAGGGTATGCCTGGACATTACGAGGTGCGACTGTCATGGACAGCGCTAAAGGTTTTGTCTCCGTTAGGTCGAGCGTGGCCCCTTCCAGCAGTCGTTATCAGATGGGGTCTGACGCAATCCCCGTTACGAACGCGTCATGCATGAGGAGATTGGAATGTTCGGTGGCCGTAACGGCCTGACAGTCACAGTGCCGCATGAGTGGGATTAGGGCCCGCCAGAAATCTTCGATGGACACACCAGGGAGTTGAGAGCGAGTGGCGAGCACGTGCCTGGTGAAGAGCATGTTTGCTTTCTGTGCGTAGTTCTCCTTTAGGAGTGCCATCAGCTTCCGCGTAATTCGGGGCGTCCTGGATCAACGGGAACATGTTGGGGTTCAACCTGGAGTATAAGACCTGAATCTTCTGAGCCTCCATCGGCATGGGGGTCGCTGCTTTGGTGTAAGCCTCAAAACAAGCTAGCCAGTGATTAACGTCATTTCTGGCATCGGGCGAGTGCAGATCCAGCTGCAGGTGATCTGGTTTGATTCTGATATCCATTTCTTAGAAAATCTGACTGCAATAAATTGATGCACGATCAATTGCACAAAAGACTCAGATTGGTACAACTGTGGCTTTATTGCAGTCAGATGCGTGGCCTCCTACTGCAGCTGCCGAAATTGCAGATCAGAGGAGGACACACATATTTATACGACTCCTTGTGGGCGGAGCTAGCCGGCAGGGGCTACCGGCGAACCTGTAGTGCAGGTCCTACCTTACGTACCCTAATACAGGTGTGGTTCACCACAGTACTTCAAATGTTGTCTGACCAGAGTCTTATACAGCCTCAGAAGTACATCCCTGGTCTTGTATTCTCACCCTCTCGACATGAATGCTAACATTGCATTTGCCTTCTTAACTGCTGACTGAACCTGTACGTTAACCTTAAGAGAATCTTGAACAAGGACTCCCAAGTCCCTTTGTGCTTCTGATTTCCTAAGCATTCCCCCTTTAGAAAATAGTCTATGCCTCCATTCCTCCTTCCAAAGTGCATAACCTCACACTTTTCCACATTGTATTCCATCTGCCACTTCTTTGCCCACTCTCCTAGCCTGTCCAAATCCTTCTGTAGCCCCCTGCATCCTCAATACCACCTGTCTCTCTACAGATCATTGCATCATCTGCAAACTTAGCAACAGTGCTTTCAGTTCCTTCTTCCAGATCATTAATGTGTGACCCATAAGGGATCGGGGGTGTTCTGTGGGGGGGGGGGGGGGGGGTTAGTGTGGGCCCATGCAATACTTAGCCAGAAGTTAGAAGTGATTTTAATTCTTTAAACTTTTTGTAGGTAACTACTGATGTGACCCAGTTGGAACAATCTGAAGTTTGTGATTGAAATTGCATGTTTGCATGGTTCCCATGGCAGGGCAGTTGCCCAGAGAAATTGAAGCCCACTGCTCCATGCCACTCCCCCCCCCCCCCCCCCCCCCCAACCACACTACCACCACCGCAACAGTATAAATCTGACCCTATTTCCAACTCCCTCCACCTTTGACAAAGAGTCATCCAGACTCTCTCTCCACAGATGCTTGGCCAGGCCTGCTGAAATTGTCCAGTATTTTCTGTTTTTGTTTGCCCAGAGAAAGCTTGCACTTCCAGGCAATTGCCATGCAAACCCTTACCTGGGAACTCTGATTGGGATTCCCCAGCCTGTCCCAAAACAATAAAATGCAGTGTAAAAGGGCAGCTGATCACCTTCCTGCTGCTCAGATCAGGTAAGGTTACCTTCATCAAACACACTCATTTTTAGTTGTTTTGTTACATCAAGGTTTATCTGAATTCTACATTCTTTGCATGTCCTTCGACCGACTACCACTTTTATTTTATTCTATTTCAAAGATTTCTATTGGATATTGTGAATTTTTCTATATATTTCGACTGGTTTTAAAACTAATGATTTTACTCTGTTATTTTTCATTTTCCTATCTTGCTTTGTTTCTATTTTGTTATCTGTTGTTATTTTTCTTATCCATTTTTGTACTGAATGTTCTCCCTACACTTGGCACAAACACATTTTTCATGATATTAAACCCCATGTAGGTGTAAGAATAAATTATATTCTGTCACCAGATAAGATGTACGAAAAAAACATCTGTTTGAATATTGCATTTACTCTTTGCTCATGAAATAAAGTAGGGATCTTACCATTCCGCACTCTTTATACCACAGAAAAACATTAATTTGTTTCCAACTGATTAAAAAGAACTTTCAAATTCATAGGCATGATAATACTAGATCACTGCAGCCACGAGAAGTCAATATTTTCCAATTAAGAACACCGCTGGTAAGGGCAGCACAGTGGCGCAGTGGTTAGCACAGCTGCCTCACGGCATCGAGGTCCCAGGTTCGATCCCGGCTCTGGCTCACATGTGGAGTTTGCACATTCACCCCGTGTTTGCGTAGTTTTCGCCCCCACAACCCAAAGATGTGCAGGGCAGGTGCAATGACCACACTAAATTGCCCTTTAATTGGAAAAAATGAATTGGATACTCGAAAGTTATAAAAACAAAAAGAACACCGGTGGTACAAGACCAGGAGGTGAACTGAAGAAAGGTGAGAGGAAGCTTGTGTAAAGCATGAACTAGCATCGGCCCATTGGGCTGAATGGCCTCTTTCTGTTCTGTAAATGCTTAATAATACTCTGTAATAATATTGCTGTTCTGGTGAATTCACTTCGGCTGACGGATATTTCCCATTACTCCATTGAATCCATTCGCAATTGGCCTCTGGCCGTGTTGTACCTTCAAATGGCGGTCGGAGCTTTGAAGAGCTTCTCTATTCCCAGTCCATCCGATCATCCTACCTGAAGCGCTTGGCAGAGATAAGTGACAGCGCATTGGTTGCCAACTGTCCTAAATTCGAAATGCACAATGAATGTTTCACATGCAAGCAGCCATCAGCTGGAGACCATGCCCAACTGATTCCAGTTTAGAATGAGGAAAGTTTATGAATCTCTTTGCAGAAACAGGTCTGTAATGAATTGTTTCATTGACTTGAAATAAGATGTTTTCTCGCTGGCAGAACATCGACCCACATTCCACATTCCACCACCAGAATGCTGCAACCATAATGAGGTTGTGTGACGTGAGCTGGGAGGGATGCAGTCAAAGCGCAGGTGTATTTTGCTGTGAAAATGGGAGCACTCAATGCAGGGCCAATAATAAACATATTAACATGGGACACTTTATAACTTATTATCTACAATTCGTGAACCTGTTAAAGCAGATGGTAGGAGACAGGTTTTTGGCACAATCAGCTAGCAATACCTCATCTCAACTCCAAAGTGTGGGAAGAGTTCAGCCTTCCGCGGATGTGACAGAAATGTCTGATAAATTGTAAATGAACAGAAACATTGCAGGAGTCCGTCAGCAACACAGTAACAGCTTGGTCCCTTCTCCCCAGTCCATCTGCTATCAGTGTGTTGGCGAGGTAGCTTCAAGGTTCATGCCAAATGAACAACTCTCAGAAAATTACACATTCCAATACATTTGTTTGACTTGAGGTAAAAGCTAATTACCTCAACCTTAATGTACAATAATGGGCGAGAATGTATGATTTACCAGTGACACGATATTGTAATATTTACAAATCATGATGGTCAAATTCTGATTTGCTCACAAATGCAAACATGCTTTATTTAATAGGAGCTCATTATACCTCCAAGGCTTCTCTCTCTCTCTCTCTCTCTCTCCATGTTTGTTGTCTTCAAAATAGATTTAAAACTCTCTTCCTTACTTTCAAATCCCTGCATGAACTATCCCCTTACCCAACTCCTCTAGCTCCACATACCTCTAAAATACCTGTACTCTCCAAACGCTGGCTGTTTGAGCATTCCTGATGTTCATCACTGTGGCTGTAACTTCAGATGTCTGGACCCTAAGAACATAGAACAAAAAACGTAGAAAAATACAGCACAGAACAGGCCCTTCGGCCCATGATGTTGCGCCGAATCTTTGTCCTAGATTAATCATAGATTATCATAGAATTTACAGTGCAGAAGGAGGCCATTCGGCCCATCGAGTCTGCACCAGCTCTTGGAAATAGCACCCTACCCAAGGTCAACACCTCCACCCTATCCCATAACCCAGTAACCCCACCCAACACTAAGGGCAATTTTGGACACTAAGGGCAATTTATCATGGCCAATCCACCTAACCTGCCCATCTTTGGACTGTGGGAGGAAACCGGAGCACCTGGAGGAAACCCACGCACACACGGGGAGGATGTGCAGACTCCGCACAGACAGTGACCCAAGCCGGAATCGAACCTGGGACCCTGGAGCTGTGAAGCAATTGTGCTATCCACAATGCTACCGTGCTGCCCTTAAGAACAAATTAATCTACACTCCATTATTCTACCGTAATCCATGTACATATCCAATAGCCGCTTGAAGGTCCCTAATGTTTCCGACTCAACTACTTCCATTGGCAGTGCATTCCATGCCCCCACTACTCTCTGGGTAAAGAACCTACCTCTGACATCCCCACTATATCTTCCACCATTCACCTTAAATTAAGCTACGGAATCCTCTGTCTAAATTTCTCCGACTCTTTTCCACCTTTGAGACTCCCATTAGAATTTATCTCTTTGACCAAGCTTATGGTCATCTGGTCTAATATCTCCTTGTGTGGCTTAGTGTCTAATTTTGCTTCATATTGGCGGGGGTGAAGGCGTGATGTTGAGGGACCGTCATCATGCTGTGGGGCAGAGGGGTGTTCAATGGTGGCCCAAGGTGCGTCCAAGGCAGAGGTGTAGCACAGGAACAGCAACTTCACCTGCAGGCCTCGCTGGTTAGCTTGCTGGGCCTGGAGAAAGCACCCCTGTTCCTCGTGGCCCACAAGCAGTGCTGTAAAGACACTTACCTCACAAATTCAGCTATTCTCAGAATCACAGCATTGTTACGGTGGAGAGGAGACCATTTGGGCCATCGTGTCTACACCCGCTCTCTGAATGAGCAATTCCCCCAGTCCCATTCCTCCGCCTTCTCCTCATAACCCTGCACATTCTGCCTTTCCAGAAGGCAGTCTAATTTCCTTTTGAATGTTTTGATTGATCCTGCCTCCATCCACCACACTTTCAGGCAATGCATTCCAAATTTTAATAACTCACTGCTTGAAAATGTTTTTCCTTATAATAATATTAATAATAATCGCTTATTGTCACAAGTATGCTTCAGTGAAGTTACTGTGGAAAGCCTCTAGTCACCACATTTCGGGGCCTGTTTGGGGAGGCCGGTACGGGAATTGAACCCGCGCTGCTGGCCTTGTTCTGCATTACTAGCCAGCTGTTTAACCCACTGTGCTCAACCAGCTCCTCCCTTATGTCACTTCTGCTTCTTTTAACAATTACTTTTTATCTGTCCCTTCTCATTCTCAATCATTTCATGAGTGGGAACAGTTTCACCCAATCTACTCTGTCCAGACCCCTCATGATTTTGAATACCTCTGTGAAATCTCCTCACGGCCTTCTCTTCTCCAAGGAAACTGTTCCAGTTTATCCAATCTATCTTCACAACTGAAGTTGCTCACCCCTGGGACCATTCTCATGAATCTTTTCCGTACTTTCTCCAATGCCTTCACATCCTTCCTGAAGTGTGTGACTCAGAACTAGATGCAATTCTCCAGCTGAGGTCAAACTAGCATCCTGTCCAAATATAATCTCCTTGGACATGCACTTTATGCCCCTATTTATAAAGCCTGGGATACTGTATGCTTTATTAACCACTCTCAACCTGTCTTGCCACATATACACCCAGATCCCTCTGCTCCTGCATCCATTTACAGCAGTGCCTCTCATTTTATATTGCCCCTTAAGTTCTTCTACCAAAATGAATCATTTTAACACTTATTGACATTGAACTTCATCTGCCACTTACCTGCCCATTCCACCAACTTGTTGATGTCCTTTCGAGGTTCTCCACTGTCCTTGTCACAGTTCACAATGCTTCTGAGTTTCACATCATCCTCACCCACAAATTATGCCCTGTATACCAAGCTCTAGGCCTTTAGTATACATCAGGAAATGCAAGGGTCCCGACACTGACGCCATGGGGAAGTCCACGACAAACTTTTCTCCAGCCTGAAAAACATCCACTAATCACCGCTCTGTTTTCTGTCACTCAGCTAATTCTGTATCCTTGTTGCTACTGTCCATTTCATTCCATCAGCTGTAACTTTGCTCACCACCGTCATGCTCCTGATTTTCTCGAGGCCTGGAAAACCCAACTGGCTATGGTTAAAACTAGAACGACTGTTAAAACTAGGGCTTAGAGCCTTTGTATAGTAGCTAATTGAACAACCAGCTTCCTGCAAGTGGATTGGTTGCCCACTCCTCATCCTGCCTCCATTAAAAGCAGAAGTGGGCAGTTTCCCTTCCTGTTCCAAACATTTTGCGCTTTAACCTCGAGTGCAACCCCAACCCAATCATCTTTGAGAGTTAGGATTCAGACCAATGAGAGTGCAGGTCAGGATATCAGTGCTCTAGTATTCAACACTCCTATGGTCCTCTTCTGGGTGCAGGATTGATAAATTCATTCACTAATTTACTCGGTTCTCTTTTGTGGTGAATGTAATTCACATTGAAATATATATACCATATTATTGTAAGCGCAGTTGCATTGCCCGACCACTAGGGGGAGTAGCACTGGGAATGCATAGGAGTTTGTACAGGGATCCACCCTTGGCTCCGCCCACAGCTCCTCCCCCTGGACTGCTGTATAAAGATCGATGCCCAGAGCCAGCCGACCAGATCATCCAGGGTCCATCGTGTTACAGGCTGGCTCTGTTGTAAGTAGATTAAAACCACTGTTCATATCTTAAAGCACGTGTCTCGTGAATTGATGGTCTCATCATCTTTATTATTCAGCACTCGCCATTTGAACCAGTCAGAAATTTCCAGGGTCATCTTGGATTGTCTCACATCAGACCAAAGCTCTGTGAAGATGACAACAAAAAACTAGTACGCAAAAACAAAAATGCTGCGGATGATGGAGATCTGAAATAAAAAGAGGAAACTCCAGAAGCCCTCAGCAGGTTTGGCAACATCTGTGGAGAACCAAGCAGAGTTGACACTTCAGTGACCTATCGGCAAAAATGTGACTTTCTGCAAATGTTCAATACCTGTGCGTACTGAGACATAGAAGGTCGCAGAGCGGAGCACTACCGTAGAATCACAGAATGGGTGTAGCACAGGAGGAGGCTATTTGGTCCATTGAGTCCATGGCAACTCTCTACAAGAGTAACTCAGCTAGTCCCACCATCCTGACTTTTCCCTGTCGCCCTGTAATTTTTATCTGTTCAAGTGATTAACCAACGGCCATCTTAAAGGCCCGACTGAATCTGCCTCGCTCCCAGTCTCAGATGGTGCTTCCACATCCTAACCACTTGCGGCATTAAGGAGTACTTCTCATTTCACCACACATGGCCAGTAAGTGGAACAAATGATTGTGTCAACGTGTCTTGTTCATGGGCTTTTTAATACATGATACATCCTAAGATTGGTGACTATACCTTTTAATTTAGGGGCGGGATTCTCCCAGCCCTGGGCCGGGCCAGAGAATCCCCGCGACCGTGCCACGCCGCCCACCAATTCACTGGCCCGAATGGGCCAAGCAGCCGTAAGGAAAGAACCAAGTCCCGCCGGCGCCGTTCTAACCTGCTCTGAGCCGGCGGGACCTCGGCGTTGAAGGGTCGGGTGGCGGCCTCTGGGGGGGGTTCCGACTCCGGGGGGGGGGGCCTCCGATGTGGCCTGGCCCATGATCGGAGCCCACCAATCGGCGGGCCGGCCTCTCTAGCTGGAGACCTCCTTTCCTACGCGCCGGCCCATGTAGCCCTGCGCCATGTTGCGTCAGGGCCAGCACATTGAAGGAGGCCACTGCGCATGTGCACATTGACACCGGCGCCATGTGCATGCATGGATGCCGCGGTGCACAGTTCACGCCGGGATTGGCGGCTGGAGTGGCGCGAACCGCTCGAGCGCCGTGCTGGCCCTCTATGGGGGCCAGAATTACTCATGGCAGCGACCCGTTCACGCCGTCGTAAAACGCAATGGCGTTTACAACAGCGTGGCAGTCTGCCACGGGATGGGAGAATTCTGCCCTTGGTACCTGCACTAAAAGCCAGTGTCTAAATTCATAATTCAATATCCAGAAATGCTCCAGCAATTGCCAAATTACACGATCAGTCTAATTCGCTTCCGATACAATGTAGCACCGTGGATAACTTTCTGTTTGGATCCTAATCTTGAGAAATAACTTGCTTGGACATCACTTTTACAGATTTCCTGGCCTAAAGATTTTTTCTTCAATCCTTATAATTAGAGCTATGAAATAAATGCCTGCCTAGCAGAAATGTCCTTATCCTGGGAATGAATAGTAAAAAAAAATCACATTCCAGAGCAGTGCATTCAGGCCCAGAAGCACATGGAATGGTAGGCCTGATGAGAGAGAGAGAGAGTTGGCACTCTCACAGCCTTTGGCACTATGTGATGCACCACTGACTAAGGGAAAAACAACTGTGCATTTCTTCAACAGTACCAATGGGCAGCATCAAGTTTACACTGCACCGTCCAAATAGAGAGTCGGTGTCTACTTTTGAAAGATCTCGCAAAGATTGTAATTGTGCAGCTTATGTAAATATATAAACAAGTTACAGTGCAATCTGGGGGTTGACAAGATTTAATAAAGCTCCATTCTCATCACTTAGGGCTGCCAGAATTTAAATGGGTCTAAATTGGGCCTTGGTGGTTTATCTGGAAATAAAAACTGAATTTGATCCAACTTGGATTTCAATGCATGCAGATGAGCCTGTTCATTTATTCATACCATTCATATGTGATGGTATTATCAGTGTTGCAGCTAATCTACTCCACCGCCCTCATGCACACGACGGAATGGTCCATCTGTACATGTCAAAAGGTTTCCATTCATAATGTTAACTTGATCAGAATCACAGCAAAAGAAGCCATCTGTTTACAAAGAAATGCTCTAGAAATTGGTCTGGAAACATAGAAAATAGGATCAGGAGGAGGCCAGTTAGCCCTTCAAGTCTGCTTCACCATTCATATGATCATGGCTGATCATCCAACTCAGGAGGCTGTTCCCGCTTTCTCCCTGTATCCTTTGATCCTTTTAGTGCCAAGAGCTAAATCTTTTGATTCCATGTAAACTTTTGGCCTCAACTACTTCCTGTGATAGAGAATTCTAATGGCTCACCACTCTCTGGGTGAAGAGATTTCTCCTCATCTCATTCCTAAATGGTTTATCCCATATCCTTAGACTGTAACCTCTGGTTTTGGACTCTCCCGCCACTGAGATCATCGTTGCTTCATTTATCCTGTCTAATCCTGTTAGAATTTTATAGATTTCTCTAAGATCCTCCCTGCCCCCATTCTTCCAGTGAATATAATACTAACCGACTGAATCTCTCCTGATACAACAGTCCCACCATCCGGGGAAGCAGTATGAGCAATAGTAATGGATGAATGTTTAATGTTGTCCTACAATATTCATTTTTCTATTTTCCTGAAGACATTATCATAAAATAAAGAGGTTAATGGTTTCATTAACTTAGCGGATTAATGTTATGCAATTATAGAATGGTACAGTATTGAAGGCCATTCATCCCATTATGCCTGTGCATGTTCTTTGGAGAGCTATCCATTAACCCCATTCACTTGTTCTTTTTCTCAAAGCCCTGAGAAAATAGAGTTTGCATTTATATTGTACCTTTAACATCCTCAGAACATCCAAAGTTACATACCTGCCAATGGATTGCGTTGGAATTATAATCAATGTTGCTGAGCTGATAAACCTGACAGCCAATTTGCTCACTTCGAGGTCCCACAAACAATAAAGAGATGGGCAGGATTCTCCGGCATCCCAGCTTCTCGGCGGTGGGAGGTGGTGCACCACTTGTTGGCGGAAAGATTCTCTGCTCCCGCTGCTGTCAATGGGACTTTCAGTGAAGCCACCGCACACTGCTGGGAAATCCACAGGTAGGGGTGTACTGCCGGCGGAACAAGGGAATCCCAACGGCCGGAGAATTCCGGCCAGAGGTTATTCTGCTTTGATGGTGTTGTGTTTGAGGTAAGCGTGAGCTCACCCACTGGAATAAATCTCTGGCTTTCTCACAATAGTCCCATAGGATATTTACCTCCACCTAAGCAGGTGGTGTTGGTATAACATCTTATCTGAAAGCTGGGACCTCTAACAATGCAGCACACCCTCAGCTCTCATTCCACTAAATTGGCAGCCCGGATTAAACACTCAAGGCCTAACATGGGAATAGCTTCTGAATTAGATATAAGGATAATATCACTGAGCCAGTTTGATAATGATAAAGGACATGCATCACACATGATTAGAAATTGCTGCCACTGATATGGGCAGATGAATATTTAATGGTTAGAACATCTGTTAAAAAACCAGACTAATGAATGTTATACAAACAGGTCAAGTATCCATCCTCTCATCTTGGTGATAATCATTTCTAATCTAGAGCGGGAATGGATGCAACTAAACTGCTCCCCAGTGATCCATGCAGCTGAGTAAGGGATTTTGCAATGGATGTGGTTTTGTCAGAAGAACAATGGAGGATGTCACTGGAACTCTGCTGTTAGTATGTAACCACGCCCCAGGTTGTCTATGGAAAGCTCCCAACTGAACAGCACAAGGCCAATTCTAAATTCCCATCCACACAATCCCGTCCTGAGGAAAGGTGTTAGGATTTGTAATATTGCCCAATCGATTTCTGTTTTCCTAACTTTCATTTATAATAATGGACCATCCTGGAGATACCATGGCAGTTGTGATGATTGGCCCTTGGAGGGCCTTCCCCTTTAACTGCTTCATAGAATCTTCAATAACTACTTGATATGGGCACCCAGGCCAGCTGGCCCTTACTCTACTGTGTGTGTTACCCTTAAAGAGACAATCACCACATCAAGGAAAGTGTATTAAAGATATTCTCTAGTTGGGCCCAAAGATGTAGGGTGCAATCTACCGGCCACGTTGCACCCGAATGGGAGTGTGACGCGGCCAGTGGATGCTGGGCGATCCCTCGATCTAATGGGAGATCTAATGGCATCTCGCAAGACATCGCGATCTGAATCCTGCCCTTCTGCATATTAGAGCGAGACAGCTAGTCTCACTCTAAAATGCACCTTGACTGATTTACCGAGCCACTGGGATCTAACCCCTTTGTCTCAGAGACCTCAGCACTGTTCAGTGCTGGCCTCCACAAATAGGGACCAGACAGAATGACCCGGGGGGGGGGGGGGGGGGGGGGGCAGGCAGGGTGACATCCTGGCACTGTTGGTGCCACCTTGGTACCTGGGTACAAGCCTAGTGCTGCCAAAGTGCCTGTGCTGCCAAAGTGCCAGGCACAGCCACCTGGCAGGGGTGATGGCAGTGCCAATAATCCCCAACTGCTGAAGCTGGTCTTTGCATGATGGTGAGTCACTGAATGAGATCAAAGAAACATGGGTTGCATCAAGGTGAGCTGTCTCAGGCCAAGGGGTCAGCATGTGATTGGGCATTTGGGCATTAACAAAGACCAATAATAGTACTCCGGAACTTGCTGACATCTGCGTGGCATTATGAAAAGTTGCCCAGGTATGTCCTGTCCACTAAAATCCAATACAGCCAATTAACCCCCCATCCTCCCACTCATCAGTCTATCTTCTACTATCGGCAAAATGTTGGAAGGGGCATCCACAATGCTATCAAGCAGCACTTACTCAGCAATAACCTACTCACTGACACTCAGCTTGGGTTCCACCAGGGTCACTCAGCTCCTGACCTCATGGTGCAAATATGGATAAAAGAGCTGAATGGCAGAGGTGAGAGTTGTCCTTGACATGAAGGCCACATTTGATCGAGTATGCCCTCAAGGAGTCCAAGCTAAACTGGAGTCAACGGGAATCAGGGGAAAATACTTTGCTGTTGGGACATGCTTATCACAAAGGAAGATAAATGCAATTGTTGCAAGTCAATCAACACAGGCACAGTGGTTAGCACTGCTGCCTCATAGCGCCAGGGAGCTGGGTTCAATTCCAGCCTTGGGTCACTATCTGTGAGGAGTTTATATGCTGTCCCTGTGTCTATGTGGATTTCCTCCAGGTGCTTTGGTTTCCTCCTCCAGTCCAAAGATGTGCAGATTACGTGGATTGGCCACGCTAAATTGCCCCTTAGAGTCCAGGGATGTGCAGATTAGGATATGGGGAGAGGGCGGGGTGGACAGGGGAGCAGATACTTATTCAAACTTATTCAAACGTTCGGTGAAAACTCGATGGGCCGAATAGCCTCCTTCTTGATTTCGTAGAATGTACAGTGCAGAAGGAGGCCATTTGGCCCATCGAGTCTGCACCGGCTCTTGGAAAGAGCACCCTACTTAAGCCCAAGCCTCCACCCTATCCCCGTAACCCAGTAACCCCACCTATCCTTTTTGGACACTAAGGGCAATTTAGCAATGCACAAATCCACCTAACCTGCACATCTTTGGACTGTGGGAGGAAACCGGAGCACCCGGAGGAAACCCACTGACACGGGGAGAATGTGTCTCCACACAGACCTAGGCCGGGAATCGAACCTGGCACCCTGGAGCTGTGAAGCAATTGTGCTAACCACTGTGCTATCCTGCTGTCCATTCTGCACTGCAGTGTTCTACGATTCTATAATTCTATGATCTCAGCTCCAGGATCACTGCAGGAGTTCCTCAGGGTAGTGTCCTCGGCCTAAAAGTCTTCAGCTGCTTCATGAATGACCTTCCTTCCATTATAAGGTCAGAAGTGGGGATGTTCGCAGATGACTGCACAATGGTCAGCACCATTCCCGACTCCTCAGACACAGAACCAATCCATGTCCAAATGCAACAATGATGTGGAGATGCCGGCGTTGGACTGGGGTGAGCACAGTAAGAAGTCTTACAATGCCAGGTTAAAGTCCAACAGGTTTGTTTCAAACACGAGCTTTCTTCACCTGAAGAAGGAGCCGTGCTCCGAAAGCTCGTGTTTGAAATGCAACAAGACCTGGACAATATCCAGGTTTGGACTGACATGTGCCAAGTAACATTCGCACCACACAGGTGCCAGGCAATTACCATCTCCAATAAGAGAGAATCTAACAATTGCCTCCTGACAAGGTCATTACCATCACTGAATCCCGCATTATCAACATTCTGGAGATTACCATTGATCAGAAACTGAACTACACTAGCCAAATAAATACTGTGGCTACAAGAGCAGGTCAGAGGCTAAGGTTCCTGCAGCAAGTAACTCACCTCCTGACTCCACAAAGCCTGTCCACCGTCTGTAAAGCACACGTCAGGAGTGTAATAGAATACTCTCAACTTGCCTGGATGAGTGCAGCTCCAACAACACTCAAAGAGCTCAACACCATCCAGGACAGATTGGCACCCCTTCCACAAACATTCACTCCCTCCACTAGTAGCAGCCGTGTGCACCATCTACAAGACGCACTGCAGGAACTCACCAAGATTCCTTAGACAGCACCATCCAAACCCGCAACCACAACCGTCTAGAAGGGCAACGGACACCTGGGAACACCACCACCTGGAAGTTCCCCTCCAAATCACTCACCATCCTGACTTGGAAATATATCACTGTTCCTTCACTGTAGCTGGGTCAAAATCCTGTAACTTCCTTCCTAACCGCACTTTAGGTAAACCTACACCACATTCAGGAAGGTAGCTCACCACCACCCTCTCAAGGTCAACTAGGGATGGGCAATAAATGTTGGCCCAGCCAGTGACGCCCACATCCTGTGAAAGAATTCTTTAAAAGGCCACTGTCAAGATGAAATTTTGGATACCTGAAGTAACTCACTTACATTTGACTTCTGATTTAGTGCTTTAAGTGTATTCCATTATTCCATTAATTCATGTGTCTGAAACAGAAAATAAGAGGGCAGAAAAACCCTGCAACTCTGAAATGCACTCATCATTCAATGTAATGGCACCAAGGTATGGAGATGAAGACAAAAACAATCAATGGGCATGAACTCGACCACAACAGCACCAGTAGAATTCAAAGGATGTGAGAGTCACTGCCAAGACCAGTATTTAATGCTCATCCCTAATTGTCCTTGAGAACGTGGTGGTGAGCCGTCTTATTGAACCACTCCATCCATGTGGCATAGATACACCCACAATGGTGTGAGGAGGGGGATTGCCAGGATGTCACCCAGCATCAGGGAAGGAACAACAATATACTTCTGGATGGTGTGTGACTTGGAGGGAGACTAGGAGGTGATGGTGTTCTCATGTGCCTGCTGACCTTGTCCAATTCTAGGTGGTCGAGGTTGTGAGTTTGGAATGTACTGTCCAAGACGATTTGGTGCGTTACTGCAGTGTATCTTGTCATGGGGCACATTGCTTCAACTGTTCTCATCAGAATCAGCAACATTCCAGGCTATTTATCCATCTCCTCAATAGGCCCACTCCTCATCGCTCACCATTTCTGTTCATGTGCATACTTACGATATAATACACAACAAGGTACTGTGTATATGTGTGTGATGTAACCAAGCAAAATTGATTACATCCCACCAGTGATATGCACTGGCCATTGAGGGAAGTGGTGGAGATGGAAGAAAAATGGGCTCAATGCCAGAAAGCTGCAGACATCCTGGCAGAACAAGGGTCTTCCCCAAATCATTCTTCCCAAAAATTCATGATTTAAACAGTAAAGCATTTGAGACCAATATTCCTAGAGATCACCTAAAAAGGTTACCTTATGGAAAGAGAGAAAGAGACAGAGACACAGAATCAATAGTGGATATTAGGGAAAACAAGGACTAACAAACTGGCTTTTTTTCCTGGTGTTCTATTCCACTGGCTTTACTGAAACTGACGACCTGAAATGACCCAGACCAGCTGACCACGCGTGAATAGCTGCCAGAGCTGCAGTCCCAGGCCTTGGGATTCCCCTACAGAGGTTGTCAGAGACCAGGAAAACGCCCTAGAAGCCAGGGCCTTCACTCTGCAGGCTCCCAGAGACCTGGAAAACACCGCAGAAGCCGGGACCTTCTCTGCTGCTCTCCAACGACCAGACCAGCATCCCAGCAGTTGGAGCCCTCTCCCCCCCCAGCTCCCAACCCCTCTGACCCGAAGAGCTGCGATCACCTGCAGGCTCCAAGCACTGCCTCCATCCTCCCCTCTACCGTCACCCCACAATCCTAAATCTCAACTCCCACAACCTTACAATTACTAATACTGCTCTTTTAAATTTACTTGCAGGTCAAGAGATCCTCTGTCCTCTGAAGAAAGATCGCGATCTGGAAAGGACGCTGTGTACCCCAACACACGGACCCGCCATCGAATCATCTGCAACCGTGATCCCAGAGACATCATCCACTTACTGGCCTTCACTTCATCCATGCCGGAGCGTGGTCTGGACATCCACCATCCTGTGAAGACAAACCGCAGCCCGACAACGACCCGGAACACTCGACCGCGCAGACCCATCTTCCGAGGCAGGAACTGCAAGCAAGGCAAAAAATCCTCCATCCCCACACTGACCAGAGTGAAGAACCTCATTGGACACAACTATACCCTTAGCACCGCATACTCTCAACGTCTCCTTGGCTCAAAAAGAAGCCGTCACTCCAGGAAGCATGGAAAACGTACAGGCCTGCAGGTGAGAGTGAAACAACACGGCCCCAAAGCCCCTCTAAATAATAATAATAATCACTTATTGTCACAAGTAGGCTTCAATGAAGTTACTGTGAAAAGCCCACATTACGGCACCTGTTCGGGGAGGCCGGTACGGGAATTGAACCCACACTGCTGGCCTTAGTTCTGCATTACAAGCCAGTTGTTTAACGATTGGAAGTAAACTGTGGTTTCAATAGACTTACAACTGAGCCTGCCTTCGACCAGAAGAACTGAGGGCAGGCTCACATGGCTGCAGCACTTTATACTTCCGGTAGTGGTAGGGGCCATGGGCGGAGCCATGGGTGGAGCCGAGGGTGGAGCCCTGTACAAGCTCCTCATCTCCCCCTGTGGGCAGAGCCGCCCAACGGCTCACAGACAGAGCCCACAAGGACATAATACTATACAATACAATACAGTGTGAATTACATTCACCACATTCACCCCCTGTACAAAAATCAAGTCCGGCGGGGGTGACGGGTCTACAGGTTGAGCCGGTCCGGTGGCCGAGTCGTCTTTTGGGATCGGATATGAGGGTGGACTTCAGGGTGCTTTGGTCCGGGCTCCATTCCTGACCGGTGCGACGGGCGAAGGGGGGCGCAGGAAACCTGTAGGCGTGGGGGCGCAGGGCGTGGAGGGTTGGGTGGGGTGTAGTGTGAGGGGTACCTCGGCGGTGGTGGTGGTAGTGAATCCTGGAGGCGCCAGGTCCCGGAGGGAAACGATGTCCTGACGGCCGTCGGGGTATTCAATATAGGCGTAGTGTGGGTTCGAGTGTAGCAGTAGTACCCTCTCTACGAGTGGGTCCATTTTGTGTGTCTGGACGTGCTTCCGGAGGAGAACCGGGCCCGGTGTCCTCAACCAAGATGGGAGCGAAGCCCCGTGGTAGTGCCCCTAGGGAAAACAAATAATCGCTCGTGAGGGGTCTGGTTAGTGGCGGTGCATAGGAGGGACCTAATTGCATGGAGCGCGTCGGGGAGGACCTCCTGCCAGTGGGAGGTCGGGAGATTCCTGGACCGGAGGGTCAGTAGGACGGTCTTCCAGATCGTCGCGTTCTCCCTCTCCACCTGCCCGTTTCCCCTCGGTTATAGCTGGTAGTCCTGCTCGAGACGATGACCTTGTCGAGCAGGTACTGACGCAGCTCGTCGCTCATGAAGGACGAACCCCTGTCGCTCTGTACGTAGCTGGGGAAACCGAACAGGGTGAAGACACTGTGCAGGGCTCTGATGACCGTGTGGGAGGTCATATCGGGGCACGGGATGGCAAAGGGGAAGTGGGAGAATTTGTCTATGACGTTGAGGAAGTACACATTTCGATTGGTTGAGGGGAGGGGCCCTTTGAAATCGATACTCAGGCGTTCAAAGGGCCGGGAAGCCTTTACCAGGCGGGCCTTGTCTGGTCTATAGAAGTGCGGTTTGCACTCCGTGAAGATCGGGCAATCCCTGGTGATGGCTTTTACCTCCTCGGTGGAGAAAGGCAGATTTCAGGCTTTGACGTAGTGGGCGAGCCGGGTGACCCCCGGGTGGAAGAGGTCGTTGTGGATAGACTTCAGGCGGTCGTCTTGCGCGCTGACGCACGTGCCACGGGACAGGGCATCTGGTGGCTCATTGAGCTTCCCCGGTCGATATATGATGTCATAATTATAGGTGGAGAGTCCGATCCTCCACCTCAAGATTTTATCGTTTTTTATTTTGCCCCTTTGCGAGTTGTCGAACATGAAGGCAACCGATCTTTGGTCGGTGATGAGGGTGAACTTCCTACCTGCGAGGTAGTGCCTCCAGTGCCGTACGGCTTCCACAATGGCTTGAGCTTCCTTTTCGACTGAGGAGTGTCGAAGTTCCGAAGCGGAAAGGGTTTGGGAGAAGAAGGCGACTGGTCTCCCTGCCTGATTCAGAGTGGCGGCGAGAGCGACCTCTGAGGCGTCACTCTCCACCTGAAAGGGGACGGATTCATCCACCGCCCGCATGGCGGCTTTGGTAATGTCCTCCTTGATTCAGTTAAAGGCCTGGCGGTCCACTGCTGACAGTGGGAGGAGTGTGGTCTTAAATAGTGGGCGGGCTTTGTCCGCATACTGGGGGACCCACTGGGCGTAATAAGAGAAGAATCCCAGGCACCTCTTGAGGGCCCTGGGACAATGAGGGAGGGGGAGTTGTAAGAGTTGCATACGGTCCGGGTCGGGGCCCAGGACTCCGTTTTCCACGACATAGCCGAGGATGGCTAGTCTGGTAGTGCAGAAAACGCATTTCCCCTTATTGTAGGTGAGATTGAGTTTCTGGGCGTTTTGGAGAAATCGGTGGAGGTTGGCGTCGTGGTCCTGCTGATCATGGCCGCAGATGGTGACATTGGCCAAGTACGGAAACGTGGCCCGCAGCCCGTACTGGTCCACCATTCGGTCCATTGCTCGTTGGAACACCGAGACCCCATTCGTGACGCCAAAGGGGACCCGGAGGAAATGGAAGAGGCGGCCATCTGCCTCGAACGCCATGTAGTGGCGGTCCTCCGGGCGGATTGGGAGCTGGTGGTAGGCAGACTTTAGAATAAACGGTACTGGGCGATCTGGTTGACCATGTCTGCAATTCTGGGGAGGGGGTACGCATCGAGGTGCGTGAACCGGTTAATGGTTTGGTTTAACCACCATCCGGAACTTTTCCCCGGTCTTGACGACCACCACCTGAGCTCTCCAGGGGCTTTTACTGGCCTCTATGACTCCCTCACGTAGGAGGCCGTTGGACTTCGGCTCTAATGAATACTCTGTCCAGCAGGCTGTACCGCCTGCTGTAGGTGGCTACTGGTTTACAGTTAGCCGTTAAGTTAGCGAAGAGTGGAGGGGGGTCGAATTTTAGAGTCGCTAAGCTGCATATAGTGAGAGGAGGTAGGTGTCCGCCAAAGCTGAGTGCGAGGCTCTTGAGGTTGCATTGAAAGTCGAGCCCAAGTAAGAGTGGGGCGCAGAGGTCGGGGAGTACGTACAGCTAGAAATTAGAGTAGCTGGTGCCCTGAATCGTTAGGGTCGCAACGGTGCGCCCTTGTATTTAAACTGAGTGCGAGCCCAAGGCGAGGGAGAAAGTTTGAGGTGCAGGGAAGATAGGGACCGAACGGCGTCCAGGTCAGGATGTACGAAGCTCTCGGTGCCCCCGGAGTCGAAGAGGCACGGTGTCCTGTATCCATTGATTTGAACGGGCATCGTCGAGCTCCTAGGTGTTTCGGATGCGACTGGTCCAACGTGGCTGCGTTGAGTTGCGGGTAGTCGGTGGCTCGATCAGCAGTGCTGGAACAGCCCGTGATTGCTGTCCGCGGAGCTCGTAGACGTCAAGGTGAACATCGGGTGATAGCCATGATGGTGGCCCCCGTTGATCGCATGTGGCTGGCGATGAAGAAGATGGCGTCCAAGATGGCCACCCCCGTGGGTCGCACGTGGCGAGCGGTGAGGAAGATGGCGCCTAGGATGGCGGCCCAATGACTCGCACATGGCCGGCCGCGTGGGGAGGATTGTCAAGATGGCGGCCCCCATGAGTCGCACATGTCAGGCGGAGGCGGAGTCGGCAGACACGCTGCAACATTTCGGGGCCTGCGAGTTGGCGGAGCGATTGTTCTGGACTGCGGAGGAGTTAGAGGATTTTGATTTCGCCAGGCATACTTTGGCATAATGACCTTTTCAACCGCAGCTGCTGCAGGTCGTGTCGCGGGCTGGGCAGTGCTGCCGTGGGTGTTGGGGCTGGCAACAAAAATGGCACGCTGGTGCTCCATAGTGGGTGGGTGGCCACGCGGCGCAGGCCTGGGACCGTTGCTGGTCGGGGGTCCACGATGGGGTCGCTTGGTCTGCGGGGAATGAGTTGAGACTTTGAAACGCAACCTCCATAGTGGTTGCTAGCGCTACCGTGTCCTCCAAGTGCTGGGTCCCCTTTTCGAGTAGTCGCTGGCGCACATAGTTAGACCGGAGCCCCGCAATGTACACATCATGGACAGCGAGTTCCATATGCTGGGAGGCCGTTACAGCCTGAAAGTTACATTCCCGAGCAAGGGCTTTTAAGTCGCGCAGGAAGTCCTCTAGCGACTCTGCGGGGCGATGGCGGTGGGTAGCGAAAATGTGCCGCGCGTAGACCTCATTTACCAGCCGCACGTATAATCGGTCGAGCATAGCGAGGGCCTCGGTATACGAGTCGGTACAGTTGAGTTGCTTAGAGATGCGATGGCTCACCCGTGCGTGCAGTAGGCTGAGTTTCTGCACATCTGTAGTCTCGGAGGTGGTCGATGCAGCCAGGCAGGCCTTGAAACACCGAAGCCAGTGTAGAAAGATCTAGTCGATCAGGTTTGAGGGCTGATTCCATAGTAGTTTTCTTAAAGTTTTCTAAGTCTATTAAATTGATGTGACCATCAATTCACTCGAGACTTGGAAGTAAACTGTGGTTTTAATAGACTTACAACTGAGCCTGCCTGCGACCAGAAGAACTGAGGGCAGGCTCACATGGCTGCAGCACTTTATACTTCCGGTAGTGGTAGGGGCCATGGGCGGAGCCATGGGCGGAGCCGAGGGAGGAGCCCTGTACAAGGTCCTCATCTCCCCTGTGGGCAGAGCCGCGCAACGGCTCACAGACAGAGCCCACAAGGTCACAATACATACAGTGTGAATTACATTCACCACACCCTCTGTGAAAAAAAGCCAGACTGACTTTTCAAAGAGAACTGAGGGTCTGCTGTGTGTTCTGTTTCACGGAGACATGGCTCACTTCTGCTTCATCAGACTGTGCCGTGACAACCAGAGGGCTTCTCAATCCACCAAATGGACCGTACGGCGGCCTCAGGCAAGGCAAGGGGAGGTGGGGTCTGCCTCCTAATCAACACCTCCTGGTGCCTAGATGTAGCAACACTGGCGAGTACTTGCTCCCCAGACTTAGAATACCTGACGCTAAAATTCCGCCCCTTCTATCTTCCGCGGGAGTTCAGCTCCGTTATCCTGACGCCAGTTTACATCCCACCCCACGCGAATGTGAAAATCGCACTGGACAAAATATTCACCACCCCAAATAGCCTTGAAACGAGGCCTTGTTCATTGTAGCTGGGTCTTCAATCAGGCCAAACTCAAGAGCGTACTTCCAAATTACCACCAACACCTCACCTATTCCACCAGAGTCCCAAACATCCTGGGCTACTGCTACACAAATATCAAACATGACTACTGCTCTATCACCCGCCCACACTTTGGCAAATCTGACCACAAGGCTGCACTCCTGCTCCTGGCCTGTAAGCAAAAACTGAAGCGGGAGAATCCGTCAAAGAAAGTTGTACATTGTTGGTCTGAGGAATCAGATGATCTCCTGGTGAATATTTAAAAAACTCTGCGACCAGCCTGAACGAGTACGCCACTACAGTGACTGACTTCATTAGTAAGTGTGTAGAAGACAATGTGCCAAAGAAACAAATCCGTGTGTTTTCCAACCGGAGACCCTGGATGAACAGGGATATCCGCTGCTTGCTGAAGTCTAGGTCTGAGGCATTCAAGTCAGGCGACCCTGACCTATGCATCAAAGCCAGATATGATCTAAGGAAATCCATCAAAGATGCCAAAAGACAGTACCGGACCAAGCTCGAGTCCCAGGCTAGCCACACGGACCCCCGCCAACTATGGCAAGGTCTGCAAGACATAACGGGCTACAAGATGAAGACATGTAAAATCACCAGCTCCAACGCACCCCTCCCTGATGAGCTCAACGCATTCTATGCACGCTTTGAGCAAGAGGTCAGCGAGAGCGAGCCCTCCACCCCAGAAGCCGCAGATGAACTTGTATCTGAGTTCACCATTGCAGACGTCAGAGCAGCCTTCTCGAAGGTCAATCCTTGGAAAGCCACTGGCCCAGACGGGGTTCCCGGACGGGAACTCAGGTGTAGAGCGGATCAGCTGGCGGGGGTATTCGCAGACATCTTCAATCTCTCTTTACTACAATCTGAGGTCCCTATTGCTTCAAGAAGACGACCATTATCCCTGTACCAAAAAAAAGCCAAGCAGCGTGCATTAATGACTATTGTCCAGTGGCTCAGACATCAATCATCATGAAGTTCTTCAAAAGTTTAGTCATGGCACGAATCAACTCCAGCCTCCCAGATTGCCTTGATCCACTACAGTTCGCCTACCGCTGCAACAGGTCCACAGCAGACACCATCTCCATGGCCCTGCACTCTACCCTGGAACACCTAGATAACAAAGACACCTATGTCAGACTCCTATTTATCGTACTACAGCTCAGCCTTCAACACCATCATTCCTACGAAACTCATCTCCAAACTCCATGGCCTTGGCCTCGGCTCCTCCCTCAGCGACTGGATCCTGAACTTTCTAACCCACAGACCACAATCAGTAAAGATAGGCAACAACACCTACTCCACGATCATCATCAACACCGGTGCCCCACAAGGCTGTGTCCTCAGCCCCCTACTATACTCCTTATACACCTATGACTGTGTGGCCAAATTTCCCTCCAACTCGATTTTCAAATTTGCTGATGACACCACCGTAGTGGGTCGGATTTCAAACAATGACAAGACAGAGTATAGGAAAGAGATAGAGAATCTGGTGAACTGGTACGACGACAATAATCTCTCCCTCAATGTCAGCAAAACAAAGGAGATTGTCATCGACTTCAGGAAGCTTAGTGGAGAACATGCCCCTGTCTACATCAATGGGAACGAAGTAGAAAGGGTTGAGAGCTTCAAGTTTTTAGGTGTCCAGATCACCAACAACCTGTCATGTCCCCCCCATGCCGACACTATAGTTAAGAAAGCCCACCAACTACTCTATTTTCTCAGAAGACAAGGAAATTTGGCATGCCACTTACGACTCTCACCAACTTCTACAGATGCACCATAGAAAGCATTCTTGGTATGGATCCTGCTCGGCCCAAGACCGCAGGAAACTACAAAAGGTCGTGAATGTAGCCCAGTCCATCACACAAACCAGCCTCCCATCCATCGACTCGGTCTACAATTCCCGGTGCCTCGGAAAGGCAGCCAGCATAATTAAGGACCCCATGCACCCCGGACATACTCTCTCCCACCTTCTTCCATCAGGAAAAAGATACCAAAGTTTGAGGTCACGTACCAACCGACTCAAGAACAGCTTCTTCCCTACTGCCATCAGACTTTTGAATGGACCTACCTCGTATTAAGTTGATCTTTTCTCTATAACTTGCTATAACTGTAACATTATATTCTGCAGTCTCTCCTTCCTTCCCTATGTACGGTATGTGTTGTCTGTATAGCATACAAGAAACAATACTTTTCACTGTATACTAATACATGTGACAATAATAAATCAAATCATATAAAATAGAATATAGGGGATGGATTCTCCGCCCTGCCGCGCCACATTTCTGTTTCAGCCCGTTAGCGGGATGCTCTGTTACGCCGGCCGGTCAATGGGGTTTCCCGACACCACGCCGTCGGGAAACCCCCGGGCTACCGGCAAAATGGAGCATCCCGCCAGCAGAGAATCCAGCCCAGGGTATCTCTAGTATAATGATCCGCACAGGTCATTCCATCCATTTTGTGTCCTTACCCATGTTCAATTTTCTTTCCTCTTGGAACGTCACAGAATTTTACATAGCTCACCATGCCTGTGCCAGAGCTACCCACATAATTCCAATTTCTCAATCTAGGGAATGGTGTGGCAGAGAGGTTCAGGTAGAGAATTCTAGTACTGAGCAAGAAGGTTCCTTCTGCTTTCCCCATTTCTCTTGTTGTCTTTAATTTGTAAATCGGTGGCATTTTTAAAGGGTAGGCTTGCAGACCACAAAGGTACAAACAAACAAGAGCTTTATTGGAAAGGTGTTCACTCTACAGGCTGCTAGACTAGAGTGACTGTTAGCCTGCCCAAACTGCTGATGACATCATCAGTATGCTGCATGATCAAACTCCTAAAGTGCCCTTGTTCCGATCAGGAGCAAACATTAAAGCACAACAAATCCCTTCTGGTTAACTTCTGTACACAACAGAATAGTCACTTGGAATCAATTCTAAACCTTCCACAACATCTATTGTATCTCCTCTCTGTCTTCTCGTTACAAGTGAAAAGCAACTTATGGTAGTCCGATCATTATCTTAAAATTGGGGACCAGGTGTGCAACCCTCCCCTGTACCCCAACAGTCTTTTGAAAATAGGAAGATCAAAACTGCACAAACCTCTCCAGGTGTGGTCTCATTATTTGGATTTCTAGATTTAGATGTAATATTCATTACTATCATTCCCATTAATTAGTTTTCTTTTTTAAACAAGGTGCTGATAGTTTGAATGATCTGCGCACTAAAAGCCCAAGATCTCTCTCCTGCTCCAATGTCCCAAGTACATTTTCATTTCACGTTTAAATCACATCACCTCCGCCAAATTTCATAACCTTAAATTTCCCAGTATTAAAATACATCTGCCAGCACAGTGGCACAGTGGTTAGCACAGTTGCCTCACAGCTCCAGGGTCCCAGGTTCGATTCCCGGCTAGGGTCACTGTCTGTGCGGAGTCTGCACGTTCTCCCATCTTTGTGTGGGTTTCCTCTGGGTACTCCGCTTTCCTCCCACAGTCCAAAATGTGCATCTTAGGTCGATTGGCCATGCTAAATTGCCCTTAGTGTCCATAAAGGTGAGGTGGGGTTACTGGGTTGCGGGGATAGGGTGGAGGCGTGGGCTTAAGTAGGGCGCTTAAGTAAGGTGCTCTTTCCAAGAGCTGGTGCAGGCTCGATGGGCTAAATGGCTTCCTCCTGCACTGTAAATTCTATGATTTTTCTGCACACCAATCAATTTTGTTAAAATTATTTTGAACTTCTGGGCATAGATATTTATAATTTGCCACTTCTCAGAGCCTGGCAATTTCTGCAACGGCTCACAGACTGAGCCCACAAGGACACAATACAATACAGTGTGAATTACATTCACCACACCCACTGTGGAAAAAAAGCCAGACTGACTTTTCAAAGAGAACTGAGGGTCTGCTGTGTGTTCTGTTTCACAGAGACATAGCTCACTCCTGCTTCACCAGACTGTGCCGTGACAACCAGAGGGCTTCTCACTCCACCGAATGGACCATACGGCGGCCTCAGGCAAGGCAAGGGGAGGTGGGGTCTGCCTCCTAATCAACACCTCCTGGTGCCTAGATGTAGCAACACTGGCGAGTTCTTGCTCCCCAGACTTAGAATACCTAACACTAAAATGCTGCCCCTACTACCTTCCGCGGGAGTTCAGCTCCGTTATCCTGACGCCAGTTTACATCCCACCCCATGCGAACTTGAAAATCGCACTGGACGAAATATTCACCACCACAAATAGTCTTGAAACGAAACATCCCGAGGCCTTGTTCATTGTAGCTGGGTCTTCAATCAGGCCAAACTCAAGTGCGTACTACCAAATTACCACCAACACCTCACCTATTCCACCAGAGGCCCAAACATCCTGGGCTACTGCTACACAAATATCAAACATGACTACTGCTCTATCGACCGCCCACACTTTGGCAAATCTGACCACAAGGCTGCACTCCTGCTCCTGGCCTGTAAGCAAAAACTGAAGCGGGAGAATCCGTCAAAGAAAGTTGTACATTGTTGGTCTGAGGAATCAGATGATCTCCTGGTGAATATTTTAAAAACTCTGCGACCAGCCTGAACGAGTACGCCACTACAGTGACTGACTTCATTAGTAAGTGTGTAGAAGACAATGTGCCAAAGAAACAAATCCGTGTGTTTTCCAACCGGAGACCCTGGATGAACAGGGATATCCGCTGCTTGCTGAAGTCTAGGTCTGAGGCATTCAAGTCAGGCGACCCTGACCTTTACAAGAAAGCCAGATATGATCTAAGGAGATCCATCAATGATGCCAAAAGACAGTACCGGACCAAGCTCGAGTCCCAGGCTAGCCACACGGAACCCCGCCGACTATGGCAAGGTCTGCAAGACATAACGGGCTACAAGATGAAGACATGTAAAATCGCCGGCTCCAACGCACCCCACCCTGATGAGCTCAACGCACTCTATGCACGCTTTGAACAAGAGGTCAGCGAGAGCAAGCCCTCCACCCCAGAAGCCTCGGATGAACTTGTATCTGAGATCACCATTGCAGACGTCAGAGCAGCTTTCTCGAAGGTCAATCCTCGGAAAGCCACTGGCCCAGACGGGGTTCCCGGACGGGCACTCAGGCCTTGGGCGGATCAGCTGATGGGGGTATTCGCATACATCTTCAATCTCTCTTTACAACAATGTGAGGTCCCTATTGCTTCAAGGATCACCCTAACCCAAATCTGGACATTTGTGGACACAACTCCACCAGTGAACCCGATGAGGCTCCATTAGTAACTGTCCATCAACCAAATGCCTGCCCATGTATTGCCACCCAATGCCTACCAAGTAACCATTTGCCAATCACATTTTCTATATTCCCATGGTCTTGGGTCTCATGTCGTAAATTATAATTGGGGTAATGACAAATGCTACTCTGAAATCTCAGTATCACAGGCTGGACTCTTCATTTGAGAGACCTGCTGATCCTGGGACTGAATTGGTGGTGTTCTATGACCACGGATGCTGCGCCGGTCCCGGAACAATTCAGGATTTGTTACTGGGCTAACACTGGCACCATATGGAACTCGAGCAATTCCAATGAAAAACGGTGCCAGGGTCAGGATTGGCACTTGAGAGGCTGATAAGCTGCAGTTGCATATCAGCACCACTCCCCACACACCCTCATTCCAGCCAACAAGATGGCAACCTGAAGAGTGGCACCCCGTTTCGCGGGTGCAGAGCTTGAGACCCTGCTAGATGCCATGGAGTTGAGGCAGAGACCCCGGGATGGGAAGGGCTGCCACCTGTCACCATACACTGGGCCTGAGCGCAGGTGGCCGAGACCGTGAGTGCCACTGGCCCCATCGCCAGGACTAGCCAACAGAGCCGGAAAAAGCTGCAAAACCTCCTCAGGGCATCCAGGGTGAGTACCCAGCACCATGCCCCTGGCACAATTACCTATCCCACACACCCGTAACCACCCTCTCCTCCCCCACACCTCGAGGGTAACTGAACCCCACCCAAAGACAGTCTGCTCGCACCCCCCCTGCACCACATGTGCCAGCACCCTACCGCCCACCATGGCCGAGTGCCCTGATCACAAAGGCCACACCAAGGGTTTGGTGAGACCGTGTGATGGAATGGCCAGCTCGCATGCAGGGACCATCCTGGAGGACGGTGGAAAGATCTACCGTAGGCAGGAGTCCAACGATGCGGAGCTCATCGCAGAGCAGATTGTCATCATCCTCCATCCCACAGACCAGACCCACTGTTACTGCCAACCCAGGGCCTGCACCCCATAGTGAGGCATTCAGAATCACAGAGAGGATTGCAGGTGCTGGGCGGGGATGGGTTGGTGCATAGCAGGTGGCCATGGGAGGGGTGGTCACCTGGGGGTGGGGGGGTTGTGGGTTGGGACTGGATGTTTGTGCTACTATTGGCCAGGCCCCCGAGTGAACCTGGAGGTGATTAGAGCGTCCTATGCATGCCAACCCTGCGCACATGCTGTGCGGCCTCCTGTGCCTGCCCAAGCCCATGCCCTGCCCATTCTTGTCCTCCCCCATCCTCCTTGTCGGACAATACCTGGCATTTATTCCCCTCCTCCAGCATGTCACCACTCTGCTGTACGATGTTGTGGAGGATGCAGCAAACCACCGCGATGCGGGATACTCTCCTAGTGCTATACTGCAGGGTTCCTCTGGAGTGGTCCAGGCACCTGAATAGCACCCTGGTCGCAGCATGGGCATCATTGTAGTGGGACTCCGCATTGGTCTGTGGCCTCTGGATGGGCGTCATCAGCCATGACCGCAATGGATAAACCCTGTCACCCAGGAGCCAACCCTTCCCCTGGGGGACCGCCTCGAAGGTGTCAGGAACCATCGATGCCAGGATGAAGGCGTCATGCACACTGCCCGGGTATCGGGTGCAGACATGCATGATCTGCATCTCACGTTACACACCCGCTGCAGGTTTGTGGAGTGGAACCCCTTTCAGTTTGTGACGATTACCCCCTCATGCGGTGGTGGGCATCCTGATGGGCTTGGTGCACATTGAACCTTTTATATTGTGCCGAGCGGGCATACAGGGTCTCCATGATAGCATGGATGTACCTGTGCACTGAAGTCTGCAAGATCCCAGACAAGTCCCCACTTGGAGCCTGGAAGGACCCCGTGGCTAAAAAGTTCAAGGCTACTGTCAGCTTGATGGCCACCGGGATCGGGTGTCCTTCTCCACTCTCCCAGGTCCAGCTGTGCCATGATCTGGCAGATGTGCCATAGGTTCCCCTGCTCAGCTGGAGTCTTCAACAACATGCCTGGTCCTCGAGTGACAGGCACTACCAGTATACATGAGGCCTAATGCGGTGCCTCCTTCCCACCTCTTCCTCGGCTTGTTGCGCGGCTGGCTCTCCATCCTCACTGGCTGGCTCCTGTTCCTCTGGGGCAAGCTCCGCTGTTGCAGGGTCCTCCATGAGCAGCTGCTGCTCGTACAGCCTCAGTGCTTCCCCCAGGGTTGCGGCGGCAAGGCAGATGGCAAGCATTCCTAGTTGGATTCCGAAATCCATTGTCCGCAGGGGGTGAAAGGCAGACATGTTAACAAGGTGCATACCCAACCAGATCCAATGGGCTACTAGGTGGCCCCGGCCGGCACTGCAAACCCTCCCCACTCCTCCCCCATCCGACACCCACCTCCGGCTGTTCCTCCTGGCACTTTGCTTCTGAACTACACCCCTGGCCACGTTGGTGCCTGGCACTGTGGGGGCTTCTCGCCACGGCACCATCCCTGCCGGCAGAGGTACCAGTGGCTGATGCTACCCATATTAGCGGTACACTCTGCAGCCCCTGTACGGCGCACCCCTGTAGAGTAGAGGCTACCATGGGCATTGCCCTTGGGTGGGCTGCAGATTCCCCGCTAGCACCTAGTTGTGGGTAGGGAGGGTTGGTGGGGTGGTGGAAGGGTGAAGTGAAGCATTGGTGGGTGAGGGTGGGGGTTCACCCATATGGCCAGTGTCACTCTACGCAACCAGTGACCATGGTGGGCAGTTGAAGGGTATGCAGCAAGATGGCTATCTTGCAGGACACGGCAATGGCGGTCCCTGCTTGGACGCCCCAGTCCTGGAGGTCATCCCGATGCCACAGCCACTCCCCTAGTAACCCCTACTACTCCTCCTCACCCCAGCAGATGTCCCCCTTCCCCAGCTAGCCTGTTTCCCGATTTTTAAAACATAAGTGAACCTCGCTGCTGGTAATTTCTCCTGGCGCATGCAGAGCATTGCAGGAGATCTGGAGATGGGACCATCAATGATGAGCCAACAGCATTTACTGTATGTGCGGTGTAGAATGCATTGAAGCTGCTGTCGAGGCACTGGAGCAGGGTATTCAGTCCAGCACCCAGCGCCAGCCTCCATTTCCAGCTGACGCGTGATTCCCCCGCCCAATCGTGTTTCCCGATTCCGGCCTTGCCTGGAGAATCCTGCCACATGTGTCTCTGGTCTCTTTACCCGTTGTGACATTTTCTCAAGCATAGCTTCAAACCTCCTAAATCCATGCTGGCTGCATTGGCTTAGTTTATGTCCTTTTGGATATTTATTATATTATTCTTCGTAATAGACTGCACAGAAGAGTTTGATTGGCTCTAACGCCCTTTGGGATGTCTTGGTGTCATAAGATCCTGAGGCCCATTTGTCAAATACTTTGCAAACAATGGAACTAAGATTTCATCTTCTTGCTTTCGCTGCCCCAAGTCTGGTCTGTCCCTCAATGCCAGGATCTCCACCACGGATAGGACAAGGAGGCAGATCGCAGCCAGGATGGGTATTGAACCGTGTGCTGTTGGCACCAATCTGATCCACACTGGCCATCTATCCAGCCCCTAGCAAGGGATCCGAGTTGCTATGGTAACGTACACTTTACTTGGATGTTGTAGCCTGGAGCTATGGATAGTGATGGTGGGGGCTCTAACTTCATTCCACATGGCTGCCCCGGAGTCTCCTCCGGTCTTATCACCTGTCACTGGCATGTGTTGGAAGGATTTACAAGTTGTTGCCCAACCTGCTTGGCCGCGTTATGAACACACTTTCCTTGGCCATCAAGTTTTGGCCTAGACCTGAGCCTGGAGCTTCTGGTCCAGAGGCAGGGATGCTACCCAGTGCACTACAAGACACCTTAACTGTGACTTACTGATCTTCAACTTGATGGTTTCATCGTTCATTTCTTTTTTACATAGACATAGAATTACAGTACAGAAGGAGGGCATTCGGCCCATCGAGTTTGCACCAGCCCTTGGAAAGAGCACCCCACTTAAGCTCACACCTCCTCCCCATACGCGTAACCCAGCAACCCCACCAAACTTATTTGGACACTAAGGGCAATTTAGCCTGGCCAATCTACCTAACCTGCACATCTTTGGACTGTGGGAGGAAACCGGAGCACCCGGAGGAAACCACGCACACACACGGGGAGAACGTGCAGACTCCGCACAGACAGCGACCCAAGCCAGGAATCGAACCTGGGAACCTGGAGCTGTGAAGCGACAGTGCAAACCACTGTGCTACCGAGCCGCCCATAAGATGTAATCTTTATTTGGTCATGTGCTAACAACCTTGTTCAGTCATTATTTTGCTGATGATGTTGAATTAGTCTTTAGTTACTAACCAATTGCTTGGTTAAAGAAAGTTTTGTCTATTTCATAACCATATCAAAATCAGTTGTAATCCTGCACACCATATCACATCTCTGTTCTCTTGAAAGGCCCCATTTTCTTGAGTCTCTCCACATAACTAAAACCTCCCATTCTTGTCATCATGGCATGAATTTTTCGAATAGCAGTGCTTCGCTTCTCACCATCTAAAGGGCCTCCGGGTTCCTCATGGTCTGTCACAGTTAAATGACCATTAAATGGATGCAGGCGAGAGTTGCGCCCCACAACTGGGGAGTAAGTCCTGCCTGAGAGAGCTGCTGGCTAATCTGATAATATGCTTTGCCATTCAGTGTACACTCTAATGCTTTACCAGTGCATACTCTAATTCTTTATCATACAGTGTGCACTCTAATACTTTACCAGTGTATACCCTAATTCTTTACCATTCAGTGTAGACTCTAATGCTGTACCAGGGTACACTAAAATTCTTTACCATTCAGTGTACACGCTAATACTTTACCAGGGTGTACCCTTATTCTTTACCATTCATTTTACACTCCAATACTTTATCAGTGTGTACCCTAATTCTTTACTATTCAGTGTACACTCTAATGATTTACCAGTGTATACCCTAATTATTTACCATAGTATACTCAATTGATAGACCAGTTTATACTCAAATGTTTTTCCAGTGTACACTGATGGAACCATCAATTCACCAGACACGTGTTTCCGATATGAATCTAGGCTTTACTCGACTTACTACAGAGCCAGCCTGTTACCCGGTGATGAACTCTCAGTGAACTGCAGGCTGACTCAGGACAAGGGTATTTATACAGCAGCACTAGGGGGAGGAGTCATGTGCGGAGCCAAGGGTGGAGCCCTGTACAAGCTCCTGAGCATTCCCAGAGCTACTCTCCCTAGTGGTCGGATAACGCTACTGCGCTTACAAAGACATAGTGTGAATTATCATATTACATTCACCACATACACTCTCATGCTTTACCAGTGTATGTTCTATTTCTTTCCAGTGTCTACCTTAATGCTTTATTAGTGTAGTTTATCATTCACTGTATACTCCCTCTCCTGATTGTTCTTTCCAAAATGTATCTCCACATTGCAGTTCATCCAACATCTGCCTGTCCAGCGACTAACCTGCCTATGTCCTCATTTAAATCACTTCTAAACCTCTTCACATTTAACCATATTTCTGCAACAAATGCTAATTGTGCTTCTTCTACCCAAAGTTAGATGATTGACAAGTTTAGGAGGTTTAGGTTTTAAAACTAATCACTGAGGTACATGGCACTTAAATCTGAAAAGCATCCACGAACAAATATTCTGTTTTCTGTCCTTTAGCTGGTTCCCTATTCAAGTTGGCACATTTCATTTAATACCAGCATCTTAATTTTATCAGTAAGCCTCCTTTACACTGGTACCTAATGCGCAACATCCATCCAGTGAATTTCCTTTATCAGTGTTCTGTGTTATTTCGTCAAACTGTTCTATTAAATGTATCAGACATAGTTTTTCCTTCATTAATGCATATTGGCTATATTTAATTATCCAATATCTTTCTGAGGAACATTGATTTTATTTCACATTACGGCCTTACCAAGGTTACAAGTACCAATATTAGGGTAACTGGTCAATAATTATCTGTTTTATCCCTTCCTCATTTCTTAAATGTAGGGGTTACATTGGTAACGACGCAATCCTTGGTATCTGAGGATAATGCACAGCCTTTACTGAAATTCGATTCTTGTCTACTCACCTCAGTCACTACTGATGTGGTTCGATCATATTTCACTGCGGGGTTTTTTAACAGCAGGCTCTGCAACCTGAATTGAAGTATGTATGATAGAGCGACAGAAACTGGAAAGTATAACATACAAGATAATAAGCATATCTATTCCCTTCATCCTTAACTTTCAACAATATTCAGTTATTAAATTGAATAATGAAGAGGAACAAATATTCAACACTAAGATTTTTGCTCATTTTGTTCAGTTTCCACCAAGAGGATCTTTAGTCTTGATTTATCAAAGCCAACACAAATTGCCCTAATAATGTTTGGTAGGAATATTTTTTTAAAGCATAGAGCTGTACTGGAGAGTGAACTATTTTAACTCTCTTACTTATCTAAAATCCAATTGCATAATATTTATGTAGTGATTTCAGCCAGATGGTCATAATTTAGAGTACAAAACTCCTTTTTATTCTGAGTCCTAATTGTGAAGCAAACGTGATCAATTATCCATGGATTTCTAATTCTGATGTTAGCATGTGACAGATCAATATTTACTGGGTTATTGTTCTGGGACACTGATTTTACACAATTTAGCCACATGGTAAATAACTGCTCGCATACGGTTAGAACATACAGATGTAAATGGCACGAAAGAAACAAGATGTATTATGTGCAGGGACTGACATATCAGTCATGATCAGCTGTTTATATGGAATTGGGAACGGCACGCCTCACACATGCTCTGGAGTTAGTGAGTGCTCCGTGGCCCAATTGTTTCTCTTTTCAATCTAGCATAATAATGTTCTTCGACAATAATTAACATAGCGGGAAGTGGGAGTGCATGTGTCCATTGTGTGGGGTGAGCTCTGCTATTCCCCTGCAGTGAGTGGGGCTACACTTCTGCTGAGCACACTGATTGTCAGCACCTGGTGTGTCACTGGTTGAGCTTGGCTATGTCCATCCCATAGGTCAGTCAGCTGGAGTCTGAGGGTTACCAGAGGGGAGTCCTGGATGGGCTCCCAAATGACCATTTACAGGACACAGTGAGCAGTCAGCAGAATGAGCAGCCGAGTGGTCTGTAACTTGTACCGAATGGTTGCTTTCAAAACAGATGCTACAGCAATGGCCATCAGTGCCCCACCACCCGATCCTGAGGGGGGGGACACCGAATCCACTGATATGCCAGCAAATCACTCCCTGCCACTCCCTTTTACTGTCCCCGGCCCTGGCAGCCAACCCCCAGCAAGTGCTACAGTTTTTAACAATTTTACAAACTTTTCTTACCTTCTCCCTCTCCCTCAGCAGCCAGTCACCATTTGTAAATACCTGTAGTAAACCGTGCTTGCGCGACTGCCACCTGACAGGAGTGGAGCATCGCAGAAGCACGGAGCACACTAGGTCCAACTCGGAAATTATATGGTAACACATGTAAATGCGGGTTTCGCATGCTGCCACCGGACTGGGGCACAAATCCCGTTGCAGCCATCAGCGGGGCCCCGGTTCATGGCTTTTGGTTCAGCACCGGGCGCGAATCCCGATTTCCGGCGCATGCCCCATTCTCTGCCTGATTGTGATTCGCTTTCCGGTGTCATGGGACAGAGAATCCAGGCCATTGTAAAGTATCCCATCCTATATATAGGGCCATATTCTCCGGCCTTTCCCGCTGGTGGGATCTGCTGGTCTCGCTGATGGTAACCCTCACAACAGGATCCCCAGCGGCGTGGCCGGCGAACAAGCAAAACGCCGTTGACATCAATGGGACCGGAAGATCCTGCCATGGGCCAACGGCAAACTGCCTCGAGCGCGAAAAAACCAAGCCCGGAATCTATAAACACAAATGGTGTTATGGGCCAGGGTTCAGAGATCTCCAAAGTGTATCATGGAGTTCACCTGACCCACAACATTTAATAGATTGTGGTATGGGGAGCACACGGCCCAATCTACAGGTGTGGTACAGCAGAAATCAAAAAGTATTTTTTAAAGCAAAACAATGCTTCTTCTCTAAAATCAAGTTAACCTTTTTAAAACATACAGTGAACATCTTAGCAACCATCAATTCAAATACAACCCCCAAAGAAGACAACACTAAGTAATCCTTAATAACTCCCCAAACAACATCCAGAAGACAAAAGAAACACTTTTTCACAGAAGCACATTAGGTTTACATTCATGACTGAAAGCATTTATAATTCCAAATTCATCAAATGATCAAGAGATAGTCTTTTCATGGCAGAGAGAACAGCAGTACACCTGCTCTGTCTGGCTTCAGCTCCAACACTGAAAATGAAACTAAAACACACCCTGCAGCAAACAGCCTAAAACAAAAGTAAAAAGCTGACAGACAACCCTGCTCCACCTAAACTCTGACATCACTGATAAACACCCATTTTTTAAAGGTACATTTCTTAAACACTAATTTCTTAAGGGCACTCTCACATGACACCTCCCCCAAGAAAAGAAAATAAACCATCAACTTCAAGATGGTTTCATTTTTCACCTTTTCACTATCCTTCAACAAATGCACACAGTAAAGATACTTTTACGTTTCAAAAAACACATGCAAACAGGTATAATAATATAATCCATTTTTTTTCTTCTTCCTCCAACTGGAATTCTTCTCGATTGACAGTCACTTTGAACAAGAAGGTCTCTGCATCCATTTCTCTATGCCTCGGCATGTCTCTTTAAAGTCAGATACTTTAATTCAATCTGATCACAGAGTCCCTTGTAATTCTCCAACACAGGAGCATTGGTTATCACAGCTTTCAGGCAGTTCCTGTTCAGCCTGTTGAAACACCGCTGTCCATTGAAATTTTCGACGTTTCTCCAGCAAGTCCATCAGTGGAGCAACCATGCCATAAGAATTTTTCACAAATGTTCCATCGAATAAATGTTTTAAATGTTCTTTCCAAGTCTGCCTGAAAATTACCAGATCGTCGATGTATACCGCACAATTGGATAATCCTGAAACAACTTTGTTAGTTAACCGCTGAAATGTGGCTGGGGCGTTTTTCATGCCAGATGGCAGAACTTTGAATTGGTACATACCATGTGGAGTCACAAAAGCTGAAATCTCTTTCTCCCTTTCCGATAAAGGTATCTGCCAGTAACTTTTAAGTAAACCCAGTTTGGAAATAAAAGCTGATTGTCCCACTTTCTCAATGTAATCCTCCAAACGTGCATTAACTGCATTAACCTTTCCATAGTCCACACACAACCGTTGGGTACCATCTGGTTTAGGTACCATCACTATGGGTGAGCTCCATTGGCTGCAACCCACTTCAATTATGCCATTTTTAAGTATACTCTCAATCTCTTTGTTAACCTGTGCCAATTTTAAAGGGTTAAGTCCAAATGGATGTTGTTTAATTGGAATAGCATTTCCCACATCTACATCATGTATAGCCATTTTAGTACTTCCCAATTTATCACTACAAACTTGCCCATGTGATATCAATAACTCTTTCAGGTGTCCGTTTTTCCTCTGGAAGGTAACTCAACAGTTTATCCCAATTTCTAAGAACATCCTCATTTTCTAATTTAATTTGAGGTGTGTCAAATTCCAAGTCATCTGGATTTGGTTCGTCACTTTGAGTTAGAATCATTAAAACCTCCTCCTTTTTCTCTCCTTTCCTTTCAAAGTACCTTTTAAGCATATTCACATGAAACATTGGGTGAGTTTTCCTTCTATCCGGCGTTTTTACCACATAATTCACCTCACTTAATTTCCTTTCAATCTGATACGGTCCACAAAACCTAGCTTTTAAAGGTTCATGTCCCACTGGTAACAATAGTAAAACTTTATCTCCACAGGTAAAACTACGAACTTTGGATTTTTTGTCCACTCCCCATTACATCACATTTTGTGCAACTTTTAAATGTTGTCTAGCCAATTCACCTGCTCTATTTAATCGTTCCCTAAAATTTGACATGTAATCAAATAATGTAAGTTCTGATTTCTCACTCGCCAATTTTTCCTCAATCAATTTAAGTGGTCCTCTTACCTAATGACCAAAAATTAGTTCAAAAAGAATAAATTTGGTTGACTCATTAGATGCATCCCTAATTGCAAACAGTACGAATGGAATTCCTTTATCCCAATCCTCTGGATAATCGTGACAATAAGCCATCAACATTGTCTTTAATGTCTGATGCCACCTTTCTAACGCTCCCTGCGATTCTGGATGGTACGTAATTGATTTATTCCTAAGATATCCAGAATTTCTTTGAATAGCCTTGAGGTAAAATTTGATCCTTGATCCGATTATATTTCTGTGAGTAGTCCATATCGAGTAAAGAATTTAAGTAACTCCTCCACAATCTTTTACCTGTAATATTACATACTGGAATGGCCTCTGGAAACCTAGTAGATACATCCATAAAAGTCAAAAGATATTGATTCCCACTTTTCGTTTTAGGAAGCGGCCCTACGCAATGAATCAGGACCCGTGTAAAAGGTTCCTCAAATGCTGGAATGGGTATTAAGGGCGCTGGTTTTATCACTGCTTGAGGTTTCCATATCACTTGACATGTGTGACATGATTGACAAAATTTAATTACATCTTTATGTGGTCCAGGCAAATAAAAATGGTTTTAGATTTTAGCTTGCGTTTTCCTTGTTCTTAAATGACCTCCCACTGGTACTTCATGTGCAAATCGCAACACCTCCTTGCTATACGCTACCGGCAATACTACCTGATGAACTTCTGCCCACTTTTCTTCCGCCTGCATATGTAAAGGTCTCCATTTTTTCATCAAGACATTACTTTTACGGTAATAACACTCAGGTATACACTCAGATTCCTCTTCCGTGTATGTTTTCTGATGCATCTGTTTTATTTCTGCATCTTTCTTTTGTAACTCCGCTAATTTTCCTGAACTAAAAATATCCGCCTCATCCTCCACCTGTTCTTGTTCTTTTTCAACTATCTGATCAAAAATCGTTTCTGATAATTGCACTTCAACTTCATCTTCACTCTTTGATTTCTCCTCTTGTCTTAATCTTTGACTTTGCGACCTTGTTACTACACAATCTGGAAAAATCCCAGGATATTCATTCTTCAACACTTCAGATGTCTGGTTTTGCACTGGCTTATCAACCACAGTCGGCATCACTCTCAATTGTGATCCAGCTATATCATTACCCAAGATAAACTGTATTCCTGGACAAGATACTTTCTCTATTACTCCTACTACCACTTCACCACTTTTCACTGGACTTTCCAACCTTACCTTATATAATGGAACTCTACTCCTCTCACCCTGAATTCCACATATTACCACCTTTTCTGGCAATATTCTTCCCAAACTACATAATTCCTCATCTCTTACCATTAAAGATTGACTAGCTCCCGTATCTCTTAAAATTGTGACTTCTTTACCTGCTCCTCCTGATGCACATGAATAAACTTTACCCACACAAGTAAATTCTTTAAAGAGAATTAGCACCTTCTTATCAATCACCTCTTGATCAGGCTGTACAATCTTTTGTACCTCCTTCGCTTCACTTGGGCTTTCCTTTCCCACTTTCACAAACCCCACTGTCTTATCCTGTTTTACCATATCAGCCTTCCCAGTGCTTTTCTTCAACCACCAACACTGACTTTACATGGCCTAGTTTATAACAGTGAAAACATTTTAAACTTTTCATGTCTCTTCCACCCTGAGGTACAGTCTCCTTATTATCCCCCATCAGATCACCTTTACTTTTACCACTTGAGTATTTCTCATGTCCCCAGTTTCTATCCCTCACAGGCTGAAACTGATGTTGGAAACCAAGCTTTGATTTATGAACTAATTCAAAATCATCTGCCATTTCTGCTGCTAATCTCTCAGTTTTAACCCTCTGCTCTTCCAAGTGAGTTCTGACTCCATCAGGAATTGAATTTTTAATCTCCTCCAAAAGCATACTTTCTCTGAGAGCTTCATATGTTTGGTCTATTTTCAAAGCCCTTATCCACCTATCAAAATTACTCTGTTTGAGCCTTTCAAACTCCATGTATGTTTGACCAAATTCTTACCTAAAATTTCTAAACCTTTGTCTGTAGGCTTCAGGCACTAGTTCATATGCACCTAAGATGGATTTTTTCACCTCCTCATACGTCCCAGATACTTCCTCCGGTAGTGATGCAAACGCTTCACTAGCCCTACCTATCAGCTTTGTTTGAATCAGTAATACCCACATGTCCTGTGACCATTTCATTTGTTTAGCCACCTTCTCAAATGAAATGAAAAAGGCTTCTACCTCCTTCTCGTCAAACCTTGGCAATGTTTGGACATATTTAAATAGATCCCCACCAAGCCTTCGACTTTGATGCTCTTTCTCACTATCCTCATCACTATCCTCAAACTGTACATTTACCTTTATGTCTGCCAATTTTAACTGACTGTCATGTTTCATGGCCATTTTCTGAAGTTCAAACTCTCTCTCTTTATCTTTATCACTTAAACTAGAATACCACACCTGAAAAGCAACTACAATATGCTCACCCCTCACTGTCTAAGTTCACTAAGCCAATCCAATAGATAGACTTTTATCCCGGATGAGCCCTCAATTTGTTATGGGCCAGGGTTAAGAGAGCCCCAAAGTCTATCATGGATATCACCTGACCCACAACTTTTAATAGATTGTGGTATGGGGAGCGCATGGCCCACTCTACAGGTGTGGTACAGCAGAAATCGAAAAGTACTTTTTTAAAGCAAAACAATGCTTCTTCTCTGAACTCAAGTTAACCTTTTTAAAACATACAGTGAACATCTTGGCAACCATCAATTCAAATATAACTCCCGAAGAATACAACTCTAAGTAATCCTTAATAACTTCCCAAACAACATCCAGAAGACAAAAGAAACACCTTTTCACAGAAGCACATTCGGTTTACATTCACTACTGAAAACATTTATAATTCCGAATTCACCAAATGATCAAGAGATAGTCTTTTCATGGCAGAGAGATCAACATTACACCTACTTTGTCTGGCTTCAGCTCCAACACTGAAAATGAAACTAAAACACACCCTGCAGCAAACAGCCTAAAACAAAAGTAAAAAGCTGACAGACAGCCCAGCCCCACCCACACTCTGACATCACTGATAAACACCCATTTCTTAAAGGTACATTTCTTAAACACCCATTTCTTAAAGGTACTCTCACATGACAATGGTAAAAGTGACTATAAGTCAAAATTTATTCTCTTGCCTCTGAAATAGCATTAGTCATCTGAGGCCTGTTGGCCAATCAATCTAAAGATTCCCCTTACTCTGTGTCCACCTTTGATTGTGAACTATTCATTGATATTATCTACTCAAATGCAAATAGTTCTTTTTGCTGTCATGCATTGGTCAGCTCTATTTCATTAGGAACTTATTTCATTGGACATGTACCTTGCCTTTTGTCAAATGCACCCTGTTGCCTCTTCAAATGTTTGTTGATGGCATCATGAAGATGTGTTTTCTGCCAAAGAAAAATATTCAATCTAGCAGCTGGAAAAATTAATTGAACTTTAAATAAACAGACTTTCTTTAAAACACAAACTAAAGCGATACGTTCCAGAGGAGGTTCGCAAGAATGATCCCTGGAATGAAGAGCTTGTCATGTGAGGAACGGTTGAGGACTCTGGGTCTCTACTCGCTGGAGTTTGGAAGGCTGAGGTGGGATCTTATTGAAACTTACAGGATACTGCAAGGCCTGGATTGAGCGGAAAGGAGGCTTCCTATAGTAGGAAAAACTAGAACCCAAGGGCACAGCCTCAGACTCAAGGGACGATCGTTTAAAACTGAGATAAGGAGGAATTTCTTCAGCCAGAGGGTGGTGAATCTGTGGAACTCTTTGCCGCAGAAGGCTGTGGAGGCCAAACCACTGAGTGTCTTTAAGACAGAGATAGATAGGCTTTTGATTAATAGGAAGATCAGGTGTTATTGGGAGAAGGCAGGAGAATGGCAACACTGAGACCAGGGCACCATTTTTAAAGGTGAGTTGGGACAGTGGCATAGTCCGGGAGTTGCTTTTGGGGGGTTTTAGAGATCGGGGTGCCATTAAAGATGGTGCACCGATCTCCTCCTGCACTGAGGGCTTCCTGTGAGCGGAGCTCCTCAGTGCAGAACATTGGAGTAAGTGCAGCTTTGACGGGACGTTCCTCGCTGAGGTCCCTTTAGATAGCATGTTGTTGCTCGGCGCTGTGAGCACCAGGAAACATCTGAATAAACATGCTTGACCTGCCACGCTCACTGCCCCCGCCCCTTCATAGTCACCTGTGGGCTTGTGTGTACTTTCCCTTAATATCAACAGCACTGTGTTCTCCGACAGGCAGCTTCAATGGCCACCCTCTCATCACATTCAGGGTCAACTGAACATCCATTTGATCCTTGAGGGCTTTAGATCCCCAGGACAATTGGCTGATTATAGCTGGGGTGCTCAACCCATTCCCTTCCAATGCCCTGAACCCAACCTTCATCTCTTGTCATAACCGATGTTGTGGCCTTCACTTTTCTAACCACCCGGCGAAGGATCCTGCTAAATTGGAGGTCGGATAGGCCGCCGGGGTTGGCGGCCTGGCTGGGGAATTGGATAACTTTCTCCGGTTGAAAAATATTAAGTTTGAGTTGAGGGGGTCAGCGGAGGGTTTTGAGATGCGGTGTGCGGAACATCTGACTTTAGGCTCACTAATGGATTCAACTGCATTCAAATCAGTTCCTCACCCTTTCGGGGCATCAACCTGATTATGTTAACAGGGAGGGTGTGGAAAATCACATCCAGAGTTCTCACAGGCGCAAATCTGTTTCTCGCCCCCTCGCAAGAGTTAGCGGCTATTACTGGATTTGCACCGGTGACTGGTAGACTGGGAAATATTCTCTTTTTATGTCAACATTTACCAATCTATTAACATTTGAATAATACTCTACTATTGAGTTTCTCCATCTGCAGTAGATAACTTCGCATTTATCCACATTATACTGCATCTGCCATATATTTTCTCACTCACTCAACTTGTCCAAATCACCTTGAAGCTTTTTAACATCCTCCTCACCACTCACCTTCCTGCCAAGTGTCATGTCATCAGCAAAACTTGGAAATATTCCTTTTGGTTCCCTCATCCAAATCATTGATGTAGTAATGCAAATTTGGTAGCCATCTTGGCTGAGAGTCCATAAGACCATAAGACATAGGAGGAGAATTAGGCCATTCAGCCCATCGTGTCTGCTCCACTATTCAATCATGACTGACATGTTTCTCTTTCCGGCTTGCTGGCTCTGTGAGGCCCCAGAGTATCAGAGGACTTGGACAGAAAACCTGGCTGTGTTTCTGGCTTTTCAGTCAGAGCCTGACGCTGACACTTTTCTTTGAAAATTCCATCCCGAGTCCTGATCTAAGAAAGGATATACTTGTCACAGAGGAAGTGTAGTGATGGCTCACCAGGTTGATTCCTGGTTTGGCAAGATTGCTGCATGAGGTGAGATTTGATGGACTGGGCTTATATTCACTGGAATTTAGAAGAATGAGAGATGATCTAATTGAAACGTTTTAAATTCTGACTGGGCCAGACAGGGACTGGTTTAGCACAGTGGGTTGAACAGCTGGCTTGTAATGCAGAACAAGGCCAGCAGCGCGGGTTCAATTCCCATACCGGCCTCCCTGAACAGGCGCCGGAATGTGGCGACTAGGGGCTTTTCACAGTAACTTCATTGAAGCCTACTTGTGACAATAAGTGATTATTATTATTACTATTATTATTATTACAGACTAGATGGGCGGGATGCAGATTCCACTGGCCAGTGGAGGGGGGGCTCGAGAAAAAGTGGTGAAAGTCTCAGGATATCGGATAGGCCATTTAGGACTTACCGGCCACGTCCCGCCGGAATCAGGACAGGATGTAGCCGGTAGATCCTGGGAGGGACCTCTCCTGAGAGTCCTGATGGTCGTTATGCCTGAAGAATCTAACCAGATCTCACGAGACGTTGCGATCTGGATCCCCCACAATGGATGGAATCCAGACTCGCATAGTCAAGTTAACTTAAAAGCCCACTGAACTTTATCTAACCGGATCGAATGGCTCTACTGGCATCTACCGGCATCAGCAAGGAGAATCCAGCCTGGTGCCACAAATGGGGACCAGGTGGAAAGGCACCTGAGGGTCCCCCCAGGCAATCAAAGACCCCTGGATGATCGGCCTCTGCCCTGACTGCACCCAGGTATGGTAGTGCCACTCGAGTGCCACCCTGTCACTGCCAGGGTGCTCAAGTGGCATTGCCAGGCTGGCAAGGTCACTGCCAGAGTGCCAGGCTCGCAGTGCCAAGTGGCATTGCCAGGCTGGCAAGGTCACTGCCAGAGTGCCAGGCTCGCAGTGCCAAGGTGCCAGGCTGGCATTTTGTCCATGTTGGAGGTTGGACCCGGGGGGTCCTCTGCCGGTAATTGGTGGAGGGTGGGGCACCAGTGGACTTCCTTGTTGCTGCGTTGAGGTGTCTGGGGTCATAGAATCATAGAATTTACAGGGCAGAAGGAGGCCATTCGGCCCATCGAGTCTGTACCAGCCCTTGGAAAGAGCACCTTGCCTAAGACCACAACCCCACCCTATTCCTGTAACCAAGTAATCCCATCCAACCTTTTTGGACACTAAGGGGAAATTAAGCATGGCCAATCCACTTAACCTGCACATCTTTGGACTGTGGGAGGAAACACTAACCCTAACTCTAACCGATGCAGACATGGGGAGAAAGTGCAAACTCCGTACAGACAGATACCCAAGCCAAGAATTGAACCTGGGACCCAACTGTGCTAACCGCTGTGCTACCATGCTCCCACACCGTGTCGGGTAGTTGACAGATTGGGGCGCCATTTAAAAATGGTTTCCCAATCTCAGAGCTTCTCATTGCAGGAAATGATACTAAAAGCGGCCTTAGGCGGTGATGGGTGGGGGGTGTTCCCCGCCAGGGGTCAAAATAACAACAAAGTGCCATCAGATAGCGAGGTGCCATTAGATAGCGGGGTTATTCGGCATTGCTAGCATCAGGAATGAACCCACTAATCCTGCCCAAATTAAATTGCACCCTAAATGTGTCAAGGAGTATGGGGAGAGTGTGGGAATATGGTGTTTAGATAGAGGATAAGCCATGATCGTATTGAATGGCGGAGCAGGGACGGACGGCCTGATGACATATTCCTATTTTCTATGTTGCTATGTACATTCCACATTCCAACCCCACTGAGATGCAGACAGCAGAAGAGCAGATAGATCAGCCATCTGCAATTTTAAACCACCTCAATACAGAAGACGACCGAGTGAAATTCAAAAGACCACCAGGTTCAGTCTGAAACCTGCTGAGTCGCCAATCTACAGATTGGGAATTCATTCTTTGGACTCTAACTTGGCTAACCTATCCTTCCTTCCACGAGCCCGTTCTCATCTCCAATTTAATCGCCGGAGCTTTTCCCGTTGCCGGGAGACTAATATGGGGCCTCTCCTGCGATTCAGTCAGCCCAACCGCCATGTTGCTTGCTGTAATGGGTTACATTGAATCCAGTTCTGGGAGAGGATGGAGGTTTCTACGCAGGAGAGAGTGGTGTTTCAGCTTGCTGTCTGCTTTGACAAGTTAAAGTTGCATTCATTTCATTTATTTGTCAAGAGTATGTAGTCCAGGCTCTACTTTTTAATTTATGTCAACTTTACCACCAATGATGCCAGTCAGAATGAGCAGGCACTCAGCTTTGTGACTGTCGCTGGTTTTGCAAAGTGGGTGCAGGTAGCCATTGACCGTGCACATGTGGCTTTCTGATCACCCACAGAATAACCATTTGTCAGCCACAAAGGCTTCCACATCATCAACATCATCAAAATGAAATTTGTCCAGCTTGGGTAAAAGATTCAAGTGGCAGTGCTGAAACAGTACTAATGTATAATTCAATCTATTAACTTGATCAGCAACCAGGGTCTTTCTACAGCCGGGGCCGGGGGGGGGGGGGGGGGGGGGGGGGGGGGGGCGGCAGTGCTGAAGATTCCTGAGAAGCTGCCGTGAGGTTCTTGTCCTGCGGGAGCCCATGTCCACTGATCTCTTGTCATCACATTTAAAATGTGGCTGCTAGGCAACATAACAAGCAAGCGCCAAGAATGGACAACACTAGAAAGTGATAAAAAAAAGATTAACATTTATGTGACCTGACTAAATAACAAAAACTTACAATGCATCATTTTGTCAGACAGCCGCGTGCACAAAACATTGGGCTGGATTCTCTAATCCTGCAGCTATGTCCGCTGGATCCGTCTGGTTTTACAATCAGGAAGTCGGCGCTGACCCCGCACCGAACTCCATCTGGTGGGGGGCTAGCAGCTGCGCAGTGTGAAGCCCCTGGCTATGCATGTGAATACAACCAGAGGATGGCCGGATCCGTGGCCATGCATGTGCACGGCGATGGCTTTAGGCAGCCGCGTCGTGCAACGTGGTGCCGGCCGCGTGCGGACCCGGCCTGCCAAAAACTGCCCCCTGTAACCACCCTCGCCCCCATGGACCATCTCCCACTAGTCCCTCCAGGCCCCGCCGAAGCACCCCCTGCCAGCCGAATGGCTACCCCCCCCCCCCCCCCCCCCCCCCGACTGTGGCGACGCTGGACACAGGGCGCAGCCGCCATGCGAGGTCCCTAAACGGTGTGAGGACACGCGAGCAACGCCGTTGGGGACTCGGCCCTTAGGGGCCGGAACATCAGGGAAGGGCCTCAGATGATGTCCTGAGGCCGTCCATAGGGCGTATGGCAGACTCCCCGAGTAAAACGGGGCTTCGCCGGCCGATCGCGAACACGATTTTGGTGTTGGCGGTCGGAGAATCCAGCCCATTAATTTTCCTTTTCCTGCTATTCCTACACAGTGCAATACTCCTGTCTTCAGCAGAGGAAAAGAGAGGCTGCACGCATCCCTACCCTGGCTGCTGAGAATCCTGAACAACGTTCCCTGCATTTTGAAGCCTGTGAGGTTGTTGTCAAGGACTGTTCCAGCTAGAGTCGGTCATCAACAGATGAGAACACAAGAATTAGAAGCAGGAGTAGTGGAGGCTGGATCATTAGAAGTGTTTAAAGTGGAGGTGGATAAATATTTGATAGATCGAGGACCAGAGGGCTCTGGGGAAATGGCACAGAAAAGGAGTTGAAGGCGGTATAGATCAGCCATGATCACACTGAATGGTGGGGCAGGCTTGAAGGTCCTGTGGCCTACACCACCATTCGAGAGATTCACCACCCTCTGTGAGAAGAAATCTCTACCCACCTCAGCTTTAAATGACCGACCCTTTTCTTGTAGCTATGTCCCCATGTTCGAGACTCTCCCACGAGTGAAAACATCTCACCATTTACCCTGTAAAGATCCCTCAGGATCTTATATGTTTGAATAAGGTCACCCCTCACTCTTCTAAACTTCAAGGAACACAGACCCAAACTATTTAGTCTCTGTTGAAAGGAAAACCCTCTCATCCCAGGACCTATCCTGATGAATCTCCTTCGGACTGCCTCCAATGTTATTATATCCATTTTTAGGTATGGGGCCCAAAACTGTACAGAGTATTCCAGGTGAGGCCTCACCAACACCCTGAACAAAACCTCCCTATTTTTAAACTCCAACCCCTTTGCAATAAAGGCCAAATGCTGTTTGCATTTTAATTACATGTTGGACCTGCCTGCTAGCTTTTTGTGATTGATGCACTTGAACACCTAGATCCCTCTGCACTTCACTCGCCTGTGGTCTCTCTCCATTTAGATAATAGTCTGCCTTTTGATTCTTCCTACCGAAGTCCATGACCTTACACTTGTCCACATTAAACTCCATTTGCCAGGATTTCGCCAACTCACCCGATCTAGCTATATCTCTTTGCAGAATCACAATATCCTCATCACAACATGCCCTTCCACCTACTTTTATACCATTGGTAAATTTGGAAACCTTACATTCTGCTCCTTCCTCCAGGTCATTAATGTAAACATTCAACAATTACAGGCGATACTCCACTGGTTACATCTTTATACTCTGAAAAGAACCCATTTATTTCACCTTTCTGTTTGAATGTGACAACCAATCCATGCTAACAAACTTCCTCCTATTAGATGTGCTTTTACTTTATGTAGCAGTCTCTTCTGCGGCACCTTGTCAAATGTCTTTTGGAAATCTAAATACATGACAACTACAGGTTCCTCTGTATCTACTCTCCCTGTTACATCCTCAAAGAATTCCGGCAAATTTGTCAAACATGATTTATCTTTCATAAAACCAGGTTGACTAGGTTTTTTCTTTGCACTGGAGTGCTGAATTTGGGTGCATTTGAGTGCTATAGTGAGAGTTTGGTGACTGAAGGAGTTCAGAAAGGAGGCAGCAAGGTGCTCCTTTCATTTCATATCCAATATTTCCTCAAAGAGCGTGAAGGGAGCTGGGAGTTTACAGAGAGTGCAGCTGACTGGGAGCAGAGTCGGAGGGCGGAGTTCCAGTTGGTTCACAGGGCAGCTACATTCTGTAAGGTAAGAGTTATTTTCTTTTGTTTGTTTTTTGTTTTTTTGGGGGCAGCAAGCTATCTTTGTATCATTTAGCAGAATCACCAATTTTAGAGGGTTCACTTGAGAGAGTAGCAGCAGTATATATATATTTTTAAGGGCCGAACGGGCGTTTAATCTTTTTTTTTCCTTTTAAATCTCTTTGGGAATTCAGATCGCAGGAGATGAAGGCTAGGGCAGTTGCATTCTCCTCCTGTAGGATGTGGGTGGTGAGGGACACCACTGGTGTCCCCACTGACTACACCTGCGGGACGTGCACCCAACTCCAGCTCCTCAGAGACCATGTTAGGGAACTGGAGCTGGAGCTGGATGAACTTCAGAGCATCCGGGAGGCAGAGGGGGGTGATAGAGAAGAGGTACAGGGAGGTAGCCACACCCAAGGTGCAGGACGAGAGTAGCTGGGCTAGTCAGGGAAAGGAAAAGGAATGGGCAGACCTCCATGGTCGTTCCCCTTCAAAACAAGTATACTGTTTTGGATGCTGTTGGGGATAACCTACTGGGGAGGGCCCTAGCGACCAGGTCTCTGGCACTGAGCCTGGCTCTGTGGCTCAGAAGGGAAAGGGGAGAATAGAAAAGCAATAGTAATAGGAGACTCAATGCTTAGGGGAACAGATAGGAGATTTTGTGGCAAACAAAATTCCCAGAAGGTATGTTGCCTCCCGGGTGTCAGGGCAAGGGATGTCTCGGATCATGTCTGCAGGATTCTTAAAGGGAAGGGTGAGCAACCTGAAGTTGTGGTGCACAAAGGCACCCACGACATAGCTCAAAAAAGAGATGAGGATCTAAAAAGTGATTTTAGGGAGTTAGGTTGGAAGCTAAAGAGCAGGACCAGCAGAATAGTAATCTCAGGATTGCTACCGGTGCCACACGCAAGTGAGACAAGGAACAGAGAGAGAGTGCAGCTAAACACGTGGCTACAGGTCTGGTGCAGGAGGGCAGGTTTCAGATATGTGGATCATTGGGATAACTTCTGGGGAAGGTGGGACCTGTCTATCAAAGACGGAATGCACCTAAACTGGAGGGGCACCAATATCCTGGGTGGGAGGTTTGCTAGCGCTCTTCGGGAGGGTTTAAACTAGTTTGGCATGGTGATGGGAACCAGAGCTGTGGATCAGAAGACAAGGTAACTGTTGAACAGGCAGAAATAGCATGCAGCGAGTCTGTAAGGAAGGATAGACAGTTGATAGGGCAAAGTTGTAGTCAGTAGAATGGGTTAAAGTGTGTCTGTTTCAATGCAAGGAGTGTCATGGATAAGGGAGATGAATTTAGAGCATGGATCAGTACTTGGAACTATGTTGTTGTGGCCATTATGGAGACATGGATTTCACAGGGGCGGAATGGTTGTTAGATGTTCCGGGGTTTAGATGTTTTAAGAAGAATAGGGAGGGAGGTAAAAGAGAAGGGGGAGTGGCACTGTTAATTAGGGAGTGCATCACAGCTGCAGAAAAGGAGGTCGTTGAGGAGGGTTTGTCTACTGAGTCAGTGTGGGTGGAAGCCAGAAACAAGAAAAGAGCAGTCACTTTATTGGGAGTTTTCTACAGACCACCCAATAGCAGCAGAGCAATGGATGAACAGATTGGGTGGCAGATCTTGGAACGGTGCAGAAGTAACAGAGTTGTTGTCATGGGTGACTTCAACTTCCCTAATATTGACTGGAACCTCCTAACAGCAAATGGTTTGGATGGAGCAGATTTTGTCAGGTGTGTACAGGAAGGATTCCTGGCTCAATATGTAGATAGGCCGACTATGGGTAACGAACCAGGCCAGGTGTCAGAAGTCTCGGTGGGAGACCATTTCGGTGACAGTGACCACAACTCCTTGACCTTTACCATATTCATGGAGAAGGATAGGAACAGACAGTATGGGAAGGTATTTATTTGGGGGAGGGGAAATTATACTGCTATTAGACAGGAGCTGAGGAGCATAAAGTGGGAACAGTTGTTCTTGGGGAAATGCACAACAGTAATGCGGAGGTTGTTTAAGGAGCACTTGCTGTGAGTGCTGGATAGTTTTGTCCCACTGAGACGAGGAAAGAATGGGAAGGTGAAGAAGCCTTGGACGACAAGAGAAGTAGAGCTTCTCGTCAAGAGGAAAAAGGAAGCTCACGGAAAGCTGAGGAAGCAAGGATCTGGCACGGCTCTAGAGGGTTGATGCATGATCAATTGTACAAAGACTAAGGTTGGATACAACTGTGGCTTTGTTGCAGTCAGATATGTAGCCTCCCACAGCAGCTGGCGAAAGGGCTGCTGAATAGAGGACATGCATTTGTACTCCTCCTACTGGGCGGAGCCAGCAGGCATGGGCTACCGGCGAACCTGTAGTACAAGTCCTACCTTACATCACCTAATACAGGAGTAACAATGGTTTACCACAAGGGTTACAAGGTAGTCAGGAAGGAACTCAAAAATGGACTTAGGAGTGCTAGAAGGGGGCATGAAAAAGCCCTGGCGGGAAGGATTAGGGAAAACCCCAAGTGTTCTACACTTATGTGAGAAATAAGAGGATGAACAGATCAGAGTGAGAATAGGGCCAATCAGGGATAGTGGAGGGATCTTGTGCCTGGAGTCTGAGGAGTTTGGGGAGGCCCTAAATGAATATTTTGCTTCAGTATTCACAAGAGAGAGGGACCTTGTTGCTCATGAGAACAGCGTGAACCAGGTTAATAGACTCGAATAGTTTGATATTAAGGAGGATGTGCTGGAAATTTTGAAAAGCATCAGGATAGATAAGTTCCCTGGGCCTGACGGGGTATACCCAAGGTTACTATGGGAAGCGAGGGAGGAGATTGCTGCGCCGTTGGTGATGATCTTTGCGTCCTCACTGTCCACTGGAGTAGTACCGGATGATTGGAGGGAGGCGAATGTTGTTCCCCTGTTCAAGAAAGGGAATAGGGAAATCCCTGGGAATTACAGACCAGTCAGTCTCACGTTTGTGGTGAGCAAAATATTGAAAAGGATTCTGAGAGATAGGGGCGGTATTTTCTCAGCCCAAGCCGGGTCGGAGAATTGCCAGGCCGGGCGTGAATCGGCATGGCGCCGGTCGGGGGCAATTCTATATCGCCCCCCGCCGGCAATTCTCCACCCAGTATGGGCCGAGTCGCTGCCCAAAAAAACTCGAGTCCCGCCGGCTCCGTTCACATCTGGTCTCACGGCATCCATCCTGCGGGGAGTGGCCTGGGGGGTGGGGTCCGATCCTGGGGGTGGGGGGGGGCCTCCACCTTGGCCTGGCCCGCGATTGGGGCCTACCGATTGGCGGGCCGGCCGCTCGTGATGGCGGCCTCTTTTGCTCCGCGCCGGCCCCTGTAGCCGTACGGCGTGTTGCGTCGGGGCCGGCGCGGAGAAAGGAGCTACCACGCATGCGCAGACCCACGGCATCCATTTGATGATGGTACCGGCAGCTGGAGCGGCGTGGGTCACTCCAGTGCCCTGTTGGCCTCCTTCGGGCTCAGGATCGCTGCTCCTGAGGGCCTGTTGGTGCCGTCGTAAAAGGCGACGGCATTTACATCGGCGTCAACACTTAGCCTCAGGATCAGAGAATCCCGCCCAGGATTTATGATTATTCAAAAAAACATAGTTTGATTAAAGATAGTCAGCATGGCTTTGTGAGGGACAGGTCATGTCTCACAAGCCTCATTGAATTCTTTGAGGATGTGACAAGACACATTGATGAAGGTCGGGCAGTGGATATGGTGTATATGGATTTCAGTAAGGCATTTGATAAGGTTCCCCATGGTAGGCTCATTCAGAAAGTTAGGGGGCATGGGATACAAGGAAATTTGCTGTCTGGATACAGAATTGGCTGGCCAAAAGAAGACAGCGAGTGGTAGTGGATTGAAAGTATTCCGCCTGGAGGTCGGTGACCCGTGGTGTCCCGGAGGGATCTGTTCTGGGACCTCTGCTTTTCTGGTTTTTATAAATGACTTGGATGAGGAAGCGGAAGGGTGGGTTAATAAGTTTGCCGATGACACGAAGGTTGGTGGAGTTGTAGATCGTGTCAAGGGCTGTTGCAGGTTACAACAGGACATTGACAGGATGCAGAGTTGGGCTGAGAAGTGGCAGATGGAGTTCAACCTAGATAAATATGAAACGATTCATTTTGGAAGGTTGAATTTGAATGATGAATACAGGGTTAAAGGCAGGATTCTTGGAAGTGTGAAGGAACAGAGGGATCTTGGGGTCCACGTACATAGATCCCTCAAGGGTGCCACCCATGTTGATTGGGTTATTAAGAAGGCGTATGGTGTGTTGGCTTTCAGTTTGAGTTTAAGGATTGAGTTTAAGAGCCATGAGGTTTTGCTGCAGCTTTATTAAATCCTGGTTAGACCACACTTGGAATATTGTGTCCAGTTCTGGTCGCCTCATTATAGGAAGGATGTGGATGCTTTGAAGAGGGTGCAGAGGAGATTTACCAGCTTGCTGCCTGGACTGGAGGGCATGTCTAGTGAAGAAAGGTTGAGGAAGATAGGGATTTTCTCACTGGAACGGAGAAGGAAGAGAGGTGAATTGCTCGAGGTGTACGCATAGATAGAGTGGATAGCCAGAGAGTTTTCCCCAGGGTGGAAATGGCTGTCATGAGGGGACATAATTTTAAGGTGATTGAAGAAGGTATAGGGGAGATGTCAGAGGAAGGTTCTTTACACAGAGAGTGGTGGGTGCATGGAATGCACTACCAGTGGAGGTGGTGGAGTCAGAGTCATTAGGGACATTTAAGCGACTCTTGGACAGGCACATGGACAGCAGTAAATTGAAGGGGTGTAGGTTAGGTTGATCTTAGATTAGGATAAATGGTCAGTACAATATTGTGGGCCGAAGGGCCTATACTGTGCTGTACTGTTCTATGTTTTATGTTTCATTATATTCAGCTTTCCTAAATGATTAGCTATTTCCTCTTGATTATTGACTCCAGCGTCTTGGCAATAATAGATGTTAAACTAATTGGCCTATAGTTCCCTGCCTTCTGCCTTTCTCCCTTTTTGAACAAGGGAGTCACATTGGCTGTTTTCCAAACTTCCGGTACCCTCCCAGAATTTAGCAAGTTATGAAAAATTTCAAACAATGGGCCCACTATCTCTGCAGCCACTTCAATTAAAACCTTAGCGTGCATGGAGTCTGCTAACTACTCCTCTGGAACTTGTATCTAGCACTGACCATTCACATTTACATCTTATTACCCTCTCAATCTTCTTTCTGGTGATGGGCGGATGTGCCTCCACTTATATTTGCGCGCCTGGTCACATGACCACTGTCTGGTGACTGCATGGTGTGTCTGGCATGTCAGTACCGCCACCTACTGGTTGGAGGTCACATCACCAGTTACTTTCTGATATCCTAGGGATATTTGCAATGTCTTCCATGGTGAAGGCTGATGTAAAAAATCTATTTAGCATATTTGCCATTTCTTTGATTGCTATTATTAATTCACCAGCCTCATTCAGTAGAGGTTCCACATTTACCTTAGCCACCCATTTCCTATTTATGTATCCATAGAAACTCCGACTGTTTGTTTTAATACTGTAAGCACGTTTTCTCTCAAAATTCATTTTCTCCCATCATATGAGCTTTTTAGTCTTTTAGCTGCTGAATCCTAAAAACCTCCCAGTTGTCTACCACTATCCCTTGCCACTTTATATATCCTGTTTTTCAATTTAACATTATCCTTGACCTCCTTTGTTAACCATGGATTTTTCCTCTTTCCCATGAATCCCTCTTTTTGATTGGGATAAACTCTTGTTGAGCATTATGGACCAGCTGATTGAATATCTGTCACTGCTCAACTACTGGTCTTTACCATAGCTTGTTTGCCTAGTTCACCTTAGACAATTCCCCTCCATAACATTATAATTGCCCTTATTTCAGTTGAAGACACTGGTTATGGACCTATGGCGTTCACCCTCAAACTGTATCTGGAATTATATCATACTGTGATCACTACACCCTAGGGGATCCTTTACCACAACAGCCCTTATTAACCCTTCTTCATTACACAAAACCAAATCTAAAATATCCCGTTCCTGGGTAGGTTCCACAACATACTGCTCTAAAAAGTAATCTCTGATACACTTCACAAATTCTTCATCTACACTACCCTTGCTGGTTTGGTATGTCTAATCAATATGCAGATTAAAATCTCCCATGATGGTTGCAGTTCCCTTCAAACATGCCCTTGATGTATCCCCATTTATGCCTTGACCTCTTGAGAGGTCACATTTTGGGGGTATATAGACTACTCCCACCCTTGTCTTCCTCCCCATACTATTCATGATTTCGACCCAAATAGATTCTACATCATTATCCACTGCCTTTAAATCACGACACAGCATTGTTCTGAAACCTTACATGATTAACAATGCTACCCCACCTCCTTTCCCCTTAGGCCTGTTCTTTTGGAATATTGTATGCCCGGGAATGTCCAGCACCCAGTCCTGGTCACCCTGCAACCACGTTTCAGTAATAGCTAGTGCATCATACTCACATGTTGCTATCTGTGCTATCAACACATCTATCTTAGGGGCAGCACGGTGACGCAGTGAGTTAGCCCTACTGCCTCACGACGCCGAGGTCCCAGGTTTGATCTGGGTCACTGTTCATGTGGAGTTTGCATATTCTCCCCGTGTTTGTGTCGGTTTCCCCCCGATAACCCAAAGATGTGCAGACTCGGTAGATTGGCCACGCTAAATTGCCCCTTAATTGGAAAAATGAATTGGGTACTCTAAACTTATTTTTTTAAAAATCTATCTTGTTGCAAATGTTTTGTGCATTCAGACATAAAATATGAGCTTTGAATTTTTTTTTAAAGCTGTTTTCAACTCTGGATTTGCTCTGTGTTGCCTATTTTTGTTTACGATTCCTATCCCGGCCTGTCACACTGTGACAGTTAAGTTCTCCCATACTATCCTGTGCCACCGCTTTCTCATCTATCCCTGATTTTCCAAAGCTTCCCTCTCCTTGTCCGGGATTCTCCCCTACCCGGCGGGGCGGGGGGTCACAATGGGGTGGAGTGGCGTGAACCACTCCGCACCTTTCTCTGCACCTTTAGGGGCCAAGCCATAACCTTGAGGGGCTAGGCCCGCGCCAGAGTGGTTGGCGCCCCGCCGGCCGACGGGAAAGGCATTTGGCGCCACACCAGCCGGGCCCGAAGGGACTTCGCCAGCCGGCGGAAGTCCGCACATGCGCTGGAGCGTCAGCGGCTGCTGACGCCATCCCCGCGCAGGCGCAGGGCAGGGGGTCACCTCCGCTTCCGCCATCGTGAAGACTATGGCCAATGCGGAAGGAAAAAAGTGCCCCCACGGCACAGGCCTGCCCGCTGATCGGTGGGCCCCGATGGCGGGCCAGGCCACCGTGGGGGCACCCCCCCGGGCCAGATCGGCCCGCACCCCCCCCCCCCCCCAGGACCCCGGAGCCCACTCACGCTGCCTGGTCTTGCCGGTAAGGTAGGTGGTTTGATTCCCGCCGGCGAGACTGGCATGACAGCAGCGGGACTTCGGCCTAACGCGGGCCGGAGAATCGCCAGGGGGTGCTCGCCGATAGGCATGGCACTATTCCCACCCCCGGCAAATCTGTGGTGCCGGAGACTTTGGGAGACGGCAGGGGCGGGATTCACACCGCTCCCCGGCGAGTCTCCGACCCGGCCGGGGGGGGTGTCGGGGGAATCCAGCCCCTTGTTAGGGATCTTTTATGAGTCCTTGGTGCAATGTAATAGGGCAGCACGGTAGCATTGTGGATAGCACAATTGCTTCACAGCTCCAGGGTCCCAGGTTCATTTCCGGCTTGGATCACTGTCCGTGCGGAGTCTACACATCCTCCCCGTGTGTGCGTGGGTTTCCTCCGGGTGCTCCGGTTTCCTCCCACAGGCCAAAGATGTGCAGGTTAGGTGGATTGGCCATGATAAATTACTCTTAGTGTCCAAAATTGCCCTTAATGTTGGGTCGGGTACTGGGTTATGAGGATAGGGTGGAAGTGTTGGTCTTGGGTAGGGTGCACTTTCCAAGAGCCGGTGCAGACTCGATGGGCCGAATGGCCTCCTTCTGCACTGTAAATTCTATGATAATATTCACATGATCTGTCACTACCTGTTGTTTCCTGTTGACACTCAGACTAGTCACTAATCTGCACACCTACCTTTAACTTTGGCTTCTTAATTTTTTAAGTAACAGAACCCTCAGCCTACCCTTTAGTTGAAAGCCCTTCCCTACTTCTCTAATTATAACGTCCACAAGAACACTGCTCCCAGCCTGGTTCAGATGTCGGCCGTCCCAATAGTACAGCCCCCACTTTCCCCAGTACTGGTGCCAATGTCTCACAGACTGATGCCCACTTCTCCCACACCAGTCTTTGAGCCACATATTCACCTCTCTAATTTTACATACCCTTTGCCAATTTGCACGTGGCTCAGGTAATAATCCAGAGATTGTAACCTTGGAGATTCTATTCTTTACTTTAGCGCCTGACTCCTTAAACTGCCTATACAGGACCTCCTTCCTCATTTTATGTTGTTGGCCCCTACATGGACCACAACCACTGGATCCTTCCCATCCCATCGCAAGTTACTCTCCAGCCCGGAGCTAATGTCCTGATCCCTGGCACCAGGCAAGCAACACAGTCTTCTACAAGTCCTGGCTAAAAGAGCAGAGTCAATTTCCCTTACTATACTATCCCCAACCATGATTATACAGGTATTTGCCTTATCTCCCCCTACTTGAATGGCTCCCTGAACCATGGTGCCGTGGTCAGTTTGTTTATCTTCCCGACAATCCCCTCTCTCATCCACACAAGGAGCAAGAATCTCATACCAGTTGGACAGGGATAAGGGCTGAGACTCCTGCACGGCTATCCATTGGATCCTTCTACCTACCTCACATGCAGTCACACTTTCCTATCCCTGACCATTTTCAGAATTTAAGGCAGTTAATCTAAGTGGTGTTACTGCCTCCTGAAACACTGTATTCAGTTAACTCTCCCCCTCCTTGAAGTGTCGCAATATCTGAAACTCACATTCAAGCTCACTAACTCTTGAGCCGACGTTCTTAAAGCAACCAACATTTGCTACAGATCTGGGCGCTATGAACCACAAAAGTGTTCACCAGCTCAAACATGTTGCAGCTACAACACATTGCCAGGCCCAGCATCCCTTTTTTATTTAACTAGAATTTACTTGATTTAAAATTTCAATTTGTTTTTACTGATGTCACTAATCTTTACATCCCGCAGTTTCTGTTTCCTTACCTCGCCTTCACTTCTGTAATGAACTCCAATTAGCTTTATTGGTTGGCTAATTGGAGTATGAGCTCCCTCAATGATAGCTCATTGATGGGGCCTATATAATCACCTGTGTAGGCTTTGTGAGCCAGTCCTAAGTTGACTGGACTGCTAGCAGCACCGTTTGTAGCTGCTCCTGTGATATCGTTATTGTAAATAAATATTGGTGTGGTGACGGAACTCCTGCCTCCCGTGGATTACTACAGTGGTGACGAGGTAAACTAAGAATTTTGCGGAGACCAGCTGCCGCACTCGGAGGGTAAGCCACGCCATTTTTAAAATGCCGTTTTTTGGGAGGTTAGAGGCATTCGACCCGGCTATTGAGGACTGGTCCCAGTATGTGGAGAGAATGTGTTGCTTCTTCCGGCAAATAATATACTGGCGGACGAAAGGAGACGGCTTATCCTGCTGTCGGCGTGCGGGCCCTCAGCTTTTGTCATTATACGTAGTCTGACTTATCCCGATGTGCCGGACACACAAACCTTCCAAGAATTAACGGAATTGGTGAAAGAGCACTACGACCCAAAACCACCCCTCATTTTGCGTAGGTACAGATTCTACACAGCGAAGCGGGAAGACAGGGAGTCAGTCACGAATTTCTTGACCCGCCTGAGAAGGCTGGCGGAAAAATGTGGGTTCGGCTCGACGCTAAATGAAATGCTTCGGGACTGGTTAGTGTGTGGTATTAACGACCCCACAATACAGAAACGCCTGTTGGCGGAAACGGAGCTAGACTGCAGGCAGGCGTTACAGCTCGCACTGTCCCTAGAAAAGGCAGCAAGTGGGGCGCAGGAACTACAGGGCATGCCAATGGAGGTAGATACCAGATAGCCGCTCTCAGGAAAAGCCTGAGGAATAGAGGGAAAAAGGAAAACCCCAGAACTGCCCCCAAGTCTGCCAGGACTAACTGGAGACAGAGGGAAGTACCGGCTGAGGCTCCCCCAACAGAGAAGGACCATTTTTGGCACCAGACAGAGTGGGGTAACAGCGACAGAAACCCTAGAAGGTGGCAAAAGAGGAATAGCAGGTGGGGACGCAGGGAAGTACACAACCTAGACGCCCCATCCTCCTCCGAAGGGAAATAATTGTATAATATTGCAACAAAGAAAGCAGAACCCATTAAGATTACCCCACGGGTGAACGGGCGGCCGACAATAATGGAAATAGACACGGGTGCGGCTGTATCAGTAATGGGAGTGGCAGCATTTAGTAAAATCAAAGATGGACTCCAGCCACTAAACCCAACAAAAACATCGACGAAACTTAAAATCTATACGGGGGAACCCCTGGAATTTCTAGGCACGACTCATGTACCCGTGGAATATGAGAAACAATTGCTCAGATTACCGTTGACGATAGTAGAGGGCTCCGGACCGAGCTTAATTGGACGAAACTGGCTGAAAGACCTAAAATTAGATTGGATGAAAATTTTCCAGAGTGGAAGCGGGCAGTTGAGTGGAGTACTCCAAAAATACCCGGAGGTCTTCCAGGAAGGTTTGGGGGAAATCATAGGCACCAAAGCAACTTTGCACGTGGACCCAGAAGCCCTTCCGAAATTTTGTAAGGCCAGGCCGGTACCTTTTGCATTAAGGAAGAAAGTAGATGACAAAATAGAAAGGTTACGGCGCGACGGCATTATCAGACCAGTACAGTTCTCGGAATGGGCAGCGCCGGTGGTACCAATTTTGAAGCCAGACGGCTCGATACGTCTCTGTGGGGATTTCAAACAGACGGTAAACAAATACGCACTGCTGGACAAATACCCAATCCCGAAAATAGACGACCTATATGCCAAATTGACAGGTGGGCTTTTGTTCACGAAACTGGACATGAGCCACGCCTACCTGCAGTTAAAACTGGACAAGGACTCCCAGAAGTTCGCTACGATCAACACCCTGAAGGGCCTTTTTCGTTATACTAGGCTACCTTTCGGAGTGTCATCAGCCTGTGCTATATTCCAGCGTACGATGGAAAATATTCTGCAGGGACTACCGCAGGTGGCGATTTATTTGGACGATGTCTTAATCACGGCTAGGACAAACAGGGAACACTTAAGCAACCTGGAGGAAGTGCTCAGGTGTTTCGCAAAGGCAGGCGTATGGCTAAAAAGGGAAAAATGTGTTTTTCTGGCCCCACAAGTGACGTACCTGGGATATAAAGTAGACGAGTCAGGCTTACACCTATTAGAAGACAGAGTAAGGGCAATAAAAGAAGACCCAGCTCCCACCGGTCTAGGAGTTACGATCATTTGTAGGGTTGGTAACCTATTATGGAAAATTTATTGAAAATAGGGCATCCATCCTAGAACCCCTCCACCAGCTACTAAAAAAGGGGCAAGAATGGAAATGGTCCACCCACCAAAACCGAGCATTTAGGGACATTAAGGAACAGCTGTCATCCGAAAATGTCCTAGAGCATTATTACCCAAGGAAGGAATTGGTGGTCACTTGTGATGCCTTAGCCCACAGAGGAAGGAATGGGGAAGAACAGCCAATAGCCTATGCTTCGAGGACCTTGGCGATGGCTGAGAGGAAGTACGCCCAAATCGAGAAGGAAGGACTGGCGGTGATAATCGTAGTATTAAAATTTCACCAGTATCTGTACGGGCGGAAATTCACCATAGTGACGGACCATAAGCCGTTATTAGGGTTATTAAAAGAAGACAAGTCAATACCCCCGATTGCATCAGCTAGAATCCAACGCTGGGTGTTGCTACTGGCGGCGTACAGATACGTTCTGGAGCACAGACCGGGAACGCGAGTAGCAAATGCAGATGCTTTGAGCAGACTTCCCCTCCCAGACACTCCGCCGCAAATACCAAAAGTAGAGGAGACAGTAATGACTCTAAATTTTTTGAACACCCTACCAGTAGATGCACAACATATTCGGTTATGGACGCAAAAAGACCCAGTTTTAGCCAAGATGAATCATTTACTGCTAACAGGGGAACTGGAAAGACCAGTGGAGCCCCAGATGCACCCATACTGGAGCAGAAGGGACCAAATAACCGTAGAAGACGGTATCCTATTATGGGGAGCCCGGGTAATATTCCCAGCTCAGGGCCGTCAGGCAATCTTAACTGAGTTACATCATGGACACCCAGGGGTGTCTAAAATGAAGATGCTGGCTCAAAGATACCTTTGGTGGCCAGGTTTGGACACAGACATAGCAACCTTGGTACGTCGGTGCCAGGAGTGCCAACAGGGGCAAAGAGTGCCACCAGCGGCGCCATTGCACCCGTGGGAATGGCCAGGCAGACCGTGGACCCGCCTGCATATTGACCACGCCGGCCCTTTCATGGGCTCAATGTTTTTGGTGATAGTGGACCCCCACTCCAAATGGTTGGACGTCCACCGGGTAAATGCGGCAAGCACAGCATCGACAATTGAAAAGCTCAGGGCCTCGTTAGCAACACATGGACTTCCGGAGGTATTGGTGTCGGACAACGGAACGGCATTCACAAGTGGGGAATTTGGAAAATTCCTGAAGGAAAACGGAGTCCGTCATATCAAAATGGCCCCTTACCATCCACGACCAACGGCCTGGCAGAGAGAGTGGTCCAGACACTTAAAGCGGGACTCAAGAAGCAGCCGGCAGCGTCAATAGACACAAAGCTCTCCCGCTGGCTGTTTGATTACAGGACCACACCGCATTCCTCAACAGGCATACCACCAGCTGAACTCTTAATGGGAAGGCGGCTGCGAACGAGGCTGAGTCTCCTTTTCCCAAATTTAACGGGGAAAGTGGAGATACAACAGAAGGCCCAACGCAGGTGGCATGATAATAGTCGGCAGCAGAGACATTTCCAGGTGGGGGCACCGGTTTGGGTCAAGAATTATGGGAATGGACCAACGTGGGTCAAAGGCACGGTAGAGTCCCAAACAGGGCCCATATCCTATGAGGTTTCGATAGGAGGTAAGGTGCTGAAGAAACACCTAGACCAAATAAGGGCAGCGGAACCACACCTGGAGGCAGGCGAAGCAGGACCGCCTCAAGCTGGGATAGCCCAGACGGAAAGGATACCCACACCCCAGCCCCGAGCAATTTCTCCAGACCCTGTCATCCAGTCGTCAGAGTCGGAGATGGACACGTTCGACGAGACACCTCTCCCCAAGGAGGAGGAACAACAACTTCCAAGGAGGTCGTCAAGGAAAAGACGGGCACCTATAAGGTACACCCCGCCCACTTCGGAGAACGACCCGGCGGACGACACAGAGGTGACAGACCCAGACATGAGGAGCAGGAAGAACTCAGAGGAATGCCAGCTGGCAGGAATTCCTCAGACCTTGGGGGGGGGGGGGGGGGGGGGTGTAATGAACTCCAATTAGCTTTATTGGTTGGCCAATTGGAGTATGAGCTCCCTCAATGATAGCTCATTGAGGGGGCCCATATAAGCACCTGTGTAGGCTTTGTGAGCCAGTCTTAAGTTGACTGGACTGCTGGCAGCACTGTTTGTAGCTGCTCCTGTAATATCGTTATTGTAAATAAATATTGGTCTGGTGATGGAACTCCTGCTTCCCATGGATTACTACAACTTCCAAAGTCAGAAAGGTAGAAGAGAGACTAACATTCCAGTCACTTACCTGTGATATCAGACATGTTCACTCTGTACTCTGCATGACTGCAACGTATGCCCCAATTCTCCTGTCCTGACCCACACCTGCCCCCACTGACCCAAGCTCTGGCCCACACCTGCCTCCACTGACCCAAGTCCCTGCCCACACCTGTCCCCACTGACCCAAGTCCTGGCCCACACCTGTCCCCACTGACCCAAGCTCTGGCCCACACCTGTCCCCACTGACCCAAGCTCTGGCCCACACCTGTCTCCACTGACCCAAGTCCTGGCCACACCTGCCCCTACTGACCCAAGCTCTGGCCCACACCTGTCCCCACTGACCCAAGCTCTGGCCCACACCTGCCCCCACTGACCCAAGTCCTGGCCCACACCTGCCCCTACTGACCCAAATCCTGGCCCACACCTGCCCCCACTGACCCACACCTGCCCCTACTGACCTAAGCCCTGGCCACACCTGACCCCACTGACCCAAGTCCTGGCCCACACCTGCCCCTACTGACCCAAATCCTGGCCCACACCTGCCCCCACTGACCCAAGTCCTGGCCCACACCTGCCCCTACTGACCCAAGTCCTGGCCCACACCTGACCCCACTGACCCAAGTCCTGGCCCACACCTGCCCTACTGACCCAAGTCCTGGCCCACACCTGACCCCACTGACCCAAGTCCTGGCCCACACCTGCCCCTACTGACCCAAGTCCTGGCCCACACCTGCCCCCACTGACCCACACCTGCCCCTACTGACCTAAGCCCTGGCCACACCTGACCCCACTGACCCAAGTCCTGGCCCACACCTGCCCCTACTGACCCAAATCCTGGCCCACACCTGCCCCCACTGACCCAAGTCCTGGCCCACACCTGCCCCTACTGACCCAAGTCCTGGCCCACACCTGACCCCACTGACCCAAGTCCTGGCCCACACCTGCCCCTACTGACCCAAGTCCTGGCCCACACCTGACCCCACTGACCCAAGTCCTGGCCCACACCTGCCCCCACTGACCCACACCTGCCCCTACTGACCTAAGCCCTGGCCACACCTGTCTCCACTGACCCAAATCCTGGCCCACACCTGCCCCCACTGACCCAAGTCCTGGCCCACACCTGCCCCTACTGACCCAAGTCCTGGCCCACACCTGACCCCACTGACCCAAGTCCTGGCCCACACCTGCCCCTACTGACCCAAGTCCTGGCCCACACCTGACCCCACTGACCCAAGTCCTGGCCCACACCTGCCCCTACTGACCCAAGTCCTGGCCCACACCCTCCCCCACTGACCTAAGCCCTGGCCACACCTGCCCCCACTGACCTAAGCTCTGGCCCACACCTGACCCCACTGACCCAAGTCCTGGCCCACACCTGCCCCTACTGACCCAAGTCCTGGCCCACACCCTCCCCCACTGACCTAAGCCCTGGCCACACCTGCCCCCACTGACCTAAGGTCTGGCCCACACCTGCCCCCACTGACCCAAGTCCTGGCCCACACCTGCCCCTACTGACCCAAATCCTGGCCCACACATGCTCCCACTGACCCAAGTCCTGGCCCACACCTGTCTCCACTGACCCAAGTCCTGGCCAACACCTGCTCCCACTGACCCAAGGTCTGGCCCACAGCTGCCCCCACTGACCCATGTCCTGGCCCACAGCTGCCCCCACTGACCCAATCGGCTACTTCTCTTGCCCACATTGCTCTCTGAACCCTGACTTCACCTCAGGAGCTCTTCCTCTGGATTCAGTTTGAAAGTTTTCCCACCACTCAGATCAGCTGCTCCCCAGAAGGCTCTCTCTCTCTTTGGCCTCTGGTGCTCTGTGCCTCTGGTGCTCGCTGTGCTGCTCTGAGGGAGTACATGCGACTCTGATTGAAAGATGGACTCTGGGGAATGTGATGTCTCTTCTTTCACCTTTTCATTCCTCTCATGGCTCAGCTACTTCACTGCTCCACCGTGCTGGAGAGAACTTTGATACAGTAAGGTTCAACATTGGGAGGCTAAGGCTAAGGTACTTGTCACCCCATTTAAGGTGGCAGACAAATTGGGTGGGATTCTCCGTTGCCCAACGCCGATAGCGTAATCAGCGATCAGGCGGAGAATACCTTTTTACGACCGAATCGGGGCGTCGCCTGTTTTCATATGTTCCGCCCGCTCCAAAACAGTGTCATCATGGAGTAGACTGAAAGCCATTGGGATGGCCTCAGGACGTCACCTGAAGGACCTCCCTTGATGCTCCGCCCCCGATGGACCGAGCTCACGAGGGCACGGCCTCGTTTTCGCCAACCTCGCGTGGCGGCCCTGGACTGTGTCCAGCGGTGCTACAGTCGGGGGGGGGGGGGGGGGGGGAGGGGAGAGCTGTGCCGCTCGTTGGGGTGGCTTCGTCGATGGTTGGGGGTACTGGTGGGAGGTGGGCCGGTGGTGGCAAGGGGGGTTCTAGGAGGGCACTATCTGGCAGGTTTGATCCATCCGCAGCCGGCGCCATGTTGTACGGCGTGACTGCTGCAGGTCGTCGCCATGCGCAGGCGCGGCCAAGGACCGGGCCATTCAACGGCCATTTTTGGCGCGGGAACTGGGGGTTTTGCCCGGCGCCGCTGCCAGCCCCCGATTTTGGCATCATAGAACACCACAGTTCCCACGCCGCCATCGGCACTTTGCCACAAAATCGGAGAATCTAGCAAATTGACAACCAAAGTCTGCGCTGTGGTAATGAAGCATGCAGGCACTCATTTAATTGTTTGGTATGATGCCACTGATCACTCTACCCACAGAAGACAGAATTGTCTTCATGGCCTGTGACAGCAACTCACCCTCATGCTTGAGGTCAACTCTTCCCAACTCTGTAATGGTGGTGATTCCACTTTGAAGGCTTGCCTGTGCATCACACGTTGTCTGCTGCTGCTCAATGGCTATCTTCTTAATCACCAGCCCTTGAAGTACTACATCTGTGCCCAGCTAAACCACGCTTAGAGAGGGCTGTACCCTCCAACATGGAGTCTTCACTGCTGTCTCTGTCTCCCTGATCTTATCTTGTTCAATTGTGAAGTGAGTCAACAAGTGAAGACACACTATCTGTCTTACTTGTCCTGCCCAAGTGTGAGTATCTGAGCTGGAGTATAGTTCTGTACCAGTCCTGCGATGGTGCACCCTCAGAAGGACTAAACTCTTCCAAGGAATTATTGTTAGCACCTTCCATTGACTGTTGCTACATCTGTGGAGACCCTGTGGAAGATATAGGACATTTACTAATCCTCGAAATGGTAGGAATATGCTGCAATTTATCACTATGAAGCTGATTAGATTTCATTCTCTGAGTGCAGTATGACATGTAGGTGACTTTTAATTAACTGAGTCAGCAGGTAGCCGGGAGCAGCTATTCTCCAGTCACCAAGGATGCTGAAACTCCACTGATCCCTGGTGTCTCTTCCTCTTACACTTGTCAGCTGCAAGATGTTTGGAGAGTCCCTGTCCAGTTCTCTCCTTCTCCCTTATGTTCTGACATCTCTTCTCCTGAAAGGAAGGAAAGAAGAGATGAGAATGAGTGGCATGTGTTCCTCTGATAATCGCCGACTTTGGGGTTGGGGGGTGGGGGGGGGGGGGGGGGGTGCTACAAGCAGTGATGTGCTGAAATAGGCTTGACAAGACAGGGTGAGGGGGTGGAGTGATGTGCACAGCAGGATGTAAATTAAGAACCAACATTCCATGACTGAATTATATCACACAACCTTTTGCATCTTTAGAGCTGAGACTATTATGAAAGGCCACACTTGTGTTGTCCATCTCCCATTGTCCTGAGAAGGTGATGGTGGGTTATTTTCTTGCACCCGTGCAATCCAGTTTCAATGGTGCTCTCATAATGGTGTTAGATAGGAAATTGCAGGATATTGACCTACTGTTGATAAAAGAGCCTCAATGCATTGCCCAATGTTTTTGTGTGAGACTTGGAAAGGTTAATTTTAGATGTCTTCTCATTCCAGTGACTGGCCAGCGACTGCCACATTCTGCGGATTAACACAGAAAAAAAGTTCCTCTGAACGGGAATGCAAGACAAATATCTTCATGTCCACCAATCGTAATTCTATCATCATTATAGCAGGCATAATTCCACAAGCGGAAGTTAGACAACAAGCATCAACTGTTCCTTCTCCAAGATGGAATAACTTGTTTTTACATGATGGGGGTGGAATTAGTGGTCGTGGAAAACGGGCTCAGAACACATTTATGCCACATGCCAATGAACTTTCTCGCTGAAGTAGTGTTAATGATAAGGATTTATGTTGGCGACATGGGGATAATCTGAAAAGAAGTTCACCTGTAGAATTAAAACTCACGCTGGTTTACTGACACTTTGTCCCATTTTAGAACACAGTGCAGATTAAAATTTCTTTGCTTCCCAATTATTCTTTCAGCAGAATTCCTGAATCTGGGCATGCATGACCTTGCATGTGTACCCATTTCGACAATGTAAGAACACTTGATTGATTGCCACAATATGGCCCTTTTGATGACTGTGTCAAGTTTTTCACGCACTGTAAGCTGCATTTATTTCACGGTCTGGTCCCAGTTCCATGACACGATTATATGTGCTTTCAGTCCCTCTGATTCCTCCATCTCTTCCTCGGACAGCTGTGACAGACCTTGACAGCTGTGCTTGGGGAACAAGACTCAGCAAAGGCATTGAGACTGAAAAACAGATGTTCACCTAATTAGCTGACGGCTTCTCTGGTACTGATTGGGTTTTATTTAAAAGGACAACACCATCAGACACAGAGCAATTTCAAATTGTGCAGCATACTTTGCATTTTCATCTTACACTTTAATTACAGTTGTCATTTTTTTTCTCTGTGTCCAGGCAGATGTGCTTTCTCAATCTGACTATGCTGATGAGCAAGGACAACTCTTCATCGTTTTTCTGTTCTTTGTTTAGAAAATAGCGAATAAATTAAAATCCGTTCAATTAGGAGAACAGTCAAAGACTTTTTTATTTAACAAGCAAGGGATTATAATTCGAACTGGAAACATGACATATTACTGCAGCAAGCATTCAAGTAATTATAATGTATTATGTTTAACATCTGGGCAATTAATCACAATAAGCTTTGCCAATCTGATTATTATTCTGGTGATAGCCTTTCTCTCACTTTATTCCATAATTTCCGAGTCATATATGATGTTTCAAATTTTTATAGTCTTTATCACATGCCATAATTTAATACAGATCAACGAGAAGCGAAAATGATCTTGTTAGTTTATCTGGTGTTTGTCAAGACAGAAACAATCTGAACAATGGAAAGATGGCGGGAGTGAATGTCTAAGGTAGTGGATGGGGTGTCAATCAAATTGGTTGCTTTCTCTAGAATGGTACTTGTTTTCTATTCATTGAATGCGGGGCATTACTGGCTGGGCCAGCATTTATTACCAATCCCTCATTCCCCTTAAACTGAGTGGCTTGTTAGGCCATTTCAGAGGCATTTTTAAGAATCAACCACATTGCTGTGGGTCTGGAGACATATGTAGGGCAGACCAGGTAAGGATGGCAGATTTCCTTCCCTTCTTAAAGTATATTAGGTGTCAAGTTTCTTGAGTGTTGTTGGAGCTGCACACATCCATGCAAGTGGACAGTATTCCATCACACGCCTGACCTGCGACTTGTTGATAGTGGACCGTCTTTGGGGAGGCACTTCAGAATTCACAGCCTCTGACCTGCTCTTGTAGCCACAGTATTGACATGGCTGGCTCACTTCGGTTTCTGGTCAATGGTAATTCAGTGATGGTAATACCACTGAGTGTGAAGGGGAGATGGTAGAATTTATTTTTTGGCGATGGTGATGGCCTAATATATGTGTGGCTCTGGGAACTATCCAAAAGTGTGAGGTGAATCACAAACTTCGGATGGTTCTGACTGTCTTAGCTGAATAGTTATCCAGGAAATGTTAAATCTATTTCTGCCCGGTGGTAACTATGGTACTGATCCTCCCCTCCTTTGACCCGCAATGGGGCATCTCCACCCATCCCCTCCAAGCGCCCACAGTGTCCCCCCACACCAAAGAACCCACACAGGATTCCCCATATATGTCCCACTGCCCCACTAAACCCGTACCCTCCAGACTATCCCCTGACTCTCACATTGCACCACCCTGACCACCTGACATCCATTCTGACCATCCCCCACTGATGACACCCTATTAACCATCTGACCCCACCCCCACCTATCCAACCCCACCCTGTGACCACATGACCCCCGAATATCCAGCTTCACCCACTGACCACCCGATCCACATTGCCCAGACGTAATTGCCAATATTTTCTGAAAACATTGCCAATACTTCCTGAACACTCAAACACCCCCCCCCCCACTGACTACCTGACACCCACCCCCACCACTGACCACCCAAACCCACAATGATCACCCAGCCCCACCTCCAACTGACCACCCGACCACCCACTCGATCTTCTCGACCACCTTTGACCACCTGATCCCATCCCAACCAGCCAAATGCTCCACCAACTAAACATGCCGCTGACCACCTGACACCATTCCCCTCCCCACCACTCCTGCAAATCCAAATCTTACCCATTTACCTTACAAACCTACCTTCACCCTGGCTTCTCATAGACATTTAAGCCTAACTGCTTTACGACAGCTAGTGTTGTAAAAATGGGGCGTGGTTTCCTTACTCTTGAGTTTGCTGCTGCCCTGACACAAGGCCTCGGGCACCAGTTGTACTGGACAGTATACACCCAGCTTGAGTCGGGAGGTCAGGTGAAAAATGAGGAGCTGAACTTTGAACTAGGAGAGGAGTAACAATCAGACTCTGACTGTCATGGCAGATGTTCATAGCAATACTTTACATCATTACATAAATGTATTCATATTTAGGGGAAATATCTTAAATATTAATTTGGGTAACTATGCCATTTAAAGAAAAATGAAGTTTGTCCAGAAGATACTGCTGATATTAGTTTGTTTTCTAAACTCAATGCACTAAACTCCAATAACTCTGACCCTGTGCTTATCATACAAGCCAAGGAGACTGACTTTATATTGCTGCCTCAAATGTGCTTTTGCGATAACTTGCCAGCACCATTCACAATTGATATTTTACAATTTGTGCCAGCACTATAGGCTGGCATGCTACTAGGTGTGGCTGTGCCAGTAGGATTTGGAAAGTTGGCAATGCAGATGGCAGTTTTCCACCAACTAACACAAAAGCAATGAACAGAATGGAGTAGTTCATGCAAAGTCTCAAATATATGTATTTCCAAGACACCATCACATTTTTGAGCACCATGGAGCACACATCTGTCCGTCTTAATTGTTTATCAGAATTAGATAAAAAGGTAAGAGTTGGGAGGGAAGTAGAGGCTTCTAATTATTACCCGATTCCCTAACCATTCATTGTTCAACAATTTGCATAATCAAACTTGAAGTAGCTGATGTGGCCCACACTGCATTTACATTTCATTTGCACATCATTTCTCCACTGCCTGTTCAGAATTCGAATTGCCTCTACTTCGTCAATGATAGGGGATCTTCTACCCAACTTTGTGCAGACTGCATCAGCAGCTCAGCCATCAGTGAATCAACACATTCTCCATCTTAGAGTGAGAGTGGTTGGCACAGTTGCTTCACAGCTCCAGGGTCCCAGGTTCGATTCCCGGCTTGGGTCACTGTCTGTGTGGAGTTTGCACGTTCCCCCTGTATCTGCGGGGGTTTCCTCCGGGTGTTCCGGTTTCCTCCTAGTCCAAAGATGTGCAGGTTAGGTGGATTGGCCGTGCTAAATTGCCCCTTAGTGTCAAAAAGGTTGGGTGGGGTTACTGGGATAGGGCTTAGTCATAGGCATAGAATTTACAGTGCAGAAGGAGGCCATTCAGCCCATCGAGTGTGCACCGGCCCTTGGAAAGAGCACCCCACTTAAGCCCACGCCTCCACCCTATTCCCGTAACCCATTAACCCCACCTAACCTTTTTAGACACTAAGGGCAATTTACAATGGCCAATCTACCTAACCTGCACATCTTTGGACAGTGGGAGGATACCAGAGCACCCGGAGGAATCCCACGTACGCATGGGGAGAACGTGCAGACTCCGCACAGATAGTGATCCAAGCCGGGAATCGAATCTTGGACCCTGGAGCTGTGAAGCAATTGTGCTAATCACTGTGCTACCGGGCTTGGGTAGGGGGCTCTTTCCAAGGGCCTGTGCAAACTTGAAGGGCCAAATGGTCTCCTTCTGCACTGTAAATTCTATGATTCTATGATTATCCATGTGGCTCTTTACATAGAGCGTAATTATTGCAATTGGATCATTAGGAAAAGGCAAGAAGAGAAAACTGGAATAAATTATTTAAAATTAATTTACAGGATGTGGACGTCGTTGGTTAGGCCAGCATTTATTGCTCATCTCTAGTTGCCCTTCAGCAGGTGGTGGTGAGTTGCCTTCTTGAACAGCTGCATTCTCTGAGGTGTAGGCACACCCCCTGTGCTATTAGGGAGGGGATTCCAGGATTTTAGTCCAGGATGATAGTGAAAGGACAGCGATATATTTCCAAGTCAGGGTGGTGAGTGACTTGGAGGAGATCCTCCAGATGGTGGGGTTCCCAGGTATCTGCTGCCTTTGTCCGTCTAGATGGAAGCAGTTGAAGATTTGGAAGGTGCTGCCTAAGGAACCTTGGATAAAAGCAAATTACTACAGATGCTGGAATCTGAAACCAAAGAGAAAATGCTGGTAAATATCATGCAGGTATGGCAGCATAGAACATAGAAAATACAGCAAAGAACAGGCCCTTCGGCCCACAATGTTGTGCCAAACTTTTGTCCTGGATTAAGAACAAATAAATCTAAACCCCATCATTCTACCGTAATCCATGTACCTATCCAATAGCCACTTGAAGGTCCCTAATGTTTCTGACTCAACTACTTCCACAGGCAGTGCATTCCATGCTCCCACTACTCTCTGGGTAAAGAACCTGGGCGCGATTCTCCGACCCCCACGCTGGGTGGGAGAATCGCGGGAGTGCCGGGCGAATCACGCCACGTCGCCCTGGCACCCCCACGTGATTCTCCCACCTCCGGCCTGGATGGGCCGAGCGGCCTGCCGAATCCAACCGGTTCACTCCGGCGCCAACCACACCTGGTCGCTGCCGGCGTGAAAATCGCGCGACCGCTGCGTGTGGGCCTGTGGGGGGGCGGAGGGAGGATCGAGCACCAGGGGCGTGCTCAGGAGGGGTCTGGCCCGCGATCGGTGCCCACTGATCGTCGGGCCGGTGTATCTGAAAGCCGCACTCTTTTCCCTCCGCCGTCCCGCAAGATCAATCCTCCATGTTTTGCAGGACAGCGGAGGGGAAGACGGCAACTGCGCATGCGCGGGTGACGTCATTTAGGCGCCGCCGGCCGCGTCATTCAGGCCGCGGTGCTTTGGCGCAAGCGTCAAGGCCCAGCGCACGAGATTGACGCGCCGCCGCTCCTAGCCCCCCCGGGGGGGGGTAGAATAGGGTGCGAGGAGCGGCCTCCGACGCCGGAGTGTAACACTCCGGGTTTCACTCCGGCGTCGGCACTTTGTCTCCCTTTGGGAGAATTTCGCCCCCTACCTCTGACATCCCCCCTATTTTTTCCAACATTCACCTTAAACTTATGTCCCCTTGTAATGGTTTGTTCCACCTGGGGAAAAAGTCTCTGACTGTCTACTCTATCTATTCTACTGACCATCTTATTAACCTCTTTTAAGTTTCCCCTCATCCTTCTCCGTTCTAATGAGATAGTGCAGCATCTGTAGGAAGAGAAAAGAGCGAACGTTTCAAGTCCAGATGACCGTTTGTCAAAGCTTTGTAATATTTACTGGCTAGTCCAGTTCAGTTTCTGATCAATAGTTACCCCCCAGGATGTTGATTGTGGGGGATTCAGCAATAGTGATGTTATTGAATGCCAAGGGGTGATGATTAGATTCTCTCTTGTTGGAGGTGGTCATTGCCTGGCACTTGTGTGGTGTGAATATTACTTGCCACCTGTCAGACTAAGCCTGGATATTGTCCAAGTCTTGCTACATTTGGACATAAACTGCTTCAGTTTCTGAGGAGTCGGGAATGGTGCTGAACATTGTGCAGTCATGCACAAACATCCCCTCTTCTGACCTTATGATGGAAGGAAGGTCATTGATGAAACAGCTGAAGGTGGTTGGGTTTAGGACAATATTCCAGGAAAGAAAGATTTGCATTGATATAGTGCCTTTCGTGGTATCAGGCCTGCAATATCCCACACGGGACCTACAGGGTGGGAATGCTTGTCTTCCCCGTGCAGAGTACAATTCCAATGAAAAACGGTGTTGGATTCACCGGGGTCAGGATTGCCACTCGAGAGGCTGACAAGTTGCAGCTGCATATAAGCACTCCACTCCCCACACACACTCATTCCAGCCAACAAGATGGCAGCATGGAGAGTGGCACCTTGGTTTGCAGACGCAGAGCTCAAGACCTTACTGGACGCCATGGAGAAGAGATGTTCCCTGGATGGAAAAGAAGCTTCCACTCGCCGCTGTACACCAGGCCTGGGTGCAGGTGGCAGAGGCCGTGAGCACCATGGGCCCCACCGCCAGGACTTGACAGCAGTGCAGGAAGAAGCTGCACAAAATCCTCAGGGTGGCCAAAGTGAGTAGGCAGTGCCATGTCCCTGGTACCAAACCCCGTCCCACACACTCGTGACCCCCACCCTGGGATTCCACCTAGACATAACGTTAGGGCCCATAAGGCCAGAAAGGTAGACACTAGTTAAGTTGGTACGGATGCAGGATACAGGATAGCATTAGGGGCTAAAGCACAAAATATTGTAGAGGTGTTCACCTGTTCCACCTGTCATGTTTAAAATGAACACCTGTGCACAAAAGTTCCAAACAGTCTTGGTGCGTTTCAGGAGGATGTGAGGGATGGGCTGGACTAGGCGGGCGGCAGAGGGGGCACTGGGTAAGGGGAGGGGATGGGCGGATGTTGGATATGGGCACAGGCCAGTCCCCCAGGTCGGGCACTGCACATCGACCTGGTACCTTGCCCTTCCCCCTCCCTATCAACCCCAGAATCCCCACCACAATTGAAACTCGCCATCGGTAATTCCCCCTGACAGTGGCGGAGCAGTGTGGGAGCCCCAGATAATAGCGTGTTGGGCCCGTTAATGATATGTCAATGGCATTTACCGTACGTGCGACGTAAAACGCATTGATGCTGCTGTCGAGGCACCGGAGCATGGCATTGTCAGGTACCCGGCGCCAGCCTTGATTTTCGGCTGATTCTCCACCCAATCGCGTTTCTCGAATCCAGCTGACGGAGAATCCCGCCCCAAATCTTTGTTGCTCACCTGTCAAATAAAAATACTGGTGGCATCTTGGAATATGTTAATTATGATTTAATATCTGTGTCAAACTAGCTGAGTGTAAATAAACTTGTGCTAACTGTTGCTATGTTTGTTTCTCAATTCAAATTTGCAAACTGTGATTCTCTGTCAGTTTTCATCAGTGTTAAGTCCTAACACAAATACCAAGCTTTAACTGTGTTGGTGGTGAAATGGATTCCAATTTAAAGTGGGGCAGATGCCTTGAGAATACACAATGGGCACCAGGGGAATATCTAGTTTATTCCGCAAGTGAACACGAATGGAGATCTGGGACTTAATCTTCCTGAGATAAATAGTTGAGTGCTCCATACTCCTCATTACAGAATCTGTTTATTCTCACATTGCGAAGTAAACTTAGTTTTAGGCACATAAGGCAATTGTAATTCTTATCATCAATAACTTTCTGTGAAATGGCAGAGAGGAAGAGCAAGAGAGCCAGAAACGCCATTCATTTTTTAAAAAAAGAAATAAACACTCAGGGTGCGATCTACCCACCGTGTTGAGGCTGAAATGCAGTGCGGCACAGCCGGTAGATGCCAGGAGTTCCCTCTTCCCGGATCTACCCAGCTCGCCACGCCTCACAAATCTAAGGCGATCTCGCGAGATGACACAATGTGAATCCCGCCCATTGTGGCAGGATCACTTTTTAGAAAATCTCCATATTAGAGTGAGACAACTAGTCTCACTTTAATATGCTCTCCTACGATCTACCCAGGTGTGAGTTCTAATCCCCTTACCTCGGGCGAGCGCTGTTCAGTCCTGGTCTCCACAAACAGGGATCAGATGGAATGGCACTTGCGAGGGTCTCCCGGGTGATCGGAGATTGGCAGGTGCTTGCCATCTGGGCAAGATGGCACCCTGTCACTGCTGGTGCTACGCTGGCAATGCCACTTGGGTGTCAGCCTGACACTGCCAAGGTGCCCAGGTGCCACTGGCAGAGGTGCTGCCAGGCTGGCAGTGCCAAGGTGCCATTTATCCAGTGATGGGAATAGGATCCGGGGGTGCTCTTGCCAGTCCGGGGGATGCCCAAGGACCCCCTTATGAGTGAGTTGGGGCTTGAGTAGATCAGAAAACCCAGACACTATTTAGAAATGGCGTCACGATCTCTCCTTGCACTGAGGAGTTCTGGTAAGCAGAGATTCTCAGTGCAGAAAACAGAACTGTGGCCTCCGCCGAGCATTCCTGCTGAGGCTCCCAATCTACCCGAATGGCCGTTCGATAGCATGGTGTTTCTCAGCTCTCCCAGCTCCAGGAAACACCCAGCTAAGCACAGAGCTACGGGACTCAGTTCCCATTTGGTAGATCACACCTTTATCCTTTTCCTGTCCCAACAACCCACTTGCCGGCTGTAATGTCCTCTCATAACCTTGCCAGTACAATCCATGCACACTTATCTTCTTCAGATCTCTGCCCAAAGGCAGGTCTGGCTCACAACTCCATAACCTCCACCATGGGTCGGGCATAGCAGCAGGTTCTGAACCCACCCAAGCTGGAATGGGATCGAACCATGTGCTGTTGGCACCAATCTTCTCCAGATTGGCTGTTCAACCAACTGAGTTGGCACTAAGTTGGCACAGGGGCTATAAAAGGTCATGAAAACATTGGGCGGGGAGGCATAGGGGTTAGCAAGATCCATAAGGGGGCATAGAGGGGCATGGGTTGGCATACAGGGGGTGGCTGGAGGCATGAGATAGCATATGTTGGCAGAAATGGGGCATGGGGGGGATGAGGTCTGGAGAGCTGTTTTTTTTTAATCTTTTAAAAAATAACTTAAACAAGTATTTTCCAGTTTTGCCTGCCGTGGGACCAGATATTCCTGCCTGAATATTTGATTGGCCAGCCTTTTGCTGGTCCATCAAATTTCCCGTCCCACCAGCAATGATTCCCATTGCAGGTGGGATGGGAAAATCCCACCCCAAGCGCCGGAGCACGGAGGCAGGTCATTTTCCCAGCTTGCCTCTGCCCCTGTACTCACTCAGGGGGTGGTGGGGCCAATTTGCAATCCAGCTGACTCACCAATCCCATTCCCCGACCCCTCTTCTCCCACCCCAGAACGAAAATACCAATTGCGAGGACCCATTTTTAAATGGCCAGGAATTCTCCCATCTCTGCGCACCTAACCCAGGAGGGGAAATCTACACCTTGATCTTCATGAAAATCTCTCGACCATAAGACGTAGGAGGAAAAGTAGGCCACTCGGCCCATCGTGTCTGCTCCACCATTCCATAAGATCATGGCTGATCTGATATAATCCTCAACTTCACTTTACCTCCTTATCCCCATAACTCTCGATTCTCTTGTTGCTTAAAAATCTGAATATCTGAGGCTGGAACACACTTAACAACCCAGCCGGCATATCCGTCTGTGGTAAAGAAGTCCACAGATTCACTACCCTCCGAGAGAAAACATTCCTCCTCATCTCTGTCTTAAATGGGCAAACGAAAAGGAAAAGTGAAGTTTACATGCTTTAAAGAGTTAAAATAAAATTAAATCCAAATTCATATAATCTTTAATTGAACGTACTGAACTTACAACTCTATCACCTTCCTCCTTAAGTAATGTAAAATGGAATCACTGGGGCATAAAATGGCAAGGGCTTGAAGTGGTTTGAGTAAACTTAGCCTCCCACAATAAACAAGGCTGTAATTAAGTGATGCTGGTTATTGCAGGGCCATTGTAAGGGTTTATAATATCTTGTGTTAATAAATAATGAGGTCAAGTCAATGGACCTTATAAATAGAGTTTAGCCTTTGCTGGCAGAATGTAACTAAATGAATAACTAGGTGGCAAAAATGTGTGGGAATGTGTGACAAATGAGTATAAATAACATTTGAAATTAAAAAAATATATTTCATATTTTAGGTCTGGTCCTTCATTGGCACCGAAAAACTAACCTATATATTTTTAGATGCAGCTTGACTTGCTAATAATAATAATCGCTTATTGTCACGAGTAGGCTTCAATGAAGTTACTGTGAAAAGCCCCTAGTCGCCACATTCCGGCGCCTGTTCGGGGGGGCTGGTACGGGAATGGAACCGTGCTGCTGGCCTTGTTCTGCATTACAAGCCAGCTGTTTAGCCCACTGTGCTATACCAGCCCCTGCTACACCATTTCCACCATTTTCCTCTTTTCTCAGATCTTCCCGATTCCATTTTTCCTGGGATCGGAAGCTCGAAGAGACAGCATGTCGATGAAAGGTGGAGGCATTAGTCAGGTTCACCTTCCAAGTCACAACTCGGTGGAAGCAGACTAAAAAAGTGAATAGAAAAACAGTTTACCGTTAACTCTCAACAGAAACGTTCCGTCAGCAAAAAGCAGTTAGCAGAAAACAGTAAATAGATGAAGTCATCCCAAATATGTTTTTGAAAATGGCCGCCTTGAACTCTCACTCAAACTGAGCAATCTGGCACTGAAGGTAAAGTCCATGAGATAATAGTTGGATAAATGGTGAAACTTTGAAGAATATTGTTGGATTTACTTGTGCAGTACTGAGAAAATACTCAGAGACAAAAGCAAAGAACTTCAGATGCAGGAAATCTGAAGTTAGAAGGCAATTGTTGGAAATACTGGAAATACTGTCTGACAACATCTGTGCTGAGAGAATCTGTGGTTAGCTGAAAAACTTCTAATGGCCGGATTCTTCCGACCACCATTGACCTTGGATGGGAATTTCCGGTCGTCAGGTGGGTGCGGCCGGAGAATCCCGTCAACGTGTCATTTTGGGCGCGATAGCCACGTTGGCGAGATCGCAACCCATATTCATCGGCGTTTAGTACCAAAAATGAGCCCCCATGACATCTCGCCATTACTGTCTGTCTCGCAGTTTGATTTGCCAGACTCGTGCTTCAGCGTATTGCCGTTAACAAGGGGAAGCTGGTTTTAAATGCTCCCTCACTGCTCACCCCCAGCCAACACACAAGCCTGGTACTGCGCAGACCTGCTCCTCGCTTTGGGGATGTCATCCTGGACAGATTTCTTGACACTATCGATGCAAGATGGGACATCTGGTTCCCCCCTTGGGGTCAGAGGACCAGCACCAGGGTCACCAATAGAATAGATAGAATAGAATTTATTCATAGAATTTACAGTGCCAAAGGAGGCCATTCGGTCCATCGAGTCTGCACGGCCCTTGGAAAGAACACCCACCCAAGCCCATACCTCCATCCTATCTCCGCACCTCCACCCTCTCCCCGTAACCCCACCTAACGTTTTTTTGGTCCCTAAGGGCAATTTAACATAGCCAATCCACCTAACCAGCACATCTTTGGGCTGTGGGAGGAAAACGGAGCACCCGGAGGAAACCCACGCAAACACGGGGAGATCGTGCAGACTCCATACAGACAGTGACCCAAGCCGGGAATCGAACCTGGGACCCTGGAGCTGTGAAGCAACTATGCTAACCACTATGCTACCGAGTCCTGGGATCTAGTAGACCTCAGACAGGTGTCTCCCTTGGATGTTCTTGCCTTCACCTGATGTGCATCAGTAACTGTGGGGTGTTCACCAGATTGTCCCCCAGAAGCCTGGCCACTAATGTCATCCACCAAGATGTGTGTCTGCGCTGAGGATCAAGTGAGCGGAGCTGGTGCACTGCTTTTCTCATGGAGAGCAGGTCAAAGTCCATTTGTAGTTTCTTCCTCTCCGCTAGTAGATCTATGGTAGGGGCCCTAGAGTACCGCGGGTCCATCTCCACTATAGAGCTGACCAGTTGCTGGCAAGCTGCCCTCTATTTCCTCTCTCTGCGCATTTTATACGCAATAATTTCTCCCCTTATCAGTGCCTTCAGCATCCGCCAGAACGTGGAGGGTGAGACCTCCCCATTCTGGTTGTTGATAACGCACCTGCCTATGGCCTGTGACATTTCGCAAAATGTCTTATCGGCAAGGAGGATGTGTCCCGCCCCCATGGGGGGGGGGGGGGGGGGGGGGCGTTGTGCCTGGCCCCTCTCCAACCTCACATCCATGTAGTGTGGACGTGGTCGGAGATTACGATTGCGGAGTATTCCGATCTTACTACCCCTGGGAGCACTGATTTCTTTGCCAATGTTTGATTTTTGGGGCAAACGCAGGGCAACAGTGAGTGGGAGTGCAGGCAGGCCCGCTGTGATGATTAACGTGACAGAGGCTGAACACTTAGCATGTGTAACATGTTGTAAATATGAACATTGGATATTTCCAATTCCCCCTAGCTACAGATAATGAACCCCAGTGCCTACTCAGTGCTCCACAGTCTTCTTGATCTTACATGGTCTCCTGCTATGTCCAGGTATGTCCCCAGGATTCACATCAGAGGTGGAAGCAGCCTGCTTAGGTTAGGTAGATTGGCCATGATAAATTGTCCTTAGTGTCCACAATTGCCCCTAGTGTTGGGTTGGGTTATGGGGATAGGGTGGAGGTGTTGACCTTGGGTAGGGTGCTCTTTCCAAGAGCCGGTGCAGACTCAATGGGCCGAATGGCCTCCTTCTGCACTGTAAATTCTATGATATGATATGACACGGTAGAGCTAGCAACCTCAATGGAGGTCGCATTTCAAAGACTCAACTCATTCCCCGCAGACCAAGCAACCCCATCGTGGACCCCCGACCAGCGACTGCCCCAGGACGGCGCCGCGCGGCCACCCACCCACTATGGAGCGCCAGTGTGCCATTTGTGTGGCCAGCCCCAACACCCACGGCAGCACTGCCCAGCCCGCAACGCGACCTGCAGCAGCTGCGGTCGAAAAGGACATTATGCCAAAGTATGCCTGTCGAAAACAAAACCCTCTAACTCCCCCGCAGCCCAGAGCAATCGCTCCCTCAACGCGCAGGCCCGCAGACCCCGCAATGTTGCAGCGTGTTTGCCGACTCCGCCTCCGCCCGACATGTGCGACTCATGGGGGCCCCCATCTTGGCAATCCTCCCCCACGCAGCCGGCCATGTGCGAGTCATGGGGCAACCATCTTGGGCACCATCGTCCTTGCCGCCCACCACGTGCGATCCACGGGGTGGCCATCTTGGATGCCATCTTCTTCATTGCCTGCCACGTGCGATCAACGGCCATAGTGGCCATCACCCGAAGTTCACCTCGACGACTACGACCTCCGTGGACAGTCATCACGGGGCCATTCCGGCACTGCTGATCGAGCCACCGACTACCCGCAACTCAACGCAGTCACTTTGGACCAGTCGCGTCCGAAGCACCTCAGGAGCTCGATGATGTCCGTTCAAGTCAACGGATACAAGACACCGTGCCTCTTCGACTCCGGGAGCACCGAGAGCTTCGTAGATCCTGACCTGGTAAGACACTGTTCGCTCCCTATCTTCCCAGCACGGCAAACTATCTCCCTCGCCTCGGGTTCGCACTCGGTCCAAATACAAGAGCGCACCGTTGCGACCCTAACGATACAGGGCGCCAGCTACTCTAATTTCCAGCTGTAAGTACTCCCCGACCTCTGCGCCCCACTCTTACTCGGGCTCGACTTTCAGTGTAACCTCAGGAGCCTCACACTCAAGCTTCGGCGGACACCTACCTCCTCTCACTATATGCAGCTTAGCGACTCTAAAAATCGACCCCCCTCCACTCTTCGCTAATCTAACGGCTAACTGTAAACCAGTAGCCACTTGCAGCAGGCGGTACAGCCTGCAGGACAGAGTATTCATTAGACTCGAAGTCCAGCGGCTCCTACGTGAGGGAGTCATAGAGGCCAGTAACAGCCCCTGGAGAGCTCAGGTGGTGGTCGTCAAGACCGGGGAAAAGTTCCGGATGGTGGTTGATTACAGCCAGACCATTAACCGGTTCATGCACCTTGATGCATACCCCCTCACCAGAATTGCAGACATGGTCAACCAGATCGCCCATTACCGCATCTTCTCCACGGTGGATCTGAAGTCTGCATACCACCAGCTCCCAATCCGCCCAGAGGACCGCCACTACACGGCGTTCGAGGCAGATGGCCGCCTCTTCCATTTCCTCCAGGTTCCCTTTGGCGTCACGAATGGGGTCTCGGTGTTCCAACGAGCGATGGACTGAATGGTGGACCAGTACGGGCTGCGGGCCACGTTTCCGTACCTAGATAACGTCACCATCTGCGGCCATGACCAGCAAGACCACGATGCCAACCTCCACCGATTTCTCCAAACCGCCCAGAAACTCAATCTCACCTACAATAAGGAGAAATGCGTTTTCCGCACTACCAGACTAGCCATCCTCGGCTACGTCGTGGAAAACGGAGTCCTGGGCCCTGACCCGGACCGTATGCAACTCCCTCTCCCTCATTGTCCCAGGGCCCTCAAGAGGTGCCTGGGATTCTTCTCTTATTACGCCCAGTGGGTCCCCCAGTATGCGGACAAAGCCCGCCCACTATTTAAGACCACACTCTTCCCACTGTCAGCTGAGGACCGCCAGGCCTTTAACTGCATCAAGGAGGACATCGCCAAAGCCGCCATACGGGAGGTGGATGAATCCGTCCCCTTTCAGGTGGAGAGCGACGCCTCAGAGGTAGCTCTCGCCGCTACTCTGAATCAGGCAGGGAGACCAGTCGCCTTCTTCTCCCGAACCCTCTCCGCTTCGGAACTTCGACACTCCTCAGTCGAAAAGGAAGCTCAAGCCATTGTGGAAGCCGTACGGCACTGGAGGCACTACCTCGCAGGTAGGAGGTTTGCCCTCATCACCGACCAAAGATCGGTTGCCTTCATGTTCGACAACTCGCAAAGGGGCAAAATAAAAAACGATAAAATCTTGAGGTAGAGGATCGAACTCTCCACCTATAATTATGACATCATATATCGACCGGGGAAGCTCAACGAGCCCCCAGATGCCCTGTCCCGCGGCACGCAAGATGACCGCTTAAAGGCTATCCAAAATGACCTCTGCCACCCGGGGGTCACCCGGCTCGCCCACTACGTCAAAGCCCAAAATCTGCCTTTCTCCACCGAGGAGGTAAAAGGCATCTCCAAGGATTGCCCGATCTGCACGGAGTGCAAACCACACTTCTATAGACCAGACAAGGCTCACCTGGTAAAAGCTTCCCGGCCCTTTGAACGCCTGAGCATCGATTTCAAAGGGCCACTCCCCTCGACCAATCGAAATGTGTACTTCCTCAACGTCATAGACAAATTCTCCCGCTTCCCCTTTGCTATCCCGTGCCCTGATATGAACTCCCACACAGTCATCAGAGCCCTGCACAGTGTCTTCACCCTGTTCGTTTTCCCCAGCTACGTAGACAGCGACAGGGGTTCATCCTTCATGAGCGACGAGCTGCGTCAGTATCTGCTCGACAAGAGCATCGCCTCAAGCAGGACTACCAGTTATAACCCCAGGGGGAACAGGCAGGTGGAGAGGGAGAACGTGACGGTCTGGAAGACCGTCCTACTGACCCTACGGTCCAGGAATCTCCCGACCTCCCACTGGCAGGAGGTCCTCCCCGACGCGCTCCATGCAATTAGGTCCCTCCTGTGCACTGCCACTAACCAGACCCCTCACGAGCGATTATTTGTTTTCCCTAGGGGCACTACCACGGGGGCTTCGCTCCCATCTTGGTTGAGGACACCGGGCCCGGTTCTCCTCCGGAAACACGTCCGGACACATAAAACGGACCCACTAGTAGAAAGGGTACTACTGCTAAACACGAACCCACACTACGCCTTTATTGAACACCCCGACGGCCGTCAGGACACCGTTTCCCTCCGGGACCTGGCACCTGCAGGATCCACTACTACCACCACCACCGCCGAGGTACCCCTCACACTACACCCCACCCGACCCCCCATGCCCTGCGCCCCCCTTCGCCCGTCGTACCGGTCAGGAACAAAGCTCGGACTGAACCACCCCCGGAGTCCACCCTCAGATCCACACCGCCCGTCACCACCCAGCTACCCGAAGAGGCTGGAACCCCGGTGCTCCGCCCATCCCAAAGGACGACTCGGCCACCGGACCGGCTCAACCTGTAGATCCGTCACCCCCGCCGGACTTGATTTTTTTTTTACAGGGGGTGAATGTGGTGAATGCACATCATGTCATTCACACTGTATAGTATTGCGTTCACACTGTATAGCATTGTGTCCTTGTGGGCTCTGTCTGTGAGCCGTTGCGCAGCTCTGCCCACAGGGGGAAATGAGGAGCTTGTACAGGGCTCCACCCTTGGCTCCGGCCATGGCTCCGCCCATGGCCCCTCCCACTACCGGAAGTATAAAGTGCTGCAGCCTCGTGAGTCTGCCCTCAGTTCTTCTGGTCGCAGGCAGGCTCAGTTGTAAGTCTATTAAAACCACAGTTTACTTCCTATCGTGTGTAGAGTAAATTGATGGTCACATCACCGGGAAGGTGACCCAGAGCTTGGCTGGGTACAGCATTCCGAATTTCACCATGTTTTTATACATGGCTGCTTTGGCTGTACTGAATTTCGCCCGGTGTTTGGTCAGGTCCACCCCAATGTCCTGGTAAATCCTGATCGGGTGTCCCTCCCGGTTGCAGGACCTTGTCTGCTTGGCCCAGTTCCGGATCCTTTCCCGGTAATGGTACTGGTGTAATTTTGAAATGATGGTCCTTGGCTGTTCCCCAGCCCTAGGCTTTGGCCAGAGTGACCTGTGGGCTCTGTCTATCTGGTGGCTTGGGGAAGCTGTCTCTCCCCACCAGGTTGCCCAGCATCTGGGCCACATATTCTATGGTGTTCCTCCCCTTGGTTCCCTCCGCTAGACCCAATGTGGGTAGGTTCTGACGCTGTGATTGGTCCTCCTGATCTTTGATTTTCCCCTATCGAGTCCCTTGTGTCGCCACCAACCTTGCCACCTTCAATTCCAGTGCAGCGATCTGGTCGCTCTATACCTTTGAGGCCTCCTCCAGCTCCCTTATTGTTGCCCCCTGAGTCTCCAGCTGCCTCTCTGCCTTTTCCAGGGCTGCCTGCATGGTGATCAGTGCCTTCGCCACCCTCACCTTGACTGTTGCCCTCGTATCGGCTTTAATGGCCTCCTTAAATTCCTTGAGTTCCTTCGTAAGGAATTCCCTCCATCTGCTTGCCGGGGCGGGGGAGCTCAGTGTGCGGCCTGGTGGTCCCTCTCGTTCGGGTGTGGCTGGGGCTTCGTCGCCCCTTGTGCTTGCCGTCTCCTCGGTTCGCCTCTCCAGGCTTTTGCTGCCTTTTCCTTCTTTTCATCCCCTGGCATGACTAGTTTTGATGTTGTTGGAAGAGGGCAAAGGGGTGTTTATTCCCAATTCTAGTGAGCTATTTTGAGTTCAAAGTGCCTGAATCCAAATCCTCAGGTGGAAAGCCACCGTTCATGTGTCCGCTCATCACAACCCCGTGTGGCCAACCCCTCGGGTGGTGGGAAGGAAAACTCAGTCGTTTGGGAAAACCCTGGTCCCTAACATCACAGTACTTCAGCACAATTGAACAAGTTATAAATGGGATTCAAGAAAATGATACAATTTTTAGTTTAAAGCTGAAAATACGGGCATGGTTTCAAAAAGACTTCATCAGATTGCCTACATTACACTACAGAATCCATACCCATAGATATATATCCATTCGACCAATCGAGTCTGCACCGATCTTCCAAAAGAGCACCTACCCAGGCCCACTCCCTCGACCTATCCCCGTAACCCCCACTTAACCTTTTAGGACACTAAGGGGCAATTTAGCATGGCCAATCCACCTGACCCGCACATTTTTGGACGGTGGGAGAAAACCGAAGCACCTGGAGGAAACCCACACAGACAATGTGCAAAGTCCACACAGTCACCCAAGTCAGAATTGACCCAGGTCCCGAACACTGTGAGGTAGCAGTGTTAACCACCCTGCCATTGTGCTGCTTCGCTTTGCTTTTGTAATTTTTGGCTTGTTATATCATGTCTATTTTTCAAACAAATCGAACTATTTATAGGACTACATTACACTGCTTAAATTACGGGTGCGGTGACTTCCGGTGACGATGAGGTGCTGAGCAGCCGCACGTTAGGTGGCTCTCTTCCCATGGACCCGCCACTTTTCAACGATAATTCGCCAAAAAGACACATCAATCCATTCCCCAACTTTAATAGGACTGAGGAAGGAAGAAAGTGAGGGAATTTTAAGTAAAAATGCCCGAAGGAAGCCAAACTAGAGGCAGAATGGAGACCAGGAGTAGAAGGGGCCAGGGACGACAGCACTCGGACCAGCCAACCCGCGCACGAGGCGGTGGAGCGCAAACAGATGGGAACAAATCCCTCCCGCATCAGGGGGGAGCTGGAAGGCATCCTTCACCGAGGCACAGAGGGAGCACCAGCAGGAGATAAAGGCGGAGTTAAAAGCGGACATTGAGGCCGCGGTGAAGGCAGTGCTGGCCGAGACCCTTGCTCAAATACAGCTCACCCTGAGCAGAGTGGAGAAGAGGCTGAAAGCCCAAGAGGCGACCATCAAAAACATGGAAAAGACCTGCGGAGATGGACCACACTCCCACTCTCCCTCATGGGGGAGTGCAGACGATCAAAATCTACGTGCTGCCCAGGTGCCTCTTCCTACTTAGATCTATCCCGATAGATATCCCCAAGGCCTTTTTCAACTCTTTGGACAAATTAATCATTGCGTTTTTATGGAGGGGGGCGGGGGGTCGGGGGGAAGAATGCAAGGATCCCAAAGAAGGTCCTCCAAAAAACAAAGTCCAGAGGAGGGCTAGCCCACCCAAACCTACAATACTACCACTGGGCGGCGACAGCAGAACGAGGAATGGGCTGGATTAAGGAGCTAGAAGCCGAGTGGGTGCGCGCGGAGGAGGCCTCCTGCAGGGGGTCCTCTCTCCAGGCCCTCGCCATGGCAACACTCCCATCCCCATCCAAAAAACACTCCAGCAGCCCAGTGGTGGTAGCCACCCTCCAGATCTGGAACCAATTACGGCAGCCATTCGGCCTGACTGAAATGTCTAACAAAGCCCACATCTGGTTCATACCAGCACTCACCGACACTACCTTTAAAAAGGTGGAGAAAGAACGGGGCGGGGGGGATGGGGACTGACAGTCAGGGACCTATACACTGACGGCAGGGTCACAACACTGGATGAAATGATGGAGAGATTTCTGCTAGCTAAGGGCAACTTTAAAACTTCCTACGGAAGGAGACAAGGACGTACCCATGACAGACACTACTAGACGAGTTACTGGATGCAAAAATTCTAGGTCAAGAAAACTGTGAGGACATGTATGAACAACTGGTAGAGAGGGTCGACACTGTACTGAACGCAATGAGGAAGAAATGGAAGAAAGACCTAGGGCTCGAAATATGGTGGAAACTCTGGAGTGAAGCAATGCATACGGTCAACTCCACCTCCTCCACGTGTGCAAGACTCAACCTAACACAACTAAAGGTGGTACATAGAGCCCACGTAACAAGAACCCAAATAGGTAGTTTTTTCCCTGAGGTGGAGGGCAGCTATGAATGGTGCCAAGGAGGCCCGGCCAAGCACGCTTACATGTTCTGGTCTTGCCCAAGATCTGCTGGGTACCGGACAGCTTTCTTCGAGGCAATGTCCAAACTGGTGGGGGTAGGGTGGAGCCATGCCTGAAAGTGGTGCTCTTCGGGGTATCAGACCAGACAGATCTCTTCATGAGGAGGAGAGCTGATGCCCTTGCCTTTGATTCCCTGATCGCCCGCCGTAGAATCCTGGTCGGCTGGGGTCAGCAGCACTAACCAAAGCTGCAGACTGGCTGTCCGACCTCTCAGATTCTCTCCAAATGGAGAAAATCAAATTTGTCATCCGGGGGTCAGAAGATGGCTTCTCCAGAACATGGGGGCCACTCACTCAACTGTTTTGGGATCTGTTTGTGGCCAATGAACAAATAGATAAATAATCAAGTAGCCAAGAGCCAGGGGAAAGTAGTCTAAACATGAGTCGAAAGAAAGAATGGGGGAAAGACCCGGGATTGGGGGGAGAATAGTGCAAGAGGTGGTAGCTAAACACAATAGAAAAGGGGAGCAGCAAGGAAGGAGGGGGGAGGATAGATGGGCAGGGAGGAAGTGGGAAGAAGGAAGGACAGGGGGCAAAGAACGACAGAGGGGAGCCAGAGGGGGGGAAAGATGAGGGAACACAAACTGGAAGGAGAGCATGAGAAATGACAACGACCATGACGAACACAGCAGGGCAACAGAGAGTAAGAGAGTACAGGAGGAAGAAACGGCGGATAACCGAAGCGGAGGCAATAACACAACAGCGAAAACCGATCAGGGGAAGCAAGCAACATCAGCCACCCATGTGTCCCCCCCCACCCAGATCTATTTTGTATAACTGGTGTTGTATTTGTCACTGGTGTCTTTGTTTGAAAAAAACAGAACAAAAAGGGCCCACCCCCCGCCCCCAGACATGTACACATGTGTAATGTAATTGTCTCTCCAGTGCCTCGATGTGTATACACTTCCCCAGTCTTTACTTTCCCACCCCTTGGTTTTTTATTTACGTGATTTTTCTAATTATATAGTGCTGTTGTTTTTATCTCATTTTTGTTTTTATTATCTTCTCTTTCTTTTTCTTCTTTGTGTACACCTGTAAACATACTATGTGCGAAAAAGCCAATTAAAAACATTTTCAAAAAAGAAAATTACGGGTGCGATTTTACGGCCACGTCACGCTTGCGCGAGATTGTGCCGTGGCCGTTAGATCGTGGGACAGGTCAAGACTGAGAAATGTGTCGGGTGCTGATCGGTTTGCGATCAAACCGCCCCACTCCCATTGGCGAAATCAGGCTCCTGCCAAAGCATGCCGAGAAACTAATAATCACTACTTGAGGTCAATCTCCAAACAATTAAGGGGAACCACCCTTAACTAATGGTCCTCCGTGATCTATCCGCCTCCCAGCAAGTGGTCACGTGGGCACCAATTAGTGCTTCTTTTCAAAAACATGAAGCTGACGGAATGGCTGCTCTGGAGTCCGGGGAAGGTGAGTAGCCATCTTCCAGGCAATGAGTCTGGCGCACTGGTGTTACTGCCCCTATGCTCGGTGGGGATGGGGGGTAAGGGCTGGCGGAGTCCGCCATCGGTCGGGGGCATTGCCCCTGGGCTGGAAGGAGGTGGTGGGTGTCTCAGCACCCGTGGGTCCACCATGTCAACCCCTGGATCATGTGTACCTATTACGGGGCAAGCCCAGCCCCTATCTGTCTGTCCCACCGACCACCCATAACTCCCACTGACAGCGGAGGCCTTCAGCCGCGTGGCTGAAGATTATCGCTAATAGGGAATTGCTATCAGAGTTAAGTAAGCACTTCACAGCTCTCAAGTGGATTCCCATGGGTGGGTGGGCCATGTAGAATGTGGGAGTTATTGCCTGACATCCCAATCAGACTGTGATGCCTGGACACTGTGCCTGAACATTGCAGGAAGCAACACCGCGGACGCAGCAGCCAATAGCTGAACATTCAGGGGCTGGGTCCCAGCACCGGGGACATTTCCGGGGCTTGAGATTGGGTGTGTGCATGGGGGAGGGGACCAGCACTGGGTCCAGGTCACGCTATGTGCAGGTGAGCAGTGGCACACGCTGCGGCTGGGGGTGCGTGGTCAGGGCGTGTTGGATGGCAGGAAATGTGGGGGAATTCCTTACTGATATTTCATGGGATGGATGATATGTTAGACCCCGCATAACCTGCCCGCATGGTGCTGTTGTCAGGCCAGTTGGCCAGAGGAGTTGGCAGCAACAGCTTCGACAGAGACTCAAGGTGGCAGCCCTTGTGCAAATCCCCGCCCCACAGGAGCTGGACGGCCATCAGGCCAGTGAGGGAACCAGAGGGGGATGCTGGCAATGGCTCAAGGTGTACAGGTGTCACTGGTCTTTCAAACAGAAGGCAGACAGCAGAAGGCGCCGCCTCAACAAGGAGATAGTGCGGCACCTGTACCATGTCCTCACGGACTTGGCACTACATGAAGGAGCAGGATACCCACTCCTGCTGGCCGTCAAGGTCACTGCAGCCCTGAAACTTTTACGCTTCAGGGTCATTCCAGGGCTCAGGTGCGGGCTTGTGTGGCATCTCACAATCTACAGCCCACAAGTGTATCCATGAGGTAATGTATGCCATGTTTGCCCGGACAGCGGACTATATAAACTTTAACATGGACCAGGCCCAACAAGATGGCCAGGCAGCAGGATTCTCCGCCATTGCCTGAATGCCCCAGGTCCAGGGGCAATAGATGGCGTGCATGTCGCGTTGCACACATTGGGCTGACAGGGAATGTGCTACATCAACAGGAATGGGCTCCATTCCCTGAACGTCCAGCTTGTGTGTGACCACTGCATGAAGATCATGCATATATGTGCGCATTTCTGAAGAAGTGTACGACAGCTACATCCTGGAGCAATCGAACATCCCTGGCCTCGAGGACCACCCCAGCATGGCTTTTGGGGGATAAGGGGTACCCGCTACCGAACTGGCTAATGATGCCAGTACGGCATCCGAGAACATAGAACATAGAACATAGAACAGTACAGCACAGAACAGGCCCTTCGGCCCTCAATGTTGTGCCGAGCCATGATCACCCTACTCAAACTCACGTATCTACCCTATACCCGTAACCCTTAACCTTACTTTTATTAGGACACTACGGGCAATTTAGCATGGCCAATCCACCTAACCCGCACATCTTTGGACTGTGGGAGGAAACCGGAGCACCCGGAGGAAACCCACGCACACAGGGGGAGGACGTGCAGACTCCACACAGACAGTGACCCAGCTGGGAATCGAACCTGGGACCCTGGAGCTGTGAAGCATTTATGCTAACCACCATGCTACCCTGCTGCCGATGCGGAGACCCAAAACAAAGAGTCCATGCAACCTCCTGGCTGTGATTGAGCGCCGCATCGGACTGCTCAAGATGCAGTTCTGATGCCTCGAGCACTCTGGTGGTGCACTACAATTCATCCCAGAGGGTCGCCCTCTTTGTGGTGGTCTGCTGTGCCCTCCACAACCTGGCACAGCAGTGGGGCAATGTGCTGGAGGTGGAGGGGGAGGAACACGTGGCCACCTCTGAGGATGAGGATGAGAAGGCGTCGGGCCAGGAAGGACTGGAGGACGAGCCCCGGGAGAACCCCAGAACCAGCCAGAGGTTGGAGGACAGGTGGCAGCGGCGAGGGTCTGACAAGCCTGGAGGGCCAGGGAGGTCTTCATCCTCACCCGTTTCACATAGAACGTGGCTTCATCAATCATCTTATTTCCTCCCGCCCTCTTTCTCCCCCTTTTCTCTTCCCTCTCCCCTACCCCCCTTCCCCCATCCACCGCACCACCCTCTTCCACCCTCCCAGGGTCCGCGTAACATTACCCCAGGGTGCTGGGACTGCGTCGGCTTTGTCAGTGGGTCACTGTCGAGGGCAGGGAGGTGATGATAACCCGCAGAGAGCTGAACGCCGGTGCTCCTCAATCTATGACATAGTCTGACTCCTGCCTGTTTGCTCATACCCATCAACTGCACACAGTGTGCCTGGGGAGGGAGGGGGCGTGAGGGGGGGAGAAATTCAGGACAACCGTGCCGGGAGGTTGGGGCATTGGATTAGTGGTCAAACATATTGTGGAAGAAATGTTTTCAAATGCTGGTACATGTGCCCCAACTGCAACTAGCCATCGATGATGCTGCCCCACCTTCCCCAACCATTCCAACTCCTCCCCACTCCTTGCCCCCCTCACCAATACTCCCCCCGTATCCCCTTCCCCTCCAGTTCCCTCTCAGTGAACGTCAACTTCTTAGACTTCCAATGTAAAATTAGATGATGACCCAGAAGAAGAAGACCCTGAAAGTTTATTTTGTTTATTTGGCATCAGTAACAAGCTGAATACAAGTAGAATCCAATCTGTGCAGGACAACTATGAGTGTGAAAGTTCTAAGATAGACTGTGCAGAGGCTGAAAATGAAGTGCAACAGTAGGCAAATTATTTGAGAGCACATCAACTGTTAACAGCCAGCTGGAAACTGAAGAAATAGTCCCCATTTTGGAGATGGTGACTCCAGCTAAGAAGCACAAGACTGAAAATGATTCACCCTTTTCATTCTTTGTTGGAAACTTGAACTCTGAGAAGAATTTTGAGGAACTAACAAAAGTGTTAAATGACTTCTTCACCTAGAAGAAACTTTCAATCACAAATGTCCAATTTGGATCCATCAGGAAATTTGCTCGACTTTGAAACTGAAGAACAACTAGAAAAAGTTTTGGAATTCAATGGAAACAAAGAGTTGGGACTTGCAGTCAAACTTGACAAAACTCGCAGTACGGAAAGCAATGCAGATCGCAAACGAGAAAGGGACTGCAGGACATTGTTTGTTAAAATCTCCCATTCAAGACAACACAGCAGATGTGAGTGTGGATCGTATGGTGGCGCTAAAGCCTGGAAGTAAAGGAGAAGGAAAAAGCCTCATTTCAAAAGGTTGAAAGGCTGAAAGAGTTGGTGATTGCTCAAAGACCAGAAAGAAAACCACTTTTCCGGACAAAGAAACAGAATCACAAATTTGGTTGATGCTCAGGAGACCAACCAGAAGCTGGCTTTCACCTGAAAGACTGAATATGTAGTGAACCGTGTACAGTGTTATGTGTATATAATTATACATATCATGTTAAAATGTAAAAAGTGATTTCATGCTTGTAAACATGGTTGCAGGAATATCCAAACAAACATCAAAGAAAGGGGGATGTGACAATATCTGAATTGTAAGAATAATGAAGGGTTGATAATTTACTGTAACTGCATCCAACTACTCGATGGTGATCAAGTACATACAAGTGGACCGCGTGATACTCTTGATTCGGGGAGTAGGTTGTTAGATGCGATAGTGAATAATCATGTATCTGGAACTCTGTAGTTAGAATCATAGTTTTAGTCAATTTGTTATCTTTTATATCTTAGCAAGCAAGTCAAATCTATTTAGTTGCAGTGTAAATAAATTAGCTTTGTTTAATACATCACTTGATGTTCTTTGTGAGTCACTACACTTCAAAGCCATCCTCATTCAGAAATCAAAAAATATCACAGGGCGAGGTTGGGGGTTGGGGGGGTCAGCGTTTGTGGCACTGCTGGACATTGGTGGGCCGGGATACTGTATGCTGCTGGGCGGGGTGCTGCCAGGCACATGGTCATGGAGGGGGCGGGGCCAGTTCAAGGAGGTCGGTGTCAACCCTCCTGTGTGGCTCAGTAGAGGTCGTTGGCCTTCTTACCGCATTGGTTGCCAGTTCTCATGGTGACTCTCCCCGAGCTGACGGCCGCTGCCACTCCCTCCCGGGTGGCACTGGCTGCCCTGTGGCTGACCCTCCAAACCCCTCAGGGGAACAGGGCATCCTGTTTGCACTCGACCGCGTCCAACAATCTGGTCGAGTCGACATTCCCGAATCATAGGGCTAGTCTCCTCGGTGGCATAGCTGCCAGCTGTGTGGGGTTTGCTCTGCAGGATCGGTTTAAGTGCTGCTCCCCCTTGTTAGTGGAGGGATAGCGGGAGCGGCCTTGGTAAATCAGCTGGCGGGACCATCATTTGCAGTGTGAAGCCCGTGGGGCCTTGTTAAGTGAACCAATTAATGCTTGGGAAGCGGCAGTTCCTGCTCGCTACCACACTTAGAAACGTTTCCATTAAATTGCGCCCTTCATTTCAGTGCAATGAATCTCACATTTAGTGGGAGATGGTTCCAGAAGGATCACCAGTGTCTGCCTGCAGCTTAGCATCATATGAGTGAAGAAATGGATATTTCTATAGCTCTCTAATGTTTGTATTTTCTCCTAAAGCAAAAAACCTCTGTGATTTAGTCGCTGCTACCAATAAACTGAGGTTTGCACAGCTGATTAACAACACAATGATGAACAATGTGGAGACAAGATTTTCTTCTGGTTTACTACAAATTATTGCTCCTTCAATTTTGGCACAAACACCCTCCTGAGTTTTGAAATCTAGGTCATGGCCTAACTTTAATTTTTGGATGCATTTTAGTGTTACCTTGCCTGCTAATCTCCATTCAAATTAAAGAATGACTAAAATGCTGGACTAATTTAGTGGCAACCTAGTTTTGCTCTTTTGACAAAGTGCAGACTGGTTTAAAGGAAAACAAATATTTGTCGCCGCTACTGTATGTATAGATAACTTGAAACAGCTGTGGGAATTTATCAGGATTTCCTGTCCAACACAAACTAATCCTGAAATGGTTGAGATTATTTTAACGCCCTTGTAAGTTTATAAAAGCCTTTTCTATTCTTCTTACACAAGGTTATTTCAACTCTCATACCACAGGTCGCTCCCATGGGTAGCTGCCAACACCCAATACTTCTGTGAATATTTATATCTGTATTGGCTCCAATCTGTTCAAGCATTCAGCAATGCACCTGGGACAACAAAACAGTAAACCCCATTGCTAATAGCTTCTGGTTTCTGGATTTGTTCGACGCCTTCAAAGGGATTCCATGCATTTTTAATGGGTGAAGACATCACTCCGTTAGGCCCCGTTTTAAGTTTAAGATCAGCAATTGAATTACATTAACAAGGGACAAGTGCTTAATTAACAAGCAGGACATCAAAGGACAGATATTTGCAGTAAAACGTCACTTCTGGAGTGGACAGAATAATGAAAAGATCATCCTACCAATTATCCTGAGGATGCCATCCCTGTAGATATGCCGAGACTGGATCCTCGAGTGCTGAGCTTGCAGGCTCAATGGGATGGCATCTAAATCCATCATTAGCATGTGGATATTGCAGGCACATCCCACATGCCTCTCTGTCATCTCACCTGGAAACGTTATAGGAGTGTTATGCATTCGCCGGCTTGTTCAATATTTTAGACGTTTGATTTGCCTCAGACCAATGTAGAGGTGAGACTAGTCTGAACATAGAACATACAGTGCAGAAGGAGACCATTCGGCCCATCAAGTCTGCACCGACCCACTTGCACCCTCACTTCCACCCTATCCCCCTAACCCAATAATCCCTCCTAACCTTTTTGGTCACTAAGGGCAATTTATCATGGCCAATTCACCTAACCTGCACGTCTTTGGACTGTGGGAGGAAACGGGAACACCCAGAGGAAACCCACGCAGACATGGGAAGAACATGCAGACTCCGCACAGACTGTGACCCAGCGGGGAATCAAACCTGGGACCCTGGTGCTATGAAGCCACAGTGCTATCCACTTGTGCTACCGTGCTGTCCCATCTGCAGCAAGTTTATTTGCTGTGTTTTTAAAATATCTCTGCAATCACAATTGCCTGTACCCATGCTTCTCAGCGCTAGCTTCTAGAAGCTTCAGTGGTGCTTTTTACTTCACCTATTCGTCCATGATTCGGGTGTGCAAAGAATTGCTGGCTCCATGAACAGGACCTGTAAAAATTGTTTGACATCGGATTTGCAGTTGAGGGTGGGGCTGCGGGCTGGATTAGGATTCGGGATGGGAGATTCTGGAAGAGCTGAGGGGGCTCTCACATGCAGAGGCGGGCTAGGTGGAAGGCCGTGCAGGTGGAAGGGCATGGCGTCCGAACATGAAGCATTGATCTTGCCCTCATCCCCCACACTCCCTCACCCCCACGCAAATTCCCCATGCCCCATCGATTCCAGGCCATGCTGCTCCATGCCTTGTATCCACCGCCATGGCTCCTCATACCCACATAGAAGTTATAGTGCAGAAAGTGGCCATTCGGCACATTGAGTCTGCACCTGCCCTTGGAAAGAGCACCCTACCTAAACTGGCACCTCCACCCTATCCCCCAACCCAGTAACCCCACCTAAACTTTTTGGACACTAAGGGCAATTTAGCATGGACAATCTACCTAACCTGCACATCTTTGTGACTGTGGGAGGAAACCGGAGCACCCGGAGGAAATCCACTCAGACACGGGGAGAACGTGCAGATTCCGCACAGACAGTGACCCAAACCAGGAATCGGACTTGAAACCCTGGAGCTGTGAAGCAACTGTACAAACCACTGTGCTACCATGCTGCCCATGACCATCCATCCCTCCTCCATGGTACCTAATTGTCCCATGTCAAACTGTACCTTCAACCCGTAGCATGGTAGCATTGTGGATAGCACAATTGCTGTCTGAGACACGGAGAATGTGCAGACTCTGCACAGACAGTGACCCAAGCTTGGGATCGTGGCGCTGTGAAGCAACAGTGCTAACCACTGTGCTACCTTGGGCTAGAAATCCTGCCAAGAGCAACTCGCCTCATGACTCCCCAAAGTCTGTCCACCATCTACAAGGCACAAGTCAAGAGTGTAATAGAATACTCCCCTCTTGCCTGGATGAGTGCAGCTCCAACAACACTCAAGAAGCTCGACACCATCCAGGACAAAGCAGCTCACTTGATTGGTGCGCCTTTCACAAACATTCACTCCCTTCACCATTTGACACACAGTGACAGCTGTGTGGACCATCTACAAGATGCACTGTAGCAACTCACCAACAATCCTGAGGCAGCACCTTTCAAACCCACGACCGGATGACAAGGGCACCTAACACATGGGAACAACACCACCTGGAAGTTCCCCTCCAAGCCACACAACATCCTGATTTGGAAATATATCATCGTACCTTCACTGATGCTGGGACAAAATCCTGCAACTCTCCCACTAACAGCACTACGGGTGGACCTACACAACATGGTCTGCAGGGGTTCATGGAGGCAGCTCACCACCACTTTCTCGAGGGCAATTAGATTTGGGGCAATAAATGCTCCCTAGCTAGTGACGCCCACATCCTGTAAATGAAT